>NW_027263976.1:3835712-4474998 GCF_045866475.1 Madurella fahalii
TCGGAGAGCTGTTTTGATGGTTGGTAATGCGAGTCTTGATAAGTATTGACTGCGATTCGGCTTCTCGGGGATTGTGTGGCGTCTGGAAGACCTAAGGTTGTACGGTATTCGACTGTGAGGCTGGGGGTGTTGGTGTACGAAGCTGTATATCCAGGGTAGAAAGTACCCTCTCTGGATTATACGGTACAAGGCCAGCCCCTGCAAAGCCACCTTGTATATTGCTCTCTGTCATAGAAGCAAAGAAGGCCTCGCGGAAGGCACAGAGGAACTCGAACTTGCTGACGTGGTTGATATACATACGCATTAAGTCCTCGATTTGGCGACCGTATGCCTGCTTCAGTGGCCCAAAGCAGCCAACATCAAGTGGCTGGCACTTGTGGGAAGAGTGCAGAGGCATACAGAGCGTAATGATATTGTTCTGCTTGCAGTAGAGCTCGAACTCGGTCGAGTGGTGGCTTTCGTGGCCGTCGAGGATCAACAACCGGTATGTGCCCTTTTTCCGGGATTTTGAGTGGTAGTCGAAGTGCTTGATCCAATCTAGGCCTACTACATTGGTAGTCCAGCCATTGTCGGTAGTCGCAATACGCCAGTTGGCTGGAAGGTTGCACTCTCGGTACCAGTTGGCAAGGTGGTAATGCCCGGCCAAGATAATGAAGGGAGGGATAACCCAGCCAAGGGCATTGACACCCTGGATCACTGTTGCCCACTCGCGGTTGCCAGGCTGGGCTAGCTTTGCCTTACCATAGCCGTCAGAGGTTGTAACGACCATACCCACAGAGATAATCCCCATCATAAACCCAGTCTCATCGAAGTTATAGATATCGTCATCCACAATACCGTACTTGGCCTTAGTGTTCTGTACGAGTGCAAACCACTCGCCAATAACCTTTGGATCCTCGCACTTGGCCCTCTGGTAGTCGTACCGACGTGTCCAACGTGTCCGGAGCTCTGGCTGGCGTTTAACGAAGTTGTAGGCCCAGAGCTTGCCGACAGGGGGCGCGTCGCGTACACGTAGTAGTTGGTTGGCCATATCTTCCACACCACTCAGTCTAGGTGGGAATGCACGCTCAGATAGTTCAACTATATACTGAACTATCGTCAGCTCTTCGAGATCCGTAAGCTTCCGCGAGTTGGCTGGAATATCGCGTCGCGTAGGCCGGCCCTTACGACGGTTGCGAAGAGTAGTATGGCTGACGTTGTAGACCTTTGCTGCACCTCGTAGGCTTAGGTTTTTGTCATTTTGAAGAGCGTCAAGGGCCAGGATTAGCCTGGCTTCCTTTGAAGTAGGAGGCATGTTGGGTTGTTGAGAAAATCTGTGTTGAGTGCAAGGGTGGCGCGTCGCGTTGGAAAGTGGACCGTTCGCTTATGTGGACCGTTCGCTTATAATATACGTTACAAGGCCTAGCTAATAAAGATCCTAACTAGTAAATGGAATCTAACCCTTACCTCCCTCCTAGCTGCCTTCTCCTATAGTACTATCGCCGATATAATTCTGTATATCCACTACACAGCCAATAAGGGTTCTACCGAGCTCGCCCAAGCCATAGCGCAGCGCATCGACAACCCCCTTGGCGCCGCCGCTTGCTGCATCGGTTGTGTTTGACAGCGGCCTATACCTATACGTCGACGTACGCGCCGAGTTTGCTACGGGTTGGGCCGCCTTCCGTGCTGGTGCGGCGCTGCGTCTCCGCAACCTACCCCAGTGCCTACCGTACTTTGCCCGCGGTAGCACCGCCAAGCCACAGCGCGTGAAGCTGGCCGTCGAGTTCGACAGTGCGGCGGCCGGGAAGACGTGGTTGCTGGCTATTGGCGACGGTGCAGGCGGCAAGGTCAAGGAGGTGCGGTTTGAGTTGCCTGCCGCTTCTGCAGTACCGGCAGGGCGGGTGGCGGCTCTTGTCGATGCGTCGTTGCCTAAAGCCGGCGAGGCGCTGTCGGGGCCAGGGCTCGGGGTGGAGTGGAATGCCGGAATGGAGGCAGAGGAGTGGGTTATTGCTGTCAAGGAGGGTGATGATGCTGCTAAGGCTGCAGTGGCTAAAGCAATTGTGTCGATACAGATTTTGGTTTCTTATTCCTTTGTGACTAAATAATTAGTTTAGTATTGGGAATGGACGGTTTTGCTTGATATCGAGAAAGCGGTGTCGGCCTCCTTTCAGATTCTCTACCTTATCGTGCTTGAGGTAGTATCGCTGAGAGACGCTATAATTAATTCAAGATCCTGTTTTAATTGGTCACTAAATGGCAAACAAGCCTGTACTTCAGCACCCGGTGGACTCATGGTTAGCTAGTAAGGCGGCTCCTAGTAAATTTGGCCTGTAGACTTGATGCTGCCAAAAACCTCGCCTTCTGGGTCTTCTCTTCTTTCACCTCGATAGTTAGAAGGGTATCGTTCACTAATGCTTGGGTTGCCAACGCAATCAACTTCACCCGTCGTATCATATTAGAGAAGATACTAGTGGAAGTGCAGATTAGGTGTTGACACGTAGATACATCATTTGTTGAAGTACCATTTAATTAACATGGCTACAACCGGGCGGGAACGCCGCCCCTCACTAATTACCATAATAATGTATGCCAGCACAAATCACCTTCTAGGCTAGGCTAGTCATCCGGAAGCCACACCTAGTCCCCAACACTTTCTGCGCATCATAACAGGACCATACTCGTTGTATTCCTCGGCCCGAATGCAGATATCGCGAAACGTGCTCAGGCTGGCTAACATTGACCCGCCCAACCAGGCTGAGTACTTCGTGTCCGGCGGAGTTACGACACTGAACTTCATGCCAGTAGGACTCATAGCAGAGAGCCCTTGCTGAAGCCGATCCGCGAACCCGGGAAACAGTGTATTTCCTCCTGCCTGTCATACAGCACGTCAGAGGGCAGCATGATGGAGAGAATCACAAGATCAATGAAAGCGAGCGTGATTCGAACGCATTGAAAAGAGAAACTTCGATTCAGATACTGACCAATACAATGTCCTGAGACAACTCATCCCTGAGTTTGACGTCTGATCTCATGATGGCTCGGAGAACCGTGGCTGGTAGTCCGATGAGCGGCGAGAACATTGGCTCGGGCGCTCGGAAGCGCTCAGTGCCTAAATGCATGGTCTTTCCGTCCGGGAGGGTGTACGACTGTTCCTCCCACCTCTTGTTGAGGATGGCTAGGTAGGGGTTCTCGGTGATGTAGCAGCAATACTCTTTAACATTCCGAATTGTGAGCTCGTCAGTCTTACTCGTAATGGCTGGGTGGCTCTCGGCCAAGAGTGAGCGAAGATGTCTCGTAATGTCCCTGCCGGCAATATCAAGAGTCTGTGCCGCGTTCGCCAGTGGAAATCCTTCGTATACGGGAACGGCGGCTGTCCTGCAGTGGCCCGAGTCAACGACAAGGCCGGTGGTTCGCCCGGTCGCGTATAAGGCTAGTGGTGCACTATCGGATGTAAAGAATTCCGGGCATTCAAAATACTCAAACACCATGGTCGTCATCCTCTCACTGTTTTGGTCATTATCTCAGCTGTCGGCAGTAGACAGGCGTATCGGACGGATAGACCCTGAGCTCACCTCTCCTTCCGCGATAGACCGAGAGGAGCCATCGCTAATAGAGGGTGCTCCTTCGGATCAACTTTGAGCTCGGTGTAGAACACATTCCACCACAGCGCCTCGAGGTCATCCCAGTCATCGATCCGACTGCCTTGGATCGGCCACCGGTTATGTAGGAGTGATTGCCTTTGCAGCACCTCTGCCCCGACGACGACATCTTTCATACCACGACCTCCGAACCAGCATGACCTGCAGACGGTAGAGTCAGCCTTGTCAGATCTGATAAGGGCATAGGGTGCTGGGAGACGGCTTTACGGGACGTATTTTATCCTCCCCACAACGGAAACTGGTTGTTACGGTAAGCCTGCAGCTCTGATTGCTATCAGGGGGGGGGGATATGAAAAGGACATCACGAACGTAGTTCAGATATCGGTGATGCGTCTCCGCTGTAGCCGAATTTTACAGCCTGGGACCTGCAGTATTGATATGAGCGCCGTCCGTTGCTCTAGCCCTTGTCTGACACGGGGTCGCCCGCCACAGCACTTACCCATTGTCCAAGACCAGGGCCCGAGAGAGCCGAGAGAGCGGGCAGGTGACCCTAGCGTTATCCGAACCTAGCTGAACCTCTACGATCTCATTGGTTTGATGTGACGCTTCCTGCAGTGCCTCGGCCATCTGTTCCGCAGCAGAGATGGGTCCAATCCCCGTTGGGTTGGGATCGGCACCGGTCGTCGAAATATGCATGGGACTCGACATGTCGCCAGGGAGATCATCCAGATATATGGGTTTGCGGGCGGTCAGGCGGACAACCACGTAATTATGTAGTGGCTGAGCCCGATACACTTTCGTCGGTCTGCCCCAGCCTACTGCACAGTACTACTGTATGTATGTACGTGTAATGTACGGATTACAGTACTGTACATAGGATGTGGAAGAACGTTTTCCGTACTGTACTGTACCTACGTCCAGCTCGTTAGGTACGGTACCCCGCACGTGGAACCTCCCGCACAACATTGGGCCCGCTCCCCAGAATCCGAAACCCGTTCTTACCGCCAAACCCACGGACAGAAATATGACGGGCTTTACATACGCAGTTCCTTCAGGTACCGTCTCCCTATTGATGTAGCTGTTAACAATAGCAGCACGCAGCCGACAACCAGGCCTAATTTGACCGATCTTGAGGAGTCATCATGCAATTTCGTCGTGATGGTGGTCGTTACTAATTATCCTCCTCTGGACTCGGAGTCTCACTGGTGCCCCATCTCGGACCAAGTTAAGAACCCCGTTGCTTGACCAAAGGCCTAGTCACTGGGGTAATCGAACGCTTTCGCCTGACAAAGAAGTCTGCTCCTCTCTGGCCACGTCTTAGCTCCAAGGTCCAAGAAAAGCTCGTCTGAGTCCCGTGTGATATTTGGCGGAGTACTTGGCGTGTAATAATGCACAACGTGTGCCAAAGCCATGATGTGCACATGGTCTTCCGACATGGAATAGTCTGCAAATAGTCTGGGCACCCCCCCCCCCCCCCCCACCCACAGCAGCCCTCTCCTCGGGCGTCACAAGCCCCAGCAATGCAAACGCTCTATCTCGGGGGTCTTTGCATTCTGATCGATGGTGCCTGGTCATCAAGTCGTAAAGTGGTTGCAGGTACTCGGGATACTTGTCAGGATCAAACTCAGAAACACCTTAGTCGCGATACAGAATGTCCCGAAAGACTTCCCAGTCTATTCGACTGTTGCTACAGTATAGCTGAACGCTCTAACCAAGCAGGAACTGCTAAACGAGCTAGAGGCGAGACCAATATTAACGGTTTGTAAGGTCAGTGATAGGAGTCATGCCAGTCAAACGTGTCGACTTCGATGGTCTTCGCAGGCCGGTCCTAGGGCAAGTGCATAATGTAATGTTCAGGAATCCTTGGCAGCCCCAGCCACACAGACATGCATGCAGCATTTTGGTAGGTTTGATCTATCTGGCGGATCTGGTCGTTGTGTTTGGTGTTGTTGGATTGGTCGATGTGGATGGCGTTGTCCTAGGCGTGTCCATCCGGCGCGGCCAGCATCCCGTCCTTGGGTGGTAAAGAGAGGATCACAGGTTTAGCTTCACCCGGAATTCCTGACCATCCAAGTGGATGAACTCAGATGCCTCGCCATCATCTCGGGTGTAAGAGACGGCGGTACAAGGTGGGGCGCTGCGCGCATAACCTTCGTGATGCTGAAGTGCAGAGTCTCACATGTGATGAGTGTTGGTCTCAATAACTGAAGCTCCTCGAAGTCTACAATTGATGGATATGTGAAGTCCATGGCTCGTCGTTGTTTCAGAGTGCTTAGGACGAGGAATGGAGGCAGTAGGTGTGTCTTGATCTCAAAGCCCACGAGGGTGGCACAGTACACGCATCAGGTTGTTGCAAAGGCGACGCTGTACGGGATAGCCGAATGAACAGGTGCTGAGGGGCCGTCACCCAATAACACGAAGGAGTTTTGCCGAGCTCGTCGAGGACGAGCCCGGGACGCAGAACCTTTATATCTGGACTCGGCCACATAGTTCGAGTCTCTGGAGTTCCAAGCCTACAACAATTCTTTGGGGAGATGGCATGGGACTGATAGCTTGTTTGGGGCTTCTCTAACTCTTTGTGGTCCAGTCAAGCCACCCCCCATCGCAACCCAGCTCCAACAGCGGTCCAACTCAGAGCTCCTGCAACGATAATCACTCCACTATGGAGCTTGTTAGCTAATTCTAGACAGCCTCGCTTCTCCGGGTGCCCCACTTACCGGAGATGACCGCGGCGTCTCCAAACCACCACGCAGTCAGAAATACAGAGGATCGTCCCAGCCACAATAACAGTTCCGAACTCGCGCCACTTTCCCGACACTGCCAACATTCACAGCGCCGCTGCCATGCTCAAATCACGCGCCCCCAGGAGTGGCCCCAGGACTGACACGGTTAACGATTCTGCTTGTTTGTCTCTCTCTTCTATCCCTAAGGCCGGCGCCTCAGGAAGGCCAAAAAATTCGCGGGCGGCGTGGGCCGGGAAAAGTATTACCAATAGGCCTAGACCCGTGTACCCGGCGGCTACAGACAGCCCGAGCATGCGCCATGTCGAAGGAGCAAAGTTCATAGTTTAAAGGCTTATTTAGTGACGCAGCGTCCGGAGATCGTGAGGACAAGCGAGAGTATGCGATCGATGCGTTGAAGGCTCGTTTGTCTGAAAAACTGAAAAGCTGTCAGACGGGCAATCATTACTCCGACCGCCGGCGGAGCATTTTTAAGTTATTGTTGGCGAGCCGATCATCTTAGCCCAAGCCGCCCCTACTCAAAGACATCTTCCTTCAACAACCTCTCGAGCTCCTGATGCTCACTGCAAGATCCTCATGTTGTAGATAATTAGTGCATAACAGTGGCGCTTGTGACTCATCTGGCCCTCCCTGGTTGAGATAACTGGGAGTCCGGCGATCTTTCGCACGACTAAACGCTACCGCCGTCCATCCATTAGAGTGCCAGGTGCCCGCCGAGTAGAGATGCGAACCCACCCAAATAAAGGAGCGGGCTGAATCCTTCAAATTTCAAATTTCAACGCTTTTTTAACATGAGTTTCATCTAGGAAAAGTGTGCCTGCGGTCTAACTAGTAGCCAGGAAAGGAGGAATCCGAATTATTGAAACAAGATCTCAAAAGTGGGCAGTTCGGGCAGAAGTAGGGGAAATGATATAAACCTAACCGGTGGCTCACTGCCTTTCTAAAGGTGCTTTGCTGAAACGGTGACATTCATGAGTTCTTTCGAGCGTATTTTGTTCTCAGATATCCAAGAGTCTCTTGAAATCCGCCACCCTACACCCAAACGCGCCTCTAACTCATATTACCGAAGATTCCAGCTGGTCTGGGTCAGGGAGCCAAGTCGGGTGGTATCGCCGTTCACGAGCATCCGGGAGAGCAGATTCGCTCCATTTATTCGAGCCCGCCGATTATTGTAGCCCCGCCCGTAGTCGTTACACCAGTCGAAAACCAATCTTACTATAGTGATCATCTCGCCTTTGCTTGGCGCAATGGCATTCCGCCTAGTTGTTTTTTTCTCCCTCGCGTAGATGGAAGACGCAACGCGGTTGAACCGTGATTCGGGCCTCTTCTTGTAGCACTTTCACCTCTTCAATTACCCGTTAGTACCCTGATTGGTTCAATCACCTATATCTTTCTGTTTCTATACGGAAAGTCGGAAATTGGCAATCTACTACCTTGGTCTTGGAAGCACTACAAGGCCGAGGCCGATGATATATGGTACTTCAATATCTTCTGCTGATAGGCGAACGATGGGGTAGCACTGGCCGGGTTAGATGAGCGCATGAGGACCAACAGTGCTTCAACCGCGTTCGTAACCCGCTCGAAGGGAAGAGGGGTGCACCAAATATACCCACAGCCGAAGCGCCGGCAATTCTAACGTCATTCGCTTCTCATTCCCTTGGTGACTTTCGGTGATTAGTCACCTGTGTGTTACCAGATCACGAGGACTAATTGGCTCACTTTTCAAGCCACCCTCAGCTGGTGTACTTGTACATAACAGCTATGTGCTCTTTGACTCGCAGCCGAACCGAGCTTATGCATGTGCCGGAAAAACCTGTCATCCGCGTGGACACGCCGCTCCAGGCTCCAGCAAGGCTCCGAGTAATGCTCACCGAATGCGAATCACCCTACTAATTTGCTGGATACCAGGCCGCAGGCGCGCGCTTGAGGATATGGACAATTTGATGCCTTTGGATCCCCCGGGAACTATCAATCCGGCAAAGTTATCCGCGGATGCCTCAAGTGTGCCTGACGGCCTTAGCGATCTCGGCATCCCGTCACCGGAGCCGCTCATTGTTTTCGGAGCTCCCGTTCCGGGCATTTTCTCGTCAACCTCTGAGCCAGCTGTAACTGCTTCAGCTTTCCCACGCCTCACCCGGATTACCTCTGACTGGGAGCCTGAAGACGAAATTATACCGAACGGCGCCTTCACGTACAGCGAGCTGAGGAACGAGTTTGAGCAGCATTTCGTTGAGAAGCCATATCCGTCCACTATCACGGCGAGATATATTTCTCACCATGGATATTTCCAGAGACAGACACTCGGTGGGATAAACACATATATCCCTGTTGACCCCGACGCATGCCCTGACTCCTCTGTCATAATCGGCGACCGTACGGCGTCGATATATGATGCTTACCTTCTACGGGCCGACTGCACAAGAAATATAAACCTCTACTACAGGCAGCAGGCAAGTCCATGCCCAGGTGTCTGGCGGTGAAGCTGACATACTGATGTGAGATTCGCGCATAATCAGGTACTTTTCCATTCAGGCTCTGGAACCTACACTTTTTTGACTCGAGAGGGTCGCATCGGGCAACCAACAAAAATCCGGAAGAGCCAGTCACGTAACGTACAGTCTCTGACGGCGAGGTTCCGCAGCGCATTCCGCACGAAGACTGGTATATCGTGGAATAGAAGATATGACGATTCTACACGGCTGGGCGATTCCCTATTTAATTTCGTCGAGCTTGAATACCGCTGCTCATCCGCCTGGCGGCTTGGGGAACTTCCAAACTACGAAACGGTCGACGGCAATATCCACGAAGGACTGAGGGAGCTGATGGAGATTATGCTCTACGGCGGTCCTGCTAGGAGAGATACGAAGAGAGAGTACCAAGGAAGCGAGAACGCCCGACTGGCATTCAGTGCTCCCTACGAGCACCTCAGCCCTTGGGCAATCTTCTTAGGCTTCAAGACCCTCCAGCTCATTTTGAGATACCTAGACTCGGGGCGCCCGATCCGTTGGAAGGCCATTCTCCAGGCATCGTCGATGTATCGGAGCCAAATCCCATTTTGCGCTGGGCATGACCGCGCGCCAGTGATATCTAGTTACCATGCCATCTTCCTCGAGCTCAGGTTTCTATACTCCCTTTGGCCGCGGCGTGAACTCGCCAGCATGCTGGCCGACATCCACCTTCGTGGTTCCCTGCAGCTAAGCGCATACAAGATGCTTGCTCAGCCGCTTTACCGGGCTTACAGTTCTTTACAGCATGGTTTCTGTCGCCTAACTGATCCTTCGACTCTCGAGTTCCAAGAGCTCAAGAATTACCTCGAACGGTCCTGCCACCGCATACATCGTCTGACAATCGAGCTCCAAGACATTTACAGCGTCTTCGTCAAAGCAGGCCTGCCAAATCCATACCGCGATTGGATTGAGGCAAAGCAGGGCCGTGACGTCTCCGGCGAGCAAAAGCTCCTCCTATGGCACGGTACCCCGCCCGACTCGCTCCTAGGAATCCTCGACTTGGGGCTGCAGATCCGCCGGCGAGGGGCTACCTGGACCGGGACCATGTTCGGCAACGGCATCTACCTTGCCGACGCATCAAGCAAGTCGGCCACCTTCTGCAAGCACCAGAGATGGGATGGGGATTCGGTGCTACTCCTCTGTGAGGCCGATGTTGGGCGGCAGCGGATCCGGAGAGTGCAGAGCATGGAAAATGGCCACGATGTCATTGGCGCACCAGGTAGCCAATACAGGTGTATTGAGGGCTTGGGGAAGATTAGACCTGGTGGATGGAAGTATGTTGGGTGGGAGATGGTTGGCGCCCCCAGTACCGGCGTTATTCAGATGGTATGTGGATCAAAGCCTGATATCTATTCTGTTCACGCCTCCTGTCTTTTGGCCTGCCCAACGCGGCGGACCGTTCTGATTGACTAACAAATCTTTCAGCCAGACACCTCAGTGCCCTACAACTCTTTTCCTATAGGGATTCTGGGGTTCAATGAATATGTCGTCTATGACCCTTCCCATGTCCTTATTCGATATATATTTCGGATAAAGGTTAGGGGCGGCTGACGAGCCATTCGCCACGTCCAGCAATCCCCTTTATAGCTCTCGGAAGGCGTTTTAACTTTCTAGAAATGGCGGGTCCAGACCCCCATTTTCGGCTGTCCAAGCCCCAGCAGACGCACAGGTGAGCTTGATCTATCGGGATCGCCGTGTTGCAGTTAGAAAATGAGCCAACTAACTCCTGAGCTATGACAGAGTCCCTACTGGGAAATTGTTTCACGGGTGTAACTCTTGTGTGCTCCTTGGCGTAAGTCAAATCCCCCCCATTCCGATCACCCCACTTTCCAATCACCTTGGCAAATCTTGGCCCGCGAACCCACCCATCTTCTTCAATGCTATATCTAGCAGTCTATTCAACCCACTACAATATAGGATGCCTCTGATTCTACACGTTCTAAGTCACTCTCTTTAGCTGTAGAGACCTCTATATGGCCTATATCAATCTGAGCCTAGTGGATTTGTTCAATCGAAGCGAACTGACTATTTGGATTAATAACTTCCTTATTCCTTTTCGACGGTCGGGTTACTTCCAACTATGCTCTTAGAGCTTCGTTTTCCTGTTGTAGCTAGGCTAATTCGAAGTCTTTTTCATTGAAGACTTTCTTAACCTTCTTAAATGAAAGCTGGTATATAGAGCGATCTTGTTGTTAGGTGGCTGGATTGTCGAGATGTCTACAAAGGTCTATCTTCTTACGTGGAGTTGTAAACTAGACCTTCTAGCCTATAGCAGCTACTTATGGGGGTAGTCTAGATATTAGAGTCTATGAGGGATATACTGTATACTAGCTGTAGGGGTTCCTCGACGATGATATAGGCCCCCTCGATGCCGAAGGGGCTGACACCGGCGTGGTGCCGACGGCCCTCTTTTAGCACCTAGGGTTGTACCTGTCGGATGCACAGCACCTCTGAACGTTCGGAGTTAAATTTGGGATGGAATTCAGATGTAAAATTGAGGATGGAAATTTTTTGGATGTCTTGTTTTTCCTCTTTGTCTAACGGAGGTGAACTTCCTTCTTATTCCCAACTTCCTGGACCACGGAGACCCGGGTTGACGGGTCTCCGAGAGATCGGATCACACTTATCCGAGTCACACTAATCCGGATCACACTGATCCGGGTTCGTGTTTTGCAGATCCAGGATCCAGCTTCCTGACCCTTTTGACAGTACCTCCTGTACAAGCCCTATCCCGATACCCTTCCAATCCACAGCAGAGGTAGGCTCGGTAACGTGGAGAGTCCGAGGCAGTACACTATGACGAAGGGCGAGTGCCACCTTGATTATACCGGTGATACCCGCCGCAGCCCTGGTATAGCCGATATTAGATTTAGATGAACTAACCTATAATAGACGTATCTCTGGGTAGCTGCTACCAAAAACATCGGCCAAAGCTTGTCCCTCGATCAGGTCACCGAGCTTAGTAGCAGTACCATACGCCTCGATATAATCGATGTCATCAGCCTATAAGGATGATCCGCCGAGAGCTTTGCGAATAAGCCGGGCCTAGCTCAGACCGTTCGGAGCGGTCAAGCTGGCGCTGCGTCCGCTGTAACTTACGGCTGTACTACGGAACACGGCGTAGATAATGTCGCCATCCCGTTGTACGTCGGAAAGGCGCTTGAGGAGTACTATAGCGGCTCCCTCGCTAAAAGCTGTCCCCTAGGCATCGTGTAAAGGGGGTTGTTCTGGGAACACGTTGAGGGAGATGGACTACAATGTCTCAGTACCGAAAAGGGTTCGATCAGTGGGCGATAGCTTCACGAACAGCCTCCTATTGTCATTGACTACACAGAGACTGATCCTTGCGGATCAGAAGTGCCCCGCGTAAGAGAGTTCCCTCACGGGGTTCTTATCTATCCTGTATCGTGACATCATCCAGCATCATTCGGCGGGTCCTCCTGACCTTCGTCTGGAGACTCTCGTTACACATCGGTAGAGAAAGTCCGGCAGCAACCGTCTGGTAACAACCCCTGGAGCCAGCTGAACTTAATGTATATCCTAGGCGTTAATAATAGACTGACACCACCGGCAAGGGCTAAATTGCACTCACTGAGACGTAATAAGTTACAGGCCAAATGTATTGTAACTAGCGATGAGGAACAAGCCGTGTCTATAGTTATAGAAGGACCCTCCAGGCCAAAGGTATATGATACGCGACCGGAGTTGATAGCGTAGGCACTTTTCCCGTTATGGAATATCTATTAAGACTCGCTACTCCTTGACTTGTCGTAACATTGTTGCTGACGCTAATGAAAATACCAGTGTTACTACCACAGAGCTGTTCCTTGGTATACCCAGCACGTTCAAAGGCCTCCCAGCCTACCTCCAGTATCAAATGTTGGACGGCGTCTATATCCTCGGCCTTACGCGGCGAGATACCGAAGAAAGACGAATCGTGTGAGTACACACTGTCGAGGAAGCCGCTACAGCGACAGTACGACTTGCCAGGAGTATCTGGATCCGTATCATAGAGCTCTTCGACGTCCTACCGATCCTTAGGCATATCAACTATGGTGTTTCGTCCGTCTCTAAGGACTTCCCAAAAGTGGTCTGGGTAGCAAACACTACCTGGTAGCCGATATGCCATAGGTATGATGGCGATGCCCTCGGTACGGATATCGCTTCCTGTAGAGTAAGAGGATGCCACTTTCTTGTCTGTTATATTCTCTATGCTAACGAGATGCGTAGCTAAGGCTTTGACGGTAAAATGCTGAAATAATGTAGGGACGGGAATACACCGGCCTAGCCGCTTCTCGAGCTATGCTTGTATGCGGATGAGCCGTACCGAGTCGCCGCCGACCTAGAAAAAACTGTTATCAATCCTGGAACGGTCGTGCCCTAGTATATCGGACCACACCGCCTGTATTTAGCGTTCCATCTCTGTAGTTGGATGCGTGTTGCCCGCTACCTAGATTAACTCGACGGGATCTGGTAGTGCCCTGCGGTCAATCTTCTGGTTCGGTGATAGGGGCAGGGCGTCCATTGCCATATAAAAGGCTGGAATCATATGTTTGGGCAGCTGCCCAGTTAACCACAGCCGTAATGTGTTACCAATCTCGGTTGCTGTCCTTGCGCTAGAAGCTGAATTAGAAACGAAATCTGGGTCGAGTACGCAATAGGCAACGAGGCGGTTATTACGACTGATAACGACAGCCTGAGAAACGGCCTTGTGATCTACGATCGCCGCCTTAATATCGCCTAACTCGATGCGGAAACCCCGGATCTTTACTATGCCATCGATGCGGCCGAGGATTTGGAGCTTACCCAGAGATACGAAGCGAGCCAAGTCCTCCGTACGAAAAATTTTACTATTGTGAAACGGGTTCTCCAGGAAGCGAGTGTAAGTGAGTTCTGGTTTGTTGCGGTAGCCATTAGAGACACTGCTGCTGCCGATATAAACCTCACTACTGCTCTCTATGGGTACTGGCAAGAGATTATCGCCGAGAACGTAGATCCGGCTGTTCGCGATGGGGTTACCGGCATAGATGTTTCCGCTGTAGCTCACCCTCCTAACGCTGCCGTATATTGTCTCGGATGGGCTATATACGTTCTATACCGAGTCGGCAACGGCAAGTAGACGGTCTGCAAGCCGGTGAGGAAACGCATCGCCGCTGCAGATGACCTTGGAAAGCCTTGAATAACCTTCCTATCCCGACTCTAAGAGCATCGTCTAGGTAGCGGGGGTTGCCTGTATAATGCTGATCGCATGGCGCTTCATGATCCTGATCAGCTCGTGGGGATCCTTGACTGTATCTGAATGTGCGATGACCATTGTGGCCCCCGAAAGAATGGGTAACAGGAGCTCCAGGGCAGACATGTCGAAAGATATCGTGGTAATGGCGAGCAGACGATTATAAGAGCTGCACCCCGGTTCCCGCCGGCGGAGCGACGTCAAGAAATTCGATGCAGCCCCGTGACTGATCTCCATGCCCTTGGGCTTGCCTGTTGAGCCAGACGTGTATATCATATACGCTAGGTCGCTTATCTCGATATATGTGCCCAGGTTGTCTACGTCTGTATTGGCGCTCTCTCGCGCCTCGTCGACGCTCACGTATATGGCCTTCCAACGCGCGAGACCCCCGACCGGCGCGCCGCTGGAGAGGATAAGCTTGGGGTCTGTATCCTCTATTATGTAGCTAATTCTCTCCGCAGGGAATGTTGAGTCGATAGGTATATAGGCAGCCCCGAGCTTGAGGACCGCTAGCACTGCCACTACCAGATCGATGGAACGCTCTAGGGAATCGTACGCGGCTCATAAGGGTCAACCGGCATCTCAAGGTAATACTATTTTGGAGTAATCAGAGGCCTTAGCGCTTGCTCATTCTCGGTAGCAAGAGCTGGCCTGGGACTTATACAAAGTTTTGTTAAATACTACGGTCATCAGGTCAGGCGCTAACGAACAATTCAGGGGTCGGTTGTGCGGCTGTGCATTGAGCAGTTGCAGGTTGGTGGAACGGAGCCGCTGAATGAAAGGTTGTCGGTGTTCGAGCCACGCACTCCACCGCGAAAGTAACGCTAATAGTAGCTCAATGAGGCGTAGACGCTATACTATTGTCGGCCACAAATTCCTCCTACAATCATAGTACGGGATAATATGGGCTTCGCTAGGAGGGTGGATCCGTGGTTGGTTGAATTTTACCCCTGTGCGCGCGTTAGCTAAGAGCCGGTCTTATCTTGGCGGTGCAACTGCCCTGCCGAACAACCGTATTGTACAGGCCGGCATCAGAGATGTAATCGTGAGGATGCCGGCGTAGCTCTTCGGGGATGGGCTAGTCCCGACATAGGTATAGGCATAAGTAACCCAGCAGAAGCCGTAACATTTCTCTCTCGACGCCGAAGAATGGCCCTGACTAGGTACCTAATCTTCGTGACTTCTCATGCCGGCCGTCTACGCATATGGTCGCCCATGGCATGTTTGTTGGTTCGGAATAGGGATGTTTATGCTCTGTGGCTGTATGGCTCCAGTACGGAGGGTCAAGAGTCGTGATTCGGCTCTGCGTTGGTCAACTCGAGGAGCGCATTTCTTCATCTCATATCATTAGACCCGGCGATAATAGCACAACCACCTTCACTGTGTACTAATAGACCGCAGCCTGCCTCATGCGAACGGCAGTTGGACAGTGATCGGTCGATCTTTCAGCTCTCAATACCTGGATGGGAGGTAAATTTGGACCCCGCAACGGAATGTTGCGTTACAGCGCACAACATGAAATTACCTACCTTACAGTACATGCTAGAATCCGGCCTCGTCACGTGCGAATTGGCCTTCCTCGGACTGCGCCAGAACCTTGCATTTGCTGCAATCTCCAAAGCCCGGCCTGGCTCATCGATTGCTTTTATTTCGTTCCGTTTCGTTCCGCCTCGTTCAATCTCATAGTCGTCGCTCACAAGTCAACGTCAACCATGGTTGATATTACAAGAGCCCAAGCCTTTGTGCTTCGGATCGCCGTCAGTGTCGCGTGCATCGTCGGCGTGCTTTGGGTCTTCAACCCGCTTGGTTTCGCAACATCGTCCATGGCGAACCTCAGGCCCGCCGCAGCCACTGCTGTCACGCATGTCGTATTATTTGAATTCAAGCAGGATGCCGACCCGGCGGCGGTCGATCTGGTATGTATCCCATTCCGTCGTAGACCTATGCTAGCTGCGCGGCTGACGCCGTGGCGTTTCGTTTTTCCAGGCATGCGCCAGAATGATGGCGCTCAAAGACAAATGCCTCTCGCGCAACTCACAGTACCCCTACATTCAGAGCATCTCGGGTGGCAGGGACAACTCGAAGGAGGGCTTGCAGGTACGTGGCTCCCTCATTCACTCATCACTGCGACGTCCGGTAACCATCTGATCAATATCGTAGGACGGCCTGACACATGGGTTTGTCGTTCAGTTCGCCAATTTGAACGACAGAGAATATTATGTCGAGCACGACCCGGCTCACCAAGATTTCAAGAAGGAGATTGAGCCGCTGGTAAAGAAAGTTACCGTACTGGACTTCACGAACGGGAGCTTCTGATGGTTGGGGCAGCAAGGCAGTTTTACGTCACATACCTAAGCAATCATCCGAACCACATAATACCAGCCTTCCTCGCATCATTCTGAGTTAGACCCCACGTAAACTCCAACCCATTCAGGAAGTGCATGATGCGATTCCCGTGGCCGAGACCTTCTACGGCTTATAGCCGTTATAATTAGCTCAATGTGACATGGGAAGGGTTTCAACGAAGAGGAGAGACTTTGAAAACCACGATAACTTTTTGCCTGGATAAGATATCATGAACGCTGATCTATACATGTACTTTTCCTTTCCTAATATACCGTTCCTATGTTGAAAACGGGATCTCACTTTGTTCTTAACCGTCCACCATGCCTTAACAAGAAATGGGCCGTGCAACCATCATTCATCCAGCCATGACCGTCGTTCACTCATGCCTCACGGCTGTACTTGGAGAACTTTCTCCAGTATTCTCCATAACGTAAAATCAGAATCGAGATCGGTGCCAGGAGCAAACTGAGCCCCGCGAGCACCGTGAAACCCCATCCGTAGCCAAACGCCTCGACCAGCGGAGCGGTCGAGAGCGGCAAAAAGGTGCCCATCAGACAACGCGTGACGATGACGCCCGTCATGGCAGAGGCCGAGTACAGCCCGAACGCGTCCACCACGTAGGCCATGATCGGAATCATTACCAGCATCAGCGTCGTGCCGAGGGAGCACAAGGCAAGTAAGAGAAACACCAGCGGCAGACGCAGCTCGGCAGCCCAGCCATACGCTGCCACAGCGAGCGGCAACGTGAACCCGCCACCTATGGCGAGCGGAAGCCGAAACTCTGGCTTTCCAACGCCTTTGTGTGAGTTCTTCATCCGGACGTAGACACGGTCGAGCGTTGCGTTGCAAATCAAGACACTGATGGTCGAGCCGACCGCTGTCGGGGGATCAGTACACAGCATTCATGGTCAGGATCGCAAGAAAGAAAAGGGAAAAAAAAAAAAAAAAAAAAAAAAGAGAGAGAGAGAGAGAGAGAGAGAGAGATACCGAAGGACTTACTGAAGCTAGCATAGCACGCGCCCACCGCAACGGCTGGCAACCCGTAGATGTCCTGGAGGATATCCGACAGGGTGGTGGACATGACGTAGAAGTAGGTGAAGACCACCGCACTGAAGAGGCTGATGGCCATGAGAACCCCGCTGCCGCAGAGGACGATGCCCGGGCGCAGCACGGCATCGCGCAGCTTCTTCCACCCGGACACGGCGGCGCCGGCGGGAGCCCCGTCCACGGCCTCGTCAAACGCCGTCTTGAACGTCTTCCCGCCCGAGCCGGCCGCACGGCGGGCCATCCGCGCCGCGCGGCGCCGCAGGATGGCCACCTTGTACGTCTCGCGGAAGCAGGTCAGGAACAGCAGCTCACAGGCCGAGGCCAGGGCGACCGTCATCCACACGACGGCGCGCCAGCCGTAGAGCTCGGCGACGGCGGTGCCGATGAGGGGGCCGATGGCGCCGCCGACGAGCGGGGCGAGGTAGATGAGGCTGAGGGGGCTACCGCGGTGGTCCGGGGCGAACAGGTCGCCGACGACGGCCGGGTTGAGGACGTTGCTGGCGACGGCGAGGCCGGTGAGCATGCGGGCGGCGACGAAGCGCGGTACGGAGCGGGCCGTGGCCGCCAGCACCGTGGCCGCCACGAAGAGCAGGTTGGCGCCGTTCAGCACCGCGTACCGCCCCCGCACCTCCGACAGCGGCGCCATCACCAGCGGCCCCGCCGCCTCCCCCAGCTCCCAGATCGTCACCAGCAGCACGCTCGCCGACTTGGACGGGTGCTCCGACCCCGACAGGTCCCGCACGATGTCTGACGCCAGCGGCACCACGCTAATACAGGTCATTGTGCTTTTTTTGCGGGTCAGTACTTGCCGTGGCTGCAGTGTCATGAACTGGGTTGCAGTCGATCACAAGGGGACTTAAGTGCGGTAACGTACACGGTAAACGCCATGAAGGCGAGCATGCCCACGACGCTCCATTTGAACGGCGTCGGCCACTCGAGGGGGTTTTCCGGGTCTCCCTGCGGGTCAAAGTCGACGATGGTGGTTGTCTCGGCGATGTCGGCGCCGCCATCTTGAAGCGGTGCGGACGGGTTGGTGTAGACTTGCTGTCCCTCGTTGGTGATGCTTCGCAGCAGCGGCTGGGACTCGTCCATGGCTCTCCCGCTCTCTCTACTGTTCCGGAACCGATTCCTCCCGCCCGTCACGAAGATTATGTCGGATTGAAGAGCTGGTAATGGAGGGGATGAGGAATTTCCGCTGTTGTTATGCGCCGAAATATTTCTTCAAGTTGTGTGCCAAGCCCGCCCTGCAATTGTCGCCAGGGGATCGCTGGAAGGGCGCTGTCGTGCCTAGCGGGACTCGGGGCCGAAGAAGTATCTGGGGGTGGACCGTACTTACGTGTATCGGTCAACTGCCTTGGTTGAACCTCCACGATGACTCTATGCTAGGAGAATATTTGATGTCACAGGAAGGCAGTTGATGATACGCTATAAAATAGATATCCGGAGCTTTCCTTCGTCTTCTACGACAGCCCGAGTCGGATTCCGACTACAAGTGTCGGATCTGAATCAAGCCCAGGTACGTTTAAATGCCCCGCAGCCTCGGGGGACTGCAGCTTCTGCAGCAGCCCCACCTCCCGCCGCTTCTCCCCGCGGCTTTTGCATGCAGAGGTTTTCATCTCGCTCGGAAAACAGCGGCATTCTGATGCCGGGGTACGCTGTGGTTCAATGGTGGCAAACTTTTATGCCAATCTTTGAGGTCATCGGCTCTATTAGCGGTCTCATTCAACTTTACATTTTCTGCCTTCGTCCAATATTTGCATTGGTTTTGCGAGAGGCTGTTGCTGGCGGCGAAAGAGACCCAGCCCACCTTCCACCTAACTTACTAGCAGGGGAAAGGGATTCTGTTGGGATGTTCCATCCCCTTGACATTTGCGTAACCGCAAACCAACCCCTATGATACAGATCCTGAGTTAGGCACTAGCTAGGTATCACGACATCATCACCCATGTCCTTAGTCATTTGGTCCAGTCATCATCCTACTTGCTTTGGCTAGTCATTATTGCCTGATTGCCAGCAATAGGGCGCTATCATTGTCCCGGTAATGTCAAACGGCCTTGACTACACCTACAACTCAACAAGAACAAGGATAATATTGCAGAGGCGAAAGAGGCAGGTGTGGAGAGTACGGTGTCTTATCCGGGACTTATCAACAGGTTTCGGTCTATGCCTAGGTAGGCGGCTGGCTGCGGAGAGAGGGGGCAAAGGGCTGGTGTGCTACATGTTGGAACTCGGTCAAAGAGCATTGATCTGAGCTAACTACCTTATGTGGTGTTCAATTTTGGCCTTGACTTGGTTGTTGTCAGTCAGGACTTACACCATATTGTTGGTGAATGTGTCCTTCGACTGGAACGACCGGATGTGGGTCCCAACCGTCGTGCTGTACTAATTAATAGGATATACCTGACTTATTCCTCGACCGAGCCTCCTTTTAGTCCCTGGGGATGTACATGGTGTCGTAGCCGACAACGTCCCACTCCCCGGTTTCCGTGTTCAGGGTGACGTTCGTACCAGTCGTAGTGCCCCCACGCAGGAATCCTGCTTCAACGTTGCCGCCAGCAACCGGGCGCGACAGGTGATTCTCGCCCGCGGATACCGTAAAGTTAGCTAGGGGAAGATCCCAAGCATTGCGGTTCGCAACGCTTGGCGAGCCTGTTGGAAAACAAACAATCATCAGCTTGGGCTCCAACTATACTACCGATAGAGGTATCCAGACACATTGCGGGGCATCGGTTAAACACTCACCAAAGAACTGCACTGTTAGCCTCTCTTGACTCGCTGAGAGGATAAAATAGCCTCGGTAGTACCCTTCCTGCCATTGCAACACTTCATTGTCCTCGACGAGAGCGCGTGACGCGTTCCTCGCTCTGAGAATCGGACCGCTCTGCCCGCCGGAACTGACTGCTGTGCCGGCAAACTCAACGCCGATAGACCCCTCGCCGGTCGCAGAGTCGTACGGCTTCTCGCCTAGCCAGGTAACATCGGAGACCTGCATCGTGTTAGGGAGTGTCTCATCCAAGAGTAGTTCGTGAGTTAAGGGCTAGAGGAGCCCGCGTACCCAGTTCTGATGGCTGTCGCCGGCGAGGAAGACGTTGTTGCCAATGTTGTTGTCGTAAAGATGCTGGAGAGTCCGATTTCGGTTGGCGATGTACCCCTGAAAGAGCAACGTTAGCTTAGAGTCCAGTGTCCAAGCGGATATATATCCTCACATTCCAGTTGTCGCCGCTGGGCCCGTTGGATCCGGCAATCTGCGAGAAGATAATCTGGCTGCCGATAACCCTCCATGTGGCACCACGCTCGGCTGAATGGGTTAGCTGGTTATAGAACCAATTCTCCTGGCGGGATCCCATCAGGGTGCGGGATGCGTCATTGCGGATGAGGTCGATATAATCGTCATTCCAGCCCAGACTGGTGATGCTGCGATCATAGTTGCGTGTGTCCAGGATGATCAAGTCTAGAACACTTCCCATCTGGAAGGAACGCCAGATGCGGAGGTTGTCGTCCAAGTCTACCTGCCTAGAGGACGGTGAGCGAGGAACCCGGCAAGGGCCCATACGGAGATATCCTACCGGATAGGCATCCACTCGAAGTACGCCCTCACGGCGTTCATCTTGCGTTGGTCGACGCTGATCGACGGACCGTCCGTGCGGAAAGACTCTTCCGTGTTGTTCAAGGCGCTGAAGCCGTCTCTGTAACCATTGTTGGCAATCTCTATGCGTGAAGAGATTAGAGGATGGTTCAGACTCATCGAGAAGACCAGGGGTTCATACCATGGTCATCCCAAGTGGTCATCCAAGCAAAGTTTTGCGCTAGGAGTTGCAGGTCCGGGTCTGAGCGATACTGGTTCTCAGGTCAACTATCTCTCTTATTATCGGCGCAATGATGTTCTAACCTGTCCGTGCCGAGTACGATAGCTCAAAAGAGTGAACAGAAGTTGGTTTGGACTGTGGGCCCGTTCTCCAGCTTGGGCGTTTTCATATAAGTAATCCCCGAGATGAACCTTGTGAACCGAAGTCAGTGTATTTGATATCGACCAAAGGATTTGTTGGTGGCTCATACCACGTAATCGTGCTGGTCCTTTCGCGCAGCATTACCATAAGCGTTGAAGTAACCGTTCGCTGGACTCGAGGTCAGTGGTTGCGTGAGGTGAAAATAATATCCCTTAACCACCACAAAGAAGTATAGGCCGCGGCGCGGACTCTCCGCCGCCGTAGCGAGCGACTGAACTTACCATAGTTGCTGCACGAGAAAACTGCCAATTTCAGCTCATCAGGATCGGCGTTGGCAGATGGTGCAGTCTTTGTTCTTCCCACTAGGCTGGTCTTGTTGGAGTTGCAAATGGTAAACTGGTAATTGTAAGTTGTAAAGGGGTTGAGACCCTTTGCTTCGACCTGTCTCCTCGTCAACCAGACACTCCAAGTTATACACGATGGTGTTTCACAAACCTTGACAGTATAGTCAATGTCGCTGGTAGTGTAAGCGGTGCCCTCGGATGCCACCCGGCCATTGTTCGAGCCCTGCCCAGCTTGAGACCTTCCGGATGCAGCCTCCCACACCTTCCATTCCACACAGATAGGATTCGGGTCGGCCTTGATGTACTTCTCGGTCTCGTGGTTGTACAACGCCACAGTTCCCTCGACAGTCACGTTGCTGGAGTCAGAAGCCGCGGACGGCGCAACTCGTGTCCAGAGGATTATGCTATCTGGATAGGGGTCACCGGACGCAATACCGTGCGTGAAGTTCAACTCAGACGGTTGATAGGGCACGGCGCCACGTTTTACGCATCGGCGCGAAACGGCTGGGACGTCGATGCCGAGGTTGACGTGCCGTTTCGAAGGGCTGAGGTAGTTGAGGTTGCCATCAAACGAGGCAGCTGCCAGCGTTATAGGCAATGCCGCGAGGCCAAGGGCCGATGTAATATGCATGGCGAATGATTATGAAACTCGTAGCCGAAGGCAGCTGGTATGGCGAGGTGACCGGAGCCAGCGGGCCGACCCGAGTACAAGTAGTAGTAACCACGGGCTTGGGGTTTCACCTATGGTCCACACCTGGAACGAAACCGATCCATTGCCGGCTGAATTGATACATGAGTACTTATATAGCTAACTGCATCGGCTCGCCCTTCCCGGCGTATGTCGGTCGGGCACTGCAGGTCGATGAATACATCCGTTACCGAATGTATTTCCCCCACCCGACAGGAGAGCCTCGACACTTAGCCAATGATCGTCAAGCATGGTTACACGAGTTCTACAGCACGATGACGATGCTAATACAGTTACCAACCGGGTCTGCGCAACGTGAATCGGCATTGAGGATTTATTGGACGAACCACTCTAACGTGCTTTTTGATCCACCCGTGGAAGGTGGTATTGTGGGTGGAACATAGTAAAGATCGGCAATGCGCTTGCCAAGTTAAACAAGTCCTTGTGGATGCCGGTACAGACACGGAGTACACTTATATTACGCATCAGCGGGGGCAGCATGAGATACGAATAGAAGAGATCAGATACTGGCTGACTGACAAGTTTGCCCAAGGTCTCCCACTAGCACCTCGTCACAAAGCAGAACTTGTAGAGAGTGTAACCACCCGTTACTTAGCGAAGAACTTAGTACTTCCCCGTCACTCTCCTCCCTAGGCGGAAATACTTATATGACTGGAAGAGGCTCTGCCGTGCATAAGTATCGGCTAAGGCACAGGAGGCCGCTTTCCCTGCTTTCGCAACGCGATACGCGTTGAAATCTTCGCTGATATCGACTTGCGCTCCGTAAAAAGCAACCATACCAAAAATACGGCGGCGGTGGTGGGCAAGGTAAAGGCCCAGTAGACCCAGAAGTGGCCCTGCACGACCCTCGGCTGGTCCCACTGTAGCGATGGCATAGCGAATAAGGCAGCGAAGAAGGTGGCCGGGAGGAAAGCCATGGTCATGACGGCCACCGTCTTCATGGACGCACTGTCCTTTCTGGCTGCTGCTGCGAGGTCGATGCTGGCGGCAGCGTCCCGGTGGGTGAGGAGTGCGAACATCTAGCGCCATGTACCACGTTAACTCACTTCGTCCCAATGAAAAGAACTGCGCTCAATGGCATCAATTACCACGCTCGAGAGGCGTTCGGCCCTCTCTTTGAAGTATGCTGTGTACTCGAGATATACGGTCAACTGCCGCTCTAACGCCGGGATCACCTCTGCGAGCGCCGCAAGACTATCCTGATATCGTCGCAGAGCGTGACCCGAAACCCCGTAATATTCGCGAGTCTCGTACTCCATTCTTATCCTCTCAAGCACGAAGGTGGAACCCTTCTGATGACGGATCCGGGAACCGGCATGTGTCGCGATTTCGTTGATTGCCTGCAGCCAGCTGGTAAGCTGGTTGATGTTGAGCTTCTTGGCAAGATCAATGGGCTCGACACCGCGCCAGCCAACGCCATGTGGCCCAAACCCGGTTTGTTCCTCGATATGCCGGATTGCGTCTAGCTCCCAACCTCCGGCCTCGCTGTCGTAGAACTGCAACAGGAAGTGGCAGGAAACAAAGCAGAGGACCGACGGCGTGCTTATGTGATTTTGGTATGCCGATAGGGCGCTGCAAAACTTGTCAAACGTCTGTTTACGGCGGTCTAGAAATAGCCCAATTGTCGTCATGGTTCTGGGTTCAAAAGTCCAGACAAGAGCGTAGAGAGCAGTACCGATAAACCGCGTCAACCGGAAGCCATCGCAACGATATTCGTGAAAGCCGTCATAATCACGACATATCAGATACTTTACAACTGGATTGGCCTTCATCGACTCGAGGATCTCTGTGAATGTTGATTTGGAGATGACGAGGGTGATGTCGAGCTGTCGCGGAATGCAAACGAGCTTCAAGCTTGCTTCCGGCATTGGCTTTGGCGGATTGTATTCGGTTGCAAGGAGCCAGTCACGTAGATCATCCGGATGTAGGTGACGAAGCACTGAGCGTTCAGCACCGTCCCGGTCGTCGGCGACAGCACCGCCAACCTCGTCGGACAAGATGCTCAGCTCAATTGCACTGTACGTGTAGTCACGCCACGGTTCCGAAAACCGTTGCTCCTCTTCGGAAACCGACTGTGCCAGCAATCTCATACACTCCATAGTACCCTTTTAATTAGCTTTCAGGCCGGCTGTGCAGGCGGGCTGCGGAGTGAATTGTTGACTCTCGCCGCGTTGCGTGGTTGTGGGAAATAAAGGAAAATAAGGCCGACCAGCGCAGAAGGAATGCTTTGGAGACGGATTTAGGCTATGATGAAGAAAAGCGGGCAGGAATAACAAAAGTAGTTGATTGTGTTGCGAATCAAAGAGAACAGGCTCCAGGAAAGCACTGTGTGCTCGCTGAAAATGCAGGGTTCTGGGGTTATTCGACCACGTGCTTCGTAGTCATTGGCTTGATAATACGATAATTAGCATGGGTATCCCATCAAAGGTTCCCCGCGGGCAAGAAGACGGAGTTGGAACTACAGTACCTGACATGGGGGGAGCTAATATTTACCATAGCCTCCCTATCACTCTCGGAAGATGAGGGCGCTGCTCTGGGTATGGGTAATTGGGACGGTTGGTCTTTAGGGCTAACGAAGGTAACCCACTGAATTGAGCACTGTCTCCAATCCGCTTTCATCGGCCATTGTCACACAAACTCAGTATTACAGGGCAGCGGCTTGATCTCCGACAAGAAGTAATTACACCTCGCCCGAGGATGCGGGATTTCGCCGAGTTGAAATAGCTGGCCACATATAACTTCCTACGTCGATCTTTGGTATTGACGTATCGTGGTTCTGCAACAGGCACGTTCATCTTGATGCACCACGCGGACATGGTTCAAATGGGAAGAGAAACGAAGATGTTGAATTGGCAACCTGGACATATTGCTCGAAATCTGGGTTGTTTGCAATTGGATTATAAAATAGTAGTGGTGCCGATGTTGATGCCTAGAC
Organism: Madurella fahalii; assembly: GCF_045866475.1. Taxonomy (NCBI): domain Eukaryota; kingdom Fungi; phylum Ascomycota; class Sordariomycetes; order Sordariales; genus Madurella; species Madurella fahalii. Next base: position 3,861,103 of record NW_027263976.1, read on the forward strand.
GGAATTATTTACTACTACGTCGTATCATAGCGTCATGTTTATGTCATTGATTCCAAGCCCTGACCATTAGGCAAGAATTACGGGTATAAGGACGGTTCAACAGCCTCTACACTGGAAAATTACTGGTATCAGCACCTGAGACGTCTCACCGTTTACAATCGAACATGCCCTTGGGAAATTTCGCAGCCAAGCAAGCCGAGAAAGCTCTCGGCCATGGCGACGAAGACCGAGCGACGCGCACGGATATATCTAACCCAGATCGCGAAGGCGGAAAGTATGCCGACGACAGCGGAGAGAAGATGAAGGCGCTGGCATGGATGGGCAAGAATGATGTTCGCGTTGGTCTGTAACCCACGGCTCCCTCATAGCAACCTTAATCATCTGTGACGAGAGAGTGCTCAGGTAGTAGCTAACGGCTTTCCAGTCGAAACCAGCAAGCCACGAATTGTTGAGGATAGCGATGCGATTGTGAGGGTGACCGGCACGACGGTATGCGGCAGTGATGTTCACATCATGCACGGTCAAATTGTACAGGTCGAGAAAGGAGACATCCTAGGCCATGAGTTCTGCGGCGTGGTTGAAGCCGTCGGTTCAGCCGTGACCAAGCTCAAACCCGGAGAGCGAGTCGTCAACAGTTTTGTCATTTCTTGCGGAAAGTGCCGGTATTGCAAGCAGAAACTCACGACGGCTTGCGAAAACACCAACGCTTCAACTCTTCACGAGAAGATGTACGGGTCCCGCATGGGCGGCATCTTTGGATACTCGCACCTCACTGGCGGCTATGCCGGCGGCCAGGCTGAGTATGTGAGGGTTCCGCTCGCCGAGAACAACTTGATGAAGCTGCCCCATTCTGTGCCCGACGAGAAAGGTCGGTGGTCTGTTTACCAAGCTGCCTCTCTCAGTTTCCATTTACGGCTGTAGCCTTGTCTAAGCACTGATTAACAACGATAGGCATTTATCTCTCCGACGTGTTGCCAACCTCGTATCACAGCGTGACCTACACCGGAGTCCAAAGAGATGACTGCGTCGCTGTCTGGGGCCTTGGCCCCATCGGTCTCATGGCTTGCAAGTGGGCATTTCTGAAGGGAGCAAAGCGGGTCATTGGCATTGACAACAACTGGCGAACCGAGTATGCGAAAGACAAGATCGAGGGTCTCGAGACACTCAACTATACGACCCTCGGGAAGGGTGAGCTCGTGCATACAAAGGTCCACGAGATGGTCCCTGGTGGAGTCGATGTCAGCATCGATGCCACTGGTGGAGAGTACGCCAAGGGGTTCGCCCACAAGGTAGAGTTGATGATAGGAGCGGAGCAAGATACGAGTGAGATGGTCAACGAGTGTATTATGTCGACTAGGAAGTTCGGGGCTGTGGGCATCATTGGCGACTACGTGGGATGTGAGTACCCGCCGACCGGTGCTTTGCCATATTACACTGAAAGTTTCGGGTTGTTCTAACAAATATGTAGTCACCAACCATTTCAACATCGGTTCTCTGATGGAGCGTGGCATCCGTCTCATTGGTTGCGGCCAATCTCCAGTTCACAAATGTAAATCTGTCCCATTCCAAGCACATAATGTTCTGTCAACGCAGGCGCTAAATAACAGGCAAGACTGGGAAGAGCTGCTCGAAATGGTTGAGAACGGAACAATCGATCCCACCATCATGCTCACACATCGTTTCCGAATTGACGACATAGCGAAGGTATATCACATGCAGGAGAAGCGGGAAGGAGGCCTTGTAAAGTGTTTTGTGGAGACGCGGTTCTCTGCCCGACATGCTGAAGGGACCCCAGAACTGACAACTCTTTGACTCTGTATTGTAAAATCGCACCAGTACTACCCCTGGAGCTTGATATATATCAGCCTAGTCGCGTGAGAGTTGTACTCATATCCGTGAAGTCCTTATTGTACGCTGATAGCAATGTTTAAACCTGCTTCCTAGTTAAGTACTACCTCCCGCGCCAACCCTATTGATCGTGAGGAGAAGTCCGTATAACCAAGCGCGCCGAATATACCAAGAAACAATTTCCGAATTGGATCTTGACCAGACGTGGGGGGCGCAAGTCATGGATTTCTGCATTGGCTTTCACATAAGTACAACCAAGGGGTTTATATACTCGTGTCTTTGGCCTGCAAAATACGAAATCGCCTTAATAACCACGCCGTTTGGATGACTGAACATATCTTTACAGATAAGTAAGTAGTAGCTACATCTCAAAACGACAGTCATCTATATTCGGTAGAGAGGGCGGAAACGGCGTTCCATAGAACAGTGGGACCTATCCGACGTACTATGAAAGATGATATCTAAACTCAGGGCAGTCATACCTAAGTCTGAACTGACGAAGAGGTTGCCTATCTTGAATCATCGTAGCTCTATAAAAGTAGACCCGGTGGGGGGGTCAGGCTCTGGTAGTAGTGAACTAAGGTGATTTCGATGTCTTACTATCACGGCATAATGATAGAATAGATGGATAAATTCAGGGTTTCCGATACCGAAAGTGAATCCGCATGATAAATAAGCAATGAAAACAACAACAAGGTTGGTATTAGGGGTATTAGAGAAAATACCGCCTTGATCCACTCTTCCAATGAACCGAGCATTCAGGGGTAATTAGTATATCGGGTCATTTAACAAACCTATGGCAACTCTATTCAGCCCAATATCCATACGTTGACTTCAGATGTTGTGTTGTCGATAAAAAACGATGCTTTGCAAGTACTACTAGTAGTATTATTAAACCTAGCTTTCTGAGTACGGGGTTGCGTTACGCTCGAGTTTAGCCGCCAGAGCAAAAATGACAAGAATAGACAAGGTAGGCCGGATGAGTCTGAATGACGGCCCCGAATATCCGGATACACGAGCCTGGTATAATAAGTAAATACGACCTCAGATCAGAACAGACCAGCATTCGTTCACCTGACACCTTCCAACAGATATCTGATCTCCACACGGGTTAGGTATACTTCCCCTGCATCCGCATACCTTTATCTCTCGCCACCCTTCGACACCCTCTCTAAAACCTTGCCACTCGCTTCCCATGGCCTTCACGATGTTCCACACATACCTTCTATCTTGTCTCTTAGCCATCTCCTGCCTCACCGCCACAACAACCGCAACAACCCCTGCCCTCAGAGAAAGCAACGACCCGCTTAAACTATGGGAAATCACGCGCCTCACAACCTTCTCCCCTTCAGGCCGGCCGGGAAGCTCCCCATGGCCCCTCATCAATCTCACTATCTCGGACCCAAACTACCTTGTCACGTCAGAACAACACTAGATGCCGCGGCAAACTGCAGCACAAAGTGGACTTTTGACTCGCTCCCTTATGATCAAATCCAAAACTGCACGGCCGTACCGTATGGGAAGTGGGGCTTTGGGATGAGGGAATCCGATTCGGCGAGCCCATCACCGACGACGGATTTTGTGCTGCAGTTTACTTTGGATAAGGGAGGGGAAGAAGTGTGAATTCGCGAAGCAAGGTTTGTTATTAGGGATATGCGCGGATTGTGCTCGGCCAGTGGCGTGTGCTAGTTTGGGCTGAAGGAGGAGATGGTGCCGTTCGTCAGAGAAAGGAAAGGGGTTGATGGAAGCGATCGGGCGTTCACGAATCTCGGGTCCCGGGAATTTCGACCCACCCTACCAATAGTGACTTTCTTACTTTATAAACCAATGTTTACTAGATCCAGGTTTTCAGACTTCTCTTGTGATACTAACCCCATTGATGTGCATGCAATATTGGTAAAGCAAAGTAAGAAAATACCCCGATTTTTCCTCTTCGGGAGATAGTACGAGGTGATAGTTTCTTAGAGACTAGGATCATCGAGGCTTTCGGAACCTCAGACGCTTGAATAATAAGGATCGAGCGTACTTCTACATGGTTTGCCAGTCAAACCAAACCATCTAACGCCGATTGGCTGTGAGTCAGGTGGCTCGTCGGGGCTGAGCCGACCACATCATGATCACTTCGGGCACCCAGATACTTTTAGGCCGCACCTTTTTCAATTCTAAGCTTCCCACCCACTTCAACGATAAAGTTTCCCGCAGCTTAAGACAATTATCGTCACTCCGCTACTCACAGTAATATCGCCCACCAAGTTTCTCCTTCCGACACGACCAATGGAACCGCTCAGCGCTCTTTCGGTCGCAGCAGCCGTCGTCCAGTTCGCTGATTTTGGCTTCCGCCTGTTGAGACGTGCCCACGACATCTACATGTCCCCCTCTGGACAGTCAACTAGGGACGTTGAGTTATCCACCCTGTCGCGCGACTTGACAACCCTTATCAATGCGGTAGAACGCAAGTGTCGCGAAAACGGGATTGACGAGAACTTGGACGACGTCTTCGTCCGGCTGTGTCGCCAATGCCGAGAGACAGATGACGAGCTTCAGGCCGTCATCGGCAAGCTCCAAGCTCGTGGCACAACAACAATCTCTCGAGTTGCCTCCAGCTTGGCAGCTGCGTTCAGACAGGTCGCTACCGATGCCCATCTCCACGCCCTAAGCAACCGCTTAGATCAGATCCGTCAGCAAATTATGGCAGCTCTACTCTCGCTGCTGTTGGGCGAAGCACAAAAAAGCGGCCTCGATCTGCGCCAGTTTGCGAGGCAGCAGGCCGCCATGATTGCCACCCTAGATCGGATTGACGAGAACACCCGAAAACTCAGTATCGATGTTGTGGAATTGGTCGATGTCGGATCTGGACGACATGACCGCGTCCAGCTAGACAACATGGTCTGCTACGTCCTGAGTGACAAATGGGATGCGAACGATTACGCATTGTCCACACAGATCGATAGACAGAGGGACCGTCATCATCTCGATCACGTCTACCAACAACTTTTCTTCGAGAGCATAGGGAATCGCGAAGCCGACATTCCCAAACAGTTCGCCGAAACATTCGAGTGGATATTCAAGGAGCCCCGGAAATGCAGCGATGAGCAACCTTTGTGGTCGAGCTTTCCACAATGGTTGGAGGGCGATTCGAGACAGATCTACTGGATGACCGGCAAGCCCGGCGCAGGGAAGTCGACCTTGGTCAAATTCATCGCCAACGATCCGCGGTTCAGGAGACATCTTAGAGTCTGGGCAAAGGATTCCGAACTACTGGTGGGTCTGTTTTTCTCCTGGAGTGCAGGCATGGAAAAACTCCAGAAGACACACGAGGGGCTCCTCCGGACGCTCCTCTTTGAGTTGATCCAGCAGAAACCTGAGCTTGTGGCAATCGTCTTTCCCGCCCGCTGGTTTCTTCTTCAATCATTCAGAGGTGCCGCCCTTCCTCCCATGAGTTTCGGCGAACTTGTGGCGGCATTTCGGAAAATCTTGGTAGCAGCTGGGGAGAGCCTGAAACTGGCTTTCTTCATTGATGGCCTCGACGAGTTTGATGAAGACCATGGAGAGCTGATCCGGCTCCTTCAAGAGACTCGCCATACGGCTGGCGTGAAGATCTGCGCGAGCAGCCGCCCTTGGAACGTATTCAAGGATGCATTCAGCAAGAACCCCATGCTTCAGCTCGGAAACCTGACACGGGAAGACATACAGCTATTCACAAAGACAAAGCTTGAGCTGAGCCCAGGCTACCAGGACTTAGCCGCCACCTCTCCGTCTGCGGTGCGACAAATTCTTAGCGACTTGGTCACTAAAGCCGAAGGAGTCTTCCTGTGGGTTTCTGTTGTCGCGGACCTTTTGGAACGCAGCATCAGGGAAGGCGCAAGGATAGCCGAGCTTCAGGGTATTATCGACAGCCTACCCACTGAAATGTCGGATTTGTTTCGCTACATCTGGAACCGAACCGGCGCGCAATTCCGCGCCGAGGCGTCCCAGTACTTCCAGGTTATGCAGGCCTGCGAGAAGTTGGGGGTCACTCTCAACGGGTTGACACTCTGGTTTGGGGATAACGATACACCTGTCGATATAGAAGCGGCCCACATCACAGACCAATACTTGGCTAGCGTGATTAAGACCCTGGAACGAAGGTTAATGAGCAGGACGGGTGGCCTTCTTGAATTATTCGGTTCCTCGGGCGTCGCTAATATCCGAGTCGATTTCATGCACCGAACTGCAAGTGACTGGGTTCGAAACAACTGGGAAAGCATCGTGGCAGCTACAGCCATCATGGTCGACTTTGATGAGTGGCTCTGGATCTTCAAAGGCGCGGTGCTGAGTCTCTCCCTCGACACAACATCATCCACAACGGGTCCCGCGTGGGTGCCGAGTCCAAAAGTCTTCCAAGCTGCTACTCTCGTCCGGAATTCCAATCCCTCAACGTTGGAGACCTTTGCCAAGACTCTCGAGCGTCTTGAGGGAATCACCAACGCTAGGAGACGTGATCACGTGGTGGATGGGGGTATGCGGAGTCACAATCTCGTAGCAATCCCTTGGGGCAACGCCTTCAACTCTCGCCAGCCAGCCATCTATTGGGCGGTAATCGGGATGAAACCTACCACGCTGGGAGCTTACGACTTCAATGATATTCTCGGACTCGCTGCCCGCATCCCAATCGCCGCGTACGTGACATATAAAGCATCGCAGGACGTGGTTCGCTTCCGGGAGTCAGCTCTCCGCTCTAACGTCTTCGAGTGTCTCATTTATGGCTGTCCCCGGGGAACCCAAAATAATATGGTACGGCTAGATTTGCTGATGTTTCTTCTGCTACTTGATGATGGAAGCTGGACTGAGAGGTTGTTGATGATTAGAAAAAGGGTGAAGAGTGAGCTGTGCAGTCCAGTGCGACGTTTCGGAAATTCGCGGTTCCTCAGCTTAGTCGTAGGCATGATCGACGACCACATCCCATTGGAAGCACGACTTGAGGCGAGATTTGGAAAGGGAAAGATGACGAGGCAGCTCAACAGGATACTGAAATGGTGCAGAAACACTCATCTACACCCACATACCCATCAAAACAAGGGCGAGGGCAAAGGCAGCCAAATGCCAGACTGACATGATAATTAAACAACACCGCCATAAATTGGGTTCCTGCAGCCTAAACAACGTCAAAACAACATGTGCAAATAGAGCTCCCTCTGGTCAGAGGGAGGTTGCTTTGCACGCAAAAGAAGTTCGTCAGTTGAGCACGCAACAAGTGTGAAAAAGAGTGCTGAATTGATTGTCCTGTCTGCTGGTGGAAAAGTAAAATGGGCCCACGGCAAGTTCTAATTAGCCCCCCGGGGCGCTGTCCCAGTAAATGTGTCCCTCTGATCAGAGGGACCTGTCCTCTGGGGACAGTTTCCCCAACTCAATACTCCGGCGGTAGCTAGGGTGAAGTTATCATACGGGGAGACACATGCAGCGATTTTGTCGGGCAGATTCGGATCTTCCGAGAGCTCTATCATTAACACGGGTGATAGCAGACTTGAAGTCATGATACTCCGCTTGTAACCGCAGCAAGTACTGGGCAGATCGCTCCGGTCTGATCCCTGTTGCTGCGGTGAGCACGAGGCGGAGCAGGTCCCAGTGCGCGCTCCATCGTTGCCAGATACGGACTGCGTTAAGCCATTTACGGGAAATGCTTGTATATGTACATGCATCCCAACGTATGCCGATCCATCAATGACGGCGCGTCCAAAGGGCTGAAATAATCCAATATCCCAAACTTGTCCAATGCCAGCGGAAAGCGATTGACATGGCACCTCCAACCACGAGTATATAAGCTGACCACCTCACCGACTCACCAATGTATCACTCTGACCACTGCAACCATCTCTTTTGCCTTCAGTCCTACAACCTTGAGATTTTCCGACCACGACCGCATCCAAATGGGCCACGCCGAATCCAAAGCCGTCATCCCGCAGTTTCCCGCCGAAAGCACGGCGAAAGGTCTGCCTCGGAGATTCATTGCCGCCTATAAGAAGTCATGGACAGAGATAGCCGTCACCCTCAGCGACCCCGACTCGGAGCCGGCCTATGTGGTCACCTTGGACCAAGGCTGGTACGGCAACATGACGATGCACAGCGGACCCACTGTCGACCACCAGCCACTAGCGGCCGTCAAGCCGGGCGGCAGGATGCGTCAGGATTTCTCCATCACCCTGCCAGCCCTGCCAGGCGAGGGATCCGAGGGCCGCACAGAGGTTCTGCGGTATGTAGTTAGCTTGAGAAGGGAAATGTTTTGGTTCGCAATGGAGGTGGGGGAGGGCCGGAGCCGACGACTGGAGAAGTTCGAGTGGCGGCGCTCACATGGCAGCGAGGTCAAGAGCCTTGGGAAAGGGGGCTGGGGGTGGAAGCTGGTGCGAGTGGGTAACGACATGTCCGAGAGCTATGCCGGGGAAGAAATAGACAGAGCCGACGGGTTAACCAGCGATGGGAAGGAGGTTGTCGCTGTATGGGCGAATATCACCGCAACCCTGACGAAGATTGGCGAGTTCGAGTTTAGGGGCAGTGGAGCCACCGGAGAGCTCGGCCAGCAATGGAGCATCATGGCCGCTGTAAGTTGCATGTGCATCTGGCAAAAGAGCATGCAAACCACAATCACAACCGGCACGGCGGCCGCCGTCGTGTGAGCCCGTCAGCTCAGCCATACCTCCATAGACTAGAGAAGAAGTAGTAAGAGATAAAGCTTGCTCCTTTCTTGGTACTGTACCACATGTAATACTCTTGGTTCCTTCGATCCCGCAAGTAAAGAGTGTGGCAAGTTAAACGCCAGTAGAATACTAAGTTGGGGAATCAGTTCTCTGGCATCGAGGCCCTCTCAAGGAGCGCGGCACAGATTAGATCAATGTGCGTTAATACAAGTAGCACACCACTGGTTTCATAGCCAATCACGTTGATGGAATAAGCCTTCACTAAAGCATAGTATGTAATAAAACAACGATACTTTTCTCAGTGCCCAAACTCTCGAACGGACACTGGGAGTTCCAGCTTGTTATTTGCTTCTTGTTCCACAGGGCGTAAGCCTGGATCAACCAGATTAGTGTTAGTAGTATTCGACATAAGCCTCTGTTTTGAATTAGCTTTCTATGAAGAAGTATGTCTTGTACGGATGTGAGAGTCTCACTTCTAGTAACGGCGTGAATATAATTTTGACCAGCCCGCAAAGGCCAATAGTAAACGGGATCAGCTGGCCAGTCGTAGCAACGTCGTACACATCCGTAATGCCGTTCCAGTGCAGGGTAAGCTCGATGCCCAGAATCGAGTATACGAGTGTACCCGCCTTGAGCGCTCTCGCGACCTTCATAAGCCTGTTCTCGGCCCTATAATGCTGTGAGACCGACCGATTGTAATATTCACAGGCATCGACACCCAGCGTACCATGTGCCACTTTCTGAGTCCCCGGTGGTATTATTAAGAAGGGCTGGCCTCGGAAATAGCCGTAGTTGGTTCCTGCGTGCCGGGGAAGCCACACGTGCGACCGACAGGACTAAGTGTGCTATTACTGAACCGAAGCTTATAGTGGCCACAATTGACAGGGCAGCGAAGAAACCCGTAACCCTTCGATCGTAGAGAGACACCTTCGCAAAGAGGAAGCCATATGTGCCGCATGGAGTCTCCAGGAAAGTGCCCCGGTACATGCCCCGAAGCCAGAACCAGGCGCAGTAGGCGGCGGCCGCGGTGAGCAAGCACATCATGATCGACAGATTTAGAACATGCGACACAGTGTCCAAGTCGAACCTCCGAATGGGTGCATTCTTTTCCCTTGTTCCCGAGATGACGAAGGACCCGCCGAAGATGATATAAGTGAGCACAAGCATCTCAGCGACATGGGTGGGGTCGGAACGGGCTGTGATGACGAGGACGGCTAGGAACACGGCAAAAAGGAACATGGTGTAGGACTGCGAGAGGGAATTGTCGCCCTTGAAGCGGAAGCCGACGATGATGAGGGCGGAAATCCACTGCATGTAGACGCCGAGCCGGATGCCGAGTCCATAGAGGTCTGATTCGTCTTCAAAACTACATTCCTCGGCCCGAGATTCTGGCAGGATAGAGACCGAAGGAGCCATGAGAGCGGCGTTGCAGTATGACTTCCGTACTACAATATATTAGATGCGTGCGAAGACAGGAAACAACTGCAGTGCGTGCCAGAGGTGCGGGGGCACGGCGTTCGGATTTTTGGACAAGTTCCCTGACGGGATAGGTACAGTACATGGAGTACCAGAAAAGTGGGTCAACATGTCCCCCGGCCCCGCGTCAACCGAAGCCATCCCAATTAGTACCAGAGCTAGGTACTGTACTGTACCTAAGGTGCTTGCCCACCTTACGAAGTCATCCTAGCGAACGCGCCGGTGGATTGATGGTGTCCCCTCTAGTACCCAGTTAAGAAAGGGCCGGTAAACTCCGTAGATGCCATGATCAAGAAAGTGACAAGCCTCACTCTCAAGCTCTGGTCGTAGTGGGTGTGATGTTTTCATGATGGGGCCTGCTCTGGGAAGAGCTTCATCTAGGGGGACTCTGACGAGGAACCGCGAACTTACACATGCTACCATGATACGATCGAGAAACAAAGGTGTCGGTGATAAGTTGCTAGTGTGCGATTGTGAAAGATTTTATTGCCCTGGACGCGGATCGGCATTCCGAAATAATCGGGCAGAGTCTTAACCCGGTACTACTAGATTTCACGTTCATTTGACAAGATTACGGAGCCATCTTCGCTGGAGACAAGCAAGGACCGGTTTTTCTTGATTCGATTTGGCATGATTCGGGAAATGAGCATTCCACCCTGCAATATCGGTAAACTAAACTGTCGTTTGGCTCAATGCTGTTCCCTCTTGAGCAGCGTCTTCTTCCACCATCAAGATTCTTCGCTCACAACCAAGCGACCGGAAAGCCTCCTCGCCGAGTGGTCTCAGTGCAGCCCCTAATCACCAAACTCGGTCTCCTCCCTACAATGTACCGACTTCCAGTTGGAGCAGGGCATCCCACTATATCCCAGCGCCCCGATACGGTTCATACTTCACCAAAGACTCACGTCCTGAACTGGTATGAGTGTTCCCAGGCGAGATACTTTCTCGCATGGCCACGTCAGGATCCTTGATCTCGGAATAGCCGCCCGAGAAGCCGAAGCTGTTCACCTCCTTCGTGACGGTACCCGTATGGCCGGACGCCGTGTGCTTGAAATACCACAGCTGAAGCCCCGCCGCGATTAGAGCACAGATTGCCGCGACCCAAGTGACAGCGAACACATTCATGCCCAGTCTTGGCGTAACGGAAACCGCGTCATCGTCGGCTTTCGAGACGAGCAACCCATATGTAACCTGAGCGGCTATGGCGGTTCCGAGCTGTGCGCAGGCAGCGGCCTAGCAAATTATGTCAACGATCACACAGGAATAGAGCGCCTCGGGAATGGAAGAGAGGAAACACGTACGATGAAAACGCCAGCAACAATCCATCTGCCGGTCCTGACAAGTCGATGAGCCCGGCTAAGACTTAGAAGAAGACTCAAGCCGGACGTCGAAATGCTAACAATGTAGGCGATCCAGAGCCAGTCGGGCCCATGGTCCAGCCAATCGAACTTGACATTACCATCGGCGCGCAACTTAACGCCCCAGAGGGACCAAACCTGAAAGAGGTCCCAGATCTCATTGCGTGGCTTTGAGCAGAAGTCGATGACAACGTCCTCGGTCCCGGGCTTGTAGTAGCCGCTGCAGTAACTGAGTAGGTACACCACGAAGACCTGCTTGTGGCGGGAGAAGTCGAACGGGTCCGGGAGGCCGGTGAACCCGTCGGGGCCGACGTTCACCTTGGTTGCGGAGGCATCGATGGTGCAGAATTCAAAGGTCGACAAATGATTGGGATCTAAGCGAACCGTCGACAAGGGAATTAGGAGGAGGAGCCCAAGGGCGGCTGCCCAACCTACGGCCGAGGCCATGTTCGCGACACGACCACTCTCCATGTTGGGAACATGCATACTATCGGGGGCGTTGTTATGACTGCGGAACTGATCAGCCAAGCCGGTGCCCTGAAGCCTGAACGGCAGGTCTTGCGGTCGTATATGTATGGACCAGCCCAGGCATGCAACTTGAAGCTGGTCTTCAGCAATGTTGTCTTATCTCAACCCGACAACGGACCACGCATCAAGTGGCGCGGGCCAGTTTTCAGCTCCGGACTCCAGTCCACAAATTTCATCACACGTTCAAATGCTCCGCTGCGTCTATTGGAGGCACCTCAATAGCGTGGCACTAAGAATCCCTGCTTCCACCGACGCAGCCCCAGTGGGCCGGGTCTAGACCTTCGTCGTTGTCGCCGGATCCTGCTGCAATCCATCTGGGTACAGTGATCCCCGATCGGATCGAAGGTGTTGGCGTGCGGCTGATACTAGCTCAAGATTCGACAAGCACAACACATATGAACGCAACCGCTCGCTCCAGAAAGGTCTGGCATCAGCGTTTGAACTCTTTGCAGGCCGTCCGTCAAGATGTTGCCTAGGACGTACAGATTCGGGGTGGTAACGACGAGCATCGCCGCATTCATCTTGTTACTTCCTCCTGCCCATTCCTTCGCCGTTCATGGCAATTACACCAATCTACCGCTAAACGACTACTACGTCGGACAGGCCAAATTTACTCCACCCCCATATCGCGACGAATTTTCGGATCATCTCAACGCACTTGAGATTGAATACCTCGAATTCTTTAAGCAGCTGGCCCCCGTGAACGAGCCGCCCATTGTGCTCTCTCGGTGCCTGGACTCCGGATCACACAACGAGACGACAGTCACTAAAAGGGGGTGGAATCCTATCCGGAAGCTGGCAAAGTATTTGAAGCATAAGATTGATGATGTCCTGGGCAGGCCACCGGCAAAGCCTGTTTATGCCAAGTATTGCAGCGCCACGAGCTTGACAATCAATGTCTACTATCACGTCGTCGTTAGCAATGATACAAACCTCAGTCTGGTCACGAGACAGATGGTCACAGATCAGGTGGGACAGAACCGACGCCGGCTTGTGGCCTTCCGGACTATACTGAACATCGCTGTAGACCGCATTCTTGAACAGATACTATCAGAATCTTGGGATAACCTTTGTGGAGCAAGACCTCAACTACCGCATCAACCCTACATTTGCGCGGTCGGCCTCGGATCTCTATGATCCATACAAACAGTTCACACGATCCGGCGACTATGCGGATCTTAATGTGTGGATTAAAGAGGAGATACCCGGGACCAACCCCGGCGAAGTATGGCTCGGTGTAGGTCTCCCCGCCTCGGCAGCTCCACAGCCGGGGAGTCAGAATGTTGACGTCGTTGTCTCGCGGTAGTACGCTCCGTTCCCAGATGCTACTTACAATGCCTGGGAGAGGACATTCGACGGCGTCGTCATGGTCATCTCAACTCTGCCGGGCTCCACCGGCGATGTCAAGGATCAGGGAACGAACCTCGTCCACGAAGTTGGCCACTGGCTCGGCTTGCGCCACGTCTTCGACGAGACTCAGGAGAACAGCACTGCCTGCACCGACACCAACGTGGACACTATCCAAGATACGAAACAGTATCCCGCTCACAGACCTGAGATCTTTGACAACTCGCAGGTCCCATGTGGCGAGGCAGACGCAGAGCAACAATACAACTTTATGAGCGTATGTATCAATCTCTCCCCGCATGTCCCTAAGTAGGCGTGAGGGTTTTCCCCAAGCATCGCTGACGAGAACCGCTACTCTACTACGTAGTACTCGGGCCAAAAAGGCGCCGACGGGTACGGCTTCGTCACGGGCCAAAAAGCCCGCATCTACTCGCGCTTCCTAGGCGTGCGGCGGGGGATCAAGAATATGAACGGCAAGGACTGCCTGGTCTCGCCCGTGCACGCCGCCCGCCAGCGCCGCGACACGGAGAAGCCCCTGCCGCCCGACGTGCTGTCGCTCCTCCGCGAGGATGGCCGGAGCTGCAGGCAGGACGAGCTGCCCCGCGACATCAGCCTGGATCCGAGCCCGGACGCGCTCTATCCCGAGTACCCCGTCCTGCCGATCGAGGCGGGCAAGAGGCGCGCCGCACCGCCCCCGGACCCGCTCGCACCGTGGCCAGCCGGGTCGGCGAGGTGCATTGCCGACGCTCCGCCGAGGTATCGGTTGCCGGGGATAGAGTGGGGGACCGAGAGTGCTCAGGGGGTGTGCACGCCCGAGGGGACGTGCTCCTGTCCCCCACCCGGGGCCGGAACCGGAACCGGAACCGGCACTGGTACTGGCACCGGCACTGGTACTGGCACCGGCACTGGCACCGGAACGGGGGGATCTGGGCCCGGCGGCGGGCCGGGAGATACCCGCGGTTGCCCAGCCTCGTGCAACCCGCACGATAATAAATGCCACGTCTCGACGGCGCAGACCTGCGTATACCCCGCGCCACTGGCCAGCGAGGCGCCCAGGGCGTACTGTGCCTGCCGGCCTGGTTACAAGAGTTCACATCAAGGAGATGTCAGCAAGCACTGGCGGCTGGCGGTGCCGGGAATCGAGGCGTTTGTGTGGGTTGCCGAGGGGGTTGTTTGTGATCAACTTTGCGAGAGTAACAGTTGTGGGGAGGTACCTGTTTTAAAGGAGGCCTGCGTGTAGTCTCTACGAAGGGAGCAATACATTTGATGGTCGACGCGTTACGGAACTCCATCGAATTTCGTTGTTTTAATGAGACATAATGTGCCAGGCATGAGTGCCTTGTCCCAGATTACTTGACGCGTCAGCTAACGCTGGTTGCCTGGAAGAGAACCGAAAGTGGGCTTCCCTCAATTCTTCGCTGCCCCTTTTCAATGTTCAGTGTCGTGAGGGCCGAAGCTTCATATCTTCCTTAATGCCTTACTGATTGCGCCGCAGAACCAAAACCCTCACATGATTCCGTCCTACCAGCCCTGTCAGTACGATGGATTAACACGACAGCAACCCGCTTCCATCTGGACGAGGTTCGCCTTGACAACCTCGTCAGCTGCTTAAGCCACGGCTCCTACAAGCAAGCTGAGATTGGCCAAGAAGTCCCTTAGGTCACGGGGAGCAGTTCAACTATTCGCCAATCCGACAGCGCACAAGGTTGAGACAGTTGTGGACTCAGCCTGGGAGGTTGGCGAGCCCGTCCTTTACGATGCCTTCTCCCGGAACGTGGCTGACGCAGATTCTAAGGCGATCCCGTGTACTAGGCGTTCAGATTCTGGCGACAAGTCGCTATATCGACTAGGAAAACACCGATGAGCGTGGTTACCAAGTCTAGCTTATGCACTAAATCTACTCGAGGGCGGAAGTAATTCTCATCTATGTTGGTAAACCAGCGGACCATAGCTTTTGATCCTGCAGATCTTCGTAAACCATCATTGGCCCGGTTTAGACTAACAGCTGCCAAAGAGGCCGTCGGTCGTTTGCTATCTGGAATCTACTTCTCTCGGTTTGGTTTCCCTGGGAGATAAACCCCAGCTAGGAAGTCGGTCCTGATATGCAGAAATAGTAGGCCCTATAGCGATTGTTTCAGCCTGAGCAGCTCTTCTCCCTATAATTACCTCCTCTGAAATTCGGAAACCCTACAGGACAGTTCACGGGTTCCACTAGTATTGGACTTCAACTACGTTATCGGCTTATAGTCATCCTACTAATTTCTCAACCTGCTTAACTTTGCCTCCAGTTGCCTAGCCGAAGACCTCGAAAAAGTTTACTCGCTACTGGGGCTCGTGCTTGAACTAGAGCCAGAGTCTAGAGCCTGACGAAATTTCAGCGGGGATCAAGTATATATCATCATGGATATCTTCCTTCGCCGTTATTTTTGGTTGTGCTCTAGTATCGACCCAGCTATTCCACTTCTTGAGTGTAAAGTGCCTCATTATTGACATGGGGTTAGAGATGCTGAACTGGGAACAAAGCAACGTGTTGATTGTGGGAGTTGAACTACTAAAAGCAGCTGTCTGTGTCAAATTTATAACAAGCCAACTGCTATGAACTGCTTAAGAACGGGAATTTATGTGTCAAATTTGTTGCAGCCGACCACTACGTATAGCCCAAAATATCAAAAATACTCGAATCCCACCGTCACAGCCTTCAGCCCGCCACTAGACTACCCCATCCCTAAGTAAACTAACACTGTGCCAACTACACACAGAGAGTCAGCATACTCCCAGCGCAGCCTATCGCCGTCACCACCGCCTAATCTAGATCATTCACCGGTTCGGTCGTCCTGTTTGATGATCTGATCAAATGGAACAGAAACCTGTGTGAGGCTCATGCCGTAAACTGCCACCAGTTGAAGTTAAAGAGATTGCCGCCGCTCCCTGTGAAGCGAAAGAACAAATCCTGGGTCCCTGTGGCACCGCTGACCGGACAGGTTACATTGGCCCACGATTGCCAGCCCCCAGTGCCGGCCACGGTACAGGTGCCGACAAGGGTGCCAGTAGGGCTACCCAGACGTAGCTCGATTCGACCCCTGTTTGTCGCAGAGGCGACCCGGGCGGTGAAGGACGCGGCGCCAGCGCCAAAAGCGACGCCCTTGACTTTGATATAATCGCCGTTGCTGATCATGCATACGTTTATACCGCCTTCCGCACACACCTCAGTCTCCACGCCCGAGGCCCAAGCTATGGTCTCGGCCTCCTGGCGCACGTATGGATCCAGGGTGCCGACTTGTGGGGCGCCAGTCTCGGTCAT
Source organism: Madurella fahalii (assembly GCF_045866475.1). Taxonomy (NCBI): domain Eukaryota; kingdom Fungi; phylum Ascomycota; class Sordariomycetes; order Sordariales; genus Madurella; species Madurella fahalii. The sequence goes on from NW_027263976.1 coordinate 3,877,632, forward strand.
TGTTAATCTTGGAATGGTACCATCGGGGTTGTAGGTGAAGCGCTCAACGGCCACGGACCGGGTGTACCCGCTGCCGCCGGGCAACGCGCCATTATGGTAGAAGAAATACGAAGAGTTCTTGTAGTCGATGATACCCGGGTGGTTTGTAAAGCTGCGGCCTTGGGTCGGCATGATGACTCCGCGGTAAGTCCAGGGGCCCGTTGCGCTTGGACCGGTCGAGTAGCCAATATGCTCAGAGCAACAATCAGCCGCAAATATCATGTAATAGAGATTGTTGCGCTTGTAGACCCATGGTGCCTCTTCGTACAGCGTAGGTCGATTGGGGTCGTCGTACCGGGCACCGAAGCCGGCGGTCGTGAGCGGGATCGATGTGAGACCGCCGCTATATGAGATCATGTCTTGGTTTAGCCGCACGTACGTCAGCTTGGGATTGCCCCAGTACAGGTATGCTTGGCCATCGTCGTCGATGAAGGCGGCCGGGTCGATCTCGTTGTTATCGGCCAGCGGCCGTCCAAGAGCGTCGCGGAACGGCCCTGTTGGGCTATCGCCCACCCCCACGCCGATCACCATCCTGCCCGTGGTGCGGTGGCGTATCGGAACATACCAATAAAACTTGCCATTACGAGGGATAACATGGCCCGCCCACGCGTTAGCGCTCGCCCAGGCGAAAGTGCTAAGGCTCATGGGCGAGCCGTGGTGCTGCCAGTTGACCATGTCCGTTGACGAGAAGACGTGCCAGTCGCGCATCGTGAACGTCGTAGAACCGTCTTCGTCATGGCCAGTATATAAATAAACGCGCCCATCATGAACTATGGGTGCCGGGTCCGCCGTGTAGATGGTCTGCACGATCGGGTTATCAGCCCTAGCCACATAACCGAAGAGTGCGACAAGGAACAACCACGCCAGTGGCGCAATTATGAAGCCTTGCGCTGGCTGAGGTTTGGAGTTCCTCATAGTTCTGGACTGGTCTGGCGGCGGCTCGTAGTGGTTAGGTGGAACTAGGTAGCAAAGCAACTGAGATGTTTTGCCAACTATCGAGAGATCATGGAGGGCAGCGATTTAAACATATATACCATTAGCTTGATGTAGCGTGGTTTATACGCAAGGAGGTAGATCTAGCTACTCTCCATACGGTATCGGAGAAAGGATCACTTACTCCCGCTTTACCATATAACGTGCACGGCTCGATCTCGGTGATTCTTCCCATATTGTCGGCGGTATGTTACTGTAGTTACATTTGAAAGAAAGCTTCACAACCCGATTCAACCGTCTCAGTAAAGGAGAAGTTTTCTCCGGACGGAAGAAAGTATCTAGAAGTGGCAAAGTTATGGATAAATGGCAACGGAAGCGCACCAATCCAGAGCGCTGCCCTTGACGTCGGGAGGCCTGATTAGCTGTTCGAGCAGAACCCTACTTCTTGTTCTTATACATGCTCATCTGAATGGCGCTAATCACACATTCCCTGCTCAATTGCGCCTGATGCGTGATGCGGCCACCAGCCTTAATCCGGAACAGGCGATGAGACCCGCACGCAGGCTACGACAAACACCACTATCCCAGTGGTGGAACAGAAATTCTGCACATCCAATTTAACCAAAATAGAATACCGATAGGTCACACGATATAACCTCGATCCTAGATCTAGCCACCAACATTGGGGAAGACCTACATTACGATCTTATGGACCGCTTATAGGCACTACGTAAACGATTCTACCAAGTAGATCACAATAGCATCGTCGGTCTGTTCCCATAACCTAGCTCATTCGTCCTGAGTCGATAGAGAACCCCCGGAATCAGATGCCATGTCCAACGGGTCCCAGGTACAGAACCAATTATCCTTAACCCTCAAGCTGCGCAAGTTGATTGGTGCGCTTATGATGATTTCAGAGTAGTACACTTGGGACTGCGCTCGCAGCCAATCTATTCAATACTCGTTACCGGAGGTCTGACTTGGCTTGGCAGTTGCTTTCCAAAGGGGTATTTTTCCGTGTACAGACTGCTTCATGTCAACCATAGCAAGAGGCGGAGGAAATTCCTAACGCAACCTCTACGCGAGATAATTACGAACGCAACGGTATCTCACGACATGCCTGCTCCGCCAATTATTGCGTAGGAGCTTTATGCACGCTTCTCAACAGGCATTATAGGTACAACTACACCCCGGACTTGCCACTACGCCCCAGTATGCTTGGGGCCTAGCTCCACGGTTTAACTGGGAACTATTAGGTGTAGAAGCTCAGTATTGGTCTACCAATTACAACAACTGCATACTTGGAGTTGGGAACAAGAAATTAGTCCACAGTCATTAAGCATTTCGAATATCGTGTCCGTTGAGCAGCGTCCTACTATCACCGTACCGATAACTAGACCGTAGTGAGTTAGCACTCTAAGCACTAGTTTACACTACAAGATCGAGATGATTGCCTCCTCCATATAACGGGCTGGATCCGGTACCGGCCTCAGCAGCCCTCGGCCATTCCCTAGAACACGGACCACCAAAACCCCCTAAATGAGGCTATTCCCAGAACGTGTCCAGACCACTGCGCTCGCCCTAGTGCGTTAGGGGAAATCTTCCTAGGGAACCGGCTCTCTGAGATCAGAGGGACACTTACTGGGATAACGCACCGGGGGCTGGAAACCCGTTGTGAACGCACTTTTCATTGCACCGTAAGTACTAGTACTAGGGCCGAGCTCGCCATTGCTCCTTAGACAGGACATTTAATTCATCAATTCTTTCTACACTTGTTATGAGCTTGATTGAGGACCTTTCTTCCCGTGCAAAGCAACATCCCTCTGACCAGACGGAGCTCTATCTACATAATTCTTGACTTTGGTTGGGATATAAGGATCTGATTTGTTGAGGCGTCGCCTGGCTTAAGTTGTCTTTGCCGATGTTGTTTGTCGACATTTGGCCATCTCTGCCCTTCCATTTGTTTGATGGCTATGTGCGTGTAGGTGTGTATTTCTGCACCATTTTGCCGCTTCCCTAACAGGCCCCTTGGCTAGATACCGCTGGTCTACCGCCGTCGACTCACCTTAGCCCCTACAGGCCGGCCCCGACCAAGGACAGCCTCCGCAACTGGTGTTGTAGTAGCAGGCTGTACGGGGTTGGTGTCTGTATCTTTTCTTGAAGATTATCGTTATATATATCCATTTGAAGTGGTCCCAGGCTCTGCAGTATACCTCGAGACCAATCGATGGGCTCAGCTGCTCCATGCAGGACTTGCGGCCCATGAAAGTTTCGACCAGTCAATTCCGCCACCGTAACACCGAGTAAAAGAAAGAAGCATGGCTGGCAATGGTTATCGTAACACTGCTGCAGCTCGTTTCCAGCCGCTTTTGACTGCTCCGAAACATACCACCGCTTCCTTGAACCTTACGACAACTGATTATCATGCCAGGTCCGTAGCAATCACTGCACAGCCTAGATGGGTACCGAATTAAGTTTACATCCACCGCATTACTAACATCCTGCAGGTTTTGCACCAAGAAAAAGTATGGAAAGATTATTGAAGGAAAAGTATAGCAACTGTCGTGACCGCCCTCGGTCGTGAGCTATTTTTATATCCAGGTCAAGGACATTAATCGTCCAAACCGTGCTCGCCGTCACTGTGGTGCACAACGCCACCACGGAGGCGACGATGACTTGTTCTGTCCCGAGTATCACGGCCGGTCCGGTCCAATGGCCATGGCGTGTCGCTTCCGCTATGAAAAGGGTGTTCGTAAGTTTGGTGCGATGGCTGTTGAACAGGGGTACAGCTCGGGGCAGCTGCACTGCCCCGACGGGCTTGGAATTACTCAGAACTTTCGGTAATATAAGGCGGGGCTGCCGTTCGGTTCGTAACAATGTCAAAGTCCCCGGCCCTGCGTCCAGATTAATTTACTACCTTAATCACACGCCGTCAAGACCCCGCGCCTGTGGAAGTTCACTTCTGCCTCCATTGTTTTTTCTCACCACCACAGCCCAAATGGAACCCGATATTGCTCCTCGAGAAACATCTCGCGTCTGGACCTATGTATTCACCTTCTTAGCCCTGGTAATGTCGAGTCGAAACTCCCAAACAACTCCACTAACGCTAACGCCACCGCGAGCTCTTCATCCACGGAATTGGCACAATAATCTACAACCTCCAATTCCACCCGCTCCGGAAATACCCAGGTCCTTTAATCCACCGCGCCTCCCCCATCCCGTACGCCCTCGCCATCCTTAACGGCCGCGCCGCTTTCCTCGCCCACCGCCTCCATGAGCGCTACGGCCCCGTGGTCCGCCTGGGGCCCAACCACCTATCCTACGTTGACGTCCGGGCCTGGCGCGACATATACGGGCATCGTACCGCTCTCTCCAACCACGACACCGATATCACCACCACCACCACCACCACCACCACCACCACCACCACCACCAACAACAACAACAGCAGCATCAGCCCTCCCGGCGCGGCGCAAAAAGGCCACGCAATCCCCGACGAGAACCCCAAGAGCCCGCAGTTCTACGGCTTCTTCCCGGACGTGGCACCAAGCATCCTGGAGGCGGCGCGGGACGAGCACTCGGTGCTGCGGCGGGCGCTGGCGCACGGGTTCAGCGAGGCGGCGCTGCGGAGCCAGGAGGGGCGGATCCGCGCGATGGTGGACCTGCTGGTGGCGGGGCTGGCGCGGAAGGGGCGTGCGGGGGAGCCGACCGACGTCACGCGCTGGTACAACTGGGCGGCCTTCGACGTCGTCGGCGATCTCGTCTTCGGCGAGCCCTTCGGCTGTCTCGAGGCTGAGAAGTACCACCCCTTCGTGGAGCTAATCGTCACGACGGTGCGCCGCGGCGGCGTGCTCATGGCCCTGAACTACGTCGCGCTGGGTTGGTTGTTCAAGGTGGTGTGGGTTGCCGGTGTCAAGGGGTTGGTCTTGCAATTTCGGAAGGGCATGGCGGATATGGTCAGGCGGAGGGTGCAGATGGAGGGCGGGAATGAGAAGGACGATTTGTTTGAGGGGTTGCTGAAGTATCGCGTTGAGTGGGTGAGTTGCTGTTCCCCCCGGGCGGCTGACTTCCATTCTGAACTGTTTTACTTGGTCTCTATTACTACTGCTCGGCAATGTATGGCATGGCTGACTGGTAGCTATTTATCCAGGGAATCGATGACGACCGCCTTGTGTCGAATGCGGGGATTTTGGTGGCTGCCGGGTCCGAGACTACCGCTACGCTGTTGTCTGGCGCCACCTACCTCCTGCTGTCCAATCCCAAGGCGCTGGAGAAGCTCCAGCGCGAGGTTCGATCATCGTTCAGCAGTCCAGAGGAGATTACGATTACTTCGGCAAGTCAGCTGCCTTATATGCTTGCTTGCCTGAGCGAGTCGCTGAGGCTTTATCCGCCGGTAACAAGCGGTCTTGTTCGTCAGGTTGCCGAGGGTGGCGCGACGATTGCGGGACAGTTCGTGCCTGGAGGAACCATGGTTGAGTGTCAACAGTGGTCCATGAATCACAGCGGATCCCACTGGAAAGACCCTTGGGTCTTTCGGCCGGAGAGGTTCCTTCACCCTAAGGGGGAGCAATCAACGGAGCGAGACGCTATTGAGGCTTTACAGCCGTTTAACGTGGGGCCGAGGAACTGCATTGGTAGAAAGTAAGTCTGCCCCGTTTTCCGTCTCTCTTTTACCCCTTTGATCATTCCAGTTGACTCTAATGGCAGCTTGGCGTACGCGGAGATGCGACTTATTTTGGCAAACCTCGTCTACCATTTTGATTTGAAGTTGGTGGACGAGAGCCAGAAATGGATTGAGGGGCAAAAGGCATATCCACTGTGGGAGAAAGGGACCCTGTATGTCCATGTTTCCCCTATTTCGAAAGGGGTCAGTGAGTAAAAACACGGACGGACCGGCGTGTAGTGAAGTGAATTAGGTAAACGTAAGCGAGTTGATAAAATGCCCCTCTTGGCCCGCTTGTTAATTAATTAGCCGCTGCGTAGACTATTCCCTCTGTTATTACTGGCCGTTGGTATACTGACAAGCTAGATCGTTAGGTAATTGGTAAACGGGGGTTGTCTGATATTGCTTTCCGTCGAATCGAGTCATGGCCCTAAATGGCTCTGCTCAAGGACAGTTGAACGGGACGCAGGAATCATGCCGCCATGTTCCTGTCCAGGGACCTTCTGTGATGTCGGCCTGGAAAGGGAGCGCCACGGTGCTCAGTTACGTGGCTTACTTCTGGCACCTTGTGTGTTTCGCCGCTGTTTCAGCTCTGCCCACTCCCTGCATCAGCGCCCACGCAGTACACGCGCGGTGCTTGGAGACGTCCGTGCTAAGGTACCACAAAGTAATGCAGGTAGGTAAAGTACCTGAGGTAGATAGTCCAGGAGCAACTGGGCTTCAGACTGCGGGGTTCTCATCCATGTAATCATTAAGGCCCTCAGCTGCTGACTCGGCGCTGTTTTTCGCTCCCTCCTCATCTTCACCGTGGAATTTGTGCATACTGTACTCAGGTCGCAATGGCTTCAATGTCCCGTAGAGACAGGGTGATGGCCGTCCTGGACGCCCATAACGAGCAAAATATCGACAAGATCCTCGCCCACCACAGCGAGAGTTGCACGTGCGAAGTCTTGCCCAGTAGGTCTACGCTGAACAACACCCTACGTAGACACGAGCACGGCTGACCTCACAGAATCGCTGGAGCGGGCACCTATGGACAACAGCGCGTACCGGAAGATGTACGAATCCATCGCACCTACTTTCCGGAACTACCAGATGACTATCAACGACATTTTTGAGGACGACAAGGCGAACAAGGTCGTTGTCTGGATCGACGCAACAGCTGAGACCGACGTAGGGCCCTACACGAACGAGAAGATGCTCATCTTCTACTTTGATGAAGCTGGCAAGATTTCCAGGACGCTCGAATTCATTGATTCTGCAGCGGGCGTGGCTTTCTTTACGAAATTGCAGCACCACGTGGCGGCTAAAGGAGCCGAGTCTGAAGCAAAAATGAACGCTTTTGTTGAGGACGGCAAGCTTCAAAAACAACCATAGAATTAGGAGCGTTGGAAAACTAGACCCGGGCTGTCGGTCGTTAGGCTGGCGGGGTGCTGCACATACAGAGAGACACTCACTTTAATACGCCTATGGGATGGCCGAGCCAGGAGGGCAAATGTTATGGCAGTGGCTGCGTCGTTAACTTGTTCCCATCCCATATTTCCCATTTCTCTAAGTATAATGAGCATCGGGTGGAGAAGAAACTTGTCGCAGACAGGAATTTTACAGCCTCTTATTATTTCAAGCATCCACTACGTGGTCGTCCAGGGGTCTATTTATTTCCTATACCACATCCTGGTAATCTTTGTTCTGCGCATCTTTCTCTGCAACTGGTAGATGCCACCCAAAAGAGCCTCGGCCGTGGGTGGGCACCCAGGGACATACACATCTACCGGTATAATCCTATCCACTCCCCTAACCACCGAGTAACTATAATGGTAATAGCCGCCACCGTTTGCGCACGAACCCTGATTGGAGATGCCACAAGTCAGTGAAATGTAGACTGTAGATTCATCGGGACATACCATGCTGATAACCCACTTTGGGTCCGGCATCTGGTCGTAACACTGTCGGACGGCTGGCGCCATTTTGTTGGTCACGGTACCGGACACGATCATGACGTCGGCTTGGCGGGGCGACGCCCGGAAGATGATGCCTAATCGGTCGTTGTCATACCGAGGCATGGAAGCGTGCATCATCTCAATCCCGCAGCAGGCCAGACCGAAGGTCAGAGGCCAGCAGGAACCCTGGCGGGCCCAGTTGACGAGCGCGTCGAGTGACGTCCTGGCAATCGTGAGCTTGGTACCTAGTACGGACAGATTAGGCACTGATGCTTACAGCACGTATTCTGCCACCGCGGATGGCTTCTGTTCCGTTGATAGCGCTGTGGTCGAGGGATTGGGACGCGGCGGTTTCTCAGAGTGTAGGGGTGACGCTCTCGAGGCGTTATATCCTCGGACTGGCGCGATCGAGAGAACGGGCAACGGGTTACCACTGACCGGCAGGACTGGCCGGCGCCTGACGAGGGCGTACCGGTACATGTTGGCGACGTATGCGCTTTTTGCCTGTAAATGTAGGCAAATACGATGGCGGTTACTGATACCCACAGCAGCTCTCACCACGGAACTTGAAGGAGCCTGCTTCTATACATAAAAATGTTCTCCTAGGAAGCAATAGAAGGTAGAGAAATATCCTCTCGTGTGTTGAGTAACACGCTCCCAGGGGTCCGGATCGGGAAAGCAGGCCGACCCACTTTGCTGATAGGTTCGGAGAAATCCCACCTGAACATGGACAGGAAAATTCCGGAGAAGTCTTACGGGCCCCGACAGTATCCTTGGCTGCCTTTAGGAGGGATTACCGTTGACCGATGCATGGATAGTACAGCCCAGTCCTCAGTTCTTCCGTTCCTTTCCGTCGCAAGACTGGCAGTTAGTACTTCGAGTTGATCACGCGTGGCTGATCGGAGAAAACCCACCCGCTTTCACGCCGACTTCTCACGGTGCTGCCTTTGCCAAGCAAATGGCGCAGTCACTGACAGCGAAATTTGCCTGCATGACTTGCGGCAGACAATATCAGCACAGTAGCCACCTGCGCAGACACGAAGCTACCCGTAAGCCCTCCGACTCTTCTATCTCATCGACGCCTCAGGGAGGTATCATGCCGCTGACTGAACGCGTTGGTCAGACTTGGACCTCGAGCAGTTCGGATGCAAGCATTGTGGGAAACGCTTTCGGAGACGGTGTGTTTTGCCCTTGTCTTGTGGATGTTGTCTCTTTTTCCCTGGCTGACACGCTCCTAGAGATGTCTGGAGAAAACACTCGGCCAGCTGCCAAAACAACAACAACCGCGAGAACCCGCCCCTAGCCAAGCGTGGCCAAAAGCCCCGCGCATGCGACACCTGCTTTCGCAGCAAGCTCTCTTGCGATGGGCGACCCCTGTGCGGGCGGTGCGAGTCGCGGCAGCTACAGTGCACCTATGACCGAGCCCATACCAACGGCAAGGACGGCGTTTCACCAAGCAAGAGTCCCTCGACCGCATCCACGGTTGCCGCCGACACGGATGCTAGCACCAAGATTCCCGTGTCCTTCCTCCTTGGTTTGACCAACCCCCAAGCAAAGTCGATGGTCGAGGTGTTCTTCGACGAGCCCGGCCGCGACGACGATGCCCCTAGCGTGCTGCTTCAGCCAGACCCCGATCCGGGCTTCCTGGCCGGGTTCGCGCAGGACCCGCTTCTCAGCGGAGGCTTCTTCGTCTTGGGACTCGGGCAATCAGCGCACGATACTCTTCTCGAAGACAATATCGGCGACTCCAATCAGCCATCCGGGACGGAGCTAAGCCATACCGCTGTCGACCCCTTCCTCTCACCCATCCTTGCCTCCCTCACCTCCCTCCACAACCACCTCCTCACCACCGACCCCTCCTACACCGGCCCCTTCAACCACACCGTCGCAAGACAGATCTTCCTCCCCCCGTCCAACCGCGAGACCTTCACATCAGCCTACTTCCGCCACACCCACCGCGACCTCCCCTTGGTCCACCGGCCGACCTTCGACCCGGCAACCTCGTCCCCGGCGCTGCTGCTGGCCATCTTCCTAGCAGGCTCGCAATACGCCGCACCGCGCGACTGTGTGCTCGCGATCCCCAGCTTCTTCCGCATTGCCGAGGAGTTTGTGTTCCGCGAGCTGGACGCGCAGCTCCAAGCTGCCGCGGGCTGCGGGGCGGACCGAGCCGGCACCACGCGCACGCTTAGCAGCGGCGGCACCGGTAGTCCTACTATTACTACTACTACTACTACCAGTGCCGAGGCGCAAGCCCCGCCGCCGTTATCGATGTCGATGTGGCCGTTGTACGAGGCGCTCCAGGCGGGCTTGCTCATGCACGGCATCCAGTTCGTCAGCGGCGACGTGGCCGCCCGGCGCAGGAGCCGGACGGTGCGGTTGCCGGTGCTGGTCGACGCCGTGCGGCGCCTGGGCTGGACGGGTGCTCGCCAGACGCAGCCGCCGGCGGTCGGTGGTGGGATGCCGGACTGGGCTTGGTTTGTGGGGGATGAGATGCGCATTCGGTGGGTTCCCCTGGCATGCTTGTGTGATGCCTTCTTTGCGCTTGCTATTAGTATATATATGTGTGTGTGTGCTGACGGTGGGAGTTCCGGGAAAGGATCGCTCGGTGGACGCTGCTTGCGGATTGGCACCAGAACGGCGCGTTCCATGTCCCCTCGCTGATGACTGTTGGCGAGATGACAGGTGATATGACGTGTTTGGAGGAGCTTTGGGAGGCGAATGATGTGGTTGAGTTTGAAGCGGTGATAGCGGCAAGAGGGAGGGATTGTTGGCGGAGAGCGTCGTCTTTGAAGGAGGGTGTCGACGCGTTGATGGGCGAAGATTGGACTGGGGCCGACCGCTTTCCGATCCCGCACCTGTCGGTTCTGGATCTTCAAGTGCTGGTTTTAGGTGAGAAACATCCGTTAGCATTGTCCATTGCGGTTTTCCCGGTTATCTAACCCTTCCAGCTATGATGTCCGTGATCGCAACCGCAAGACTCATGTCCCTCTTGCCAGTCTCTGCACCCGCCATCCTGCGCGCCATAGACCGCTGGGAGGAGCTGTGGGGGACAGTGGCGGGCCGGGTAGACCCCGAGCAGCTGCGCATGAGCGGCTATGCGCGACACAGCGGCGAAATGTGCTGGGTTGCGAGGAGACTCGTCGAGTTCTCCCTCTCAGGCAGGGACCGGACATCAGCCTACTTCCAGCGGATAGGGCACGATTCTCCAGACGAGCTGCATGCACTCCTGCGTGAGTTGCGGGACTCGTGATGGTAAGTATAGGTGCAGAAAGGCATTACTATTGTTCACCAGTACCATAATAAATGTAACATCTCCCCCTTATCCTGAACTACATGATTGACCCCTGATTAATCGACCCCTGGTGCGACCCTGGCACTTAACGGATCTCATCCAAATTATATTGTTCTATCGGCACACGCAGTGAAGGATTTCGCGCTTGTGGCATGTGGACCTGTGAAACGTACGGAGGAAGCTGCGGCGACGGGGGAGACCAAAACGGCGCGCCGGGGACGGGCCCCCTGTCGTCGCGACTCCCATTCCGGGACCTCGTACTGCGCGCTGGGGAAAGCGTCTCTGTCGCCGTGGCCTGGGAATATGTCCATTGCGAAGGGTTCTGTTTTCTGCTTACAGGGCTCCCGGCCATGCTGCGCGCCCAGACGTACCGCTGATCGTCGGTGGCGAGCTCTGCAGGCGGGTAAAACGGCACCGAGGGCAACATGACCGGGGATTGGATCGGCTGGACGTATGAAGCATGTGTGACCGCCGGTGAGATGACTGAAGGAATCGTGGACCCCCAGGCCGTCGAGGGCGGCAGGCTTTGGCCAGATATGCGAGGCTGCTGATACGACTTCTGTCGATGGCGGATGTAGCAGCAACACCCCGCAAGCGTAGCAACCAGCGCAACGAACCCGCCCACTGCGATTCCTGCGATCGCGCCGGTGCCCAACTCTGGAGGAGGCGAGGCGTCTGTCCCGTTCCCCGGATTACTTGCCGTGGGCATTGGGATGGTCCTCGTCGGCGAACGGGGTGTGATGACGGCCTTCCTTGTCATCAAAACCGTGAGCTCGGGGGCAGCGAAGCCGGTCGCCGGTGCTGTCATCGTGGCTCCGCCAGTCTCCTCGCCACCTATTGCTGTTCGGATAAAGGTTGGTACGGTGTACGTCGTGACACTCGGGATGTATTCCCCCCAAATGTCACGGTCCGGATTCTCCTGCGAGAGAGCCATGTTGTGTTGCCCCCAGACGGACTCGGCGTCGCACATGAAGGTCGTGTCATTAGCGTAGGTACCGCCAATGACAAGCATTTGGGCATTATTGACCACGTTGCATGTCATCATGCTTTTGGGATAGGGCCCCGTGACATTGCTCCCCGCCGGGTACGGGCCTCTTATCCACTGAAAGGAAGGGATGGTGAGTACGTAAATATCGTCGTAGCCCGTGCCTGGAACGAATCCTCCTCCTCCATACAGGTATCTAATGTACTGTACATTAGGAGTGTTACCAGACTTCGATACGGGGAAAACGGGGACGTACATGTTGTAACTGGACTGGTCCTGGGCCCAAGTGGCGCCCGCGCAGAAACGCCGCCGGTCCTCGGGCGTGCGCCCGGATGTCTTCTGGGTGTACCATTTGCCGTTGGCAACGTCGTACAAGAAGATGGTATCTAGCGGCTGCGGCGTCAGAGTGCCGTTCAAGTCTTGACTACCGCCAAAATACACCAACATCCCGGCATCCGCAATGGGGATAAAGACCATCACGCCTTCGGCCCTCTTGATGGTGTCCGGACCTGTCAGGTTGCTCCATGTATTCGAGTCCATCGTGTATCTGATCATCCTGTTGGACGCCTGCGGCGGCCCCGTCCAGCCAGGAACCGACGCGTTGTTGAACCACCCTCCATAGTAGTACGCCTCGCCCCTTGCCGGGATGGAGACACCGGCGCCGTAGCTGGTCGGAGTAATCGAGACAGGGCCGGTTGGCGGACCTAGCGAGTCCCATTGGTCATTAAGGATGTCGTAACTGTAGAGCAAGAAATTTGTAGGCGTGGTCTGATATGTTTCCCCTCCGTACAAGTACAACCGCTTATTAACCGAGTCGTCCCACAATACGCCTCCATGGACGCTGGGTATCGTCGCGTTCTTGGAGAGGTTCGCGTGCAACGTAGGCATTCCCACGGCAGAATCATCGAGGTCGCTGAAGACGAGAAAGGGATCTGCAAGGCCTCCGTCAGCAAAAACAGCCATAAAACGGGGGGGGGAGCGGAAAGAAACCAACTGCTAAGGTTCTGGGAGGTCTCGGTGAAGGGCTTCCAATTCACGAATCCGCCATCGACATAGAGTCTGTTGTCGACAACTGCCGACTGGTGGCCGAACCTCCGACAAAAATCCCTGACGGCATGGTATTGTCCGAAGGAAATCGCGACGAAGCCCGAGACGAGAAGGAAGAACAGAACTTGGCGGTTCAGCATTGCTTTTGCGGGGAGAAGCCGAATGGGAAGACAACAACACTGACAACAGGCAGGAATCTCTTGACGAAGCCGGCGTCAGACAGCGCAGCAACGCTCTAGTCGGAGCTTCGGATCTCACCGCATCTCCAGGGTTAACTGAGTAGCAGAGTCGCGGTGGAGGTTGATAAAACGAAGCACGAACGCCGTTGAGCGGGCGACCGTGGTCAAAGGTTTCGCCCCAGCGTTCGTGGCGCCTAAGGTATGCAGCCATGTTTTATCGCTCATGGCTGTCGAGACCGTTGGGCGTCGAGCGCCTCTTTTCGCTTGTCGCGTAGGTTCCCGCGTCTTTCGGAGGGCACCATCGACTGTGGCTTTCTGTACAACAAGGAGCAGCCAATCCCGAGCTCACGGGGCCCGCTCCGCCAATTTCGGCTTCCAGCCATGGCGGATTGCAGCCACTGAGAGCCGAGGGCGGCCTTGACCTGGCCCCGTGCTAGACACAGTCATCGCTGCAATGCCCACTCAGAGTCAGCGCTGCCACTAAGTGGCTTCGACACTGCCGGCTTCCCCAAGCAATCATAACGCCGTCAGCATGCCAAGCCCGGGAAACCTCTCAACTGGACGGTTTGCGAAACGATTAATCTGAGGAAACGTCCAGGCGGGACGGAAAACGCAACGGGAAGGGTGGCCCCTCAACGCAGATGCGGAAGAGGAGCGCATGAAAGGAAGAGAGAAAACTGGAATTGCGGTGTAGGGGACAGTAACTTACAGTACAACCTCAAGGTTGTACAGTACATCCATCCATCCACCCACCCACCACAGCCCCACAGCAGACAATCGGTCGGAACCTCAGCCCTACGGGATAACCTCATATGGAACCCCGCTCGGAGGGCGGATGATGGGGGGCATGGTTGGCCAGCTGTGCCGGGCACCAGTTGACGACAGCATCCGCAGCACTTTGTCCAATCAGCCGTAGCTGGATATCTCGTGCATGAAGCCATCAAACGTGGCTTGCTTCCCAGATGGGGTGTCCGTGGGATACCGTGGGCCGTGGCTGATGAAACTGAGCTCAGGAAGACACGGCGATGAATGTACTAGTAGTTACTAATTGCAGTACCTAGGCGATGTTCATTCTCGTCACAGGACGCGGGATGACGCTAGAATCCCACCACGCCGATTCTCAGAAAATTGCAGTCCGACTCGATCCGCTCGCGGACTTCACCACTCCCCAGTTCGTCCACGTCCCACCAGACTGGCACGAAACGGCCATGCAGAAACCGAGCCGCTTCGGTTGCGCACCACACGGCAAATCGCCCAGGAAGGTCCACTATTCCGAATGTTAGCGCTGCACAGCACCATAGGGAGAACGGGCTTGAGTCTCCTACCGTCGTCCCAATCCAGAGAGCTCTCGTCGTATCCCACATTCTTGGCTGACTCCGAGAGTATGCCGCCGGGATGGAAGCTGACAATCTGCATCTCCTTGGGATCTGTGTCCTTTGCAATCTGCTGCATCAGCAGAGTGCCCGAGCCCTTCGTCAGAGCATATGTGGGAATAAAAGAGCTCTCCGTGGTGAAGTTATGGATGGCCGTGCTGGACACATTGACGATGTACTGAACGCTAGGTAGTTAGCCAGGAGCCGATAGCAACATGCTGGGGTTCCGAGTAACATGCCTTTGGGCGGTTCCCGCCCTGCTCGTAAAAACACTGCGCGTAGTGAAGCAGCCCACGAACATTCGTCTCAAACACCTTCCACGTGGAGTCCAGCCTTGCTTGAAGAATAGGCTTTGCCTCACCGCTGCTCATAGCGTTGAGCACGAGGACGTCAACGACAATGGCAGCGTCCCGGAAACCTTTCCATAGATTCTCGCTGGCCTGGGGGTCTGTCAAATCGCAGACGAACCCACTGATTTTGGTCCCGGAGCTCCTAGTTTCCGCTTGAAGTCGCGCCACGGAATCCGACAACACGGCTTCCCTCCTCCCTGTGAGTATGACATGAGATGCTGAAGCCTGCGCGAAGGCTTTAGCGATGGCAAAGCCAATCCCGCTTGATCCCCCGACAATCAGCACCGTCTTGCCGGTCTGGCTAAGCTCGGGTCTGAGAGGCGAGATGGCCGGATACGGCTTCTTGTGGAGAGTTTTGATGTACGGGACATTGACTGAAATGCTGGACGGTGCCATGTCAATAATTGTAGTACTCGGCCGATGGGAATGATGGGACGTGCAAGGCTCTGGATATGGTGTCTGAGCATCAAATTGGCCGGAGCAATTGCCTTTTCTTATATACTTTGCTTGATCTACGCTGTTATGTATTTCATCCCTTTGAGGCTGCCATGTCGCCTAGCATTAGTCAACTCCGGCACATTCGTGAAGCTTCGGCATCCGGCGCCGCCGGCGGGAATCGAAGCTCGGCGTGTCACGAAGTCCGCAACTTTTCCGCCTCTCATCCGCAGGCTAAGCCAGACTCAGTAGCATCCAGGTCGGCGCTGGCGAATAGAAGCAAATCTCACCTGCCAAGCCGTCTCCCGTCAGCGAACCCCGCAAGGGTATACCGCACATGTGTCTGCACGACAGAAGTTACTCGTGAATCATCATCACGACAACAGCTTGCCC
This sequence comes from Madurella fahalii, assembly GCF_045866475.1. Lineage (NCBI taxonomy): Eukaryota > Fungi > Ascomycota > Sordariomycetes > Sordariales > Madurella > Madurella fahalii. The sequence goes on from NW_027263976.1 coordinate 3,893,261, forward strand.
TCGTTTCCGTAACCTCGAGGAGCGGGAACCCTTAGAGACCAACTTCGTTTCCCGATGCGGAGCCGCCGTCAGCGGACGTGCATTCAGTGCACGAAAGCCAAGAGGAAGTGTGACAGGACTCTCCCTTGCTGCATGCGTTGCATAGAGAAGGGGGTCGATTGCGCATATCCGCCACGGCGATTCGCGTTTACTCGGTCTGGTGGTCCGTTGTCTGCCGTTAACAGGAACATCCTACCCAATGCTCAAAGTGAAGGGAGTAGTAGTAGTGGAGCACCAACTGAGGCAGAGCATTGTCCCTACCCAGACCACTCTTCCACGGTAACCCCTGCACAATTCATTACGGCTGTAGGAAATACGGACACCACGGTCAATTGCCGCTGGTTCCTTTCCACGGAATCCTGGGTAATCCAACATGGCTCAGGGCCCCGCCAAGAGGGCGATCTCCCGGTGAGCGAGGAGACGCTACCGCACTTTATCAACACGCTCAAGTCATGGGGCTACTCCTGGGTCAGGGAGGGACACAGCCCAATCATGCACAGCCAGCTATACCGCGGTTGGATGCCCGAGTGTGTTGAAGACGCCTACACTTCTCTGGCTACGTACCACGCCGCCGCGCCCGGCGCGAAAGCTACTGCCCTGCATATCATAGAGGAGCGCGTCAACCGACTGATCCGGTCCCAGCCCCCTGACGAGTGCAACGTTGCCGGCCTCTCGTCGGGGTTCCTCGTCGACACGCCGACGCACCTCGCCCGCACCCAAGCGTTGTTCGTCTACCAACTGGTCCGGCTCTTCGACGGCGACATCCGCGCCCGCGCCCGAGCCGAAACGCATATTGACGTCCTGCACACGTGGGCCAACCGGATGCTGGAGAGCGCGCGGCTGGACTGCGCCGCCGCCGAGCTGCTGTCGACGAGCCCAGCCGAGCAGAGCGGCATGATGCTGCTGCCCATGTCGTCCACCACCACCAATGACGACCTTTTCCAGGTCCGGTCGACGCCATCAACCGACACGGCGGCAATGAGTCACGACGGGAACGCACTCTCCCTCCCGAGCAACCCGTTCCTCCTCCCTCCCCACGCCTCAACCCCCCTCCTCTGGCACGCCTGGATCACGGCCGAATCCATCCGCCGCACCTACCTCGCCGCCACGTTCATGCAATCCGTCTACAACACGCTCAAGCAGGGCTGGTCTATCTGCCCCGGCGGCGCCGCGTTCACCGCCCTGAACGGGCTGTGGGATGCCCGGTCGGGGTATGCCTGGCTTGAGGTGCTGCAGAGTAGCCTGCGTGCCTCCACCGAGGGCGGCGGCGAGGGTATACTGAGCAAAGGGTTATCGCCGTGGGCGTTGATTCAGAGTTTGGAGGGGTGGAGGGTTCTGGAAGCGGCGAGGCCGGAAGAGGTGGATGAGTTTACTAGAGCGGTGCTGGAGATTAGCTATGGGGTGGAGAGAGTTGAAGGGTGGTGTTTTGGGCACCGGAGGGGAAGGGAGGCTGGGCCTCAGGGAACATGACAGCGGGCATGTCTGGTTTCAAGTTCTTACAACGGACATACCGGCGGTCCTGAGGAGGGGTACTCAATCTATAGTCAACCAGCTTCGGCAAAGTGATCAGACTGCTTCAACCTTGATGTTGCCACGAGCTTCTACTGTCTTTAGCACTCCCACATCCATCAGTTAATCATGTACTGTTCTGGATCGGGCTGCCTTTGTTGCGCGTGGCACTAGTACATATGCTATGCAAACTCTCCACTTCACGATGCATTGGCCGCGAGTTCCGACAGAGGTTAGGGTAAAATATATAATCATTAAGCTGACACAGCTTGTTATCACTCTCCACCCTCGAGCATGTCGATCAAAACGTATGCGCCCAAGACGGAAGAATTACTGTCTGCGTTCTTAATTCCCAGGCCGGGATGTTCAGTTGCCAGGGTTCTTCATCAATACAACGAGCTTGGTATCATTGTAACAAGGACAGCTCGGCAACGACTTCAAGTTGCTAATGTTCCAGCCACCGTCATAAATGACTTTGCCAAAATTTTGTGCCTGTGTCACAGGCTTTGCGCTTCTGCTATGGTTTGCAATTGAGCTCTCTTCTGGCCCTGTGAGACTCCATTACCGCCGCTTTCCCCCAGGTTGTCAATCTAGACTATTGCCGCTAGAATGCTGACACTGAGAGGTTACATGGATGCGCACAACCCCCCATATATCTGATGCCACCCAGAGAACGCCACAGGAGAGTACAAACATACAAGGCTTTTTAAAGCTATACTAGCCTAGCTGCCTGTTACGCTAGTCCCTCCTCCTCCCGCCCGCGGTGGTCTCAGCAAGTATTCAGCATGCTTGTGAGTGCCGACTTCTCGGCCGACGTGATGCTCAACCCATACGCGTACTTGACGGCCACCCAGCTCTTGGAGTAGGTGCAGTAAAACGACCTGAGAGGGGGCTTCCATTGATCAGGCGACTTGTCGCCCTTGGCCTGATTGACGTCGTCCGTCACGGCCCATAGCTGCGGGGTGTTGATGTCGTTGGCGAACTGGGTCCGCTTCGCGGTCGACCAGGTGTTGGCGCCCGACTATTGTGGTCAGTATCTAGGTCTGGGGCTCGCAAGAGAACGGGGAAGATGGCGCTCACAATCCAGGCATTCTTCAACGGAACCATATGGTCGATGTCGACATCCGAGGCAGCAGTCCAAGTCGCGCCATCGAACGGCGAGAACCATGTCCCAGAAGTGGCGCCACAGGCGTCGTTCGTCACGACATTAGACCCATCGCGCTTCAGGACGTATTCGCTGTGGCTCAGCTTGTCAGCACGCTCCGATGTTGACCTCAGGAAGACATGCGTTGTTGGCGGCGATGACTTCCGAACCTACATCTCCAATCCCGCGGGTACTGGGGTTTGAGTTGTTAAAAAGTCATGGGGAACTCGTACCGGGCGTTGCAGGAACCACTGACGGTGTTCCAATGGGGGAACAGCTCGCGGTCATAGTTGCCGTCGTCATGAGCAGCCTTGACAGTCAGGGAGGCCAGTCGGCTCTTTGCCGTCGAGGCGGAAGGGATTCCGGGCTGGGAAGACTCGTGTGAGAGCACTGCTCGACTAGCACCACCGAGGACCTACAGGAGACGGGGCTGGCATCGGGATGGCAGACACGGCCATCGCCAGTACGGTGCCAACAATGAAGGATTTCATGTTTGACGGCTGGTTACGACTAGATCTGATTGGTGAACCAAGGGCTTGCTCCCGAGAACCAGGAAAACAGATGGCAGGATAAGGGCCGCAATATAACCTCCCGCAGGGCAATGCCCCCTTTCCGTGAAAGGGCACAGCATTCTGGTGGAGGTAAGCATTGCAGCCGCAGCCCCGACAGTGCCGTTTCTGGAAGGCGATTGGGGGTTCGGCACGACACTAATCGCCCAGCGTTAGGTCTCGCAAAGATTGTACCGCGCGACTTGTCCGTTCGTGCCAAGGGCATCAGCCGCCGCCAAAGTGCTAACAATACCGATGCAACCAATGCCGATGCGGTGCGACCCGGGTCGAAGAATCTCCTGTCCAGTCAAGACGCGAGATAAGACCACGCAAGGAAGGTTTGCGGGGCCCAGGGTTCGTTTTTCCCAGGGGTCTGAAACCCCCTGAATGTCCCCCGTACTGCTCCGTCCCCGCCCACCACCGAACCCGATTATATCCAGCTTCCTTTTCGGGATCTCCCGCGCGGGAGTTGGTGCGGGTCATCCAATCGCCCCGCCATGCACAACAGCGTTTGTCGCTAATCATTTCCACATGGCGTTCTCGTCGCCGCTGGTACGCTCTAGCGGAAATCACTCGCCAAGCGCACTTGTCATGCCGTCTACTGTATTGGGTGGAGTGATACCGAGGGGGTGCAGAACCCACAAGCAGCCCTCTGGGATCCATGTGTCCAGAGGGTCATCAACCAACAGGGAACGTGTGGAGATAAGGGTTATACGGAAGATAGCTCGAAGATAAAGTGGTGATCCCATCACAGGAAGCTAACGACACTTTCCTGGGTAATTATCAGGAATGTTAAGAAAACGTACCATCTGATATCAGAACTCGCCGAACAACGTCAGTCATACCGAGCTATTTCGAAACGGCAACCTGCTCGCTATTCTCGCCACCCACGTTCTCCGGCTCCCCGTTGTTCGCATTACCACCTTCCAAGCTGCCTGGCTTGGCCTCTGTGGTTCCCTCCGAACCCCCTCCCGGAGCCAACCCCGCGTCCTGCTTCTTGAACGTGAATGGATTGATCCCTTTCGGCATCGACATGCTTGGCATGCTGGGAATGTTGGGCATGCTCGGCATGCTAACGCTACTAGGCATCGATACTTTAGGCATCTCGACCGTGGGTAGTTTCGACGGCAGATATGACCGCAGATTGGTGCTCGTCTGTTGGGCAATGCCGAAGAGATGCCGCATGTAGGCCGTTTTCTGTTCCGCCACGTCCGACTTCGTGCCCTCTTTGTCTACATCCTCCGCCACGTCCTTATCCAAATCATCAGGCAACGGGACGAGGGAAGCTGCTGCTGCAATGTCTATCGGCGACTCGTCGGGGACGCCGTCATCTAGAGTCATATCTGTATCCTCTTCGGTGTGCTTTTCGATTTCCTTGTGTTCTGTCGTCTCGGCAATCCCCTCGCCGTCGACCACTTTCGCAATGACCTCCGTCTCCGCCGGCTCGGCAGGTGTCGGTTCGGCAAACTTTGGATCGTCGTAGACTTCCGTCTCGTCGTTGAACCAACCGACGATCAGCTGAGCCGCGTCGTTGGTCATCTTCTCGTATTCCTTGTTCTTGTCCCGCTTGAACATGTTGATGTGCGCCTTGATCTCATCCGGCGCACCCCCAACAACCTGCCGAGTGAAAAGCTTCGCCGCGGGCTCATCCTTCGCAGGGACCGCGCAGAACGTCCGCTCGGGGACGAAGTAACCGCCGCTCCAGTACCCGTTCTCTCCCAGAGACGCATAGACATCGCAGACGCCGACGCCCTTGAGGGCAGCCAGCCGCTCAAGCCGACGGTTCAATTCGTTTGGCTTGAGCAGTGAGCCCACAAACGTAAGGTGATCCGACAGCCAAGTAAACGACTCCCCCACATTACCCCTGTTGATGTACGCCAGCCCCTGGCCGAGCGCATCGACAGACTGCTGATAACCCTGGACGACGTCTTCCTTGGTCAGGTTGCGGACGGTCCGCACCCCCTCGAGGATCTGCTTGCGATGCATGTATGCGGCGACACCACCTGCCGCGATGACGCCGACGGTCCCGGTACGCAGGGCAATCATCTGCCATGTCTTGGGGATGGAAGATCGCTTGACGATCCTGCCAGTCGCAGTGCCGAGGGCGCGGCGAGATGCGAGTCTCGATAGAGCAGACGGAGCAGCCGCTGAGAGGGCCGTCATGACGTTCCAGACATTGCTGACCTTTGAGTAGTTGGAGAAGGCGCCGTATACAAACATGGAGCGCGCAAGGCCGTTGTATGGGGTGTCAAAGGCAATGATGCCTTGAATGAAGGGGAACATTGGGCCCGCGCCGCCTTCATCATTACAGTGATCGTCGAGCACACGAAAGAGGGCATCACTCGCGACGAAACCTCTGGGTTAATTACAGGTGAGTAACCACGCACGGTACTCGGTTCACGGCAGAGAAGGGAAGCCGCTTACCCCATGGAGTGGGACACGAGTATAACACCGACTTTCCGGTCGTTGGGCGGCCAGGGGTTGTCGAGATGAAGCTTCCGCTGGTCCATCACCCGCTCCTTCAGCCTACATTCTGTTAGATGGATCTCAGTGCATCATTTCAGGACGTGATTTGCGGGGGGGCCGGACCATTCTAGAAAGGCTGCGGTGCTCTGCGTGAGCTCTCCTTTAGTCTCATATTTAGGGTAGACAACCGACTCGACTTCATGGTCTGGCAGGTTGTTGGCGATCGTGTCCTTGAGATGTTTAGGGAAGTCGCCGAACGTGTCGTCGTCGCCCTGTTTATAGTAATTAGTAGTAGTAAGACAAGGTCAGCACCAAATACTCGAGAGGTCAAGGGAAGCCGGTGGCTAACCTTAAACCCATGAATAAAACAAAGTAGCAGTATTCGCTTCATCTTGGATAATCTTGATTCAACTTCGTGAAGCGGACCTAGGCCCAGCTTTGTACCGCTGTTTTAACTGCAAGCGTGCAGTCCGCAGCCGTTCCCCGCGAGACAGAAAACATCGCAGGCTTGGCCACGGCAATTCTTGTTACCCGCCTTTGAGGGCTTCGGAACGTCTAACGTCATCAGCAACGTCATGGCAACCCTTCCATCCAATGAAGACAGGGCCCATGTTCACATCACATGTCTCACCTCGTTAAGTTTCGAGATGGCCTCGCTTCGAGATGGGAAAACAAAAATGGAAGAAATAATTCTAGTCATTTAGCCCATCGCAATTGTACGCCTTTCGCCGTCGCAGGCCAACGGCAAAATAGACCCTCCGTCCTACTTCAAACCACCAACGATATCATTCAATGTTGTACACGATTATACCGCCGTAGTGCAAATGGACTAGAAGTGGATTTAAAACCCTTTGCGTTGCTTCCAACATGGATTAACCTCCAGCGATCTGGCAATGTAGCAAAAGGACGGTAGGATGATCGTACCCGTTTCTTCTGTCCTAAAAGCAAATAACAGGGCTGAATTATGTGTCCTGTCCACGTTATGTACTTCTTCCAAACGTTGACCACAGCCAAGTTAATCCCTCCAGAACAAACTTAGACCGGTTGGCCCTTCTTTCACCCCGTAACAACAGGCGGGTTGTTGCCACACGGGACAGCTAGCAGTAAGCCCTAGGGTCAACTCCAGTGAAGGGGTCAAAACCGGGCCTACTGAGTTCCTGGGTTGTGTATACCATGTATGTACAATACGGCAGTCCCCTTGCAACGAACTTAGTAAGCTTCGGCGTCCACGCATATGGTGGCGCGATCAAGGAACCCTCCGCAGTTGGCCCAGAGGCCGGCGCCTTGCTATCATTCCGGAAGAAGGTCAACCCCCCGGTTTCCTAGGGCACCTGGTTCAGCCCCTCCGAAACAGCTCCTTTTCCCGTTGTATTTGCGCTACTTTGTGACCACTGGATAACATGGCCAAGAGGACTGCTTCAGTTGAAATGCTTGGAGATCACTATCATGTGGAAGCGCAACTTCCGCCCCTTGAAGTCGCTAAGCAATGGCAGGGCACCGAAGCTGGCCGCCATGACATGCTGGTGATAGGTCGACCTCAGCAACTGCGGAGAAATTTCAGGCTGGCTACCATTTTGGGTTTTGGCTGCACCCTCATCTCAACCTGGGAGATCAACATCACGTATGCGGACCCAAGTACTAATCCAGTACTGTGGCCGAAGAGATGCAGACCTTCGCTGACCGGATCGCTTCCCACAGAACTTTCGGGCTAAGCTTGACGAATGGCGGGACTGCAGGGCTCATCTACGGCTTCATTGTTTGCGCGTTCGGTTATGGCCTTGTATACGCTAGTCTAGCTGAGATGGCATCCATGTGAGTCTCGCACACGTCTCGATCGCATGCTTGTCACTCTGGTTCGTTGACAGTTGGGTGCCGGTAGATCGCCAACGGCAGGTGGCCAGTATCACGTATGTGCCTCGATGTACATTGCTTAGTAGTGGCTAAAGCAAAGTCATATCTTACATTGTCTAACATACATACGCGTTTCGTTAGTGGATTAGCGAGTTCTCGCTTTCTTTTTGCCAGAAGTATCTGAGCTATCTTAGTGGTAGGTTCCCCTTCTCCTCCACATACTCGTACGTCTATACACCCTGACTAAACCGCAGGATGGCTTTGCTTTACCGGATGGCAGGCCGCCATCGGCGCCATGGCCTTCTTAATCGGAACGACGATGCAGGCTTTGATTACGCTCCATCACCCAGATTATATCCCCCAGGCATGGCATGGAACGTTGTTAGTCATCGCCCTCATCCTGGCCGCCTTCGTCTTCAACATTTTCCTCGCGACCAACTGCCAATTGTGCAAGGGCTTGTTTTTATCATCCATGTTTGTGGCCTCTTTGCCATTGCGATTCCTCTGTGGGTATTGTCTCCCCACAAACCTGCTAGCGAGGTCTTCACCGAGTTCACCAACAATGGAGGGTGGCCGAGCATGGGGCTGTCGTTCATGGTTGGCTTTCTGCCGATATCCGCCTCGTTGGGGGGTATTGATTGTGTGGTACACATAGGTGAGCTGATACGCTGCCAATCCCATCCGCCGGGGTTTGCTAAACAATGATCAAATCCGGCACAGCTGAAGAGGTTCGAGACTCGTCCCGGACTTTACCAAGGTCTCTCATGATGGCCCTACCCTTGAACGGAGCGCTGGGCTTGTTGATGATCCTAACACTGTCCTTTTGAACTACCAATGTTGATCAAGTCCTTTCATCCCCTTTGGGTGTGACCGGCTTTCCGTTCATTCAAATCATATACAACGCCACGCATAGCCTCGCAACCACCACTTTCATGGTTGCTATCCCCTTAGTCTCGCTAACGGGGAGTGTTGTTGCGGAGATCGCAACAGCTTCGCGGCAGCTGTGGTCTTTTGCCCGCGACAGAGGGATTCCGTTTCCGGCCTGGGTAGCAACCGTGAGGGTCTCCTCCATCCCTGTCTAACACCCCAGATGACTAACCGCGAGCTCGTCTTTCCTAGGTTAACATGCGCCGGGCAGTCCCGCTCAACGCCATTTTCATCTCCTTGCTCATTAACTGCCTGCTGTCTCTTGTCAACATTGGCTCATCCGCCGCTCTAAACGCGTTGTTTTCGCTCAGCGGTGTAAGCATCCTCACATCATATATCCTTTGCATAGGCTCCCTGCTCCTGAGGCGACTCAGAGGTGACGCACTGCCGTCACGTTGCTGGTCGCTCGGTCGGCCTGGTCTGGCTATTAATGCCGCTGGGTGTGTTTCCTGATTGTCCTTTCTGTGTTTTGTTTCTTTCCGCCTGTTACCCCCGTCACGCCCATTAGTATGAACTGGGGGTGCCTCTTGTATGGGACCATGGTTATTTTTTCAACTGCGTACTACGCTCTTCATGGTAGAAGCGCATATACTTCCCCTGTACATTGGATACGAAGGGACTTGTGAGGATGACGGACTGCCTGCAGCAGAACCATCGCTTTTGACACAAAATTACCCTTCCTTTCTAGATATGCCCAGTTCTAACCATCGATTTGATTACACCCAACAACGCTACTTAATACTACCTAGCAGTAGAAGGGGACGCATCTGTCATTACCCGGACCGTATTGCCCAGCGCTAGCACTTCCAAAATGCTAGTGGCATCATAACGCCTAGCCAGGCACCAGCATGATCTACTTAGGTCATTACGGTATCTGGCTGGGCGTCATTATGTTACCAGTAGAGGTGCCATTCCCAGCGCTGGGCGATACAATCAGGGTATGGCGACATCATGACCAAGGCACCCCCCCCCCCTCCCTTCCCCCCTCGGAGCCCGACTAGATAGTCTCTATCCAAAGGGTAGCGTTTTCTACAGCTTTATCCCGGGTCGAATGACAGCAACCTCCCCGTTCTTGGGACACAATATTGTGCCGCGATCACTTAGCACACACAGCCCTAACATGCTTGGGCTTAACCAGTCTTTAGGGAGATAGAAGTGTCGCTTCAGCGAAGCGATGCCGACCGTGAGTTCCAAGTACAAATGCAATAATGATGGTCCAAGAATACTAGGTGACCATGAAGCGTTCCAATGAAATGATGGACGTGGGGGAATATGTCATCTACCGGCTTCGGTTGGGCGGGCCGCACTAACGACTCAACGTCGACAATCATGATGTTCCGCTGGTTGTTGTGAGCTCGATGTGGGCAAGCCTCTAGTAGAGTATTAAATGCCACTTTTTTGGCGTTGATAGAGAAGGATCGCTCAACGCTAAGGCGAGAACTGTCCTGAAATGAAGTCCCATCGAGGCTCGGCTGAGGTACATCGGTTCGTCAGTTCTTGGGCGGCGCCGGGCGTTCGCAGCCCAATCTCAACCAGCGAGTCCCATTTGAACAGCCGCAGGCCGCCGCAACCGATGGAAATAAGCAAGATCCCGTCTGTCGGATGGTTCAACCACTTCATTTGAGCTTCGGGTGGGGTTTTTGACGGGCAGACCTGTCTCCTGGTTCGCATATTCCGGACGCTGGCTGAACGCGGCGACGCAACCAACAAGTACTCCTCCGAGGCGCTGAAGAGAAGTCGCACCACTGCATCTCCTGGATGGAAGTCTAAGAGGGTGTACACACCCCACGTGCTGTTTCCCCCTGTCGGTTTCTGTAGCCTCTTGACGATGACGCGGCAGCAATCATCAGCCGAGGCAATGAAGTGGCTCGCAAGAGACCATGTCATCTCAGTCACAAAGGCTATATAGTGGCGTGTCCATAGAGTTGGCAAACCCTCTCTCCGGTCTTCATGTCGTGCATAACCACAGCCCCGCTCTCGTCTCCGTAGCAGAAAAACCGGTCCTCTGCATCGGACACAAGGGTGGTGATCTCAGGGCGCGCCATTACAGCGACAGCAGAGATTGGCTCGGACAAGCTTGTATCGTAGCTATGAGAGAGCTCTTCCCGATCCGAGCCCTCCGGCCGAATGAGGGCATCTGGCTCCCAAACATTGCACAAAGGACCACGGATGTCGTAAAAGCGTTGGCCGTTTGGACTGAAGGCCAAACCACGAACCACTCCCGTCTCTTGAAGCTGGTACATGAGCTGGAACTGCGGGACGGACCAGATGCTGAGCATACCGTTATAGTCTTTGGTGAGGAGCGCTTTGCCATCGGGGCTAAGCGTCATTTCTCGCGCCGAGATCTCGGGAATCTACCGTAGGCTTTCGTCTTCAAGATCCCACTCAAACAACGACGCGTAGTTATACATGATGAGGACAGATGGGAGCCCAGGACGCCATATGATGCGCTCTGGTGTGGCTGCCTTCCATACCGAGGTATCGAGCCCTTCCGTACCACTGCTGAGCACGTCTTCGGAGAAGACGCAGACTTGCGGCTGGCTATCCAGCGCATCGAGATTCCAAGCGAGCATCGGCTTGCCGCGGTACGCAACAATGACCTGTAAATTATCTGGGCTGATTGACATCAAGTGGGGGCGGAGCTGTTCGGTATCCCCCTGCACCTTGAAGGCGTGATTCCATTTCTCGCCGGTTGTTCCGAACTCTATGCACCGAATGGAGGCGTCGTCGTAACCGATAAGCAACCCCTCGTCACCCTTGCCGAAAGAAAGGGTGAGGATTCTTCGATCAACGGACTTTGGGAGACAGTAAATCTCGTCACCTGTAACTATGTCCCACACTCGTATTGTCCTCGTCCCCGCCGTAGCGACCAGGCTCGTCACTCTGCCACACTCCATCAACGAGACGCGTTCCCCATGATGAAGTCACCGTACTTCTTCACAAGATTCTGCATACCAAACAATCAAGATGCCGTTCCCAACCAAGGTCACAAAGTAAGCGCCTTTGCAAGCGATATGCCTGACGTACTCATCCGTCCCCATTGGGAGACGCGCGAGGCAGTCGTCCCATGTATTGCCTGATATACCCACTACCGACAGCCTACTCGCTGTTCTAAAGGTTTGATGGGCCATGGATCCACTCGGACAAAAGGGGAGGATGTGCTTGTATATTGATAGAGGACTCCTGAGGAGGATATCTCCGAATCTTCCGACGATCCGTATCAAATCTGTTGATGTCGCGCGTGCAGGAGTTCAGCAGAGGTCGTGGGAAGTGCGTGGAAAGGTTGAAGTCTCTGAGGATCTATCTACTGCAGTAGGAGACTGAAAGACTGGCTTAAATACAAAGGAAAATGGTCTGGGCGAGCTCACGTAATAAGCTACTAAGCTCGGCGGTCAGGAGCCGAGCTCCATAAGTAACGTGGTTTATAAGCGAAAGTCCCATATAAGCGAAAGTCCCATATAAGCGAAAGTCCCATATAAGCGAAAGTCCCATATAAGCGAAAGTCCCATATAAGCGAAAGTCCCATATAAGCGAAAGTCCCATATAAGCGAAAGTCCCATATAAGCGAAAGTCCCATATAAGCGAAAGTCCCATATAAGCGAAAGTCCCATATAACGTGCGTGATAAGCGAGCCGTAAAAACAAGCGAGTCGTAAATTTTCTATCACCCCCTCACAGCTATCCTCAATTACACAACCACAACACTAGGAAATAACAATAACTGAATCAGAAACAGATGAATCAGACGATTCTGCAGCCTTCTTGCACGTGTGTGCATTATGGCCAGGCTTGCCGCACACGCCACAACGAATCTTCGTACGAGACCCCTTTGCACTGTCGGATGCACAGCACCTCTGAACGTTCGGAGTTAAATTTGGGATAGAAATTCAGATGTAAATTGAGGATGGAAAATTGAGGATGTCTTGTTTTCTTCCTTGTCTAACGGAGGTGAGCTTCCTTCTTATTCCCAATTTCCTGGACCACGGAGACCCGGGTTAACGGGTCTCCGAGAGATCGGATCACACTTATCCGAGTCGCACTAATCCGGATCACACTGATCCGGGTTCGTGTTTTGCAGATCCAGGATCCAGCTTCTTGACCCTTTTAACATGCACTGTCAAAAGGATCATGTGCCAAAGGATCAGGATCACAGGATCTAGTGTGGGAGCCAAACCCATGTACTCTATTGAGCTAAGGAAGACTGGCAGCTAACTGCGCCACTGTACGGACGTCATCCTGTACGCGTATCTCGTCTATAAAAGGAGCAAACTCTCCAGCAAAGATAGACGGGACAGACAATGAGAACACAGGGACAATCAACACAATCAAGACAAGACACATAAAAATCCTAAACTGTCATTTCCCAAGATTCAGAGGTGCCGTGTTTCCGACAGTAGCACCCCTCCTACAGGGGACAGTCTATAACGCCTTTGACAACAGGTCGATCATCACCAGAGCGTTATCGAATCCATAGCGATCAGGAGGCAACTCATCAAAGTCTACCACAGGCACTACTATAACTGCTACGGCGGGGGTATCGGTCGTAGTAGCCTAGGGGTCTTGTCACGCGGGTATTTCAAAGATCGGCATAGCATACAGTTAGCTACGAAAACGCCAACATCGCTACTCATCCTCGGCTACCAATACCGGGCAGCTACCAGCTCCCTTATCTTCTTGGAACCAGGGTACGCCGTGACCAGTCGGGAATGAGTCTCCTAGATAACGCAGGTCCGTAGGTATCCGGTCGCCGGCACCACCAGTCTACCGCCGTACAGCAGTAACCGGTTATCAAAGAGGGTGAACTCGGGGTTACCCGTACGCGCTCGCCTATACCATTCTTCCAATTTAGGCGCAGTATAGTTGGCTTCCAAGAGTTCGTCGACAACTGGAAACCAGAGCCTTTAGCGGGAGCAGTACCCTCATCGAGAGCCATAATCGTGGCCACCGCCCGGCCCTATTTCGCCTGGTCTTCGGCCCGTACTAGGGCAAAAATCTGCATCGTACGGTATACTTCCCGCTTTACCTTCTATGTAACTGTATCCTCTAACTTGCGGAAGAGGGTGTCAGCGGCCGCGTTTTCGCTATCTAGTCGGTAGGTAATATAGAAGTTGTATTATAACAATAGCTTGGCCCAACCCGCCTGCTGGATATTCAGCAGCCTCTTTGTACTGAAATACTTTAGCGCCTCGTGGTCGGAGATAATCAGGAAGGGCTCTATGCCCTGCAAACCGATTAGCTCCGTCCTCCAGCACTATAGAGCTCGGATTACTGCCAGGACTTCCTTGTTGTAGATGTGGTAGTTGAGCTCAGCGCTGTGCATCGCCTCCGAATAGTAGGTAACTAGGTGCTATTAGCCGTTATCCTGCATCTGGGAGAGCACTCTAGCAACTACGCCTTAGGAAGCATCAGTTTCTATACAGGTTGATCGGCTATACTAGAAGTAGGCTAGAACTGGCCCTCCAAGGAGGCGCTTCTTTAGTTCCTTAAACGTATATTAGCAATCGTTGGTCCAAACAAACGGGGTATCTTTCTTAGTCAAGTTGGTCTGGCGGCAGGCGATCCGCCCGTATTCACGTACGAATTGCCGGTAGAAGTTGCAGAACCCTAGGAAGGATTGCATCTCCTTAACTATAATTAGGTTCTACTAGAGGCACACCGCGTCTAGCTTCTTTGGGTCTAGTCGAATACTGCTAGTACCGATAATAAAGCCTAGGAATTGCGTCTCTGTCATATAGAATTCGCATTTCGTCAGGTCAGCCTATAGGCCCACCTCGTAGAGCCGTTCTAGCACGCAGCAAATATAAACCTCATGCTCTTCTTGTATAGCCGAGAAGATTAGGATATCGTCGATATATACACTACAGAAGTCATCGAGGTATCTTATTAGCATATTGTTAATAAATCACTGGAAAGTCACCAGATTATTAGTCAATCCGAAGGGTATCACCTTGAACTTATATACTCCATATCGGGTCTGGAAGGTTATCTGTCGGATGCACAGCACCTCTGAACGTTCGGAGTTAAATTTGGGATGGAATTCAGATGTAAAATTGAGGATGGAAATTTAGGATGTCTTGTTTTCCTCTTTGTCTAACGGAGGTGAACTTCCTTCTTATTCCCAACTTCCTGGACCACGGAGACCCGGGTTGACGGGTCTCCGAGAGATCGGATCACACTTATCCGAGTCACACTAATCCGGATCACACTGATCCGGGTTCGTGTTTTGCAGATCTAGGATCCAGCTTCCTGACCCTTTTGACATTATCAAGTCCTCTAATTCGGGGGCGATTCGGATCCGATAGAAGGCCTATCGGATATCGATCTTAGTAAAGACCTTCGCCTAGGCGATCCGGGTTAATGTCTCATCGATCAAGGGCAGGGAGTACTGGTCCTTCTTCGTCATCGCGTTCAGCTTGCGGTAATCGATATAAAAACGGAGACTCTATTAGGGATAATATAGCACCTCAGTCAAGGGTACGGTACCCGGGACACGGCCGCAACGTCTGGAACAGAGCTTTGGCATCTAGAACAGAACTCCGGCACCCGGAATAAGGCCACAACGCCCAGAACAGGGCTCTGGCACTCGGGATAGGGCGTTGGCACCCGGAATAGGGTATTAGTACCCGGAATAGGGTCCAGCATCTCTAAACACACTATAATCTCACCTGTGGAGCGAAGGAATCTCGTATTCAAGGAGATCTTCAAAATTAGCTCCACAGTAAGCAGGTGATTTACAATAAGCCCCCTTTCCAATTATCTCGAAGGCCGAAACGGCCGACAAGATCAAATCTATAATAACTACGGCTTTCTCTCACTTAGATAGAATTAACAATCAAGCACTTTGAAGTCTTTTCTTCACCTTCCTTCTTTTCCATCATCCACTATGTACCTTACCTAATTAACATACATACCAATAATCCCTTTATTTCTCACTACCTCACTGCATTTGAGCGTTTTACAGCGATTCCTGGCCTTCTATAGATATCGTTGAACCCGTAAATAACCCTTATTGTTTAAGAGGGAGCAGATCGACATCGAGAATATCTCCCTATTACAGACGATATAGCTGCTCTTATCCTAGATGAGTATGCTGGGAGTGGTTTTCGGGATATTGTTTTAGCCCAACGTAGGTCTAATAGGGTTGTAAGAGGGTGGTCCCAGATCTATCTTCATTCAGCTGTATATCTCCCATTAGCGTACCTATTAATATTCCCACAAGGTAATTTTGGTTACCGATGGGGGTTACCTTTATAGAATTACCAAGAATACAAGTATACGAAGAAAACCTTTAATTAGGGAGCGTGGTATAGATACATTTTATATACCTGTTATAGTCAAAGTTAAACCCCTTTTCTTTTCCGGCGGCTATTCTAATAGTTCTTAGTAGACTTATAGGCTGTAAGCGACTAGGCAAAGTTACTATAGCTTAGCTATTACTAGCGAGAGCTGAGAGCTGATTTATACCGGGGTGTGCAAGACTGGCTTCGAAATGGCGATGGCAATCCTATATAGCTTAATCAGCATATTATTTTACATGCTACCTACGTTAGCGGAGCCCACTTTATTGTACAATGCTACTAGGATTCGATAGTAATTGTCTATAAACTTGGGTATCCTACTTTCTTTATTACTGTTACTGTAAACTCTTACTAGCCTGAGATCTAGCGGGAACTTCTTATAGGCTAGAGTACTTCTGACTGCCCTGATATTATTAGCCGTATCTTCGAGTTGAAGTACCAGTCTATCTTGTAGGAGCTGAAAGGCAGGCTATTAGGAACTTTTGCAGGTATAGTCAGGACTATAGAATATTAGAAGCGCGGTCTACCTCACTGCTATATCCTTCTTTTCCTTATCCTTGAAGACTCTCGTCGTTATCTAGACCTTGCAAATATCAACCGTATTATCAGAGCTGAGATTCCTATAGTAGCTGAGGATCTTGATAGTATTCTATAGGTAATTGTTATAAATAATATGGTTCATAGCCCTTGTAGAACTGACAATCCTAACTCGCCCTCTATAAATCGGAACCCGTAAACTGGGATTTCGAGCTGCTCAAAACGGTTCCCAAAGACATTTATAGAGGAGACTATAGTATCGGAAGATAGATATCCCCTTTATAAACGCCGGGATAATAGCCAGGTTGCAGTTCACAAGATTAATAACTAGGAGATTTAGCTTAATAACTGTTAAGTAGTTCCCTACAGCCTGGATCTCTCCTATAAATATACTGCTTATATCAATATTAAGATCTATACCTCTATAAAGGCTATTAAGTATATATATAAGTATATGTATAAAGGCATTGATGTCAGATCGAAAATTGGGGATTGCTGTGAGAAAAGGAGAGTGAAAGGATGATTCGCATTGAAGGAGCGGCGTCTGCGCAGCTATCGCTTCTAAGGAGGTGGTAGGTGACAGTGTTGAACTCTGAACGTTCCAAAACTTCCGGCGAAGCCGGTAATTTATAGGCCCCTGACCCTGGCAGTGCCCCGCCTGCACCTGACACTCTCCTGCACCTGACAATTGACTAGGCTACAGTTAATATCTCTCCTACTAAGTAGCTTGATAAGGTCCGTACATACTTACAGTACCGCTATATTAGTCCTATAAAGGCTATAGTCCGGCTATTCGAGTTCTATACCCACGAAGAATACCCTCCTATTATTTGTCTTTGTAAAGGGGTTGTTCTGGGAACACGTTGAGGGAGATGGACCACGATGTCTTGATACCGAAAAGACCTGGACCAGCGGGCGATATCTTGGTGAACAGCCTCCTATCAATTACACAGAGACTGATCCTTGCGGATCAGAAGTGCCCCGCGTGAGAGAGTTCCCTCACGGGGTTCTTATCTATCCTGTATCGTGACATCATCCAGCATCATTCGGCGGGTCCTCCTGACCTTCGTCTGGAGACTCTCGTTACAGTCTTCCTATCTACCTTGAGGATAAATAAGCTGTTTTTTTTTTCAAGTGAATGCTATAGCTGAGGAGGTTACAGTAGCTATAAAGAGTCATCAGACTGAGTTAATAGGGTTCTTTGCATATAATACTATATATAGCAGTTCCCGTAACTTACTATATATCGATTTCCCTACTCAATATATATAGGACAAGGAGAATCGAATTTAGAAAACTCGTTAGCGAGGTACCTATATTACCTGTATGTAGTATGTCCCTCCTACTTTAGGGGAGCGATATTTCCTACAGGTTCTACTTTATAATATTCCTAGCCTATAGTCTTTTAAGTATTTACGGACTATTAATAGCCGTATTTATTCTACTTTTCAGGTTACTTACTTAGCTACTGGGTTATTTGACTCTAATTAGCAGTGGGTAGACTACTTCTAGGAGGCCTATATTTAGTAGAGTGGCTAAACTTTACAATACCTATTTGTTATCTACTTACTTACTAGGGATATAGTAGACCCGTTAAATCTATAGTCCCAGTTTCAAAACTCTCTTTATAATAACCTCCTACTGCATATTACTCGGTTTACAAATATCCTGCAAGATTTATAAGACCCCTTTCTTGATTACGGGTTATTTTTACTTTACGAGTTGTTTACAGAGTTTAGGAAGACCTTATAGGACTTTAATCTCCCTAGTTTTCAGTACGAGTAGCAGTCTACTAATAGGAATCGCCTCTTAGCCTTCGAGCTTTCTTACAGCCCTGAATAGCAATACTCTATATTTATAGATATCCGCTCGAAGCTAAATTTGGGCTAGTTGACTCTATTTAAGAAGATCACTTCTTATATTAACCGGGATCCGCAAACTGCCTATTACTTTATATATATAAAGGGGTTGTTCTGGGAACACGTTGAGGGAGATGGACCACGATGTCTTGATACCGAAAAGACCTGGACCAGCGGGCGATATCTTGGTGAACAGCCTCCTATCAATTATACAGACTGATCCTTGCGGATCAGAAGTGCCCCGCATAAGAGAGTTCCCTCACGGGGTTCTTATCTATCCTGTATCGTAACATCATCCAGCATCATTCGGCAGGTCCTCCTGACCTTCGTCTAGAGACTCTCGTTACAAATTATCCTCCCCTCTATAGAACCTGTCCTCAGGTTCCTTACTACTGAGGATCGTCTGAACTTAGGGGTAAGACTTAGGATAATATCGGGTAGATATCAGGTATACGTCGAGTGCTGTTCATAGCCGTACAAATAGATAAGTATCGAACCGGTGGACCTTATAGTCTATCCGCTCCAACGAGCTGTATAGTAGGAAAGGAGAAACGATAGTTTAGGGTAAGGAGTAAATCGTCTTATAGTCGGGAGGTTTTCGGGAAAAGTTCGGCCGGTTATCGGGCTATAGTAGGATTCGTAGCTCCGAGATCCCACTTTCCCGGTTCGGGTCTGAGATCCGAATCACAGCCGAATCGTCCGGATTTCCATCCGAACTTACACATTGTCCTCACAACTTCAAAACGCATAAAGATTATACGACTACTCAATCGCAAGGCTTATACACAGTTATAAATTTGTAGACGTATATTAGCCGTTTCTCCTCGGATATAAATACCCCTCTCCTCTCCTACCTTTTCCAAAACTTTTCTTCTTTAGGCTCTCTTCTATATATTGTTTCACTTACTTTTCGCTCTGCTCCTATACGTAGCTCGCTGCCCGTCCTCGCCTCTCTCTCCCTCTCTCTCTCTCTTCCTTTCTCTCTCTCTCTCTCTTCTCGTTATTATTTCAGCTACTTTTCCGTCGTAATAGACGCTTTCACCGCCTCCGCTACCGAGATTACGCCGTATATAAAATATATTCGCTCGGCGTTTAAAAACACTAACCCTCGTTCTAGCGAGGTCCTTATAATTGACTGTTCTTTCGAGCAGTCGACCTCCTTATATTACTCCTATTGCAATATAAAGAAAGAGTTATATACGCCAGTAAGTTATATACATTTTCGGCGGATTGGTAGGGGATTTGCTAACGATTATAGGCCATTACCGGAATAGTTAGCGACTCTATCGACCTTATAATCCTTATCGACATAGCTCGTACTATCGTCGATTATTATATAGAGGACGTTGAAGGCGAGCTCGACGAGGAGGGTAATCGCCTTCAAGTTTCTATACTGTCTCGCTATAGCCGTAAGAAGATCGCCGCCGCTACTAAAGATCTAGTCGGGGCTTTCGATACTACCGAAACCGCTTATCGCTACCAATTCGGTATTTCCAGTACTACTAAGCCGTCTTCTATAAATATATTTATCTCACTTATCTTTATATATAAATCGCTAATATCTCAATAGCAAGCTTATATAGTATATTGCTCTATAGTTATACTATATAGCCAACTCCGCCTACAGCAGTCGTTCTGCCTTAGCTAGAACCGCAGCCGTAATACCGATATCAGTCTCAATTACTATATTTCTACTAAGTTATTACTGACTTTTCGCAGTACAAGTCTAAAGTACATACCTAGGAAGTACAGTCTATCGCTCGTCTATCACTTAGCAACATTAGTTTCGTAGGTTAATCGGATACTAAACACCGTTTTCTTAAGAAGGTTAAGAAGGAGATCGCTACCAATATAGAGGATATAGAGGCCTAGTAGGTTTAGATAGAGGTAGCTCCTAACTTAGAGCTAGTACCGACCTCAATTTTCTGAGGTTTATATTGTTTTCGGGGGTTTTTCTAGGGTATTTCGGTTAGGATTGGCATCTAGTATACCCCGGGATATAGCTTTATATAGGTAGATATTAATTAACATCTTATCGTCTACACTTTCACTAGTTTTCACATACGTTTCGGAATTGTAATACCAGCTTAGATACATTTATTATATCCTCCTCTAATACCTACTGATTATATTCTAAGGGCCAGCCTACCTATTTAACTAAAAAGAAGGTTTTACCCTAGAATTTTCTCTTATCTCGAATCTCTTTAACTTCCTACTCTCCGTCGTCCTCAAGGTCTGGTATCGGTATTACAGATAAATCGTCTCCTTTTCAGCTATACCATAGTTCCAACATTAATACAGGAAATACATTATACAAACGATTATACTTATCCGGGAGTACCAAACGATAAGCCAGTAATCCGACTCGGTTTAGAACACAAAATAGACCGATAAACTTAGGCACCAATTTCCTCAGTAACTTGAATCTCAAATTCTAGGTTAATAACAATACCAAACTTCTATTCTTAAACTCCTTTTTCATATACTTCTCGTTATAATATCATTTCTAGACTGCTATAGCTTCAGCCCAATTTTATTCTAACTATTTTCTCAGCTCAGTAAGTTTTTTAATTCTTTTAATTACACTAGATATCCTCCTCTCTTATATATCGCCCTCGATACAGCAGGAAATCGGAGGTTAATAACCTATTAGTACTTTAAAAAGACTTATCTTAATTATAGAATTAACAGCACTATTAACAACAAATTCTACTTCTAGAAGGAGATTTACCTAGGTAATTTAGTTTTAATATACGAAGTAACAGAGGTATTAAATAAATATTTGATTTACTCGCTCCGTTTGCCCGTCGGTTTATAGGTAAAAAGCGGTCGAAAGCTACTTATATACCTTTTATAGGTAATATAAATCGCTCTAAAACTGTGATATAAAAACAGAACCTCGATTACTAACGCAACTATTAATAGGGCTATACTTAAGTTCAATCTCTTTATAAACAAGCTCTATTAATTCTTAGCTAATAATAGTAGTAGATACTAGGAAGAATCGGTTTATCTTCGTATACCGATCGATAACCACCAGAATTATATCCTTCTCGGAGCTATCGGGACTCTTCACTATAAGAAAACCTACAATAAAGTCTATAGTGATTTCGCTCCAAGATTATATAGGAATCGATAATAATTCGAGCGATCTATATAGCTTATACCATCTTATCTTATTGACTTAGTAGATATAGCAGGTTCTACAATAGTCTTTAATATCTTTAGTTATACTATACTAGAAGTATTTTCTTTATAACAGTTCGAAAGTCTTTTCAATACTAAAATAACCTACTAACAGATCGTTATAAAAAAGCTGGAGTAACTCCTATTTAACAGCTTACTCTACTAGGACGAACAATCGTCCTTAATATAGCAATTCTTATTCGTATCTAAATGCCTATTTAGACGAAACTCTCTAGTTTCGGGCTAGACTCACTAGCCTTTCCTTAATTTTCAGAGTTACCGGATCTATAGCTTATAGCTCTAGGATCAATTCTCTTATAGATTTCGACAGTTCTATAGTATAAACTACTTCTAGTCGAGTATACTCTCTCGTATATTAACGAATAACAATCTATTCCTGTCCAAGCCAATCGGCTTCTTAGTAATCTTAAAGTCCTAGCAGGTAAATACTCAGCGATCCTACAGTAACTTCTAAAGGACAACCCATTATTTCGGGTTTCCAACTAGCTAGTTTACCAGGGTCCTATATACTAGCATCTTCGCTATTCTCTAGTATATAGTAGGCTCTCTTAACCCCTTCCGCAGTCGTCTTTCCGACCTGGGTACTAGCTGATTTACCAGGGTTTCTTATACAAGCTAATTTACTCTCTTCTATATAATAGGCAATCTTGTTTCTTTCTACAATCAGCTTTCTAATCCGGTTTGCCCGAGCAATTTTACTCTCAAAAGTAGGTATCTACTCGAGTCTATTAAGACGTTCTTTATCCTCGTAATCTAGTCTTCTTGAAGGGCCATTAGCCGGATTTCGCTTCCCAGGCTAATACTTGATAGTAAAATCAAATCCTATTAGATATATACACCATCTAGCCTATCGGCTATTCAATTGGTTTTACTTTATAAACCTTTATAGGTTATTGTAATCCGAAAATACAGTAACTTTATAGCAACTCCCTTCAATATAGTATCGCTAATACTTAAAGGCTTCTACAATAGCTATCATCCCCTTATCAAGAGTTCTATAGTCCTAGGCCGGTCCAGAAAACTTTACCGACCAGAATACAACGGGACGTTTTCGGCCCCCTTTCGGGACCTACAATAAGACAGCTCCTATTACAAAGTCAGAGGCGTCTATCTCAATAATAACAGGAAGTTCGGAGTCGAAATAATACAAAACTAACGTATCTTAAAATACTCTCTTAAGCCACGCAAATACCATACGCTCTTCGGCCTCTAACCGGAGGGTTCCTAGTTTTCATCCGTTCTATAACCCCTTTAGCAAATTACTCAATAGTAATATAATCTCCGAATAACCTCGAATAAATCGATAGTAAAAATTACAAAATCCTAAAAAAACTTAGATATCTCGATAGGACTATAGTTCAAGCTAATCTTAGACAGTCTAAATTTGTACCGAATCTATACCGACACCTTCGAGAGTTAAAATATAACCTAGAAATTCTACCTTATCCTAATAAAATAAACACTTATTAGGCTTATAGTATAACTACATTTGTCTCAGGCGATCCAGGACTTGTCAGAAGTAAATCGTATAGGTTTCCCGGTCTAAGGAGAAAATTAAAATATCATCCAAATAATATATACAACAATCGTCTAGTAGCCCGCCTAAAGTAGTCTGAATATAACTTTGGAAGGTCGTAGGAGCATTTATCAGGCCAAAAGGTATAATAAGATATTCAAACAGACCGTATCAGGTACAGAAAGCCGTCTTCTATTCGTCTCCTTCTCAGATACGAATCCAGTAGTATACCTCTTTCAGGTCCAACTTCGTAAAATACTTTGCTCCGGATACTCGGTCTAAGAGTTCTAAGATCAACGGTAAAGGATACCGATTCTTGACCGTTATCCAGTTAAGTCTATAGTAATCTACATATAAGCATAGAGTACTATCTTTCTTTAGGACAAACAAGATAGGACTTACAGTTAAACTCTAGGATAGACGAATACAACCTTTTACCAGGTTTTCATATAGATATTCCTCTAAAATCGAAAGTTTATATTATAATAGAGGGTAAAGAGGTCTAACAGGAGAAACAGTATTAGGGAGTAGATCAATAGTATAATCAGTGCTTTTAAAAGAAGGCAGAATATCTATATTACTAGAGTTTATAACATCCGTAAAATCTGAGATTTCAGAAGGGATATCTTTAGGTTTTCGAGGGGTATTCTCCTCTTCCTCTTCCAGAAAAAGCGCCTCCGGTACATCTAGGTACTGTATTAAGGAGTAAATACAAGCTTCTCTTCGATATATTTTTAAGAATTTCTTCGGGTTTTCAATCCGAATATACTCCGATTCCGTTATAAACTACTATAAATTCCCTTCTGGGTATAACAAGATCTTATAGGATATTAAACTTAGTATCCTAAGAAGAATAAGGGAATCGTTTATAATAAAAGGGTAATTGATGGCGGTATAAGAAATATATATTCTTTAGGTGATTCCTTAGTAGTCTATTAGTTCCAAAGGAACTTTATAAATATTAAATGCTTTAATAATATAATAGTTTATAAACCGAATATAAGGTAATTGTATCCCGATCTATCGGAGTTTCCTCTGCTTTACGAACTCCAGACTAACAATATCAATCTCTATTCCAGTATCGAGATCGATTGTAATAGATTAAGAGGTATAGTTCAATAAGGTTATAGAAATATATATTCGTTCTTTGACTGGAATCCCTGGTACATCGTCTTCACCGACGTAATCGGGGTTCACATCCGCCGGTATCTACCGTTTCCCTACCGATTTAGGTGCAATCCCCTACCTCGGCGACTAGGATACCTAATAGCTTTATTCACTGATACTCCTTTTTATAGGTAGTCGTTAGCGAAATAGATGTTACTACTATAAACAAAATAAGTTAAAGGGTTTCCCTAACTGTCTATAGGGTTCAGCTAATTGAAATGAGATAGGGTTGATATAGGGTAGTCGTTGTCACAAACTACCAACTACACCAAAAGGTGGGGAGCTCCACGATTATTAGTTATAGAATACTAAACCTACATTTTATCTGACATACCCCCTCAGCTCTAAAGACATCCTAAGGGTTTAGGGCTAGAGACCTTTTGTCTCCTGGAGACAACCAACTCCGTTTACCCGCACCTCGTCTCGAGCTTATATAAGGTCTTAGCGCTTTTCGCCGGATAGCAGATCTGCTCTACACGGGAATCGAACCCACGACCTTTTAATCAGCTAGCACCAAAGAGGTACTAAGACTCTTAATTGTCACAAACTACCAACTACACCAAAAGGTGGGGAGCTCCACAATTGTTAGTTATAGAATGCTAAACCTACATTTTATCTAACAGTTATCAGGTTTCGTATATAGCGTCGTTAACTACATATTTCGTTAGTAATAACAGGATAATAACGCTCTTCGAGGATAAAATAACGATTTATAGGTTAGGGAAGAACGCAATGAAGGAGAAGAGTAAAAAGGATTTCGGGACAAATACTTAGGGGCTTCCTAAGGTTTTCGGTACTAGAAACTATACTAAATTTAAATAGCGAGTTTAACCATCTCTTCCCGAGTCTCTAGCTTATTATGGACATACAAGTCGATATAGTTACTAATTACGGACGAAAGCTTTATATAAAAGGTAAGAGTATAAGCCTTTTTATCCTACTTCGGGAATTAGGCCTCAAAGGATTCCAAGTACTAATAAAAGTCTAAGGAAGACTAGTTTTCTCGTTACTTAGTATCATTAAGCTGCTTTGCAATAGTAGATTCTTAATCTATAAGATCTCGAACACAGTTCAGTATCCAATCTTCAAATATTTTCCAGTCGTTTTCGGCCTCTTATTGTATATCTGTCAGAAGATTGTTGCAATAACTGTACTATCGATTATAAGGACGTTCTTCCATTTGATCTAAGGCGAAAAGGATCCGGTTTATACCCGTTTTAAACCGTTTCGGGTCTCCTATAAATACTCGCTATAGATCTTGGAGCTATTCCAAACAGCGTCGATAGGTAGTGTTGTCAGGGAACTGAATCAGATGCTTCACCTTAATCGCCTTTCGGTCCTCATCATAGTCACTAGAACCTACTAAAGGAGAACGATATCGCCTGTATTTCGGTGAGGATTCGCCTAGTAAGATACCTAGCTTCCGAAGCAAACCCTCTTCTTATTCTTACAGTTATTTCAGCGCTTCTAGTTGCTATATCCGAAGACGGGTTGATTCCAACAGGTTATTATAGTAAGGAGCTTGATATGGAACCCGGGAGTCCGAAAGGGTATACGAAGATATACGAGGTCGAAATCCTGGTGATTCCGACCGATAAAGGCATATAGGATTTGTAGGTAATTGGGAGGTGTTTTCCCTTAGACTCGACTCTACTCCCAGCTTACAGGAGGTACTCATCGTAGGTACTATCTCGGCCAACGGTAGAACAGAAGGATCAGAATTGTAAAGGGGTTGTTCTAGGAACACGTTGAGGGAGATAGACTACGATATCTTGATACCGAAAAGACCTAGACTAGCGGGCGATATCTTGGTAAACAGCCTCCTATCAATTATATAGAGACTGATCCTTACAGATCAGAAGTGCCCCGTATGAGAGAGTTCCCTTACAGGGTTCTTATCTATCCTATATCGTAATATCATCCAGCATTATTCAGCAGGTCCTCCTGACCTTCGTCTAGAGACTCTCGTTACAGAATACTAGTAATAGATCTATATACTTGTAGAATTTAGGGTTATAAAAGAGTTCCTGAAGCTACTGAATAAAAACCCTATTTTCTAGGTCTACTCTTTAAACCCGTATATTCTCTATAAGCTTCCGGACCTATAACTACAACCAGATCCGAGACTTCTGAAGGTAAGCCTATATAATCTAAGTATGGCTTCCTTTATAGATAACAGGAAGGATTTGAGCAAAGTCACTTTTAAAGATTGTAGGGATACTACTAAATAGACTGTTATAGCCATAAATATCCTATAAAGTACAATCTACTACCTTAAAGCAAAACCGATGCTATATTAGAACCTCGTCCCAGATAATAAGCTTAGTTCTCTATAATAGAACTGCTAATTGCATATTTTAACGGATACTATAAGATGATAACTCTGTAATATCCTCGATAAGTATCTTGAACCAAGAGTATGAAGTTCGGCCACTGTCGAGAAATAGGGCTATAATTCCAGAAGAAGTAATATAGAGCACAACTTACCTTTGAGACCTATAAAACGAAGAGAGATAACGATAAAGAAAAGTCTTCCCAGTCCTACCCGGGCCCTATATTATAACGAGAGTCTCCAGACGAAGGTCAGGAGGACCCGCCGAATGATACTAGATAATGTCACGATACAGGATAGATAAGAACCCCGTGAGGGAACTCTCTTACGCAGGGTACTTCTGATCCGTAAGGATCAGTCTCTATATAATTGATAGGAGGCTGTTCACCAAGATATCGCCCGCTAATCCAGGTCTTTTCGGTATTAAGATATCGTAGTCCATCTCCCTCAACGTATTCCCAGAACAACCCCTTTACAATTCTAATCCTTCTGTTCTACCGTTAGCCGAGATAGTACCTACGATAAGTACCTCCTATAAGCTAGGAGCAGAGTCGAGTCTAGGAGAAAACACCCCCCAATCACCTACAAATCCTATACGCCTTTATCGGTCGGAATCACCAGGATTTCGACCTCATATATCTTCGTATACCCTTTCGGACTCCCAGGTTCCACATTAAACTCCTTACTATAATAACCTATTGGAATTAACCCGTCTTCAGATATAGTAACTAGAAGCGCTGAAACAACTACGAGAATAAGAAAAAGGTTTGCTTCGGAAGCTAGGCATCTTACTAGGCAAATCCTCACCGAAACGCAGGCAATATCGTTCTCCTTCAATAGGTTCTAGTGACTATAATAAAGACCGAAAGGCAATCAAAGTAAAGCATCTAATTCAGTTCCCTGACAATACTACCTATCAACGCCGTTTAGAATAGCTCTAAGATCTATAGCGAGCATTTATAGAAGACCCGAAACGGTTCAAAACGGGTATAAACCGGATCCTTTTCGCCTTAGATCAAATAGAAGAACGTTCTTGCAATCGATAGTACAGTCATTACAACAATCTTCCGATAGATATACGATAAGAGGCCGAAAACGACTGGAAAACGTTTAAAGATTAGATACTAAACTATATTCGAAATCTTATAGATCAAGAATCCACTATTATAAAGTAGCTCAATGATACTAAGTAACGAGAAAACCAGTCTCCCTTGGACTTTCATCAGTACTTAGAATCCCTTGAGGCCCAATTCCCGAAGCAGGATGAAAAGGCTCGTACTCTTACCTTTTATACAAAGCTTTTGTCTACAATTAGCAACTATATCGACTTATATATCCATAATAAGCTAGAGACTCGGGAAGAGATAGTCAAACTCGCTATTCAAATTTAGTATAGTTTCTAACACCGAAAACCTCAGGAAGCCCCCAAGTATTCGTCCCGAAATCCTTCTTACTCTTCTCCTTCATTGTATTCTTCCCTAACCTACAAATCGTCATTTTATCCTCGAAGAGCGTTATTATCCCGTTATCACCAACAAAATGTACAGTCAACGACGCTATATACGAAACCTAACGACCACTCTACGTCAACCCTATCTCATTTCAATCAGCTGAACCCCATAGACAGTCAGAGAAACCCTTTAACTTGTTTTATTTGTAGCAGTAACACCCATTTCGCCAACAACTGCCCACAAAAAGGAGTATCAGTGAATAAAGCCACCAGGTACCCCAGTCGCTGAGGTAGGGGATCGCACCCAAATCGGCAGGGAAACGGCAGATACCGGCAGATATAAACCCCGATTACGTCGGTAAAGACGATATACCAAAGGTTCCAGTCAAAGAACGAATATATACTTCCGCAACCTTATTGAACTATGCCCCTCAATCCATCACAGTTAATCTCGATACTGGAATAGAGATTAATGTTATTAGTCTGGAGTTCATAAAGCAGAGGAAACTCCGATAGATCGGGATGCAATTACCCCGTATTCGGTTTATAGACTATCATATCATTGAAGCATTTGGTATTTATAAAGTTCCTTTAAAACTAATAGACTACTAAGGAATTACCTAAAGAACATATATTTCTTATACCGCCATCAATTACCCCCTTATTATAAACAATTCCCCTATTCTTTTTAGGATACCAAGTTTAATATCCTATAAAATCTTATTATACCTAGAAGGGAATTTATAGTAGTTTATAATAGAATCGGAGTATATTCGGATTGAAAACCCGAAGAAATTCTTAAAAATATATCGAGAAGAAGCTTATATTTACTCTTTAATATAGTACCTAGATATGCCGGAGGCGCTTTTTCCGGAGGAGGAAGAGGAGAATATCCCCCCGAAAACCTAAAGACATCCCTCCTGAAATCTCAGACTTTACGGATATTATAAACTCCAGTAATACAGATATTCTACCTTCTTTCAAAAGTACTAATTATACTATTAATCTACTCCCTAATACTATTTCTCCTATTAGACCTCTTTACCCTCTATTACAATATAAACTTTCAATTTTAGAGGAATATCTATACGAAAACCTAGTGAAAGGCTATATTCGTCTATCCTAGAGTTCAGCTATAAGTCCTATCTTATTTATCCTAAAGAAAGATAGTACTCTATACTTATATATAGATTACTGCAGACTCAACTAGATAACGGTTAAGAATCGGTACCCTTTACCGTTAATCTCAGAACTCTTAGACCGAATATCCAGAGCAAAGTATTTCACAAAGTTAGACCTAAAAGAGGCATACTACCGGGTTTATATCCGAGAAGAAGACGAATAGAAGACGGCTTTCTATACCCGATACAGTCTATTTAAATATCTTATTATACCTTTTAGCCTAACAAATACTCCTATAACCTTCTAAAGTTATATTCAAACTACTTTAAATAGGCTACTAGACGATTATTATATATATTATTTAGATAATATTTTAATTTTCTCCCTAGACCGGGAAACCTATATAACTTATCTCCGACGAGTCCTAGATCGCCTGAAATAAATATAGTTATACTATAAGCCCAGTAAGTATTTATTTTATTAGGATAAGGTAGAATTTCTAGGTTATATTTTAACTCCCGAAGGTATCGGTATAGATTTAGCATGAATTCAGACTATCTAAGATTAACCTGAACTACAGTCCTATCGAGATATCCAAGTTTTCTTAGGATTTTACAATTTTTACTGTCGATTTATTCGAGGTTATTCGGAGATTATATTACTATTAAGTAATTTGCTAAAGGGGTTATAGAACAGATAAAAACTAAGAACCCTCTAGTTAGAGGCCGAAGAGTATATAGCATTCGTATAGTTCAAGAGAGCATTTCAAGATACACCAGTTTTATATTATTTCGACCCCGAACTCCTTATTATCATTAAAACAAACGCCTCTGACTTTACAATAGGAGCTGTCCTATCGCAGGTCCCGAAAGGGGGCCGAAAACGTCCTATTACATTCTAGTCGGCGAAGTTTTCTAGACCGGCCTAGGACTATAGAACTTCTAATAAGAGGATAATGGCTATTATAGAAGCCTTTAAGCATTAACGACACTATATTGAAAGGAATCGCTATAAAGTCACTGTATTTTCAGATCATAATAACCTATAAAGGTTTATAAAGCAAAACCGATTAAACGGCCGATAGACTAGATAGTATATATATCTGGTAGGATTTGATTTCACTATCAAGTATCAGCCTAGGAAGCGAAATCTGGCTAATAGCCCCTCGAGAAGACTAGATTACGAGGACAAAGAACGTCCTAACAGACTCGAATAGATATTTACTTTTGAGAGTAAAATTACTCGGGCAAACCGGATTAGAAAGCTGATCGCAGAAAGAAACAAGATTGCCTATTATACAGAAGAGAGTAAATTAGCTCGTATAAGAAACCCTAGTAAATCAGCTAGTACCTAGGTCAGAAAGACAACTACAGAAAGGGTCAAGAGAGCCTACTATATACCAGAGAATAGCGAAGATACTAGTATATAGGACCCTAGCAAACTAGCTAGTTGGAAACCCGAAATAATAGGTTGTCCCTCAGAAGTCACTATAGAATCGCTAAGTATTTACCTACTAGGACCTTAGGATTACTAAAAAGCCGATTAGCTTAAACGGGAATAGATTATTACTCGTTAATATATAAGAGAGTACGCTCGACTAGAAGCAGTTTATATTATAGAACCGTCGAAATCTATAAGAGAATTGATCTTAGAGCTGCAAGTTATAGATCCGGTAACTCTAAAAATTAAGGAAAGGCTAGTAAGTCCAGCCCGAAACCAGAGAGTTTCGTCCGAATAGGCACTTAAATATAAACAAGAATTACTATATTAAGGACGATTGTTTGTCCCAGTAAAGCAAGCCGTTAAATAGGAGTTACTCTAGCTTTTTTATAACGATCCGTTAGCAAGTCATTTTAGTATCGAAAAGACTCTCGAACTATTATAAAGAAAATACTTCTAGTATAGTATAACTAAAAATATTAAAGACTACTACAGAACCTACTATACCTGCCAAGTTAATAAGACAAGACGGTATAAACCGTATAGATCGCTTAAATCGTTGCCGATTCCTATACGACTTTAGAGCGAAATCACTATAGACTTCATCATAGGTTTTCCTGTAGTAAAGAGTCCCGATAGCTCCGAGAAGGACGTAATTCTAGTAGTTATCGATCGGTATACAAAGATAAACCGATTCTTTCTAGTATCCACTACTATTACCAGCCAAGAATTAGTAGAGCTTATTTATAAAGAGATTGAACTCAAATATAGCCCTATTGATAGTTACATTAGTAATCGAGGTTCTGTTTTTACATTATAGTTTTAAAGCGATTTATATTACCTATAAAAGGTATATAAACGGCTTTCAACCACTTTTTACCTATAAACCAACGGGTAAATAGAGCGAGCAAATTAAATACTTATTCAATACCTCCGTTACTTCATATACCAAAACCAAATTACCTAGACAAATCTCCTTCTAGAAATAGAATTTATTATCAATAGTACTATCAATTCTATAATTAAGATAAGTCCCTTTAAAGTACTAATAGGTTATCAACCTCCGATTTCCCGCCATATCGAAGGCGATATACAAAAGAGGAGGATACCCAGTACAATTAAAAGAATTAAAAAACTTACTAAGCTAAGAAAACAGTTAGAACAAAATTAGGCTGAAGCTATAGCAGTCTAGAAACGATATTACAACGAGAAGTACACGAAAAAGGAATTTAAAAATAGAAGTTTAGTATTATTATTAACCCGGAATTTAAGATTCAAGTTACCGAGGAAATTAGTACCTAAATTCATCAGTCTATTTCGTATTCTAAACCGAGTCGGATCGCTAGCTTATCGTCTAGTACTCCCGAATAAGTACGATCGTTTATATAATATATTTCCTATATCAATATTGGAACCGTAGTATAGCCGAAAAGGAGACGATTCGTCTATAATACCGATACCAGACCTTAAGGACGATAGAGAATAAGAAGTTAAAGAGATTCGAAATAAAAGAAAATTCTAGAATAAAACCTTCTTTTTAGTTAAATAAATAGGCTAGCCCTTAAAGTACAATCAGTAGGTATTAGAGGAGGATATAACAAATACACCTAAACTGGTATCACAATTCCGAAAAGCATACGAAAACCAGCAAAAGTATAGGCAATAAGATATTAATTAATATCTACCTATATAAAGCTATATCCCGGGGTATACTAGACGCTAACCCTAACCGAAATACCCTAGAAAAACCCCCGAAAACAATATAAACCTCAGAAAATTGAGGTCGGTACCAGCTCTAAATTAGGAGCTACCTCCACCTAAACCTACTAGGCCTCCGTATTCTCTATATTAGCAGCGATCTCCTCCTTAACCTTCTTAAGAAAACGGTACTTAATACCCAACTAACCTATAAAACCAATATCGCTAAGTAACAGACGAGCGATAGACCGTACCTCCTAGATATATACCTTAGACTTATATTACGAAAAGTCAGTAATAACTCAGTAGAAATATAGTAATTGAAACTAATGTCGGTATTACAGCTATAGTTCTAGCTAGGGCAGAATAACTACTATAGATAGAATTAGCTATATAATATGACTATAGAGCAATATACTATATAAGTTTACTATCGAGATATCAACGATTTGTATATAAAGACAAACAAGATAAATATATTTATAGAAGACGGCTTAGTAGTACTAGAAATACCAAATTGGCAGCGATAAGTGGTCTCGGCAGTATCGAAAGCCCCGACCAGATCTTTAATAGCGGTAGCGATCTTCTTACGGCTACAGCGAGATAGTGTAGAAACTTGAGGGCGATTACCCTCCTTATCGAACTCGCCTTCGGCATCCTCTATACGATAATCGACGATAGCACAAACTATATCGATAAGGATTATAAGGTCGACGGAGTCGCCAACTATTCTAGCAGCAGCCTACAATCGTTAATAAATCCCCTACTAATCCGCCGAAAATGTATATAACTTACCGGTATATACAACTCTTTCTTTATATTACAATAGGAGTAATACAAGGAGGTCGACTACTCGAAAGAACAGTCAATTATAAGGACTTCGCCAGAGCGAGGGTTAGTATTTTTAAGCGCCGAGCGAATGTATTTTATATACGGTATAATCTCGGCGGCGGAGGCAGCGAAAGCGTCTATCGCGACAGAAAAGTAGCCGAAACGATAACAAGAAGAAAGAGAGAGAGAGAGAGGAAGAGAGAGAGAGAGGGAGAGAGAGGCGAGGACGGGCAGCAAGCTACGCGTAGGAACAGAGCGAAAAGCAAGCGAAACAACGTATAGAAGAGAGCCTAAAGAAGAAAAGTTTTAGAAAAGGTAGGAGAGGAGAGGGGTATTTATACCCGAGGAGAAACGGCTAATACACGTCTGCAAATTTACAACTATATATAAGCCTTGCAATTGAGCAGTCGTACAATCTTCACGCATTTTGAAGTTGCGAAGACAACGTATAAGTTCGGATGGAAATCCGGACGATTCAGCCGTAATTCGGATCTCAGGCCCGAACCGGGAAAGTGGGACCTCGGAGCCGCGAATCCCACTACAGCCCGATAACCGGCCGAACTTTTCCCGAAAACTCCCGACTATAAAACGACTCACTCCTTACCCCAAACTATCGTTTCTCCTTTCCTACTACATAGCTCGTTGGAGCGGATAGACTGTGAGGTCCACCGGTTCGACACTTATCCATTTACGCAGCTACGAACAGCACTCGACGTACACCTGATATCCACCCGATGTCATCCTAAGTCTTACCCCCTAAGTTCAGACGATCCTCAGCAGTAAGGAACCTGAAGACAGGTTCTACAGAGGGGAGGATAATTTATAACGAGAGTCTCCAAACGAAGGTCAGGAGGACCCGCCGAATGATGCTGGATGATATCACGATACAGGATAGATAAGAACCCCGTGAGGGAACTCTCTCACGCAGGGCACTTCTGATCCGCAAGGATCAGTCTCTATGTAATTGATAGGAGGCTGTTCACCAAGATATCGCCCGCTGGTCCAGGTCTTTTCGGTATCAAAACATCGTGGTCCATCTCCCTCAACGTGTTCCCAGAACAATCCCTTTACATATTCACTCCCTATTTCTCCTAAAAGAAGTTAATTCAATAAGTCTATCTTAGGAGCTCCTAACTCTTACAGCTACTGAGTATACTCTTTTTACAGACTAGGCTATTCTATATCCTCGGTTAGTTATAGTTGTAGGTATCAACTCTACAATCTTATCTACTTTTCCGGGGGAGAGTAGGCGGTATTTCTCTTTAAATACGGTTAATAAACCGTTAGAGGGTGGTACTGATACTCCCGTTTTATCTCCTAAGTTTCTCTTTTCCCTAGATTTTACTTCTATTCCCCCTCCTATATTAGAGTTGAAGGTTAGTATCCCTATTATTTTACTTCGAAATCTTCACCCTTAAGAGGGGTTGTATAACAGGACCCGTTTAGTTATTATACGGTTAGGCTAATCTATTCTTAAGGGCCGAATTCTCTTAGGAGAGTTTGTGGGCCAGTTATAGATAATACCCTGTATTAAACTTTCTTCAAATTATCATAACTTTCTTTATATTATTTTACGGATTCAGTTTCCTATCCGGCTCTATTTTGCGATGTCTATTAATAAAGTACAAGGTCAGTCTTTTTCTTATATTAGGGTTGATCTTCGAGAGCCTGTATTTTCTTATGGATAGCTTTATATAGTAATGTCTCGAGTTATAGCTATTCGTAATATCTCTATTTGTTTTCAGGATCCGTAAGAGGAGCAGTATAAATTAAAAAATATTGTATATCCGGAAGTTCTAATAGAATAGTTCTTAAATTCTTGTAGTCTTATATTATAAAGAAGGTTGATATATATTATTTACAGGTTCATATTATAAAGGAGGTAGATATATATCCTTTACGAGTCTCTTATTTATAAAACGAAGAAGAATCTAAAGGTATCTCAATGTCAGATCGAAAATTGGGATTGCTGTGAGAAAAGGAGAGTGAAAGGATGATTCGCATTGAAGGAGCGGCGTCTGCGCAGCTATCGCTTCTAAGGAGGTGGTAGGTGACAGTGTTGAACTCTGAACGTTCCAAAACTTCCGGCGAAGCCGGTAATTTATAGGCCCCTGACCCTGGCAGTGCCCCGCCTGCACCTAACACCCTCCTGCACCTGACACTCAAATAATATAATAAATAAAACTATTTAATAGGTCCTATTAGTGCCAGTCCTTCGTTTATAGCTTATCATCTAGAAGCTCCTGCATTATAGTCTCGATCTCATCATCTACCTCTCGAAGACGATTCTATAAATACTTAGCAACAGCATACGACTCTGCAATACGGCTATACAATCCACCTTAACGAGCTTCTATAGCTCCCGTAGTAGTAGAGGTCTTCTATAATAATTATCTGTTAGCAAGTGCTATTTATAGCTTAAAACAGAAGATAGAGAACTAACAGGAGAATATTTATAAAATATTATAATACTAACCTTTGTTTTTTTTACAGGAGAACTATCCAATAAATCCCTAGAGTTATCAGCTAGTCTATACTTCTGAACCTACTTGGTACTGCTTATAGGATCTATAACCTTGCCTTTACTAGTATTCTTAGGAGTTTACAGGCCGAACGAGGTCTCCTTTCCTTTACCCTTTAGATTGAGAGCGGGGTCCGTAGTTTTATCCTTTTTTTTACTGGACTCAGTAATAGCATTGTCAGGTGCAGGAGGGTGTCAGGTGCAGGCGGGGCACTGCTAGGGTCAGGGGCCTATAAATTACCGGCTTCGCCGGAAGTTTTGGAACGTTCAGAGTTCAACACTGTCACCTACCACCTCCTTAGAAGCGATAGCTGCGCAGACGCCGCTCCTTCAATGCGAATCATCCTTTCACTCTCCTTTTCTCACAGCAATCCCAATTTTCGATCTGACAAGCATCCTCCTCAGTCTAGCGGAAACTGCAACACTTCCCCTCGGAATTGTAGTAACAGTTTGCATAGGCCCCGTTACCGCATTAATCGGAGACGATGTAGTTGAAGAAGGGGCCTGTACTCAATTGACAGTTCGTATATTCCGAGATAGCGGGATCTTTACCAGTAATTTATATAAGAGCAGCTTCCCAGTTTATCGGCCTATCCCAATTCAGGACCTACAGGTTGCCGTTGTAATCGTTGTTTATCGTAACGTCATGGACGGTCTGTATATATATTAGAGTCTTATAGGCCTATAAGCAGAAAGGTGATAACTTATAGACAACTGCATTATAGCCGTAATACGCTTTATATTCTTGGAGAACACTGACACTCTCTGCTTGACCTCTTACACGGTATACCCGTCAGGCGGGGGGTTACTACTAGGGGATACCATTCTGTATAGGGGCTGAATAGGCTCTCGGCTTTGACAGGTGCTGTACGACCTTAAGAGTTCCTCCTCGACGTCTCCGTAAGATTGTTCCTCTCCAGTCGTAAAATCTTCGCAAGGACTGTTGGTGTTACGGAGGTTGTTCGAGTTCGTGATGGTCGAATAAGTAGTCGATATCTGGGTATCGACCTCTAGGGAGAAAAGCTCCTCTTTAGTGTTACGGGCCTACTCCGGGTTCTCGCAGGCCCTGTCCGTAATAACAGTGGGTTCGTCGACTTCAACCGAGGGCAGCGGTCCCTCCCTGTCGAGGACCTCTTTGTCTGAGAGGTACGGCATAAAATCGCGAGGGAACAGGAGCTGCGCAACCATCAGCAGCGCCCGGAAAAAAATACTGCATATATAACTCGACTTATAGAATTGATTGACAGTGCCTGCAGGGCCGTAAAACGGGGGCGCGCGGTGGCTGTGACGGGCTTGGCAGTCGGTAAGTTAGTGGTTGTGGATGTCACAAACTACCAACTACACCAAAAGGTGGGGAGCTCCACGATTGTTAGTCGTAGAATGCTAAACCTGCATTTTATCTGACAGTGGAAAGGAAGTAAGGTGAGGCGGCAGGATCGGCTAAAAACAGCAACACCATAATCAGCCCGCGAAGCGGGCTGACAACCACTAGTATAAACCACGTTACGTTTTCCAGTACGACAGTAACCCA
This sequence comes from Madurella fahalii, assembly GCF_045866475.1. Classification (NCBI taxonomy): domain Eukaryota; kingdom Fungi; phylum Ascomycota; class Sordariomycetes; order Sordariales; genus Madurella; species Madurella fahalii. Next base: position 3,930,253 of record NW_027263976.1, read on the forward strand.
TCTCTGGCGCCGATCTCGTGAGCTGTCTCGGGGCGAGGTCATTTTCCGAGTGATGCAGATAACTATCCGACCGGTGGTATTCTTTCGGTCTGATCCGACCGACTCGAGCCACTCCGAAACGAAGATGTGGATGGATGCAGGACAGGGACCGGGATGGACGGGGCCGATGAAGTCTTTGAGGAACAAAGCCTATGGACGCTTGGGATGGTTGGGCTTTGGGTGTTGTAGAGCTTCTGCACGAGCTACCCCATTAGGTGCTAGTCGAGCGAGCTGGCCTAGTCCCGCTCACAGCTGGCCTTTCTTCTGAACTCCTTAATCTCACGAAAGACCGCGAGGCCAAGCAAACACCTCCGGTTATCAGGCCACAGTCAGGGTCCTGGCGGAGTCGGTCTGATGTTGAGAGCCAGACACCGATCGATAACGTATCGGCGCTTCTGATCTGCCAGGCCCTGCCGCCAAGCTATGGAAGCAGGTATTATATATAAAGAGTCTCTCCTCACGGAAACCCTCTAGGTTCTCTTCATTCTGCAGTCTTGCCTTGGCGTGAACCATCCACCGTCGCAACTTTGCGGGTCAATTGCTCGGTCAGTATAGTTCATTCTTCTCGCTGGGGTGACCCTAATCCTCGCCGCTGACCCATGCTAGTATCTAACACGTCGCTACCTCACAGAACAGAACACCCGACAGGAATTGGCGGTCCACCAGAAGCCCTCAGCCAGTTCTTGCCGTCCCTTTGATAATATACCCATCACTGCAGCAGCCTCGCCCCTCCCTTGCCACACGTCAAGCACTTAATCTGTAAGGGCTCAGCAGGCTGAGGCTGTTCACCGGCGCAATGGGAACAGCGTCCTAGCAATGGAGCACGGATATATGAGCTCAAGAGATCCTTCAGAAACTCGGGCGACTCGGCAGCGATCTCATCGTAAGCTTCCAGAAGAGTGTCGGCAGTAGTTTTATCGCCTTGATCTCCGGACCTTTCAAAGCGGAGCCGTGTCGGCTTTCCTAATTCTGCACGGAGGGCCACCACTGCTCTGTCACGGAGAGCTCGGACCGAGCTGGGAGTCAGTTGGTAAACATCAGGGATCGAATCAAGGATGTCCTGTATCTTAGCTCCCCATCCTAGCTCCTTGCCGTATTTAGAGACAGCTAAGCTCTGCAGATGGTCCACCTGGTACATGTCGGCCAGGGCGAACATTTTCGCGTGAAGGCGTAAAGGCGTGAGTCCATCCTCCTCGCTACTGCTACCGTTGTTCTCAGGCTTCTTCTCGGTCGGAGCTTGCTCAGATCTGCTGCAGTCTTCGTAGTCGCCAGTGTAGAAGTATTCTACCATACGTCGCACCATAGCTGTTGATTGCTCAACTAGTTCATACTCGCCCGACGTCGCCTCCTACAAACGGTTTTAACTATTCTGTACGGCATAATAATCATACCGCAGAATTAATAGATAGGGAAGCATATTCGGAAGACTGCTCACCCTAAATGGCTTGCTGCAGGCCGCGTGCAGTACCTTGGACTGGCTACACACTATGATTTTATGCACCGGGAACTTTTCGGCGCCGCAGACAAGCACAAAATCGGTAAATTCGTCCCTTCCGCGCGCCCTGCCAGTGTGAGCGGGAGCTCTCGGGGATGCTTAGTAGTGGAGAGGGAAGGGAAGAAATGGTCTGGTGGTTACAAGTTTGGAGCTTACTTTGATATTTCACCCATCACTCGCTTCAAGTGATTGAACGCCATTCTAAAGAAAGAGGGCCAGACTAGATGGTGACTTTCCACACGACAAGCTCAGGTAAAATTGGAGTCTGTCTTCCATTAAAACGCGCTGCGTGACGCGGCCTTGTTGGGCTCCATTTCATGGTGGCGGGCACGAGCCCGAGCCATGCTCGGCCAATGGATAAGTAGCCCAGTTATCGTGCATAAGCTTTAGCCCAGATTTGGCAATTGGCATTCATCATGAGCATAGAAACGGCATGTGGTGGAAAAGCTTGTCGACTTCACCGACGAAAGAAATACACTGAAAAGGCATACAGGCGAGGATGTGCCGGTGGGACATCCGTGAGTTGCTTCGTGAGGAGGAGGAGCTGATCTTGGGACGTAAGCGGCGAAAGTGAAAGAGACTCGATGACCTGCCTGCTGTCCACATCCTTTATATCACACACCGATTGAAGACTACTCGGGCGCCACCAGGCCTTCGGACAGCTGCTAGCGACTGCGCCGCAAACTGATACCACTGCGGATTTCAGCATAACACACTATCCCCGAGGTGCTATTGAAGGGGAACCCAGAGACACCTACGAGAGGGTTGGGAGATTAAAACGGCGTTTTTGAGACAAGTGGCTTCCCCTTGCCGTAAAATATTGGAAATGTTTATTTATGACTTATTGACGGCGAAAGAGCCACTGGATCAGAAAGATGCCTGTAATTAGTCGATTGAGGGGGAATGTGAGACATTCGTAGTATCCATTTACTATCCTAGGCAGCTATAAATTATATCTGGTTACGCAGGCGACTGGGTGAGCGGCAGCGCGTTGATACGGTCTTGGTAGACTGTGGTATTCTATGGGTAGATAATCGGCAATCAACAGTGGGACAGGGAATACGAAGGAGGTTAATAAGCTTTGGTATACGGGCCCCGAAGATTCAGTTACTACGGTGAGCGTAAAATGAGCTATGGTGAGCCGAAGATGAAGCAAGCAAGTATGAGGTTTTAGCCTAGTAGGTAACTCTCTGAGGGTGACAACTTCCTTACTATTTTTCGGGCAGCCGTAATTACTTGCGCTGCCCAGCCGTCTGTCTTTCAAATCGCCACAGCTTTCGGCATCGGAATCGTCATTAATACCCTTCTGCACGGAAGCTAAGCCTCTTGACTTAAATCACGAGCGGTTCACGAGTGATGAGAAGTATATAGTGCCGTTGAATGGTTCATATCTTGTTGTCAACGTCAGATGTCCTGCCCTGGCCTGTCTGTGCCCAAGCGTTGCTTGCTCAACGTTTTTGGCTCGACGTTCTTCAATGGCGAGATCGTCCGTAACCGGCGATTTCTGTGAAGCTGATGGTGGCATCACCAATCAGCTTTCCTTCGGATAGGCAAAAGCATTTCAACACTCCCTCATCGGACCTAAACTTAACGCCAACCTGGTATGCAACATCGAACTCAGTGCCAGAATCGCCTTGCCTTTGCGCAAAGCGCGACATGTCAACATTGGTAACGTCCAGATGGATTGTTCCAACTCGCACCACTCCTACGGGAGCGTCAGTTAGTTTGCTTTCCAGCCACTGCAGCTCTGTTCCGACATACCTTCATGTTCTAAACGCGCCGCAGGGATGTCGAGCGCACAGGAGTACAGCTCGAGTTCTAAGAGATAAGATTGCCCTTGGAACCAAATCTGTTGTACATTGACAGTTTTATAGGTCGAGGCGGTAAGCTCGACGCCCTAGTGTTGGATATGTCAGCGCCTGGGGTTCACTTAGAGCAGGCAGCTGCATGTGGATGGAAGCCAAGGAAGGTACTCGAGCATACCTTTGCTATCATCCAATTCATGTGGCCTCTGCAGTACTTGACTCCCCATTTAAAAAAGGCGTTCTTTTCATCATCTCGTCCAGGGGTGAAGGGTAGTCCCCAGCTAAACCCGTAATGTCGCCGGCAGATGAGTGTGGCCGGAATGGTTTTCTCGAGTCCCCTGATGGCGGCGCCCCGAACGACTGCAGCCTGACTATTGAAATAGGTATCGTTAGTACGTACGTATCGATGCATACGACAAAACTGGAGGGCAAGAATTGGCTACCAAAAATCAGGGCGAATGCATGTGATCCCACCATTCGTGGCGCACCACTCGTCTAATTTCCGCTTGAGATAGTCGGAATTTCCGAAGCCGCCAGCAAGAACGACCAACTAAGTATGAGCGAAGAGGTCAGCGTGATTTCTGATCTCTCATTGTATGGCAGCGGGCCCCGACTTACATTGATGCGCTTGTCCCTTCTGTCGAGGGCAATTTTCACTTGCTGGCTCACGAGGCGAAGGACGTCCTTCGCAACCGGATCAAACACTTCTTCCATATCGCGTCTGACGAGATATCCAGAGAATGATCAGTAGTCAAGCTCCGTCAATCAGTGTAGATGTGCTCTTTTGGGTCTTCTAGCTCACTTTGACAGGATGACGGCAGCTTCGTCCTCGTCGTAGTGGTCCGGGTTAAGCGACCCTTGCATGTCAATGGGGTAGATTTCGAAGGATTCGTCGCCGGATGTGCCAAAGCCGGCGGTTCCAAAGCTCTGCTTCGCCCTCTCGAATGATGCCATGAACTCGCTTCCCGGACCTTTACGCCTCAGCGGGACATCATCAAAGCTTTTGCCGAACCGCTTGCTCATCAGCGCAAGGAAGTTTCGATCGATGTACGTGGAGCCGCATTTCCCACCTTGGGCGGAACGAACAAGTTAGCTCCCAGAGGCATTCTACCTCTTCGATGGAATCCCTAACGCACCAGTCCCAACGCAAATTTCATCGAACTCGAGTGCCGGAAATGTCTTCCGGACTGTGTAGGTAGTGATGTCCTAAGCCGTAGCTAGACTTCAGCCGCTGCGAATCATCTAGATCTGCCGACGAGACTGAGCTTACCACAGTCCCACCTCCACAATCTGCGATAAGAATGTTGTCCCCGGCCTGAGGCAGTTGAAATCTACGGATTAGATCGTACTGCAATCGGGGTAGGTAGTGGTAGTCATCCCACCTTGACGGCATTTACCGAGCCAGGCCTAAGGTCCTTCCTCAGGGCTGCGATGGCCGCTGCCTCCGGTTCAGCAATCATGCAAATCGTGTCGAATGGGCGCGACCCGAAGCCAGCTGCCTTGGCGGCATCCCGTGTTGCTGAGCGCGCCTTGTCCGTCCATATGGCCGGTATGGTGAGGTAGCACTCCATGGGTGTCATGTTGAAAATCTCGGGCGTCATGCGCATCTCCAAGTTGTTGACGACGAAACGGTAGACCTCGGATAGGAAGTCTTGGCAGACAGCTTTTGCGTCCTTTCCAGGCGGCAGCCGGAAGAAGGCAGACCCGGCAGCGTCACGCAACGAGGGGTCGTCGAACTCGGCTGTTTCTGCTGATGTGTCGAGCAATAGCTTCGTCCACGAGCACGCCTCCATGCCTCGGCGCACCTCGTAACCCCAGCGGTTTCTGCTTCCTTTCCCATTCTCCCTCCCGTACGCGATGATTGTTGGCGTCTTCCAGTTGCCTTCGACCGGGCGTCCATCGCCAGGCCAAGTGCGGAAGACGTCGATATCGTCGATGCTGGTCTTGTCCGAAGCCACGTAACTGACCCCTAGGAGAGAGTGATTGTCAGACGAAGCCTCCGCCGAGCACGATGGGTATTTTATAGCCTGCACCCTCAACTCACCTGTGAATGTCGTCCCGTAATCCACTCCAACAATAATCTTCAGTCTGTCGGCCTTCTCGTTGGGCTGACGATTAGGTGGCGCATCGGCCGGCATGATCGTGCAAAGAAATACTACGTACCGGGCTAGAAAGATGTACCGATTTGAATCGAACAATGCACAGGTTTGTCGCGATTGCGGACCCATTCGAAGTCTGGGACAGCAGTCCTTGGGAGAAAAACCCAGCCAACTGTATCATTACCTTAGGCAGCAGTCAGATACGGCGGGCCTCACTGCAGTTTTGTTGTGCACCTGGCGAGACAAAGTGCAATACGCATCTATACACCATGCACAGCCGTCCAATGGCATGTGAAGCTAACGCATGCTACCTTGGTTTTGGCCACTCAACTTCCGCGTCAAGACAGCCAAGTGAGGCATACAATGCAGGTGTTGGGTCTGCTGACTCTGCTCGCAAGATGGGATCGGCCTGAAAGAAGCAAAGCTGCCGCGACAGGCCATCGCTATTTCCCAGCCCGCATCGCTCAGGTTGGAAACGAACCAAGGGCTCTCGCGAACTCATCTTTTGCTATCTATCATTGCAATCCTCACTCGTCGGGGGCCTACAGATTCATACGCCCTTAATACAGTTCGCGATCGGTCACCATGACAAACAATGGGAGCGATGGTGAGGAGGATATTAGCCAAGATTTACGCTGCTCAATCGCAGCTAACGTTTCCATCAGGTGTTTATCCCGAAGAACAGGAGCAGCCAGTGGTAGGGACTCCTCTGAAAAAGGCGGGGCGATACGTCAAATGGGTGTTTACTTCACTACGATGGGTGGGAGGCGTGGATGAAAATGCGGATCTAATATGGCAGCTAGAGAGCCAGGTCCAGCAAGCCCAAAGCCGGGTTAAACAAGAAAACGACAGGAACCTCCAGTTGGAAACCAAGATTGAGAAATTGAAAAAGCAAATCCGAATTGCGCAGCGCCGGGCTACCGACGCAGGAAACCAAGTCAAGGATGCGCAAAGCGAGATTCGCGCCGGACAAGACATGATCCAGCAGCTCCAGCAAAAAATCTCATCCCTCGAATCGCGGCATGAACGCATGAGTCTCACCATCAAAGAGCAGGAAGCTCAGATCCGGCAAGTCCAGACTCTTGCTCTCGGAAGAATCGATGGCGATTCATGGGCGGCCGGCGACGACAGCACCGTCCGTGCCGATCTAGAGAACCTCCATGGTCGCATAAAGAACTGGGCCAAGAAACACGCCATCGAGGACATGGAGAGCGTCGAAGAGCTTACACTGGACGAGTACAAGTCTCTAGTCGGCGCCATGAGCAAGGTCGTACGACTGCGCGCGCTGGGGGATGGTGAATCTGGTGATGGACGGCCTGCTGTCATTCAGCACCTTCAAACGGCGCGCATGAAAAAGAAATCCCCCACCATGTGCGTTCAAGGACTGGTTGCGCACCACATTTATACCGAGATCATCAACAGCCCGTTCTTCGTCCTAGGTACCCGCGCGGCCAGTTTCCAAAACGTGTACGAGGAACTCAAACAAGGCAAGCCATCCATCATGCGTAAAGTTTTTGCGCGCGGAGTTGATTAGGTGTTAATGCTCGCTGCCAGTGAACGAAAAAGAAGCGCACACTTGGCGGTTCAAGACGCTCCGCCTTCTCGCGGCCCCGCAGCCGTCCGAGGCAACCAGCAATATGCAACGAGCTGACCGAGACCATCTACCATCTCGGGAAGCTGCGTGCTATTCGTCAGCAATGGAGTTTGCGGGCAGTCCAGCTAGGTACCTGGTAAAGCCATCGCTATCGGAGGACAGCTCCCTGTTCGAGGAGCTGCTTTCCGTAGTACAGTTTGCGGGGGAGCTCTCTACTAAAATGTGGTCTCGGCGGACCACACTGCGTGTGCTGGGGTTATCGGAGCTGAGGGATGTACCGTTCTCCTCCCAATCGGAAGTGGTTAGGGCGCATCCCCTTCACCGTCTCTACGAGGATGACGACAAGTGCGACGGCTGGTCTATCGGCGTCGTTGTGCATCCGGCCGTTCTTGGGTTCGGGACCAGTGATGGGAGAGAATACGGCCAGAGCACGGGCAGGGTGTGGATGAAGGCAGAGGCTTGGCTTATGGAGAAAGTGTAGCGGCTAGGAGCTCTGTTGTCTTTCATCTACCTAGGTAATCATTCCCAACGGCAACTGCAACGGTGCGATATACTAGGTAAGTTGCAATCAAATAATAGTGACCCCTACTCGCCGGAATTCCTATCCAGAAAATATGTTGAGGATGTGCCTTCAAAGAGTGAGCACCTTGATAATGGTTGATATCCTCCCACTCCTTCCACACTGGCATGACGGAAAGAAAGCTGAAAAAGCAGGAGCACACACTAATTAAATGGGGAATCGGAAAGCGACCGGAAACTTGATAGATAGGTTCAAGCAGGTGGGGAAAACACAATCTCCGCAGTAATCAGGTAGCAGTAGACGCAAAGTTAGACCCTTACGACTTGAATAGACTGGTTTTCGAGTGTGCAACCTTGGCTGGGTCGGCTGGTGGAGCTCCCTGGAGGTTTGGGTTCAACGTCATTCGATCCACGCGCCGAACAATCGTCGTATCTCGCGCAGCAACATTATTACCCTGCGCGCTCTGTGGAGGCGGCAAAATCAATTGCAGGCAGAGCGGTAAATGTGTGGGATTGTTTTTGTGCAGGGCTTGGGTAGGTAGGAAAATCCTCAGACTGTCAGGGTTTTGAACGCCGTTGCACAAACGAGCTCATGTGACGTGTACTGGATAGTGGGGAAGTACTGTTTTCATTCACCGTCCCATCCACAACCGGAACGCAAAATTCTTCTTCCGTCTTGACCGCACGGACCATCGCATCTTCAACGATATTCTTCGATAATCCGTCAGAATTAGAGGTAACTAAGCGATCTGCAAACTCCACCGCAGTCCCCGATCCCTTGTCCCATCGCCCGTATTTTCCGCCGCGATGGAGAACCAAACTGATATAGACCATGGAGCAGCCAGCCTTGCCATTCAGGCATCACTGCCGGCCACGCGCGATATTTCCCTTCAGGTACGTACACCCGCGTCGCGCCGACTTCGAGGCTCACAAAAAGACAGCATAATCCTCTAGACCAACTCATCATGGGTCTGCAGACTCTAGTTTCGGGACTCCTCTCGAGAGTTAGCAGCGCAGCCCAGGTCTACATCTCGTATCGTATCGCGTCACTTTTTGAGATGTAGCACATCCAAGCTGTGATCGCCGTTGCGTTGCTCACCTATGTCCTTCGACCTGTCCTCATTTCTTTCATTAATCGCCCGGGAAGAGCCGAGCTTAAGCTTCAGCAGGTAATTACGAAGATAAAATCCAGACGGCCGAGAAAAACATGACGGGAATGGAGGCTAACAGCCAATAGAAGATTGCGAAGATTGAGGCCGCTAGCCGCGAGAACATTGCGAAGATGGAGGCCGAGGTGAGGAAGATGGAGGCTGAGGCGAGGAAGATGGAGGCTGAGGCGAGGAAGATGGAAGCCGCTAGCCACGAGAACATTGCGAAGATGGAGGCCGAGGCGAAGAAGATGGAGGCCGAGGCGAAGAAGATGGAGGCCGAGGCGAAGAAGATGGAGGCCGAGGTGAAGAAGATGGAAGCCGAGGCGTCGCTCGCGAGGATTCAGGCAGACGTTTATCTCGCCCACCACGGCCTTAATTATCCCGAGGCACCGCGTGCTCTGGCGCTTTCTGAAGCGTTGCGTCCGGCCCTTCTCGCGATGCCGCACGTTTTGGCCTGCAACCCTGGCCCAGACGCCCAGGAAGCCGCCAATCCGTGAACAAGGACCCTTGGTCGATGCAACTTGAGTTTGGGCTTTGCGAGGAAGACAAACTGGGGATTGGGCTTTGAGAGGAAAGAACTACTGGGATTGGGAGTTGTACACTCCGCGCTGATAGCGCAGCACGAGAGTACATAAGCACTTTAAACGTGACGACTACAGCAACGCCGTGCGCTGAAATAAAAGCGGGAATATCATCATGGTTACCGGACTTCAGATAGTGATTGCTGCCATAACCGACCCCGGTAAAACCACCCCCGAAACTGCAACTGGTCCGCCGCCTGAAACCAGCGATCTGAAGGCTAATTACCTCACAACACCGCACCCTAGGATGCTTGTTTCGTTGGCACCGTGGGGTCGCCGTCTATCCGAATTGCCCCGTAGCCTCCTTTCCCGCTTTCAACACCTTTGACGTTCCGCTCTTTGATATCAACGCTGTTGGCTGCCGACGGTAAATATTTAGCTACGCATTGCGTCACGACGGAAGAACTAGCCTTCAAAGGCGGTAAAGAAGGCAGTAGGAGAACTGTTACTAGAGGGCGGGGAGCACGACGCCTAACACTCACCGGCTCCCCTCCACGAGTGGGCCTTGGGAATATAAAAGCCACGGAATAGTGAAATCGCTTACCTAGGCATACATTCACCCACTCCTCTGCATCTTCAGATATTAGCGGAACCTGTTCCGGCCGACGAGCCGTTGCGTCAACACGCTGGCCGAAGATAAACCACTATACCGCTATATCCCGCTACAGTCAGTAATTTAATCGACCGAGAAGCAGGGGAGCAACGCCATCGGTACATACCAGGGCGTCAGGCTTGCCCGTGGAACCAAGGACAAAGCCGACGACGGACTCTCCCTAGGGGGGGTGCTGACTTGTCCATTCCCCTCTGTGTGCATGCTCGATGACCAGCTTGCGATCTCTGTTCGTCTGATCTGTTCTTTTTCGCTGGTGTGTAAATACGGAAACGGTAGATGGTGGGGGAACGACTTACCATGAACGCTACGATTTCATCTAGCCCTTGGCAGATGGCTATCTCGTCGATGTGTTCGCCGATCTTTCCGTCAATGTCCAGGGAAATCACCCGGCTAGTCTCCGGCACTCTAGACTGCCGTAAGTCAGGACCCGCACGGGGATTTCTCATTCCGACCCATTGGTCCTGTAGCCGATGCGGGTAGCCATACCCGACCCTTGGACTGTGCAAGGCAGCCCCTTGGCCACAGGTGCTGGGGGCGACGTAACGAGAGATACGGTTCACCTCGGCCGGCTTGCCAGCATCCCTCGCAAAGATAAGTAGCTCATACAGGAGCCAAGAGAAAGGATCTTTAATTCGCGGCATTTGCGTAACTCCGAGGTTGTCTTGCCGCCCAAAAACGCAGCCGGCAAGGTACGCCTCGAATAACTCGGTAAGTTGAGGTGTTGTAGACGGGTCCGTTACGGAAAATTCAGAGAGCAGCTTGAGTCAGCCTTCACAGCGTTAGGTCGAGATAAACCTCTTTTTGCCATACCTCATTGCCAGGAACTGAAATCCAGCCCAGGTCACCACTTCGGCCAGTAACATTGCCGTGGTCGATGTCCAGACATGTGCCATAACTGTCGATAAGGTCGTACATGGCGTCGTAGAGTGTCTCTTTGTCGATATTAGCCTCGTCACTAGTGCCAGTAAGCACTTGGCTGAGGATATTGATGCAGGGCTCGTGGAAAGGAAAGTCCTCAAATATCCGCCCGGGAAGATAACTAGCACCGTAGCTAATGCGCGTCAGAATGCCGGGCCTCCATGTCTAAGCAGTAGGGGATAAGCATGGTTGATACCAGGAGAGTGGGTTTCCATCCGGCGACTGGTTTGGATCTGATTATCGGCTCGTTACGAGTTAACAAAACTCCGGTATAGAAACGGATATGACTGGGGCCGGGCATACCGCCGCCCGTGTCAGGGTCGATGATGCCCTAGGAGTAAACTTAGTTAAGCACCCAACGTCAGCTCGCACGCGACAGCGGAACACACGTATCAGGCGAACATGATCATCAGCGTTGACTCATGCCAGAGATGAGGGAGAGCGACCTGCCGGAAATGAATCCTCTTGAGAAGCTTGCTTAGCCGCGGATCTTTTCAGGCTCAAGTACCGGTAGAGCTTACTTTAAGTCGCCCAGGGCTTGTAGGTTAATACCCGAACAGCGAGCGTTCCCGAGCCAGAGGAGTCCCTTGTCCCTGACAAGTTTCGGGTCGTAGCTTGTGTCCTCATACTCTAGACGCTAAACCGGGCTCCAAGTCCTCCTGTAAGAATCGGCTCGTCATCATCATATCATCATCCTGGTCGCTCTCGAGATCGCGATCGCCACGCCGCCGTACTTCGCGCTTATGGGCCACAATCCTCCGCTGCCGCTGTAGCGCCGTGGATTCACTAGAGCCAATCTCGACGGAATCGTGAGAGGAGCCGCAGATGGCGCAGAACACGTGCATGGTGAGAGTTATCACGGAACTAGCAGAAAGCGCGTGATCCAGATGGCAGGGTTAAAATTCTGGTGTCTTGAATAAACGTGTCTTGAAAGTGTCGGCGCCACCATCAGCACAGATCCCTTTGCGGCTGGCAAAAAAAAAAAAAAAAAAAAAAAAGGAAGAGAGAGAGAGAGGAGCTACAGCTGAAATTCCCTTGCCGGGGCCACACGCTAAGGTACAGTACAGTACCCTGATTATCATCCGAAATCCTGAATTACAAACGGCCTTACTAGAAATGCAAACTTGTAAGTGCTGTCCGACTGAACGAAATAAATGCGGCGCAGCACAGGTAGTGAATGATGAGTGTTGCACACACCCCCCCCCCACCCTCTTAACACAATAACCCCCAGTTTAAGGTTTGTGTCGGAGCTCGGGCAAGAATCTCACCGCGCCCGCCTAAGATCCATTTATGATTAGTCACAGCGTGCATTCCGCGAACAATGTCGGTCATAATAAATAGAGCAGACGATTTTCAGTGTTGGATTCCTGTTCACGGGCCCAAGACCTGCATCCTTCGTCCCATCCTTGACCACCACGACTCTTCTTCACCAACTTCTTTGGAACAATGTCAACCGTTACATCAGACCCTGTAAAACAATTTGACCGCCTCCTCGGCTCCTCTGCCTTCCTCTTCCTCCTCTGTAAGCAAAACATGACTGCGACTCCGAAGCCCACTTCAACTGCCTCCTTGCAAATTGCTTTGAATTAACTGTCTGAATAATTACCAAAGATTACCGCGGGCATTGGTGTCCGTTCTGCATCGCCCATCTTAAGGAACTCGCAGCTGTCTCTGACGGGATCAAAGCCGGCGGCGGTACAGTGGCTGCAGTGACGGCGGAGGAGGCGCCCGTGGCCGTCGACAAAGTCCGCTCGGCCACCGCGTTCGCCGACCCTGTCATCGTCGACCCGGAGAACGTGCTGGTCGCAGAGCTCAAGCGCAGAGGGCTCCTCGACGTGGCCGTTTCCGACTCACAGATTTACCGGCTCCGGGGATACAAACACGGGCTGGCACAGCCTGCGCTACTCGTGGTCAAGCGTGATGGCACTGTACTGCAGCGCTGGGCAATTGTCCCTTCTTTGGTACGTTGCCGCCTGCGATGGAGATTTTAGAGATCCTGGCAGATTAACAAGGCTCAAGATGAATCTGGGCGGTGCTACAGACAGGCCAGTGCTGGCCGAGGTGTGGAAGAACGTCCAGAAGCAGCTGCAAGGTGATGATGGTGACACCGAGGACAAATACACGACAACTGGCGTTTTTCATCTCGTTGGGCAGAAGATCTTTGGGCGATGATAATGCGGTACTTCTCTCGTTCAGATTGCCGATGACACCTCACTCTATACCCAGCATCTAGATTCCCTACTCAAAACGGATTTACCAAGTAATTACTAAGAAAATACTCTTCCATTCACCCAGTTGATCCCCTCTCAAGAGGCTTGTCATTCATCGTCGTTAACCATAATAACAACCCCCACATCTCTACGCCTCCTCCTCCGGCCAAACAAAGACATCCACCACCGCCACCTTCCCCTCCTCCCTCACCACCCCCGCCGCCCTCCTCAGCACCGGGTCCAACTCCGCCCTCCTCTCCACGCGCCCATCCGCCACCTTCACCGCCCCCAATGAAACCGCAAGCCCGGTCACATCCGGGGCGGGATCCCTAATCTCGGTGCCCACGCCTTTATTCTCGACGGGCCGGCCTCTGATCCTGGCAATCGCGGCCTGGTGTTCCTCGTCGTTGTGGAACGACTCGTTGTTGGCCACGACGACAAGGAGCGGCACGGCGTGGTGGGCGGCGGTCCACAGCGCCGACGCGCCCATCAGGAAGTCGCCGTCGCCCAGGACCGCCACGGGGACGACGGCGGCGGCGGCGGCGGCGGCGGCAGCGGGGGGCCGGCCGCGTGCGTGCTGGAGCGCGAGCGCCGCCCCCACCGCGTTGCCCGGCCCGGACCCCGTCGCCGCCCCGCCGTCCTGCCCCAGGTACGACAGCGGGTGCGTGGCGCGCAGGTCCGCGCCTCGGAAGGAGAGCGGGGCCCGGATGAGGCAGAGCTCCGATGCGGGGATGGCAAAGTATAGCGCGTTGGCGAGGTCGGTGATGCGGATCTTGTCGCTGGCTTGTCGAGGGGCAAGCGGGTTGCGGATGGCCGGGGTCGGTGCGGGGGTTGACGAGGGCGTCGAGGGAGGGGTGGTCGCGGCGAGCAATGCGGAAATGGTCTCGTCTACGTCGGCGGCGACGGGGATGTCAACGGGCGGCTGGGCAAAGTGGCTCTTCGTCCAGCCGTCGTGGACGGCCGGGGAGTCGAGCGTGATGTGCACGACGCGCACCGAGCTCGGCGGTTCCCCCAGCCCGTCGAATACCGTTTGGAGGGTGCCGGCCAGATCGACCCAGTCGAACGAGACGATAACGGTGGCGGATCTGATCACGTCAATTGCTTGCGGGCTCAGGAACAGGTCTGGCGGTGCCGCATGCAAGGGATGGTGCGTGGGAAAAGCGGCCGCCACCTTGAGATCAGTTAGCACGCGCGCGTCGTATCTTTCGGCGAGTTCGATCCGCTGGTCCCAGCTTCTCCGGGACCGGTTCACACGCCCGAAAAGGAATAAGCGGCGCTCCGGCTCGGCTTCGAGCAGAACATCCAGGATCCTCTCCACGTCTTTATCAGACGGCCCCGGGTGGTTTGCTGCCGCCTGCAGGTACCTCTCGGTAGAGGGGAACCGGACTGCGTCCGGACTTTCGAGCTTGTCCTCCTGCAGCGCCACGTCCAGACAGACGTACGTCGGCCCCCTAGGGATTCGGGCTGCCGCAGCGGTGGCCGTGACGACGCTCTGCACGGCGGCCTGCACCGAGGCGGGCTGATCATCGAACTTCACAAAGGGACGGATGAGGGCACCCTCATCCCCGGTCGTGTGGATCCAATCGATCCACGGCCGACGACGTGTTGCGTCAAGGGGCCCGTTGCCGCCAAGGACGAGGACAGGCATGCGGTCGCAGTGAGCATTGTAAATGGCCACTGTGGCATGCATTAGGCCGACAGCATCATGGACCACGGCAGCCATGGGGCGCTCGGTTACTTTGGCGAAGCCATGGGCGATGGCAACTGAATGCTCCTCGTGGAGGCAGAGGATGATCTCTGGGTTGCGGTTGCCGTTGAAGTTGACGAGACTATCGTGCAGGCCGCGAAAGCTGGAGCCGGGGACGAGGGCGATGTAAGGGAGGTTGAGGCGTGAGAGCTGCCTCACGATGGCATCGCTGCCGTAGACCACCTGGAGCGAGCTTGACATCTTCCTGTGCTGTTGCAGATTGGACTACCTAACCGGCTTAAAGAAAAAAAAAATGTAGGGGTCACTCGCGCCAATATCGTCCCATGCAACTGGTTCTTCTGCGCTCTGCGGGAGGTCCGATGATATCGGGCCGGAAGGCAACTCGCGTGGATGGTAACGCCTTTACGAGCACCTTATTGCGCAGACATCCGTGATAGATAACCTGTCCGTTACATAAACCTCAAGGAGCTATTGCTAGACCGTCGGTTAAGTAATGCCAAAAAAAAAAAAAAAAAAAAAAATGGACCCTCCTCGCTCGGCCGACGTGCAGAGTCGATAACCGTACGGAGACAAGAGCCGCAGATCGAACACCATATCCAGAGCTGTCCGCTGTACACTTGAGGTCCTTGAGCTTGCAATTGGTCGGCGATGTGAGACATTGATTGAGGGATCCGAACTCTCAGACCCATCAACTGCTTCAAAAGAAGAGCACTCCGGGTCCAAGGCCGCATCGTGCATCTTCGCGCAACAACCCGATTGTCCAAGATTGTGGGATGGTTGATTGCCGAGTTAGCCACAGCGGGCACCAACAAGCTGCAAAGGTTCTGGTTCAGGCGCGTTGATACGTAACGTTACGAATAGTTACACAGACTTCGTTATCCGTCAGAGGTTCTGGCCCGATTGGTAAAGCTGAAGTGGTTCTCGGCGGCTTGGTGGCGGTCAACAGCGCGGTAAATTAATTGATGAAATGGCCCCTGTAGTGCAGGGGCCAAACCTTCTGACGGATAACGTCTCCTTATCGAGATTATCTGTTCTGCGCCGTAGCCAGAATTCTTGCAGGATGACGTTTTGTACTGTACGTTAACTTAATCCAGAAGCAGTTTTGGCCAGGGGACAGAACACCATTGTCGACGCGCTGCACACGGCGCGTTCCTCCAACTCAAGCTTTTCCGCGACGCCCGTCTGCGGCACGAATTAGGTCGATACAACCCTCCTCCGCATGCACGGCATTTCCAGATAAGGTATTCTCGACCGGCCGTCAACATGGACTCGACGGGCCAATCAGCTATTGGCGAACCTCGAGGAGCGCAAAGTGTATCCTGGCCGACATCGACGAGTCTTTCGAGGCTATTGAGGTTTTGGGTTCCTTTGCTGCTTTTGCGCGGATCTAGTCGAATGTCGGCGACAACCTGGGCTTGTCGTGCACGGCGTCGGGGACATCAGCACGCCCCTGCGGGAGGAACAGGCGCGCCAGTTGATTGCCCAGTCTCGCCAGGCGCCCTTTGGAAGAGGCAGCGAAACCGTTGTCGACACTTCGGTGGGCAACACATGGCAGTTGGATGCCTCGCAGTTCGAGTTCCGCAATGGCGCCTGGGCCCAATTCCTCGACTCCTGCATCCAGTACACTGCCACGTACCTGGGTGTTACGTCGCCCATCCAAGCTGAGCTGTACAAAATGCTCATCCACGAGACCGGCGCCATGTTCAAGGCCCATACCGAGTTAGTTGAAAACCACGCCGAAGTAGCCAAGTGAGCAGGCAGTGCTGGCACCCTTCGTTACGCAACACCAACAGCACCGAGAAAATCCCAGGCATGTTTGGTACCCCTGTCATCTGCCTCCCATCTCCGCACCAGGGTGGAGATGTGGTCGTGAAGCATCAAGGCCAGACCAAAACCTTCACGACCTCCCAGGTTCAGCCATCCATGCTGTGCTGGTATTCGGATGTGCACCACGAGGTGCTGCCCGTCACGTCTGGTTATCGATGGGTCCTGATTTACAACCTTGCCATTCCCCCGGACCTCGAACGGCCATCGGCTGCTCTGCTCCAGTTCGAGACTCAAGAACTCCACCATCTGCGCAGATGGTTAGAATACGGCCGGCAGGGGGGGGAACAGGCCTAAGGCGGCACCAGCCACATCTTCTACCTGTTGGAGCACGAGTATACCGAACATAGCATCGCGCCCCGGGCACTCAAGACCACTGATCTTGCCCGCGTGCAATGCCTCAAGAACTTGTCCGATGAGCTAGAGTTCGATGTTTTCCTCGCCGTGCTTGAAAGAATGGTAATGGGCTCCGTTGAGATGGATTACGATCGTTATGACGGTTACCGCAAGCGCAAATCCCACGATGCCGGCGACCCCGCAGACTGGCACGATCTTGAGGAGGTCTTTAAAAACGAGACACACACCAAGAAGCTTGTCGACCTAGACGGCCGCTTGGTTCGTTCGGAGAACCTGATCCCGGAATGCGACCCATTTGAGGATTCAGAGGACCGCAATGAGAATTATCAAGGCTATATGGGCAACTCGGTATGATTCCAGTGTCGGAAACAAGGCCCTCTGGCTAATGCTACTCACAGGGCCCGACTGCTACCCAATGGTACCGAGCAACCGTAAGTCACCTCGCATGTGCTGGAGATCAACTAATTAATCAATGGCGCTGGAACCGCTACGGTAAGCCTGCTGCCCTCACCGGCCAACAACTCGCCAAGGTCATCACCCCCAACCGCCTTGCCACGCTTTTCCTGGACTCCATCACCCACTCTTAGGGCAACGTCTGCGGGATCTCTCCCTCAAGATCGCCGCGCAATCGCCCTCCATCCCGGCACTGGAGTTCAACCTCCTCTGGCTCCCCTTCCTCCGCGACTTGGTCGGGGTCCTGACTTGGACTTCGACCCCCCTCGCGACCCCACGCTACCAGCAGCTTGTGATCGCCCTCGTCGAGACCTACGTGGACCGCCACGTCGGCCCGGAGCCGGCGGCGGCGGTCGACTGGATGCTGAACCCCGTCCGCTGCTACAAGATGTGCTCGGACTGTGTACAGCTGAACGCGTTCCTGGCCTCGCCCACGCGCACGACTGCGAGGTTCTCGGCGGGGCAGAAGCGGCGGACGCACCTGCGGCGGATGATTGAGTGGTGCGCCGTTCCCGAGACGCTCGAGGTGACCAAGCGGGGGGAGCCTCGGCCAGCAGGCGAGGGATACTTGGGCCGCGAGGAGGAGGCGCGTCGCCGAGGAGCTGCTCGCGTTCGAGCCGTCCGCGCTCAGGGCCCTGCTGGGCGAGGAGGAGCACGCCAAGATCATGGCTAGGCTGGTGCCGATGGGCCCCGTCGCTGACGGTGGGTTGCGTACGGTGTCGAATGGCAGCGTCACTGGCATGAAGCGCAAAGCTGAGGATGAGGGACGATACTAGCTGGCTGGGATGGAGAAACCTGTTGGCCTGCTTTGGGATTGGGATGACGTTCTGGCAAGTTTGGGAATATTTGCGTACATATTCTGGAAGAGTTTGCGAGGCGGTTATTCCGCATGGTTACTACTAATTGGGACACAGACTGGATAGAGTTTGACTGAGGCCTTCGTGGTCTTGAGGAATATAATATGGTAATAATCAATGTAACGTTAGCTAGAGATAGACAGTAGACAATTTTTCCATTTCGACCTTGAGAATACCGCGTGTAATTATATGTGCGTTACTTAGTAGATCCTCCAGCAGCCTGCACCATGTAACGTAGCCGCATAGGATATGATAAATCCCTAAATCCCTTACCTACCTGCTGCAGTGTATGTGATTAATTAGTCCCTCCGCCGCTCGAGAGTGAGCCAGAAATTCTCAAAGAACGCCAGCCCCCCAGCAACCCGATATCTCGCTGGTTTCTCAGCATCCCGCGGGGTCACCTTGAAAGTCCTGAGAAACATCAACGGCGCTTTGTATAGCTCCATGTGCGCTATATGCACCCCTAAGCAGACCCTGCTCCCATAGCCAAACGTCATGCTGTATTTGAGATACCGGCGCGTCTGTTCCTCGCTCTCCAGCCACCTTTCAGGTCTAAACTCGCCGGCATCCTCGCCGTAGAAACTCTTGTCGCGATGTACCAGATGCGGATTCGCCGCCACCTCCATACCTTCGGGGATGTACTTGCCGTCGATCTCGATGCCACCTTTCGAAACCAGCCGGGGAAGGATGCACGCCGTGGGCGGGACCAGACGCAGGGTCTCGCGGATGCACGCTATGTAGTACGGGCAGTTCTCGACCACCTCTTCGTACTGCGGCACAGGCTGCGAGAGCTTCCTGGCCTCTATGGCGGCGTCGATCTCGGCGAGCAGCTTCTGGTAGGCGGGCGGGTGACTCAAGACGAACTGGAGCAGCGCCTGGAACGTCGTGCCCGTGGTGTCGGCGCCCGCGAGGAGGACGAGCATGATCTCGGCCTTGATGTACTCCACGTCGAGGGGCTTGCCGTCATCGTCGCGGGCGTCGATGAAGGTCTGCAGGAGGTCCACCCTGGGCTTTTTCCCTTCCTCAATATCCCTCAGCCGCCTCGCAACCAGCTTGTCGCGGACCCGGAGCAGATTCCCGAATCCTCCCTTGTGCTGGGGCGTAATGACAAAGTACTTCTTGAGCCATGTGCTCTTGAGCCAGGTGGTCAGGGGGTGCAGACGCGCCATGAGGCCGAACGGCAGCATGCCGTCGTGCATGCCCCTAATCAGACCGTCGACGTCGCGCCCCTGCTCGACAAAGCCGAAACACTCGCCAAACCCCACCTCGGAGACGACGTCGTAGGCCATGTAGGTGGCCCAGGGAGAGAAGTCAAAGGGAGTCTTGGTCGACGCGAAGAGGACGTCTACCCGGGAGAGCCAGTACTGGACCCGCATGTCAATTAGCGGCTCCATCTTCTTGACGTTGGTGAAGCTGTAGGGCGGGGCGGCAAGCTTGCGGTGCTGGGCGTGCGTGTGGTGGTCCAGCATGTTGAAAATGCTCTCGACCGGGCCGGCAGACCCTGTGATGTAGTGCCTTGATTTGTCGACGAAGCGGTGGTAGAGGAGGGGCACTTTCCTCGCATCATTCACGAGAATCATGGTAGGCGTGACGCGGATGGCCGAGCAGCCATGTTTCTTGAATTGCGCATCACAGGCTTCCGACTCGGCGCCCCTGGCATCGTGGTACGCGATCCATATGCGTGTCACGCTCCCCCAAAACGGGCCGGGAAACTGCGCCAGGGGATGGAAGAAGCGGTAGTGGATAATCTGGTGGAGGACGCGGAATACCACATAGCCGACCACAGCTAGCGCCAGCGTGGTGAAGTTGAGAGGGGGTACTGCCAGTGCCATTGAAAATGCCGTCTAAAGTTGACAACGTGTTGAATCCCGGACCGTAAGGAAACTGGTAGGGCAACGAAACAGAAGGATGACGCCACGTCCTCTAGGGATATAAATGCCGGGGCCTATATCGTGGCATCTCTCATAGACTAGACGGGTTGGCAAGCGGCGGGGCGGATCGGTATGGTTACATGCATGGTGTTAGGTAACGCTGGCGTGATATGTTTGCCCAAGTTGGTAGGCTGGGCGTCCGCCACCTCTCATCATGTTTATTCTCTACCGACCACGGCAGCCACTGACCGGGTAGGCTCTGAATTTGGTCGTTTTCAGGCCGCACTTTACGGGTTGGCTAGCTAATATGTGGTTATCATCTACGGGAGTGCGGGGGGCAATGATTCTTACATGTTTCGCCATTGGCTCAGTTTTTCAGTACCCCCTCTCCCCCCCCCTCTCCTCCCTCTCGACTAGTGGGATGTATTCATTTCTGCAGCGGCTTGGAATCATGACCACTCCTTAATACGGACGGCGCCGTCATGTCACCTGCCGGTGCAATGTACCGTCCCCGGTCTTTGTTTAATATTTGTTACATGCGGTTCCCATCAGGCCTCGACCACTCGTTTTTCCTCCGTTATTCACTTCCCGTAGTTAGGTGCTGCTCTCGTTCTTTTCTATCGCTAGCTTTTTGATACTGAGGGTTTTGCAGAATACAGGTTTTTTTTTTTTGTTTTGACGCGCCGAGTGCTTCTATCGCCGCCGCTTTCCTTAGGTAATCAACTCAACCATTATGGACCTAGGTAGTAGGTAGTTGCTCGGCGAGAGCGTATACTCGAATACGTTATACGCCCACCCCGACAGTAACACGCTTACGGCAAAGTCGGCAACGCGCACTGCGAATACGCATCTGCATGCGACTGGTGGTGTTGGAACTATTCAAGCCACCACACCGGGACCCGGAAAGTCTCACTAATCTAGTAATCCACCACCGTGATCGGCGGTTCAATGAGTACAATGACGCTTATTATTGACCATATATTTCGCCGCGATGCATATACAGAGTACGCGTCGCGTACCGCCAGATTACGATCTCACCGCTCGGATATCAGTGTTGATTAATTTAGGTGCCTAGCATTTACCTAGATCCTGAGCCGGCCTCCGCACCAGTGACTGTCGACAGCCCGGCAGCCTAGGTACTAGTCCCAGCGCCCAAGATGGATTTCCCAACGCGCCTTGTCACCCGGCCGAAGGCCCTCACCTTCACTCTCCTCAACCTCTTCACCATCCTCGTCGCCATCACCCTCTTCGCCGCTCATCCGACCGCGAAACCCCACCCGCCGGACATCGTGTCCGCCCTCAGCCCGCTCCTCTCCCTCTCCGCCGTGATCCTCGTCCCGTCGTCCCCGGGCTTCTCCGCGCTGCTCGGCGAGCGATGGTCCACATCGCTGCTCAACGCCCCGCGGCCAGCGGCCATCGTCCTCCCCGCCGCCGAGTCCGACATCGCCCAGATCATCCGCTTCGCCAACGCCCACGCCCTCCCCTTCCTCGCCACGGCCGGCGGCCACGGCACCAACGCCTGGCTGGCGGGCCTCGACGGCGGCCTGCTCATCCACCTGGCCAACCTCACCCGCTTCGAGCTGGCCCCCGACGGCCGCACGGCCCTCCTCGGCGGCGGCTCGCTCGGTCAGCGCGTGGCGGAGCAGCTGTGGGCGCGCGGCAAGCAGACCACCACCGGCTCGTGCGGGTGCGTGTCGGTCGCGGGGCCGATGCTCGGCGGCGGCCACGGCCTCCTGCAGGGCCAGTACGGGCTGCTGGCGGACCAGTTGGTGAGCGTGAGGGTGGTGCTGGGGGATGGGGAGGTGGTGGAGGCCTCGGAGCGGGAGAGGGCGGATTTGTTCTGGGCGCTGCGGGGCGCGGGCCATAATTTCGGCGTGGTGAGCGAGATGCGGTACCGCGTCTACGACATCCCCGACGGCCGCAGGGACTGGGTGATTGAGACGTTTGTTTTTGGTGGGGATAAGTTGGAGGAGTATTATGAGCTGGCGAATCGGATGATGTTGGAGCAGCCGCCGCATGTGGTGGCTTGGTCGTTGTGGGTGATGGATAAGACGGTCGATGCGGACAAGGTGAGTGAAGACGCGTTGAAAAGGGGTGAGAAGAGAGGGCGCTGATCCCGTCCACAGCCGGTTATCACGGTCTTGATCCTTTACAATGGCCCGTTGGAGGAAGCCGAAGAGTACACGAAGCCGATCTGCGCCCTCGGGCCGCTTAAATCAGACGTTGCCGTCACCGAGTACCCTAGGGTGATGGAAGCGATGGGCCTCGCGATCGGCGGTCCTATCTGCGCACCAAAGGGTACCGCCGTCGTCCGGGCAGTCGATACGGACAAATACCACGTCCGTAACGTCCGCAAGTGGTACGACGTCTTCAGCGACATGCTGGCGTCCAACGAGGCGTTCGCCAGCTCGCAGTGCTTACTCGAGGGATACTCTGTGCAGGCTGTGCAGGCGGTCCCCGCCGAGAGCACAGCCTTCGCTCTTCGTAATCAAAACCTATTGTTGTAAGTTCGCAAATTCCCCGGGCGGTCGGACAATGCTATGAGGCAGATGAAGCTAACTCGGCCGTCAGCGGCCCGGTTATCTTTTACGAGTCAATCAACAATGAGACGCTTGATGCCGAAGCTAAACATTGGAGCAAAGCAATGGAGGCTGCTGCATCAGGGGATCGAAAGAGGAGGGCGTATGTGAATTATGCATATGGTGACGAGAGCATACAGGCGGTGTACGGGTAAGTGGAACTAGAAATCTACCACGCTTCTACCACGTTTTCTGACCGAACAAACAGGTACGAGCAGTGGAGACTCAATAAACTGGAGAAGCTAAAGCAAAGGTACGACCCGGAAAATCGCTTCAGGTTCTATGCTCCAATCGTACCGGAAAGAAGGCACTGATAGCCCATGCGGGGGGTCCATTTTGCTGAAGAGTTGCTGATAAAGCGGTGGAAGGGAAGTATTTGGTGAATGGAGAGTTACAGCGCTAGACTATGGCCACAGCGAATCAAACATGAAGAGCCAATCCTCCCAGTATTGCTCGTATTTCCCGACCAGCCAGCTCCGCCCGTCACCGTCTCCTCCAATTTTCCACGGTCTCGTGTACAAACCTTCGGCTTTCATATGGCGCTTCAGCGCAACATTCATGCTAAACGAGCTCGGGCTGACCCCCAGAAAGTAATCACTCTCCAACAGGACGATGAAGTCGATGAGTGCTTGTTGGTCCCAGCTCAGTGTCTCCAGTGCTGCAAGTTCCCGCGCATGGCCCTTTAGCAGCTGATGTTTCGTTACGACGGCAATGCCATGCTGATCCAACGCCGCCATTTCCAGCTTCCTGGCTTCGGTCTTGTTGCCCGTGGCGAGATACGCGGCTTTAAAGTTCATGGCAGCAGCCCTCTCCAGGTAGGAGCTGCTCTGCTCATCGTACTTGGGCCACCTGCTCAGGGCATCGCTCTCGGTCCGGAGGTGCATGCCCACGAACGAGTGAGAACCGGTTGCCTTATCGTGTTGAGCAGCAAATTGCCGCATATAAACGGTGGCCTTGCGTCCCAGGTCGAGAATATCCCGCCGGAACTTGAGCAGGCCACCATACGTGGCGACAAACTCAGGACCGTCACGGAAAACGGGCCAATCCCACTGGACACCCCAGTTAAAGCGGATAATTCGAGGATGCTCGAGGCTCGGTGCCGGCAACTTGAACTGTTCGGCTGTCTTCTGGATGTGGGCCTGGAATTGCTTGTCGAAGCGATCGGTGTGCTTGTTGAGCTCTCGCTTGTCGCACCCCCCTCGTTTGCCCAAGCTATTAGGTGTGATTTTCTCGGCATTGAAAGGTGTTGGCGCGTGCGGGATGTCATTGGTTGAGTTGTAGATGGTGATGCGGGGACACGACGCTCCTAGACTCTGGCGGAAGTGGCTCTCGTCGAAGAAGTAGTCAAAGCCGCGGTACTCCAGCATGATGTTTGAGAGGTCCTTCTCAGACCGGGTCCTAATCTGGGGGAGGACAAGCCCTGTTGCCCCTGCTTCAATGGCGTACCGCAGACAAGTAAGGATGTAGTTGCGGATATTTCCGATGCCGCCGGAGTTGTTGTCGCAGACAAAGACGATCCCGGGTGTCCATGTTGTGCTTTCCTTGCACACGCGTTCTAGCGGCCAGCCGATGAATGGCGAGTCGGCCTTGGAGAGGTCGATGCTCTGCTGCCTCGGCGGACCGGACGTGGGACTAGCATTACAGTCGCTGTATAGACAGAGTTTGGGCAGCCGACACGACCAGAGAGTTGCCAGGCTGATGAAGCAAACGAGGAGCAGGACACCACGAGGCCGAGCCATGGAGCCCGAGACGCCAAGCAGGCGAGCCCCCATGATGTCGTGATGCCGTGATTGGTAGTCGACAGAATATGATGAGGCCAGAACGCGCCTGGTGAGGTGTGAGGAGACACCAGGGCCCGCAGAGCCTCATCATACCATGGCCCGCGCGCCCACTGCAAATGTTGATCGGCGGATAAATTGCATCCTTGGCGTTTCGGAGCCAGCGCCGTTCTCGCCTTCGGAACATCGTCTCCGAATGCAAACATCCACTGGACCTTCAACACAACATCCGCTCACCTACTGACCACCACCAAAAAGTGAGCTCTGAACCCATTGGCAGCATACAAGGTCCGACTTGGCCACTAACATTGCCGTTGCACAATTTCACCATTGCCGCGGTCCTCCTCTGATTCAACTACGGTAAGGATTAAGTGTTGTAGGCCCCGGGAATAGCAACCAATGTGTGGATCCCGAAAGAGCTCTCTGTAGCTTGAGCCATATATTCACTTGCCATGCAGTCATAACAAGCTTTTGAATTGGTCGTGGTCAGATCCGGGACGTTCTCGGGGGCGGCGGGGCCCAAGGTTTGTGATCTCAGATCCCTGCAACGGCCTTCTGGACCCGCTGATGCGACTGATGCGGGGTGATAAGAGCTTGCCCCACCAAAAAGTTGGACATCCACAAAATTTTGGGCGTCGGAAATTTGAGATCCGCGAACCCCTCCCGCGACGAGACGAATTCCTGCGGGAAACGAAGCAGACGTGAAGCGGACGACCGAGAAGATGGCGAAGCGCACGGCAGAGGAAGAGAACGCCGCTGGCCCGCTCAAGGCCGGTGGGCGCCCCGAAGCTATGGACATTGACGACAAGAACAATGAGATGGGCGAGTTCGAAGACGAGTTCGAAGACGAATTCGAAAGCGAGGACGAGATCATTGAGGCCGGCGTCGACGGCAGGCCGGACGCCGAACGGGAAGCCGAGGAGGCAATGGACGTCGATCCCGCCGCGCCGGGCACCTTCATCGTTGGCAGGACGAAGCTCGACCCGGGCCAGACCCTCACCCCCGACCCGACAACATACCGTATGCTGCACAACCTGAGCACCCCGTGGCCCTGTCTCTCGTTCGACATCATCCGCGACGGTCTGGGCGACAACCGCACCGTCTACCCTGCGACCATGTACACGGTGGCCGGCACGCAGGCGGACCGCGCAAAGGCCAACGACAACTCCATCCTGGTCATGAAGTTCAGCGGCCTGAGCAAGATGCAGGGCGGGGATGGTGAAGAATCGAGCGATGACGAAGAGGACGACGAAGATACGGACCCCATCCTCGAGCACAGGAGTATCCCACTCAGCTCGACCACAAACCGGATACGCGCGCACCAGACGCCGTCCCAAGACCCCTCCAAACCTCCCGTCACCCTCACCGCAACCATGACCGAGTCGAAAAACGTCTTCATCCACGATATCACCCCGCACCTCACGTCCTTTGACACCCCCGGCACCGTCGTCACGCCCCAACAAAATAAGCCCATCTGCACCATACGCGCCCACAAGTCCGAGGGCTACGGCGTCGACTGGTCCCCGCTACACCCAGCAGGCAAACTCCTGACGGGCGACAACGACGGCCTCATCTACGTAACAACGCGCACCGACGGCGGCGGCTTTGTTACCGACACGCGTCCCTTCCAGGGCCACACATCCAGTGTGGAGGAGATCCAGTGGAGCCCGTCGGAGGCGTCCGTCTTCGCGTCGGCCTCGTCCGACGGCACCATCCGCGTGTGGGACGTCCGCAGCAAGGCGCGCAAGCCGGCGCTCACGATGCAGGTCAGCGACGTCGACGTGAACGTCATGTCGTGGTCGCGGCAGACGACGCACCTGCTGGCGTCGGGCGACGACGCCGGCGTCTGGGCGGTATGGGACCTGCGCCAGTGGAAGCCCGGAGCCGGCGGCGGGAGCAGCAGCAGCGGTCGGCCGAGCCCCATCGCGAGCTTCAATTTCCACAAGGAACAGATCACGAGCGTCGAGTGGCACCCGACCGACGATAGCATTGTCGCCGTGTCGGCCGGGGACAACACGGTCACGCTGTGGGATCTGGCTGTCGAGCTGGATGATGAGGAGAGCCGGGACACGGCGGGCGTGCAGGACGTGCCGCCGCAGCTGTTGTTTGTGCACTATCAGAACTTGGCCAAGGAGGTCCATTGGCATCCGCAGATACCGGGGACGCTGGTGGCTACGGGCGAGGAGTTCAGCGTGTTCAGGACTATCAGCGTGTAGTCGGCCGAGATGATAGCGCCACAGATCTGTTGCTATCCGCGACGATTACTGTCACCAGCCCGCTGTCAACCACGCCACCTCTTTTGCCTTTACGGAGGTACTGTTTAGACGTGATATAGAACAAATCAAGTTCAATCTCAACCAGTACACCATGCTGGGCCCCGTGGCGGTGTTTAAAGATGCGCTAATTTGGAAGGGAAACCAGCACAAGCCCTAGCAGTGGTTTTGGAGAGATATTATCGCCAATCCGCTTGATGCTAATATAAGCAAGGGACACAATGACAAAAACTCGCAGAAGCGTTCTGCGCGTGATGATAACATTGCAGCGGTCCACAACCAATTGCTCGGCAAATTGCCTGGCTCGATTCACGGAATCAACTTGGGAGAGCCTTGGATCAGAACATTGTTTGCCATTGCCGCTCTAGATACGGCCCTTCTCGCAGCGACCTAGGTACATGATTATACATCCCCTCCCACCACCGGATCAGAATCTGCTCATCCCACTCCCATCATACAGGAACCTCTTCGAATTCTCCCTGCCACACATACAATTCCCTCTGTGCCCTGCATCAACCATCTCTCTCCTGCTGATCACTCGATCTGTGCCTTTCCCATCCACCTGCACTCGGGTTCCGGAACGAAGCGGAATGGAATCGGCCCTCGTCTTGGGACTGGTTAAAAGAAAAAGGCGGCTGATGAGACGAAATTGCGAGCCGAGACAGTGGGTGATGCGTCGGCGAAGCTTGGTCCGAGGGCTTCTCTGGGGCGTTAAACCTCGTCCTGGCCAGGGAAATAGTAGGTTCGAGTTGTGCCACGCAGGGTTCCATACCTTGGGCGGAACACAGGATAGGTACGGAATAACAAGGTTTCTTGAAGGACTCGCGACGCGAGGCGGGTGTCAGGGTACGGGGAGGATTGGTTTGGTGTTGGCGAAGGGATGCAGCCATGCGAGGTACTGATGGGGTCAGGGTAGGGGGATTGGGACGCTGTTGGGATGCTCGCGAGGGTCGGAACCCGGAAACCAGACGTGGGGGTAAAGGATGTCGATCCGGAGACCTCCTTCTAACAGAACTTGCTGGGATGCACGTTGCCCCTCGAAAGATCACACAAACTCACCATCGGCCGTGGGTGGACCGGTTCGCCGTTACTTCCTGCATTATGTCAACGACACAAAGCCTTACCGCTGGGGTGGTTAGCGATTCCACGAGTGAGGTCGGCGTGCGGTTGGTGTCTACGAAAAGTCAGTCGGTGCCGAGGAACAAGGCCTGATGAAGAGATAGCAGCGCCGCCGTTCGGTGTCGGCCGGTTAGCGATATTCCGGGGTTGACAATACTCCAACCGAAGGGGACAGTAACGAATGTATGAAGGTGTCCATGGCAGATCACAATCTTGTTTTCAGGAGGGTGAGAGGAGGGATTCTGAGATTCCCTTAGGAGCGCGGTCCGGCCTAATTTATCCCCCTCACCGGGCAATCACCCCGCGCCACATGGCGCGTTATTGGGGTTAGCACCTCATCCATGTTCCGTCATTGTGAGGTCAGCTGCAGCATAGGTGATGCAAACTTTGGATGGCCCCGTGCAGCCATGAATCGTAATTAGTGGGGGGCTGCTTGTAGCGGGGATAGCAGCGAACGTAGAGCGCTAGTCGAGGGTACGAGTATCTATGGTAATGAGATGAAGTTGCCATCTCGTCTTCAACTTCGTCTGGGTGTTTTGCTATTTCGCGAAACTTCTCCGGTAAGAAACTAGAGTCTTCGAATGCTCTCTGGACCATTCCTCTACTCCTAGCTCCCCCCAGCCTTCGGGACAATTACTTTGTTACTTCTCTGATGTGGTATCGTGACTGCAGGCGAATCCTATGGGGCCCGGATTCTATACAATACCTGACATGCAATGTTAGGGATGAAGCGGGGTTGTTGGATCTCATCGACGTCACCAAGACGTGGCGTCTATCCATGCACCGCGACTAAGTAATCTCTCAATAGAACGTAAACGGTCGTATCGATGGCCGCAAGAGAGCTAGTAATTATTCTCGTTCCCGAGAGATTTGGGTACTGAAGCTGCTGTCAAGCACTGGCATCGTCACCGTACCCAATGCAGTCAGTCCGCATGATAGTTTGCAAGTGGGTGAGACGGCCGTCCCCCGCACAAATCACCCGTCGGCTACAGACGGCAACGGAGGCTTCGACGCGGCGGCCGAGTCTCGGAGTAGCGCCTACTGTTAGCATTACGGCGGCTATCATCAACGACCACCGGGAGCTTGAGGAATGCTACGATGAAGTTGTCAACTCGAGTGACCAGGATCGCCGGCAGCGGTATGGCAATCAGTTCACCTGGGAGCTGGCCCGTCACTCGGTAGGGGAGGAGTTGGTGCTATATCCTGCCTTTGAACGGCACATGGGCTCTGTTGGCCACCAAATCGCAGAGACGGACCGAAAAGACCACCACGAGGCGAGTGGCGCTCGTTGGCCAGCCGCTAGCTCGGACACTGATGGCTAGCAGATCAAAGAACTCCTAAAGGAGTTCCAGAACATGAAGTCCAAAGACACCAACTACGTTCCCAAGATTACTGAGCTCTGGTGCAAGCTCGAGGGGCATATCAAAGACGAGGAAGACTACGATCTGCCGGCTCTTGAGGAAAAGCTCTCCCCCGATGCATCCAAGTCCATGGCCAAGAGTTTTGAGCGAACCAAGAGCTTCGCACCGTCTCGCAGCCACCCCAGCGCCGGCGAGCATCCGCCCTTCGAGACAGTGATGGGCCTACTGACTGCACCGATCGACCGCCTCGCAGACCTGTTTAGGAAGTTCCCCGACAAAGCACCGCAGGCGGACATTGACAAGCCTGCTGGGCCGACTTCAACTCTGCATGACTGATTGGAAGCGAGAGCAATGGGGCAATGTATCAGCTTTGCAGCTTATTCTCTACAGGGTAGGGAATGAACAGCTCTCTACCTATAAACCCCGCACAGAAAACAGCTGGGGATACCCGCATCCTCGGGGGAATCTAGACCGGTACCGCGCGAGAGAGGTAACAGTCAAGGGTTGCCATGTGCAGTGAGATTGGACGCTCGCCAAGTGAGTAATGCGTGGGATGGCCAAGCGTATCCGAACCTGGATATAAAAGTTACCTCCGTCTCGTCACTTACATCAGCACCCTGGCTTAGAGGATTGGACCGGGTTCTCACTGGTCCCAACCAGTTCGGCGCTGCTTTGACAGTCTGTGAGCCCCCGCTGAATGCTACGCTGACCAAGCCTTTGACATCGAAACGGGATCCAAAGCTACTCACGCGTGCAGACGGCCTGGTGGGAATGCTACCCCTCATCGGCACTTTTAATAGTGTTGTAGCCATGGGACTACTTATCCTATATTATAAGAGACCGTGAGTTTTGTCTCGGCCCTTCTTGACATGCACAATCTTATCTCGCGGGCCACGGCGTACAGTTCCTAGAAAGCAATGGACGAAAAACTCAACCACGCCGGCGGCGGCGGTCCGACCGATGCCGAAAAGAACATCCCCGGTAGCACAGTCAGCGAATCGATGGAGTTATCGAGCTCGGATCTCGCTCTTGACAAGCGCGTAAACCGCAAATTCGACCTCCGGATTCTCCCCTGGATCTTCGGTATCTGGTGAGTAATCATCCTCTTCGGCTCGCCCAAGTTCAAGTATCAAACCCCACAGCTCTCAACTCAAACACAAACCCTCACCCCCTCCAAAAAAAAAAAAAAAAAAAAAAAGGTTTTAAGCTAAGATACTAACGCCGGCATCCCGCGCCCCGCCCCAGGCTCTTCTCCTTCATCGACCGCAGCAACATCGGCAACGCCAAGCTCGCCGGCCTGGACACGGACCTGGGCATCGCCACCGGCACCGACTTCAACACGGCCCTCCTCGTCTTCTACATCCCCTACATCCTCGTCGACGTGCCCAGCAACCTGCTCCTCAAGCGCGTCCGCGCCGGCGTCTACCTGCCCACGCTCATCACCGCCTGGGGCCTCGTGTGCACCTTCACCGGCTTCACCAGGTCCTTCGCCGGCCTCGTCGTGTGCCGCCTGCTGCTGGGCCTGTTCGAGGGCGGCATCCTGGGCGGCGTCATCATCTACCTGGCCATGTTCTACCGACGCCACGAGATGCTGTACCGCAGCGGGCTGTTTTACTGCGCCGCGCCGCTGAGCGGTGCGTTTGGCGGCCTACTCGCGTCCGCGCTCGGGACGGTCGAGGCGGGCGGGTACAGGAAGTGGCCGTGGATTTTCTTCGGTGGGTTTTTTTTTTTTTTTTTTTTTTTTTTTTTTTTTTTTTTTTTCTGCATGGAACTACGCGTACTACACAATGAAGAGAACTTGCTGACGGGTGGGGTGTTTTGCAGTGGAGGGGACTGTCACGGTCGTGTTTGGCATCCTCTGCTTCTTCTTCATGCCGGACACGCCTGCGCGGGCCACGTTCCTGACGGCTGAGGAGAAGGATTGGGCGCTACGCAGGATGCAGAAAGACGCGAGCGGGTCGACGACGGTGGATGTCGACAACGAGAGGTTTGACTGGGGCTGGGTTGTGATGGCGCTCAAGGCACCGCAGATGTATCTGTGCGCGGCCATCTGGTTTTTTCTGTTGATTTCTCTCTACGTACGTCCCGCGATCATGGTTCTGCTGTGCTGGAGGTGCTGACCCGAGTGCCCGCTGTCCAGAGCTTCTCGCTCTTCCTGCCCTCCATCATCTCCGGGATGCGCTACACCTCCACCATCGCACAGCTCTTGACCGCACCGCCTAACATGGCGGGCTTCGTTACTGTCATACTTACGGCTTACTACTCGGACAAGTTGAAGAACCGCGGTGGTTTCATCGCGGTGGGCATAATCGTGGGAATATGCGGCTACATCATGCTGTTGGTCTCTGACCACAACCCCGTCAAATATGCCGGGACTTTCCTTATTGCGATTGGGGTCTTCCAGGCTTCCCCAATGCTCATGGTAAGTGACCTTCCCTCGAGAAAACAACTCGGTCTTGCTGATGTGCGTTCCAGGGTTGGGTCTCCAACAACCTAGCGCCGCACTACGTGAGAGCAGTTGGTGTCGGTCTTGTAATCTCCATTGCCAATTGCTCGGCGTTTATTGGGACCTTCGTTTATCTTCAGCGTGATGCGTATGTTAGACAGCTCCAGGAAACCTCGGGAGTGAGTGCTGACCATGCCTAGTCCCAAGTACGCACTTGGCCATGCCGTTAGTCTCGGTGGGCTTGTCATCTCCTTCATCTTGACGTGCATCCAGAGCGCATACTTGCACTGGGAGAACAAGAAGAGGGACCAAGGAGAGAGAGATGGCAGGCTTGTTGAGGGAGATGTGAATCGCCTGGGTCATCGCCACCCTTCGTTCCGATACACACTGTAAGAGGCATGCCGGATTCTGAAAGATCGTCCAAGCGAGGCGACGTAAGGACGTAGGACAGGGGTCTATTAGATTCTCGTCCTAGTATAATTCGAGGTGGCTGAGTAGGCCATCGTACATATCTCAATGACCCCATATCCCGGAACCTTCTCGGACCATACGAGAACAGGGAGTGCGGTTCAGTAGCAACACCGAGCCAAGTGGGTCCCCCTGCTTGCCTCGGTTAAAATTGCCGTGATATAGCTTAGAATGGGGTGGTTTGTGTGGGGGGTGCTGTGGTAAGTATGTTGCCAAATTCGCCGCTCCTAGTATTATGTTTCCATACCCTGTTCTGTACGCAATCCCCCGGACCTGTACTCAGAGCGTGGCTTCAGGGTACACACGTTGAAGTATTCATTAGCCTACCCCAACCACCTACCGGATACTTTCATCGCGTTCGTGAAAGCACTTCTAAGTAGTAGACAAGAGTACTTGGTACGTGTCCCGCAAGGGGTGTGGATGCGGGCTTGCCTAAGACCGGATGGTGGTAGGGAAGTGAAACCGACGTTGGCCTGGAACCCAAAGATATGAAGGACGGATATTATGGGGAAAGGGTGGATGCCGGGGTTCTGGGATCGCGACTTCAGCCTGAGTGCAGGGCTATCTGTATCTTTCGCAAAGCGACAGCCTCGTGCACCCGGGGAGTGAAATCTAGACCTACAGTGACACGATATGCACGTCCGGATGCTGCGAGTTTAACTACAGGGCTGACCCAAGTGTGACTGTTAATATCAGTACCCCTCTGTCGGTAGCAGAGACGCGATGGATGGTTCCACCGGTGAGATTGATAAGAAGTTACGGTTGGTTCGGAAACCGCGAGCTGAAAGTAGGTTGACGAATCGGGTACGAAAGATACATTAGGGCAATGATGATGGTGTGAAGCACTGGCCGCAAGTCTTCAGGATCGTACCATCGATCTCTACATTCTGCCACCCAACTCCATCAGAGGCTAGTATGGGTAATTTACTACATGGCATGAAGCATGGTGTGGAAGAGGTCACAATTGGCAGATAATATCCGCGATATTCGGCTCACCTTGGCTAAAGTGTTGCAAACACAAGCCTCAGTTCCCTGGAGCTCACAGTCAGACATCACTTTGTCTAGGCTGAGAATAGACCGAAAGGTTTGCCCAATCGCGGCGGTTGCCATGCAGCCCCCTCAAAGATTCCAGAGACACATTGCAATTTATCAAATATGCATTCTCTATTGGCACCAGCGAAGTCTCCGGGGAGAGCATGGAGGGCCCATCGGGTTCTTCACTCCAGGGAGAATTGCAGCAGGCCGTGTTCTTGATGTCCGGGACGCAGTATAAGAAGGGTAATCAGGCCCCTCAACTCCGATGATCTACGGAGAGCGCCCGGTACCTAACCTGCCAGCCATACTACACGACTTAGGACAACACATTAGCTTGAGCTCCGACCACAATGAAGATATTTCATTTCATTGCTCTTAGTACCTGGCTTAGCCAAGACGTATATGCGTCCGGGGACGAGGTTGTTCTTGAGCCAGTCCCTCGTCATTTGTGGGATACTTCAATCCACAGGAGAGATGATGCTACCGAACCCGCCAACGTTACGCTAGGGGACTACGAACAACTGTTGTGGAGCACCGGCGGGAGTATGACTCTTCGCTTCCTTTATCCCATTCCTATCTTTGACGCGAATCCCTAGAAACCAACCACTCAAAGGTCGTTTCCCTTGTTACCTGGACCGGCCAGGGCAGGCGCATTATCGACATGGCGCGGTTTGCGTGGGAACTCAAAGCAGTGAGCTGCACCGAGGATATGATGCTCCAATTCCGTCACAACATCAGCTTCCAGGCCGCCAAACGCGAATGGGAGTGGGTCAACTTTAATACAATGCACTCCTTCGTCATGGTTGCGGACCACTTCAAGTGTGGCAAGGACTGGTCCCCGCACCCGTGTAAGTGAGCCTAGACTATTACTATCCCTTTTGGTGTCGAGCTCTGTTTTGGCTACCCTTGCTCAATTCCTGAATAAGGAGGTGTTGACATGATATTTGTCGCAGGGGTGGTTAGCAGAGCGAGTTATCACGCGCACAACCTTACCATTCGTCTCCACGCTGAGAAGTCCACATGGAGAAAGGTCACGCGCTCATACGTGATCGATTTCGGTGAGATAAATCGCAGGCTCCCCAAGAGGGCGTTCGATTTCAACGGCGACGGCGTCTTCACTCTGTACCTCGCTTCGTCGTGGCCGAGGACCTTTTTCAACCGGACATGGGACGGTACAAAGTTCACCGTGAGCTGTGCCGAATGCGGCACTCGAGGAAGCCTTGTTTTTGCCGGGCACATTGGTATGTCTCCAGTGTCGTTTACCTCCGCTTGTAGTATCCTTCGATGTCTCAGGGGTTATTTGCTCGTGGGGTCATCTTCCGGACTCCCCGCACGGCACACAAGAAAATCCAAAAGAAATGCTAATATGTTTGCCATTAGAGGGGAGTGTATTTGGTGGTATCGATCACTTGATGATATCAGCTACTCCAAACAACCTGGGAGCCTCTCTCAACCTC
The DNA here is from genome assembly GCF_045866475.1 of Madurella fahalii. NCBI lineage: Eukaryota > Fungi > Ascomycota > Sordariomycetes > Sordariales > Madurella > Madurella fahalii. Next base: position 3,964,863 of record NW_027263976.1, read on the forward strand.
GAGGCCAAGTTGAGCGGATTCTATGACTTCACAGGGAAAGACTGGGCGAGCCAAGAATTCGAGCTGACAACCATCCCTCTGCCGTCCGGATGGAGGATTCCTGGAATCCTCACGTTTGGCCCCAACGGGAAGCTCCTAGCGGGATACGAGCTCACCTCCATCGCTGGTCACGCTACGGTAACGGCGGGCGCGTCGGCAAGTATTACGGACGACTCGATAGCAAAGGTGGATATCTTCTCCGATGACAAGGTTGAAATCCATGGCTGGATTCCTACCTTTGAGGTGCAGCCTCCAAAACTCACAGAGGGCGGCATCACAGTCAAGGGAAAAGGTGTGGGGCAAACTCGCCGTTGCAGTCAGTCTGGACATTCTTGGTAAGTTATTTCTTCTTGTTTATCTTGCAGACAATGATTTTACAGTTTTTAACCCGCTTGGACGGCATGTAGACGAGGACGGCATCAGCGCTGATGTCTACGTCCAAATTCCACTTTCGATCGAGGCTGAGGTAGGCTATGACGAGCTGGGGTTTTGCGAAAACAGTGACCAGCCTTTTGGGGCTTCGCTGGAAGTCTCAGTCGGCGCAGTCGTTGGCCTGGAGGCCTCGAAGGAGGTCGACGGCAAAAAAGGACGTCTTTTTTAGTCATTTGCTCTATTCCGACCCTGATGTCGTCGATCTTCCTCCTCTCTGCCTCACCTTTGGGGAAGCCCCCGCAGGCTCTTGTCTCGTTGTGCCCGAGTCGGACGACGCTACATGGGATTGGTGGCAAAACGAAGTAGATCCCGAGAGTGAAGATGATGACGACGATGAGGATGATAACTCGACAGATGCCATCGTCTCGGATACGAGGACATGGAGATGGCAGGAGGAAAAACCCAAGAAGACACGATTTGATTATTACAACATGGAGTGCGACCCCCGGGACGGAAATTCCGACCCCGTGAAGCATTCGAAATGGCGGATCAAGCTCAAGTCGTATCCTGGGCCATCGACAATCGAGGAATGGGGTGCAGCGGGCAACTTGGTGCCGATCATGAAGCTGGGGATCGAGGGCTGCAGTGATACAGACGCCACTCAATGCCTTCCCGACAAGTGGGTTGTCGAAAAATCAACGGATGAAAACGACCTTAACCTTCTTGAATCGTGGAATAGTAAGATTCTCCTCGGAAAACAGTCCGGAATCGTGAGGCCTGAACTAACCGTGGCTGCCGCTGTAGGTGAGCATGTGTATGAGGGTGGCTGGATCCGCGATTATTTCGACCACCTCCACGACGACCATTTCAAGGATTGCGATGCCGTCTCCAAAGCCTTTAAAGCCAAATACGCCGATGGCCTGCTGAACAGCATTGGTACCAGCCAGACATACGACGAGATGATGACACTTTTCCCCTTGCGGGAGAATAAATTGAAGTATCGCGTACGTCCAAAGCCTCCGTGGTTTGATCCGCGAGCTAGCCAAACTAAGACTACATTGGCAGGTCTTCGCTCCTGATACGAAGGTGATTGATAGCAAATTTGGAGCCGCGACTGACGGCGAGCGCAATTATGATGCCACAGCAGGAGCGTGTGCCTTGGGCCGCCTAGTTATGACTTGCCGCTACATGGAACACGCAGAGACACAGACGCGCTTAAAGACATCCATCAGGGCCATTGATACTGTCTTGTGGGTCCTTCTCTGCGGCGCACAATGGGTAGCTAGCCAACTGACTTGACGATCGTGTAGGAAACGCCTGGATGAAGATAATGACGCCAATCTACCACCGAAACCCAGCACTCTTACCAGTTATCAGGCTGCTCACAAGGAGTGGTTCATTGCCATGTACGGAGAGGGAATCAAAAAGATGCAAGGGCAGATTCTGAGTGCTGCCGAGTATCTGTTTGACCACGGTGATTTCAAGACGCTGCCCCAAGAAATACAGGATGCCGTTAAGCCCCTGACGGAAAATAACAAGGAAGAAAAGGTTAAAGAGTGGTGCAAGGATAATATTGTGTATCCAGATGCTTGATAGCCGAGCCGGGCTTATCCCTGCCCTCGAAGTGTCGAGTCTGTTTTCTGTCTTCCTGCCCTGGCACTCAAACTGCTACAACACCGGCACCCGCGCCAACCAAACCGACCATGAGGAGTCCAACATTGAACTTAATGAAGTTGCCGGCGGTGGATTGCCATGTCCTTCGCCGTTTGACCTTGGACAGCTCTCTGGGCTTCATCTTGTTGCCGAGTGTAATGGTAAAGCCATTGTAGCGGATTGGCGTTCTCTTCTCGACAACGTGGCTGGATTTGCTTGCGTCTTCACCGGAGGGAAGCACCCCACAGGGGTCATTAGCTTTGACAAACTGGGCAATAGCATTGAGTGCAACGCCGCGGATGCCACCGCATGGATCGTGGGCGGTTTCGGCAGGCGGGGGGATTTCAACGCGGTTGTTAACCTGGTCGACGGCGAGGACGAGGGCGGCGAAGCCAAGAAGGGTAATAATGAGCTTCATATTTGCATTGTGAGGATGTCGCGTCTGAAGGATACGAGACGGCCCCAAATGAGCGACTAAGGTTTAAGTCGGCGCCGAGAATGAGTGACCATGATGACTTGAAACGAATGTAATGGGTTGGGAGTGTGAATGCGGTTCGGCATGAGTTCTGGCGCATGGGGAGCATATTCTTATATTCTCTTCTCCGTTCTCATGTTTCTCTGTGCTTTTACTCTGTTGCTTGACTAATTACCAATTGTTGTTTCACGAGGATGGTTGCGCCGACCGGTTACGGGCGTGTTTCTTTCACACAACTATAACCGGCTAAAAGACCAGGACCGAACGATGGCCTCAGAATTTACCAAGTTCAGGGCGAGGCCGTGTTGTTTCGAGCGATCTGCGGCCGCAACTCAAGGCCCGGCCCGAGAGAAGCGAGAATCAGACCCACCAATCCGGCCCGGACGGATTGGAGGCAGTGGAAATAAGACCGTGCCATTACGGTATACAAAGACCGAAGCCGCCGTATTTGGACCGTGAAACTTAGTGGATCTCCACGGAACAAAGAGAAACGCCGTTTACTGCGCAGCATTTCCAGACTGTGTTAGTTGACGTGGGGCCCGACGGCGGGCCACCGGTGTTTGAACCCCACTTCCGGCCGGGACATCCGCAATTCCTCGGATGTTGGGCTGTGTTCGGACTTGACAACAGCAAATTCGGTTATTAAACCCATCTTTATCGTTGAATGGCATTCCGTGTTGATGGGTAACGCGAATCAATACGCTACGATACCTTAGCAATCTACTCTACGGGCGTTCTTACACGCGCCGTTTATCCAGGGCATTTTCGTAATAGATCATTAGATATCCGCAATCTGCGCCCAAATGCAAACCCCACGCTGCGTGTTATGAATGCCGGCCTTGTTAGTTTCCGAATAGATTCCAACTTATCCATCCGCACCGAAACTTCCGCCTTCCACAAAGTCACTTGGCGCCGGCGGCCTCCTCTTGCAGCAACATCGCCTCAAGCCGCGTAACTCGTCCTTCGACCGGCGTCGATGCCGTCTCTCTTCCATCATCACCGTGTCCCTTCTTCTCCAGCGCACTCTCTGCGCCCTCGGCACCGCCCGCCACCAGCCCGTTCCTCTCACAAAACTCCACCACCTCCTTCCACGCGTCATCCTCCTCAACAAGCAACTCCCTCCGGCCGATAATGATTAGCCCAAACTTGGCCCTCGTCAGCGCAACGTTCATCTTATTCCGCATGCGCACGACGCCCCAGCCGAGCTCGCAGTCGCGCTCGACGAAGGCGCGGCGGGAGCGCGTAGTGCAGAGGATGACCACTCCGTGCTCGAGGCCCTGGTAGGCCTCGGTGGGGCCGACGTTGACGGCCCAGAGGCCGCCGACACCGCCGAAGCGGCCGCTGCGCATGAGGGTGCGCACGTGGCGCACCTGCGCGCGGAACGGGCTCATGACGCACACCTCGTCCTGCCGCACCCGCCCGGACGCCACCAGCGCCGCCGCGTACCCGCACGCCACCTCGGCCTCGCCCGGGTTGAACCACCCGCCGCCGTCCCGCTCCAGGTCGTCGGCCGACCCGTTGTCGTGGAACAGCACCGGCCACCCGCGCCCCCGCCATCCACGCCACCCGGCCAGCCGGCGGGTCTCGGCGCGCGGCGCGCACGCGCGCAGCGTGTCGTGGTAGAAGAGCGACGACGGGACCGCGAGGATCGCCGGGTGCGAGCGGTAGTTCCGGATCAGCGTGGTGAAGGCCGGGCGGAGGATGGGCAGCGGCATCGGGGACGACTCGGTAATGGCCAGCGGCGGGGTGGAGGTGCCCGATGGCTTGTTGTTGTAGTAATTATTACTGCCGCTGGCCGTGGCGTTGAGCCCGTTCTCCAGGGCTTTGGCTTGAAACGCCCGCGCGAGGGGGTGGTTGGCGTAGACGGGCCGGGCGATGAGCCGGGCGAAGAGCGAGCGCTGGAGGATCGTCACGGGAGACGACGTGCGCGGGTTCAGCTGGTGCTCGTCGCCGGCCATGACCACGAGCGGGGTGAAGACGAGGCTGGACAGTTGCGGAGGCGGGGAAACCACCCAGAGCGGGGCGAGAACCTCGGGCTCGATTGCCTGAGCCGCCTCGTCCAGCAGCAGTGCGCTCCAATGCAGCCGGACTTGCGAGGGGGCCGGCATTGAAGGGTGAAGGCGTCTCTGCAGGCCGTGCTCCACCGCGTACAGGTCCGGGTTGGAGACGCGGGCGTACATCAGCATGGCGGCATCGCGGCAGCTGGTGACGACAATCTTGTACGCCATCAGCTGCTCCAGCGGTGGCAGGCCGAAGCCGTTGCCGTTGATGTAGCAGTAGGGGAGAAGACTTTCCAGCACCTCGGCGAAACCGCGCGACGGCCGGTTCAGGCGGAACAACTCCTGTGGGGAGAGGGATGGGCGCAGGCGGTCGGCCAACGTATCGGCTGCCTGCTCCGATGGCGCGCACATGAGTATGTGCGAGACATTGGGGATGTTGTTGACCAGCTGCAGCGCGATCTCGATCAAGGTCATGGTCTTTCCGGTGCCGGGCGGGCCCTTGATCAGGTAAGGGAGGACGCCGTAATTTTGGCCGCAGACGTTCTCGACGGCAATGCGCTGCTCGAGGTTGAGCCTGTCGTCGAAGAAATGCAGCCCCGAGAGGCCTGACTGCAAGTTGGCCTGGACATCGCAGTCTGCCTCGGTCGGGAAGAGCATGGACTGGGTCCAGTAGGCCGACTTTGTGTTGCGACTTCCAAAGCCAGCCATCACGTTCTGCGTCCGATATGTCACGCCGCTGGTCTGTTGCAGCGAGGCCTGGATCAGAGGTAGCACATCCTCCATGTGCCTATTTTTCTGTACGGGAACAGGGAACCGCACGTTGAACCTGTGGCGGTGTACCTTGGGGAACGGCTGGTAGGGTTGGGGACTCCCGATGATGTCGGGGTTGACGGCGCCCAAGCCCGAAACGTGCAGGATAAGCTTCTCTTGTGCGCGCAGCACGGCTGAAACGCGGGCTCTGTAGAGGATATCAGTCCATGGCGCGGGAGGGCGGCATCCAGGAAGACTGGGACCTGCGGGGAACTGGTCCCTCAGCAGTCGTCCGTCAGCATCAGTCCAAAGATGGCGCAGTTCGACAATGTCCTCCTGTTCGATGTATGGCGTGTCCTCACGCAGACCAGGTACTGCGATCGTCACCGTTGTACGGTCGTTGACATCGAAGAATTGCGACCGAGGGAACTCAACGATGCCCTCATGCCCATACAGGGAGTAACTCTCATTTTCCTTTTCCTGGTAGCGCCACTCATGCTCTAGGTGGAAGCGAAAGAAGTGCTCGTAGTTGTCCGGCGTTAAGATCGGGGCGTCAAGGAAGGCGGCCCGGTCATGATCTGGGCTAGGAATCGGGGGCAAAAGGCTGGGGATCAACTCGACGCTGGCATATGCTGCAAAGTCGATATTACTCGCCGGGGGCGTATCATAGACGGTGCCGGGTTCCTCCTTGTTGACCTTCCTTAGGTCCTCTGGCACGAAAGGCGGCGCGTACACGTTGAATCCCTTAGAGAGCCCGTCGTCCCCGGGTGGATAGGCAGTTCGAGCTACGATAGACTGCGGCTCTAAATTCTTCTTCTCTTCGATTTCATGGACTGTTTTGTTGCTGCCAACTTGAGGTGGTACCGCTATACTGGCTGCGCGGGCTGCTTGTTGAATGGCCGCGCCGAGAGAGCTTGGCGAGCTGCCGTCAGGACTGTTGGTTTCGGGCACTGCTCCCACCCGCTCTTTTCCTGATGTGGGGTCAATAATCTTGACAGGTCTGGACTTTGGTTGCCGGATGAAGACTTCGGTCTTCAGAGACCCTTCCTTTCGTGGACCCGTCCTGTCCAGCGTTGCATCGCAATCGTGTTAGCCAACCCTTGTGTTGCTATTTCTTAAGGCAAATACATACATAGTTAATAAGCAACGTTGTGCATATGAATAGCTCCCAGGGTAATTGGCATAGAGATCGAGATGTGCGACAAGACACGGTGGTGGCAGAAGGTTTGGGTGGGTTGGGTTGTTGAAAAGGAACGCGGTGTCTTGAAAAGAAGCCTGGCTTTGTGTGGAATAATTGTGTTTTTGTGAAACCTTCACTGGTGGCCACGCCGCACAGGCCTTCCTTTCCATCCAACGCCAATAAACAGAATGAGGCTGCTCCAAAGCCCGAAGGTCACGCGTGGCCGCTGTGATTCGCCGTGACACGTGGCGCGTGGCGCGTCTCTGTCAGCTTTGGCTCCCCGCTTCATCTCAGAACCTTGACGGGCACCTCGCGATAACTGTGCTGAGCGATACCGGACGGAATTCTCAAGTATTGGACAATCATAACGGTGGGGTAATTAAACTATTGAGCTGCAGAGATTGCCCAAGGAAATGAGTAGACCTGATGATCAACGCTCCGAGGTCTAGCGGCAGTCTGGAGATTAAAGGAGATGCCTAGGTATTAACCGAATTGTTCTTGAGCGCTCAAACTTGCTCTATCAGGTCTCTCTAGTAACTAATTAGTAGCTCACCCACCGGCGGCTGGTCACGGGCAATAATTTCCTTGATCTGCTCTCCTACGGTACAATCTCTGGCCGGATCTACGCCCAGCGCTATCAGTAGTAACCCCACCACAGATGAGGTTGTCGTTGTGCTCAGCTGGTTGTCATCAGTACGTACCAAGGTACTCCTCACTACTAGTGCTAGGCATTGAGATCAAAAGCAATCATGGTTACAGTACCCACTCTCCTCCTAGTGGAGTCACAGTCAGAAGTTTCTGAATTCGCGTCATTCACTTGATCCAGTGTCAGTTCTTCGAATTACAAATGCGTGCTAAAGCTCCTTGTCGTGCTTTGAAGCTGCCAGGTATCCACTTGGATTAGTAACCAGCAAGAGCTAGGATTACAGGAGCCCATGGAGATGAGATCAATCCATTGACGTTCTCATTTTGCCACTGTGGAACGGAATTTACCGCCACGATTGTCGCATAAACGTGCGGTTTTGCCAGGGAGACACCGGTCCGTGTAGGCTTTAGCCACGACAACATCCAGAGCATTTCCAGGAACTGGCGTCCGTTGAATCATTCAACCAACTCTGTTTGTTTCGTTCCTTGGGAGTCGGCAAGCGGTTCGGCAGATCAAGAACGGTTTTTCGCCGGGTGGTGGTCAGACCAACCGGTTGCCGTTGTTTGCCAATGTCTTGTCCTCCTCCATCAGGCTACTCAGCTCTTACGTGCACGTTTCCGGTATTTGCCAAGTTCTCTTGGAGGCTCACGGAGACCGTAGCCAAGAAAAGAGAATGCGGGGAGGCCCCGTACAGAACCGTCCCGTATCATCTTGGATTACGCGTGCTCGAGTTTTACGTAAATTTCAGCATCGTCAACAATACCAACGGGGAGACAATTACATGGCAGCTGGAGAAGACCGGTCCAGGCGCACCCAGAGTAAAAGAAACGAGAAGACAGTCATCTTGGCGAGCAATACTTATTGCGGAGGATAATCTCGTGCGCGGCTGAGCCTGCCCAGCACTGCGGAGAGCCCATAGTATATGACGAACATGTAGCAAAACAACTGAACGCACGGCACTTGATTATCTGCACTCGCTCGCCGTAATCTCAACCTGCCTACGATTGGTCATTAGGTTCCGGGTAGCCATCGCGTACGCTTATGTTCCGGCCGGAACGAACCCCGAAAACTACCTCACCACCACGAGGATTGCGTAAGTGTCTGCCTTTATGGTCATCCGAACCGCTATTGTATATTGAGACATCTTGACCGAAGTTGGCAAACAGGTGTTAAATACAGGGCGGGAACGATTAGGCGTTCGATTCTGCCGAACCTTGCATTTGTAGGAGTCGTTTACCCGCAAGCTCTCATTGGACCTTAGATACAAGGGTTCCCACAGGGTCCCGATGGCCCGGTTGATCCCCCGGAACACCCCCTATTCGTCCCAAAAGTTTAAAGGAATGGGAAAGAGGGTTAGGGTGTTCTAGTGTTGACTGGCCATGGGACCAAACCACATGAGCGAACTACGATCAATACCTTCCCAGACACTAACGAAAGGAGACCTGTTTGAGACCTAGAATTGCAATGTTGACTTTGAAAAATCCATGTGTACGCTAATAGAAAGACAGCTGGAGGCAAGATATGCTTCGTGTTCTGCGCTGATCAGCTCAGAATTTCTCCCACCAATCGGTAATGTGTTCCTGTTGCTGAAACCCCTCGCCTAAAGTTTACGCCATATCACGATATTTTATACCTACCTGCTTTTGGTACCTTCCATAATGGTAATCATAAGTGCCGGGTGTTGCTAGACCTCAGTTGCCCGCACCCTCCTCTTGTCCTAATATCGCGAAGTCCGGTTCTGACGTACAACATGTGGCCGTAGCGCGCCTCACAACACCCAGCTGTATATGTCCTAGAATACTAGCGGCGGTCTAGCCTTCATCCCCATGCCCGGAATCGATTTCTTCCAAATTGGCCTCCATCCAATGCCATCACACGATATGGCAGGGTAATCTCCCAAACGTTCCATGGCAATCTCATTCTCGAAACTCGTGATGGCGTAACGACGCAGACGACTGAGGTGTTGCATCGCACGCTAGATTCGGTTTATATAAAGCCACACTCACTCTCGTCAGCGCAACCGAGCCAGACTCCTTGAGCCCAGGAGAAACCGATCCAAGCACAAGTCTCTGTCTCTTGCTTCTATATCCACTGCCCGTCTTGAACAAGCTCTCTCATTCCTGAGCCAGCAATCACAGGTCAAAATGCTTCCCAAGGTTTTCCTCACAGCCCTCCTCGCCGTTCCGTACGTGGCGGCCCTCGCGGTCCCCCTGCCTGACGCCCCCGGTGCCGATATTGAAGTCCGCAACGCCGAGGCTGAGGCTCTCGCTGAGCGCGCTGCTGCCGCTGCCATCGACATCGACTCCGTCGCCGGCGATAAGGATAAGGACAAGGGCAAGGACAAGGAAAAAGACAAGGACGAAGACGAAGACGACGACAAGAAGAAGCCCCCCAAGGGCAAAGGCAAGGGCAAGGGCAAGGGCAAGGGTAAAGGCAAGGGAAAGGGAAAAGGCAAGGGTAAGGGACCCGGTAAAGGAAAGGCGCCGGGGAAGGGCAAGGGAAAGGGCAAGGGGAAGGGGAAGGGTCCCGGGAAGGGCAAGGGCAAGGGGAACGGCAAGGGCAAAGGCCCCGGAAAAGGGTCCAAGCCTGATGCCGAGTAAATAATTGAAAGCTGTAGCCCCTCAATATCGGCAATGGAGTCCTGTACCATGGGACTGAGCATGAAGGGGCAAGCAAAAGGGCATCTATTTCAAACTGCTGCGTTTAGATTGAGCTTGTGCCTGACTGTGAAAACCCTCCTTTGTTGAGCTCCTGACAACTACAGCTGATAATTGAGGACAGTTTTTTCCTTCCGAGCGACCAAGTGCCTTCGTATAACGATTAATTTACGTAGAGATCTGAAAGGACCAAGGCATGGAATAGGGAGCTGAGCGAAGCGATCCCCGCTTCCCTTGGAGTCATTACTATAAGATTGTACTGATAACTGAAGTAAACAATTCCAGCTCTATGCGAACCAAGCTTTGTAAGGTCGGATAGACCATTCCCACTTCCTAGATGAGCATTTGAGGGGAAAGAAAGAAAAGGCGGTTGAACTCATCACAGTACTCCTAGTAAAATTTATCAACTGCGGAGGAAGCAAGCGAAATTCTGACACCGCAAGCTGACCGGGGTTTGCCCTGAAGGGGAAACCCTGCCCCAGAAGCTGAGTTGTGGGTGCTGCCCCTCATGACCACTACCTGGCCAGGTACGCACCTCATTGGTCATAATCGGCCACGTACCGGATGAGGGGCAGCTTTCCGTCAAGACGACAGGTACCGTGTAAATAAACTACTACGGTTGGCATCTTTGTCGACGCGTCTGTGTGTCGTCGTTCCCAAGTTAGAGAACCTCGAGATGGCATTTTATACTTTCTTCGACCACCCGATTCTGTTTCTGCCCGCTCTACTTCTGGGGACTATAGCGGGTTTTCTGCTTCTGCTTGGATTAGTGCGGCGGTTTCTACTCTCGTTCAGGTCTCCGATACAGACGCCGCCGTATTTGCTCCAGTTCCCTCCCTCCAGACGCCATGTCCTCGCCAGGCTTCCTCAGTTCGAGAAATGGGCGCTGCAACCTGAGATCCCGCTCTCGGTGCTCAGTTCCCAGGCGATACCAACAACCGTAACACCCGATCTGAGCAAAGACAACCAGTACACACCTACCGGCTTCGCAACACAGGAAATCCGAGCCCTCGGCCGGTTCCCTAACTACGCTCTGCTGAGCGGCGTCCCGAACCCCGAGCCTGTCAGCCCGATGTGGGACATTTCCAAAGCCCTGTTCCGCCCATTCAGACCGTTCCGCTGGAACTACCACCAGCACATGGGTCAGCGCCTCTTTGCTCTCGTACCCTCCCCTAATCCAGCCAACTAACTAGCATTCCCCAGCATTAATGAAGTACTCCCCGGACTGGTGGGTCGAGCTGGAGCGCAACTACGTCCCGACCATGCGCGTGCGCCAGCAGCTGCTAGCACAACACGGCAGCCGGATCCTGTTCCAATCGGCGGGGGCGGAGCTCGCCGTGCGCGAGCTGGCGGAAATGCTCCTGCAGTTCCTGGCCGCCCGCTACCCGGCGCACTTCTCCCTCTCCGCCTCCTCTGCCTCCGCCTCCGACAACGCCCTCTTCCACAACCGCCTGCTCGGCACCACCACCAACCTCGCCATCACCCCGCCCCTCCGCGCCATCTTCGCCAACATCCCCGAGGACTACGCCCTCATGCTCCGCAGCGAGTCCGACGGCCTCTACTACCTCCGCGCCGCCGCCGTCTGCTCTTCCGTCGGCTGGCACGTCGCCCAGCACCGCGACGCCCCGCTGCGGTCCATCCACGCCGACGTGCCGGGCGCCGGGCGCATGGCCATGAGCATGGACCGGTGGTTTGCCAAGGTGGCCACCGACGCGCCGGTGATGCGGTGTTCGTGGAGCCTGGAGGATGGGGAGGTGTTGTTTGCGAGTCCCGAGGCCGAGGCCGAGGAAGGGCGGGAATGGAGGCGGGGGAGGTTTGTGGGCGGCCGGGAAGACGAGTTGGGAGTCGAGGATATCCGGCTCCGGTGCGACGCGCAGACGCTGAGGAGGCTGCCTATCAGCGGGGCGGTGGCGTTCAATTTCAAGGCTACGTTCACGCGGCTGGAGGAGCTGAGGGATGAGGCGTTTGTTCCGGCACTGCTGCATAAGGTGTTGACGGAGGGGAAGGGGGAGATGGTGGAGTACAAGGTGGAGAAGCATGTGAAGAAGGTGGCGGTGAAGGCGCTAGAGGAGTGGGCAGCGGAGCAAGTGGAAGACGGGCTTGTGCCGGCTGACTGGGAAGTAGGGACGCTGGATGAGAGCCCCTTCTTTCCTGGCTGGGAGGAGAAGTGGCGGCGGCAGCAGCAGGGGTTGGAATGAGAATGGCGGGCATTGGACACCAAGACATTGGTTGATACAATTCCAAATACTGTTCTAAGCTTGTCTTCACTGACTGGAGACCACAGGGACACTCCCCCAGCCAGGTCACAACCTGTTGGCTCCAACATGACATCTACTGGGCGGCAGAGTACCTTTCTTTTCCAACCATCGCAACTGCTAAGTGTAACTACCGTCTCGCAAGCCTGTCTTGAAATTGAAAGGAATAATCTCTTGATGTTTTGAGGCGATCTCGCTTTCCGGGAATCTGAAGTACCCGCCACCATCACTCCGCCGGCGTTCAGATAGCCTAGTGATGCAGCTCACTACCCACAGAACGAGCAGATCAACCCTCTATGCTGCTGGTGTTTGGAGTCTTGGGTCTACAGGAGAGCCAACCTTCGCGGTGCGTTGCGGGAGGATTAGCTCAGGCCGACGTACATCATACACAACTAGACGAATTCGGTACCCTTACCTCAAACAAAAACCAATTTTAGACGGGCGCATATAAATCTCCCAATGATATTGCTCCCGATGGTTCTCATATTGTCCTTTTTCAAGTTTAACATCTTCCCCGAGTTACAACTGATTGATATCTTACTTATCCTTAGGCGATCAGCGTGCACCTTAATACCCAGCCATCCCCTGTCCGTCATTGTCCTTCACGCCTAGTCCACTTCCCACGCCCCTCATCACAGTCTATCCTTAACTGCTCGACAAGTTGCGCAGAGGACAGCAATCATGTCTGCTACAGGGTCTCGACACCTCAAACGAACCAGATCGCTGATACAGCAACCTGCCTTCCCCAATGTGATGGTGAAATTACATTGGCTACGATTTTCAGTCATCGCTCCCACCTCTTGTTGGAATGGGCCTGAGAGATGAGCTGTCCTTTCCATAATAGGTGGTAGGAGTGATGAAGGTGCACTTTAGCAGGTGAAACAACTGCATCAGTACCCCGTATGGCACTCAATCTATTCCATATAACACGCTACTGACAGGGCGTTGTCTGTAAGAACAATCAGTTTCATTGAATTCAGAAAACCATACTCTCGTACTGCGAAAGGGCGTCCTGAACCAGCTGACCCAAGAATAGGCTTCTGTCGTCATCCTCATCATCTTGCGAAGAGCCTCTCGCCAATATGCGATCGTCAAATTGCTCTCTGGCCCTACGCTTCTAGCGAACCTTGGGACTGGGCCACGGATACCCCAGGAGGTCCTGCGCTGTCGTACGTTGGTGGTAGTCCCAGTTGAATACGGCCATCAACATGTCCACCAGGTTTCTGACTTCCTGTTTCGGCTAGGGCCTAAGGCGGAACTGCGGACCCAAATGGGGCCAGTTCCTGCCGTAAATCGACGGCTGGTATTCAGGGAGAAGCCCGGTATCTTCATAGAGCTGGCTGGCAATACTATTGTCCTCCTTTCCTATCATAGGCAAGAAGCGGTCCCGGAGGACCTCCTGAAAGAGCCGAGGCATCCTAAACCGCGCGGAGCAGACCGCCTTATACCGTTTCATTATGACTGGTCTGATGAGGCGATAGCGAGCATTCCGGTTACGATGCGCTAAATGGTGCAGGCTAGGGACTAGGTATCGGTTGGGCATCCGACGGAATTGTTGAAGTTCCTCGGGCGCGGCATAGGGGACTAGGCGCCTAAACCTTTGGTTGGCGTTGGCCGGCATCCTGGGCCATATACGCCGAGCCAGAGTTGATGACGGCAATCTGTGTCGTACAGCGACCACAGCCGAAGTCTAAATTTGAAGAATCCATTCGGTCGCCCGGTTGCTGGGTCATCTGCTGTTTGCGTATCGCTTTTAGTAGGGCGTTTTCGGACCACGAATTTACGTTGTTGTCACTTCGGAAATAGGATGTTCTCAGGCCAAAAGTCGCCGTGGCAGACGCCCTTGCTATGAAGGAACGACGTGGCGTCAATGAGCTGGCGGCATATGTCCTTTAGAAGCGAGCCGCAGTGAGCATACACCTCGGTAATGCCCGAGAGGCTCGGACCAACGAACGGAAGGACCTCGCATAGATGCTCGCCGTCCGGGCTCGAACCAGAAAAGGCCCGAGTGGTATCGCGATATGGTGTTGCTCGAGTTCCCCGGGAGCATGTCAGCCGGAGATAATCGCAGACCACCCGCCCGTTGCCCCGAGCCGACGCGGTTGTGACGTTGATTTTGACTGCCGCCCACTTCTCGTTGTCCGTGTCACGGCATAGCCAAACTGTTGCACATTTACCCCGGCCGAGCTTGTGGACGACGCAGAACAGCTCGGGATTCTGCTGGCGCCCCAAAACGGTTGCCTAGAGAGACTGGGTACAATTGGCTTCCTCCGTCATTCTCGTCGGTAGCGGTGATTTTAGGGGAGCTACCACTGGGGGCATTCTGCGAGTCGCGGGACAAGCTCTGCAGAAGAGAATGCCCTGGCAACGGCGGGTTCAACATAACATTCACCTCGGTGGAAGGGGCGCTGCAGACGAGACAAACGCGATTGGCACGGCGGAAAATGGCAACTGTCAGTGAACGAGGAAGAATGCCAGCATGGATACATACCTAAAGTAACTATGTCGTCCGACTCTTCTCGCGCCGAACCGCCACGGATAATTTGGGGAGCCTGGAGGAGAGCGTTGCCCGGTCTTGAGTGATGCGTGTTTGTCTTGGCCTTCAGTGGAATGGACGCCACCAAAGTAGAAGTGTCGGAGTTGGACTTGACGCCCAGTCGGAGGTGGTGGCTCTGTATTCCAAGTCCGGCACACACCTCCGGCCCGGACGGCGTCTTGGGCTTTCCCGTTTTGGGCCCCCCATCTCATGAACGGGCCTCGGCCCCGCCACCAGAAGCTACCTTAGGTACGTAGGCTTGAATGCACATTTGCACGAAGAATGGAATGCGGCAAACTTTCCGGCAAACATGCCGTCGGGGCTCTGTCCTCACCTAAACCCTCTCAAATTGAAAAGTCCTCTTGCAACTCCATGATGTTGCCGTATACGGTATCGGGCCAGAGACGGACCCTGTTGCTGTGGTTCCCGTTTCCGGACACCGGCCGTGACAGCGCCGCGAACCGGGCCAACTGCCCCAAACGCAGACGTCAGATCTGGAGCCGAGATGGGGCTGCCGGGTGGCAAGCGGCCGAATGTAACGGTGCTGGTCTGGGTTCGCCAATGACGAACCCCAAGCGTAATTGAGCGCCCTAACGTAACGGCTTACAAATGCGATGCGGGGGATTTTGAACCAAAACTTAGGGGTTGACGTGTGGGGATGGGGGGAGACGATGTGGCCCATCCTCCTAAGCGTACAATCTTACAATCCAGGCACCTTCCCAGCGCGGCTAACCAGCGCTCATGCAGCCCATCAACTGACAACCAACGACAAGACACCAAGTAAGGGGTGGGTAATTTACGCACGAGTAGCGTTAATCACGGTTAATATAGGCCAAGTCCCTTCTCCAGTGCGGGTGTAGAAACAAGCATGCGCATCACCGGACCTCCGGCCGCGCGTCGTGCGGAGACGATTGGTCGGATGCCAAGTGCCGCGCTGGGGGTGTGCAAGGAACCGGTTGGTGCAGCATCAGACCAAACCGGGCCTTCGACACCCACCATCTACCCAACACAGGACTTTGAACCCCCCGAAAGGAGTTTTCTTGAGCCGCCCGTTAGCAGAGTATGGATCGCACGACGAAATGGGGTACATTCGGAGGGGTGAGGTCCAAGGGTCCTGCGTGGAAAGCTCCGAGAGGCAGGACGATCCTTCGTCATCGCCAGAGAGAGAAACCATAAGGTTCCCTATTCTTCGGCCCAATTCGGGGGGTTTTGAGGGAGGGCATGGAAAAAAGGACTTAAAGACGTCACACTGCCCCTCGACAAATCTTCCTGTGCAATTACAGACCACTAGCCATTGCTCGAAGACAAGTGAAAAACAAAGACAACAATTTTAAAGTCAATCATTCTTCAACTACCTGCATCACACATCACACATATCAACATCACACATCATCAACATTACACATCATAATCCACTCAACACCATGACACTCAAAGGCCTCCTCCTAACCCTCGCCACCGCCCTAACTCTCACACTCCCCGCCACGGCCGCAAGAGACTTCTCGGGGCTCGGCCAGATCCGCACGCTCTACGTAGTCGGCAACCACGAGGACCTCGGGTGCCTGACGGGCGAGGGGAAGTGGACGACCGACGAGTCGCAATGCGGCACCTTTGCGGCGGTCCGGGACGGGCTCAACTTCAAGCTGACTGCCCTCGAGGCGGGCAAGTGCGGAGTCGATGTCGCTACGTTTAAGTGCGGCCATGTCGGGAAGGGGGGGGTATTTTCGGTAAATAAGATTCCATTTTCCGTTTTGTTCCATTCTGTTCTATTTTTTCCTTTTCATTTTCCTTTTTCCTACCGCAATTCCGCATACTGCAAATCTGCACGTTGGCTAACGGCGCCCCCGTTTCGACAGACCTTTGGCACCAGCGGGCCGATTCCTGGGAAGGAGGTGCTGCGATATGGCCAATATGGCGTCATGGCTACCGACGGGATGAGCCCCCCTGCCTCGCGAGAGCCGGCATTGGATATCCACTTTTACAGCGGCGCCGAGAAGGGCAAGTACGCGTGGTTGGGTTGGAAGTCATTGGAGGATGCGGAATGAGCCGGGATGAGTTAACGCAAGGTTGGTTGGAGACTCGGAGTTGGGAGTTCAGGCGCGGTCAGAGAGGAAGGGTGTGCGGTCAGGGTCGGGTGGCTCCGACCACCTACTTAAAACAGACATATGTTTCTACCTATGGGATTGTTTCCGTGAAAGATACCGGTGACCGGGGGCATCCCTCAATCGGCTCTCGGGTCGGCTCTCGGATCCTAATGCATTGGCGGGGCTGTTGGGTGTGACCGTCAGCAGATGTCAGCCAAAGAGCCAAAGACCGATAAGACGATATCAATCCAGTCGGACTGTTGGGAGAGGTTGGCAATTCTGTTAGGGTATCAAGCTGACTCTTTTACCATCTGTTGAAGGAGCTCAGAAAACAATCAAGGATGAAGAACATCATAATTGTTAAACATCAATTGCCTAGTTGGATTTCTCAACAAGCCATCATGTTTTTCAACTAGGTAATCACCAGCTTTTTTTTCCCTCAAGCAAGTAAAAGACAATACCCATCCAACCAAGTCCCCATCTCAATCGCCCCTGAAGACTTGCTCCAACTTGGCAATGTCGATCTTCTTCATATGCATCATGGCCTCGTTCGCGCGCCCCGCGGCAGCCTTATCCTCAGAGGCAAGCATCTCCTTCAATCTCGTGGGCACGATCTGCCATGACACGCCGAACTTGTCGCCAAGCCAACCGCATTGCTGTTTAGCCTCGTCACCGCCCTCGGACAGCTTGTTCCAGTAGTAGTCGACCTCGTCCTGGTTGGCGCAGTCGATTTGGAAGGAGATGGCCTCGCTGAACTTGAAGTGCGGCCCGCCGTTGAGCCCGACGAAGCGGTGGCCGTCGAGGTCGAACTCGACGATGAGCACGCTGCCCGGCTCGTGGCCGTGGAACTCCTTGCCGGTTTCCAGGTAGTGTTGAACATGGAGGATCTTTGAATTCTTGAAAACGGACGTGTAGAATTGAGCTGCCTCTTCGGCCTGGCCGTCGAACCAGAGGCAGGTGGTGATCTTAAGGCTGCTGAGGCTCATGGTGGTAGATGACTTGGGAAAAAACGGGCGATACAGTAAGGTAGGTGGTAGGTATTCAGATCCTGCGATTTATGAGCACTTAAATGATTTGCTTGATGTCCTGGGCAGATGTTCGAGGAAAGACAGTCCAAGGCAAAGGACGACCCGGACCGACACTCATATACACGGCCAAAATGGCTGTTCACAGTTTTACAGCGTCGGGGTCAGGCCAGGCAGCAACCGCACAGCCAAGAAGTGGCTGCTGCAAAACGCACTTTTGGTGGTGCCAAGCGCGATCATAGCTTCGACGCGTCGATTCACAGTCGAGAACGAGCGACATCCTGACGTCGTCGCGCGTAAGCGGCGCGCTGTCATGTGCAAGAGATCAGTAATCATACCGACTGTGAATTTGTGCTGCGATTTCTTTGTGCAACCCCAACCCCAAGTTGCATATCGCAGGGCCCAGGCTGGATTGATTGAATGCCCCGCCCGCCGCGAGCCATCGCTTTCCCCTCCTCTTGTCGCGCAGTGACCTCTCGTGAATGGAACTGGGCCCTTCCCGAAGGCCCTACACTAAGGTACCTTAGATAGTTCGAGGCCCTGCATCAAGGAGTCACTTATCAAATTTCCAAAAACACCAACCTTCGACCCATGGTTTCGCTTCTTGCAGCGGCAAGCCACTGCAACCTGACAGACTCTCTCACCTCCACCTCAAAGTTTGGATTGCCTCAGCTGCCTTGCACTCCTACACCTCCTGCAATGCTCGAGCAGGCCATTTCCAGGGTAGCGCATGATAAATCGCTGCGCCCGTACTTAGACTTTCATCATCACAGTAATTCGATGTGCGAATGATTTCAAGGCCTGGTAATGACGGTACTAATTACCTCTGCTAAACCGATATCACATGCTCTAGAGATATCAACACCTGGAGGTGAGTAAGTATCGCTGTACCTGAATAACAGGGTTCACAGGCGCCGCGGCTCTTGGAGAACACCAGCCTAACTTCCCTCCTGGTGCGAACCGGATAAAATAGTACTAGCTCGAGGAATGCCCCTCAGCACCAATCGCCAAGCGCGCCCATCTCACTCCTGCGTAGGATAATTACGAAGCCGTTGGTTCTCAACGTCGCATCGGTTTACCGCGCACCGCCACAATTTCCGTTGCGCGTCTTTACTTGGCAACTCTACCCCTCCGCTCAAAGACAGGAAGTTGGAAATTGTGCGCCCCCCTGCAGTGGTAAGTTCCATCGCCCTGGCGTCAACTCCACGGACCGTGGCCGGCCTCAGAATCGAGAACGCGATGGCTCAAGCCAGCGACAGCCCGTCTCTTCCACAGGGCGTCTCCTTGCCGCCACGCTCCCGGGGGGCTTTGCGTCGCTTGGTCCGTGGCCCCTATGACGCCCATGACGCAGATAGCCCCCCGTGGCCGCGATGCTGGACCATCGGCTCACGCACGGTATTCACGGCCTTCGAGATCGCGGTCGCGGCATACATCTCCACCATCGACAAGCTGGCGAAGAGTCGGGGGGACACAAGGTTGGACCTCTCGACGCCGATCATGGGGGTCAGTGGGATTGTTTTTGCCGTCGTCCGTGTGTTCTGGAGTGCAAGTTTCGCTGACGGTGCGGGGAAAGGTGGCGTTTGCGCTTGCTATCGACGCCCTCATCCTCGTCGTGGCCCTGCTGGGCTGGTATGGTGCCGGCGCCGCAGGTGTCGCCGGGTTTGCTGACCTCATACCGGCCATCACCTCCCTTGTCGGCGTCATCGGATTGGCCGGGCATGGCCTAGGGAGCTCTTACGGCCCCGACCACCCGGATGTGTGGAGGTCGGAGCGCAACAATGTCATGCTGCTGACGCTGGTTGTTTGGTGGGTCGTGCGGTTGAACTTCTCGATGACTTCTACGGCTTCAGAGGAACTGACCTGTTCGTGTTTACTAGTCTTTTGCATTTCCTCAGCAGTTTTGGGGGCTGCGTGGGCTGCTGTATCACCTGCTCCAGGCCAAACTCGGTCAAGTCAAAGAAGCGCGAGGCCGGGGACGGCACTTTGTCGGAAGCACGTGCAGCTGCTGCCATCGCCGCCGCCGCCGATGCTACTGATACTGAAATGACGGCTCGGTCTACAGATTGGGAGCCGTGACAGTCAGACCTGTCGCAATACCAAGGCGCAACACATGGTGATGTTCACAGGAACAACACCGAGAGTAGCCTCAAGGAGAACCACAGTCAGGTGGAAAACACATAGATCTTATGACATCAACCAGAATGCCAGAATAGATGTTGGCGACAGTCTGGCAACACTAAGTAGTCATGATGTAATGTAATGCTAATGGTGGTGGCGCTAGAGATGATTACAGGCTCTTGTGGTGTAACGAGCATGAATAAGGCCCTGAATCCTGTCCGTCCGACGGCATATCACGGCCAGGCATTCAGGTAGTAGTATCCGGCGATGAAAGAGCAAAGATGTTTATCCTGTTCGTCGTTCAGAATTGAGTCGAGGCTTCAGCTATTACACGGCCACAAACATGAAGGCACATGATGATGATGATGATGGGGAGCGCCTAGTTGTTCAAGCCTACGCAGGCTTGCTAAAAGACTCCCGAGAGCTATTATATGGGAGTGCAGCATGCACGTGGCCTAGTTAGCTTTTAATTTAGGTGATGTGAACTATAGCTGGCTAGGGGAATCCTACTAGTACCTATCCTGTTATTTTATCAAGCCCATATTGGGCATGAGTAAGGTATCAACAGACTCAACGCTCTAGAAGAGGGATGAATCTTTAGGGTTGTCGGGGAGTATTGAACGAAACTGACTACATTGATCTAAGCCATGAATCCTCAGCCGTTGGCAAATTAGCCCAGACCTCTGGGGCCAAACGTGTCTGTTCCAAATTAGAACATTGTCACGAGTACAAAGAATATGACAAAGAATGCAGAAACGCACAAACGGCATAACATAGGAAAATCAACGAAAAAGCAGAACAATGCATCATGGTTCTATAGAGCTTAGGTATGTAAGGATAGGTTAAATCGTAATTACCCTGTCCCGTTTACTCCCTTCAACTCTCTGACCTGCTTGAAACGACCTCTTCACCCATGCAAGCAAAACACTTACGTAAGCGATTAACTGTCCGAGTCCGGTCACTCGCGAGGAGCTCGCACTTATGTCAACCGAAATCGTGCATGATATGTGCTTATTGTTGGAGCTTTCGGGATTCTGTACGCTAGCTTTTATGCCAGTCATCCTCAGTATCCGGCATGATGCTCACCCCCTTGTCTTTGCGGTCAGCCTCTTTCTGACAAAGAGTCTGATGGATAATTTCACAGTTTACCAAATGGTTTGGTCTTATGCTCTTCTCGGATTGCTACGCTGGACAAACAGCAGTTACGGCGAGTACAAGGAGCTCAGCCTCGGGGGCCCAGAGCCCACCTTTATGGATTGGTACGCCGTCGTCGCCCTGACACTCTTTGCTTACGTGGACGTCACCAAGTCCCCACGGGTCAGGCGTGACGAGGTCCCGTACCGAGGCCGCATTTTCTCTCTCCCAGTGAGGCATGGGCGGCGGCCTATCGTCAAGAGTGTTGCCCCCAATAGACAGCTTGACCAAAAGGGCTCGCCAGCCGTCTTTCACACGGTCGAGAATATGTTCCAATCATACCAGCTACTGCACCCGGAGCACTTACAAATCAAGCCGTCCGTTTTAGAGCGCGATGTCTCCGCCCTGTTCCACGGCATCGGGGATTCAGGTCAACAGTGGGAGGAGCGGGTGGAGCAATGGGAAGGCGAGATAGCCCACGTCCACGTTGCTGATGGGTCGGTGCATGTGGTATTGCATCCGGAGGATATAAAGACGGTTATCGAGGCGGGATGGGGAGAGCGGCACCCGCTATGCGCAAACAACAAGCACCGGTTCAGGTTCTACTTTAACATCATCCGAAAGCAACCGTTGCCGGTCCCCGAGGGCCTTGTGTTTATCTACGCACCACGCAGCGAGTGGGAGATTGAGGTCCTGGACGTCATTATCCAGTCCGCTATCTGGTATGCCACGAGGGGAGAACTTTACCCCGTTACGGCTGGGACCGAGTATCCCCTGGTAAGAAACCCGGCTGTAAACTGGAAGCTGAAGGAGCGGGTGTCGCCAAACCAGGCCCAATGTTACCGTTGCCAGCTCCTGAGGAACCATGCAGGTTTGCGAATGCTATCCCAATGCTTCCACGCTGAGGGCGGGGCCAGAACTAGGATCAGACAAACGGATATCCAAGTACCTCGATCTCTACTAGACACAAAAGAGCAGTGCGACCTTCTAAGCTCTAACCCTTGGTGCTCGGGTTCGGACTCGGCTTCTACTAGTTCGGTAGGG
Organism: Madurella fahalii; assembly: GCF_045866475.1. Classification (NCBI taxonomy): domain Eukaryota; kingdom Fungi; phylum Ascomycota; class Sordariomycetes; order Sordariales; genus Madurella; species Madurella fahalii. The sequence continues at coordinate 3,986,831 of NW_027263976.1, forward strand.
TCCACGACGCTCAACAATGCGGCGGAAGCAACGGCAAGCAATACCCGAGGCGTGGCAATTCCTGTTTTCACAGACGAAGAGACCTCTTCCAACTTTTCGTCTAGTTCGCGGTGGTACGGACTGTCTGAATCGCCGGAACCCGAGGCAGATGCAACGATCAACGCGGCGCGGATGGTTCATGGGAGGGGTGGGTTACATGCGCATGCACGCGAGGCACAAGCCGGGCACCAACGGCCGCGGAACTTGGAAGAGCCCTCTGGGAGAGGAGAGATGCAAGAGGAAACCGGGGACGAAGTTTGGATGGAGCAACCACCTAGTGATGTCTCGGACGAGTGGGAGAGGAGTTTTGGGGAGGAGGACTTCTTCTGAGGGTACGTTACCTGAAACAATTGACTTTGATTAATTCCGAGGCCGGTAGTTTTACGAGTTTACGCCGGGTGCAATTTATTGTTACATCAATGTAGGACAAGAATTAAAGGAGTTCAGTTCCTGGGCGTCGCAACAAAGTGGTGTCCCGGTTCTCCCGGTTTTCAGCATCCGTTATCATTGACAACTAGCGTATCTCTGATTGATCGTGTACGGAGCAATGAGAAAAGCTGAATGATTTGATCCGTTTGACCACGTTGAATTGTCAAGTGGACCCACGACCTGTCACCCATCAGCCCACTTCGGGCCACGTCTTGGCTTCTCGGGAGGATCACGCTATTCCTCTGTCCAGCTCTCATCAATACGACCCTAAAGTTCCTGCCAAGCTCCGTCGATCCAGGTTTTTTCCGTCTTTTAACTTGAGCTGCTGCGCTGCATTCCAAGGCATTCTTGAAGTCAAAAGTGCAAAGGGCTATTCCACGTGGCTTCCTACCGCTTTGTGTACGTGTAGTTCGGTCCAGTATCCGTGTTCGATTCGAGAAAACAGCTCGTAAGGGCCGAGCTGGGGGCCGTTGACGCCCAAGCCCAAATCGGAAGCCCAGTCGCAGATCATAGCAAATCTTTACTCGCTTCTGCTCAGCTTGGACGGCAACGCTGGGCCTGTTCCTGACGATATCCCGCGCTCTCGGGTGGCGCTTCGAGCAACGGTCATCGGAAGGAAATCACCTGCGCGACGCGTTGCCTTCCCCGGACTTAGACTGCCTAACAAAACCGGTTTTCGCAGACCGAATCGGCCATGGTGTGGGTAGCGACAACCCCCAAGAGTCAGCCCTAGCCCAGGGGGCCTCACGAGCCAGGGATCTTGGTATCTGCAAGATCTTGCACGACCCCAAGTCGAGGCACTCGACCATGTCAAGATCGACAGCGGCGCATACGTCTATTGGTCTCCTGGTTCCTGTCAGCATCTTCCTCTAATTATCGAGAGGGGGACCTGGCCGTCATGGAGTATAAGTACTTAAACTGAACACTGCACGCGGGGCCCTCGTGGTAGCCGTAATCCAGTATTCGATCTTGGCCGGCAAATGAAGCATCGGCCGGACGCCATGGCCCGTCTTTCAACATTACTTAGCACACTGGCGCTTGCCTTGGGCCTGGTGGATGCCACATTTCTCAAGAACGCAACGGACACTTGCAATGAGATCCGCGACGGCATTTCGGACGCTAGCAAGGTTATCTACCCTAGTAAGGCTCCTCCCAAGACCGCCGGAATAGCACAGGCTCACCCCCAACCCCAGTCCAAACCGTAAGTTACACGGATGCCATCAGCCACTGGTTCCTCTCGTCGAGCGACACACCGGCCTGCGTAGTCAAGGTTGCGTCGGCCGAGGATGTGTCGTGGGTCCTGCGGGTTGTGGCCGCCTCACGCACTCCGTTTGCCATTCAATCGGGCGGACACGCGTCGAACCCGGGCTTCTCTAGCACCAAGGGAGTGCACATCTCGCTCGACAACCTGAACCACATGCAGCTGTCGGATGACAAGAAGACGATTAGAATTGGGTTTGGCGCGGTAAGACGACCGGATATCCCTGCGGTTTCCGCGCTTACTGAATCCTTGCCAGGCGTGGAAGGATGTGTTCGACTATCTGGAGCCTCATGGGGTCAATGTCGTTGGCGGCAGGGTTATTGGTCCTGGCGTGGGCGGATTCACTCTCGGCGGGGGCTACTCGTGGTACGCTAAAGCCAAGGGTTATGCCTGCGTCAATCTGAATCGGTTTGCTGACTTAGTGTTAGGAAAACAAATCAATATGGTGAGCTGTTAGCTGACGAAGTTGAGATAGCTGTACCATTTCTAATCTCCATTTTGCATAGGCTTGACTTCTGACACGCTCAAGAGTGTGACAGTAGTCCTTCCGGTATGTGTGCTTTTCGTTGCCTCGGTTGGCTCCACTGACGGTAAGGTTATTTAGAATGGGACGATCACCACCGCCTCCCAGACCCATAACAAGGACCTCTTTTTCGCTCTCAAGGGGGGTATGAACCGCTTTGGCATCGTAACCTCGGGCGAGTTCTACACTCACCCACAGCCTCCCAAGGTCTATGTATGTCTGCCAACAAAATCTATTACACTACTAGCAGCACACTGATATTGTCCAGGGCGGACTTCGGATGTATCCGTCAAGCTCGGTCCCCGAGGTGCTCAACGCAACCAAGCACTTCTTCTACGATAACCATGACCCGAAAGCCGGGCTCATCACTACGATTGAGGGCGGTCCCCTGGCCACTTCAGCCCTAGCGCTCTTCTTCTACGATGGCCCAGAGAAGCCGCCAAGTTTTGACCTGTTCGACGGCATCCCGCACGTTCTCAGTAACGTTGGGACAAAGACCTTCTCGTCGCTCATTGCCAGCTTCCCCGCTTACCTCGTTCTGAACGCCAGAGGTACCTTCGCAACTCTTTCCACCTCGGAACTGTCCGAGCGCTTCTTGGAGGCCGTCAAGCACGAGGCCGATGTACGCGAACCACAAATCCGATGAAAGAAGGACCGTGCTAACCAGTTATCACCGCGGGTTACAGGAAATCGGCAAAATTGCTGCCCTTCACAGCGGCACGACACTTAGTTTTGATATTGAGCCATTCACGCCATATGGTGAACACGCTACCGAGGGTGCGTTCCCGCATGCCGACTCTCCCCTTCCTGTAAGCCCAATCTATCCATGCCATTCTCCCGCCGACACGCCTGTTGACTGTGACTACCTACCCAAGCTCAACCTCTACTTTGCCTGGGCCAACCCTGCCGAGGACGAGTGGTGGCACGCCCGCATGCGCCAGGCCATCGACACGCTCAAGCAGGTAGCCATCGACGACGGCATCTACCGGGACACTTTCACGTACTACCCTAACTATGCCATCTCCGGCACCACGGCAAACGAGCTCTACGGGCCACAGAATGCCGCTCGGCTCAAGGCCATCAGGGACCAAATCGACCCTGACAGGATTATGGATTTAGCTGGAGGGTTCGACATTTAAATATCATTGTGGCAAGATGATGCTGGTGGTAATTAGTAGTAATACTAGTAAATAGTAAAAATATAGAGTTGGGGAATTTGTCCAAGCCGACTACGAGCCTCGACAAACAAGCAATAGTCAGCACCTAGAAGAGAAAAAAAAAGAGGGGAAAAAAAAAAAAAAAAAAAGCAAACAGTCCTTCACAACTTCGCCCCTCCCTTCCTACTATTCCCCTTCCTCCACCGCGCCACCCTCTCCGAACTCCCCTCCAGCCCCGCCAACGTCGCCTCGTCGTCGCCGGGAATCACCATCTCAAAAATCGTACCCTCCCCACCCACGACCGCATACTCGTAATACCCGCACCTGGCGATCGGCTTGATCCTCGCGAGATCCACCCGGCCGCGCTCATCCAGAGCCCAGTCGGCAATGTGGACGGCGACGACCCGGCCGACGACGACGTCGACGGCGGCCATGGGGGCGGCGGGGCGGCCGGGGATGCGGAGGGTGGCGTGGTAGACGCACTCGAAGCGGACGGGGCTGGCGGCGACGAGGGGCACCGGGTTGGCGCCGTCGCCGGGCAGGCGGGTGGAGAAGGCCTTGGCGAGGCCGGCGCGGGCGAACTCGTCGACGCCCGGCGCCACCGGCTCCGCCGTCGCGTTGACCTGCTCCCGCAGCGCGTACGTCGCCAGGCTGAAGCCGAACTTGCCCGTCGCCTCGGCGTTGCGCACCGTGTCCTTCTGCCGGCCCCCCGGCGTCTGGTTGGCCGAGAAGAGGAGCAGCGGCGGGTCGAAGTTGAGGGGGCAGAACTGCGAGAAGGGCGCGAGGTTGTGCGTCGGCTGGCGCTTGTTTCCGCCGCCGCTGCTGTTGTCGCTGTTGCCGCTGTTGCCGCCGTCTTCGTCGGACTCCGGGGAGGAGGTGGTGGAGATCCAGCCGATGGGCCGCGGGACCACGCAGGCTTTGAAGGGGTCGAAGGGGAGGTTGTGGGGGGTTTTGCCGGGCAGGTAGAGCATGGCTGTTTCTCTCCGTTCGTCGTTCCTTGGACTATGTGGTTTTTTTCGACAAGAGATACACGCGATGGATCAGTAAATGGAAGTGTAAGTAGCACGGAGCGGCGGAATGCGCTGTCTGAGGTGCTTTTTTGTGTTATGTCTTAGCGCGCCCAAGTGTCACGGCGGGCCCCGCTCATGCTGCAGCCACTCTTAGGTACTCTGTACAGTGCCTGCTGTACTCGGACCTCAATTCCTGTATGTTACAGGAAGCTGGTATCATATGCTAGGGATATCGGACGGGCGAGAAAATGAAGAGCGAGATGTAATTGCAGTGGTGCAAATCTTTCCAGTGATAATTAGCGTGAAGTTTTCCAGTTGCCCCCATTTAACGTCTAAAAAGTAAAGAAGAATACCACATTGGGAAATACATTCCCATATCTCCAACGCGTGTACCCTCTCTTTTCGCCAACCATGAGTGTAATGTATACAGTCGGCTGATGCCACCTGGCTTCTGTCTTGCTATCGTTAGCGCAGCAAGTGGCTTTTGCGTTCACGATCCCTCGGCGGTGTTTTACTCGGCTTTCCAGAAACGGTAAGCCTCTCGCATCGACCGTATGCAGGGCAACAGGCGAAAAAGGTCCGGAAGAAAAAGAAAGAAGGATAAAAGAGGGAAAGATGAAGAAGCGTAACAGACTAAAGGTGGGGTCGAACGAGCCAACCTGTCTCTGGGGATTCGCACTGTCAGATCCATCTGCAATCTAATTAATTATCAACCCGAGGCTGCGGCATCCCTATTGATTCACCGGGTTTGCCGAGTGAGGTGATCGTTTGAACATGAGACGAAAGAAGGTGGGTTGTCTGTATCCTGTCGAGGGAAGATTCGGCCACCCAGGCCAACCGTACGACCCGGGAAGGTGCTTCAGTTCTCTACTACATTTCCTTCATTGCGGCCTAGGTACCTTAGGTACCTTACCTTCGCGCTTGATCATTTTCCTGCCCCTCAGGAAGCGATATGTTCTTTCAGAATTAACTCTGGTTTTCTATTAGAGATCTCTCTATTGCACTGACTGTCTAATTACCCGCCGCTGACGGCCTCCGATCTTGCCCAAGATGACGCGTCACGCAACGTGGGCAGCTCCTTCACAACCGCCCATGTCCCATCCCATTCCCAGTACGAAATCCTTCCATCGATCCCTTCTGTAATCATGTGCATCTTCTGGCTGAAGCTCCCTTGAACCAAGCTCCACACATGCTTGACCCCGTCCCCGGCAGATTCCACCATCCGCCACTTGCCCTCGCCATCCCCCGACGGTGCTCTCATGTGAAGATCATCGTTGACTCTTTCCCAGTGCTGCACGCTACCCTTCACGGCCACAGCAAGCTGAAATCCCCCAACACTGGTCTCGTTCGCAGTGTTGAAATAGTCCTGGATCATGACCGCTGGCGTGTCGGCCGGGATGTCCGAGCCAAACACCTCGCCCGCGGCCCATGCGGCGTTAGACCGCCCCTCACGCCAAAACATTTGCAGCTTGCCGTCAGCCCGGACAGCCACCGTGTACAGGTTGCCCCGGGAACTGCTTTTGGGGTCGTACATGTCCAGCCCGACATTGGACTGCACCAGCGCCGGACCGCTCTGCGAGATCCCGCTCGCAATCCGGGGAGTTACCAGAGTCCAGGTTGTCTGATTGGGAGATTGTTGCCACTTTGGCGGTCAGCCTCGGTTTCCCAGGCAAAAACTGTGAGGAAAATCAAGGCTTACTTCATTTAGTGTCCCGTCGGAATGTTTGACAACCACCACTAGCTCAGAACTGTCGCCCTGTACCATACCAGGGAAGCCATCGATATTTCTGTCTTGGATCGTTGATACCTTAGACCACTTCTTCTCGGATTGGCTGTAAACCCATTGCTGCAGAGCGCCGTTTTCATCGGCGCCAACGGCATGAAAGTCCCGGTTGAAAGAGGTCCCGACGATTGCTGGCTGGCCAATGAACTTTGCATTGCCAGCTTGAACCTCGGAAACGATACTCCATTCCATGGAATCACCATCTCGTGAGACATGGGTAAATCTGGCCGTGTTAGGGTCAGCGACGAGCAACTCAAAGTTGCGGTGCGTCTCCCCGTTCCCTGACTGCATCATGCTGCCGCTTTGGTGCCGTTTCCGTGTCCAGGGATCGGGATTCACATTTACCACGCCGTATTTAGTCCATATGTCAATGTTGGCGACGTCGTAGCTGCCGTCGATCCAATGTTAGACCTGGGAAATGTCCCAACTGGGTTCGAGGAAGAGATACCCAAAGTAAATAAACCCGTTCTCTCCCCATCCTTTTCCCCACGAATTTTTGATGACCCACGCTCGCTTGGTGTCGTCGTATCCAACAATGAGCGCGAGATGGTTTCCCGTTGACGCTGACACACCGTCATGCTGATAGACCGTGCCAGGGTTCGCCGGTTTCCACGAGGAGTAGTCGTTGTAGAGGATGAACGTCGCAACCAGGGGCCCGTACTCGTCTAGCCACTTTTTCTGGTCGTCAATGGTCCCCAGAGCCTGGTAGAACGGAATGTGTGTGGTCCGGCCCGTCCTATCGGCGCAGTGGAGATAGGGATGCAAGGTCGCCTCATAAGGATCGCACGGCCAGTCTGCGATGCCTGGGCGTATGGGGTCAGTTTCATTGATGAACTGGTAGCCCATCCCGGCAACGTAAGCTAGGGTTTCTTCGGCATTCCCGGTGCTCTCGCATGCTGCTCCTACGCCGTCGTGCACATCGGCTTCGCTGCGCTTGCTCCAAACGCCGTGCTCGATGCGGACCATGGATTCGATCAGGGCTGCCACGGCAAAGGCCCAACAACTCTGGCAACCTCCCTGGTCTTGTGGAGTTGTGATGTAGTTTACCCCCGATCGATTCCTCCAGTCGACAGCCGAGGGTCGCGCGGCCGTATCACTGCTGCCGGCTGTCGCCTTATTGTTTGAGAGGGGTTTCCCGCTACTCACTCGACCCATCGATGAAGCATAGGCCGACGATCGTATCGTAGACCAGTCAAGGGGACCGACCGACTCGGCTGGCACCGGATCCGGCCATGGTAACTGGCGTGGTCGTCGCTGCGGCCCAGCAACAACACCGGCTGCAAATACGAGCGTCAAGGCCGTCGTCCACCAGACCGAGCCCATCGTGTCCCAAGGGATTCGAAAGATGGTTGTGCAGATGTGCTTGCGCCATTTACGATGAGCGGGCGGTCCCGTAGGTATTTAACGTGTAATTAGCCTCCAGTTTAACAACAGTTTAATTCAGGATTTCTCCGCTGGCCTCAGTCGAACTCAAAACAAACCCCACAAACCACATTTACGTGGCGCATCCCCTCTTCGCACTTTTCATCTTGAAGAACTTCTCCTTCCGAACTACCAAACCAGGCATCTTGCTATGGTGATCACCTCGCTCACAAACCTGGAACCTAGCCCCGGCTCTGCCCTCCCCGTCTTCCCACCAATTACCGGTTCGCTCCCCACAGAGCATCCCGGGCCCAACAGCCGCTGATCTCCCGACGTGCCGTCTGAAACGCCAGGGCTCCACCCACATACAAGATCCAAGGTCAGGGAACGCGTACGCTAACTTCGAGTTCCCTTTTAGCCGGATCCCGTTCCTGGCTCTAACGTCCGCGGCTCTAGTAGGCCGCCCGGCGACGACAAAAGCCGCATCAATGAAGAACGCGGCGCGCCCCGCGACCGGTTCCGTAGTGCAAAAACCACAACATCAGTGTTCAAACGAAAAGCGTGGCCCTTTCCGCATTACATCTCAGAATGTGTACGCCGCACCAGAATCACCACCGCCCGACCCGGGTGGCGGGAAAACGGCCGCCAAAGTTAGCAGGCAATGAACATGGAGTAGAAGATGAGCTGTTCAGCAGGTCGCATTTTACGGAAAGCCGATTTCGCCTCTGCAAAGTGCCACAAGGCTTTTCGATCGCTAACCTGCATCAGATAGGACCGAGTTGCAGTAGCTAGTACCTCCCCGGCTCGAGGTTTCTTCCTAGGTGATTGTTGCCCGTTCCGCATTTTGGCCATTATCTTCGATATGGCCGTGATGGGGACTTTGGGTCATTTACTTCTCGGACCCGTCCGAGAATATTGGATTCGTTTTAGAGAACCTTCTGCGAACTTCATCTTCCTCGGTAATATTATAACTCTTAGATTCCGTCATCTCCAGTGCTTCCGCTTCCAATCCCTGAATTGGAGGCTGGAGCAAGTCCGGACACGAAATATGGGCGTCATTAACGGTTTCCTCGTGTCTTCCGGGATCCTCGAGCGGACCAAGATCCCTGTCGACGTCTTTCCCTCTCGAGGCTTTTACATTTCGGGCCTCGAAAATCGCGATTGGAAATGGTGGAGACAATTCTTGATCCTCCTGCTACCCAAGATTCTCGTGTGCTTCATGCATAGGCGAGATACTAATAGCGGCATTGAGGTAGATTGTTTGTAGATTTCCCACAGGTTCGTCTTGATGTCCTTCCAACCAAGCTCGTTAGTAAAGATGAACCTGTTGGCAGTGGCGGATCTCTGATTTGCATGGATGAGTCCGTTAGCGTACCTTGGTGACGAGACCAGATGGATACCCCCAACGGACAGTATATCTATCTTCATTAATCTGAAATAATTTCAATCAGTGCATAAAAACCGAAAGGGGTTTAACTTACAGTTATAGCGTGATTAATGATCCCTTCCTAGATCTTCAGGTAGATTACAGCATGATATATAAATAGTCCCGCAATCTCGGGAACACATATTGAGTAAGGTGTATCGTAAGAAGGGAAGGAGATTTCTTGCGACGATAGTTTCAGGCCCGGGAGCTCACCCCCTAAAGAAGATGATATCTGAATGGCGTGCTGTATGTACTGTACTATCAGTGTTATATCCACTACCGATAGTGCCCGGTTTAGCGAACCTGTACGTCACCAGGCTCGGACGTAGCTCCACCAGCCTCGTCTTCCTTGTTGGGGTTCCCGTGTTCCAAATTAGGAAGAGGAAAGAGAGTGAGCTGCTCTAGATACCTCCCTATGTGCCAAAATTAAGCAAGTCCCTTCACTCTCTTCTATCCTACTCATCTCCCTTTACTCCTCCCCCACTCATTTCCGCATCGTCCGCTCGCTACGATGTACTAACTCGCTTGACTCCCGCCTCGCAGAAGATCCTCAGCACAACCTATTCCCCCTTCAGCCTCTTCGGGCTCCTTTTCACCGTCGCCTTGGGCGCCCGCGTCATCGCCACATCCTACTCGGTCGAGCCGATTCTCGCCTGGTCTCACCGCCGGGCGAAAGCCAAGTCGTATGCCTATGTGGAATGGCAGACCAACTCGACACTGCAGCCTCAGCGGTTGGCGCACCAAGGCGTCGGTGCGGGCTCGTGATCGCGCGGTGTCGAGGACGTGCCCCTGACCAAGGCCGGGGAGAATCTGGGTCTGCTTGACCTGACGGATCCGGAGCTCCCGGGTTTGCGGGGTACCGGACGGAAAGGATGGTGTGGGAGGGAAGGAGATGGGGGAGGTAACTCGGCGCTCTGATCGAGCCAGGCAAGTCGAGCCTAAGCAAGCCAAGGAAGCACCCGATACCCCCCCAGTCAACACCCCGAAGCCTACAGTCAAGCTCCAATCCTCGAGGAGCCTGCCCTTACAGAGGGGTCTAGGTACCTACTCTTCTACGCAGTGAAGGGTTGACCAGGATAGGGTGGGAGGAACATGCATGACGCGGCCCCCGGAGGCGAGGCCCCGGAGTTTCGAGGCGCCCAGTCTCCGAAGGAAAAGGAATTGACCTCTAAGGCATACATGGTAGTGTCAAATCAGAAGAACAGACGACGTCCCATGCAAAAAGCGAAGAATCTAGAACCCGTTGCGGCCGAATTGACAGAAAGCAAGGTTGCGTGTTATTGTTTCAACGAAATCCGCGTAAGCACAGAAGAATAGAAGATGGGCATTCTGCACGTCTGCTCACTGAAGTGCAAATCCACTACCAGAAATCCCCGGCCACTACCTCGACAGTCAGCCAACCTGCGAACCCTCAGCTCGTCCTTAACCCGTCTTTGTAGCGATCGCAGCGTTGTATGCCGCGGACGACGTCTTGATGCCGTTGAAGTAGGCCTTGTAACTGGTTTTGATGGACCCGTTGAGTTCGTCGCACATCTTCTTGGTCTGCTCCACGACGTCGACGATGTCGATGATCTCCAACACGGTATCGACAACCGACATGACGACGGCGACGACGGCGACAAACTTGCCCACCGCATCCATCATACCGAAAGCGCTCGACTCCACCTCTGCAACCTCGAGTCCAGCCGCCTTGGCGCACTTTGCGATGGTCTTGTTGGCGATGTTCAGCTTGTAAGCCATGATGGCAATCGAAAGGTTTTGGATGATCGTCATGGCGGTGCGGTCCATGGTCAGTCCCTTGATGGAATTCAGGTATTTCTGGACATCGGCCTCCGACTTGTCACTCAGATTCAATTTGTCCAAGGCGTCATAGACGTCATTGATCTCCTTGCTGTTGTAGAGAATCCGTGCCGACTCGGCGTATTTCTTGAATCCAGCGGCGTCGAGCTTTCCATTGTCCCTGTGCACTTCGGCCATGAACTGCATGAGGATCGAGCGGCATCGTCTGGTGTCGATGCCCTTCGGCGCTTTCGACGCGATCAGCGCGTTGTTCGCCTTGTACTGGACGATGTAGAGGTGGACGTTGGGGTTGATCTTGGACGAGATATCGGTGTCGATGGTGGCCAACTTGGCGTTCAGCTCCTTCGACTTGCCGGATATCACCTTCTTCAAGACGGCCTCAGAAGCCTCGAGCGCTACGAACGCGCACATGCCAAGGCCAAACGACCAGATGGACGCCACGGCGGCAGCATCGGCTGCGATCTGCATGGCGTCGGCGGCAATGGTCTCATCGCGCACGGTGGTGGCCAAACCGGTGAGCACGTCGAATTCGGAGTCGACAGCGGCGTCCGATGCGAAGTCGCCCAGACCGGTGAACAGTTGTTGCTCTGAAATCACCTTGTCGATGTTTTCGTCGCTCTCCGAGTCCCAGGTGGACATGTAATTGAGGTAAGTAATCATATCAGTGCTCATCTTGGTTGGTGTTCGTCAAGTCCTAACAACAGAAATATGCGTATGGAGAGAGAGGGGGGTTCTGGGTATCAAGGATGTTGATGGAGGATGAAGTGAAAAGAGGGAAGGGTTTGAAAGCTCTTTTATAATCAAAACCTTGGTAAGTCCGTCCCTTGCCATTGTACCTACAATACAAGTTGATCCGCAACTGCCGCCGTGCCCTCCCTCAAACGGGCGATACGGACTGTGGCTTGCGCGAGTTCCGATGGCCTTTGTGGTATTCAGCTGCGCTTGTTCGACGCCATTGCTCCCGATTGCCAGTGTTGCATGGTATTGCAGCAGACAGCAACCGATCGGTGGCGGCAGCGCCAGTACTCCACATCTATTGGCAAACTGGGCCACCTGGGACCACATCACGACTGCCGGAGATGCACTGACGGATGTTCTCGGCAAACCACATTATCTGCACAGACAGACAGGAGAAATACCGGATAAGGCCCAGCGAATTCCGTGAGGATAACCTGGTGTACACCTATGTAAGCTTCGGCTATCACGGTGATCATAGTTGCATTGACGAATGTTCTCAGCCAGCCAAATGAGCTGCACCAGTTGACAAGAAGAATAACTGCACGTGGTCCAGCTAATTCTGTGATGACAAGCTGGTGCCTCTGCGAGAGGACAAATCTGATTGGATACAAGGAACTGTGTGTCTCATACACAGGGTAGAGGGACCGCCCATCGGACCTCCGCAGCCCCCCTTTCCCCCTAAAAAACAAACAAAGCTTTGGCCGAGCAGTGACAGGTAAAGCTCAAGGATCATCCACTCACCCCGCGATTTCGGACGCTCTCCGCCGCCACATGCAGGATATGACACATACCAAGTGGGAGACATCATTCCGCGATTGCCGCTGCCCATCGACTGAAAGCGGTGAGACGCAGATCTTTACCTCCTCAACAGCTGTGGCCGCGGGCAAGGAGAGAGTATCGTGATCACGATGGCTGCTTCGAGAAAGTGTAGACTCAACAGTGCCAGCGGCAAAGCGCCGGCACTGGAGTGATAGGCTCAGCTCTGCCAGCTCAGACGTCCAGATATCTGTACGAAGTCGTCAGCTGGCAGAAACTCGGTCTCGCAGTGAAATCGCCACCAAGAGCAGACTGGATACCCACGAGCACCATCAAGACGGCGGGGGACATCGTGAAAGAGAGGACTCCCGATTGCGGGGATGGGGGAGGCAGGGCTTGGATTAGTAATAAGGGAAGATTTTGATTGATTCGGTTGACATGTCCCTTTCATGCTTCGTATTGTGGGCTCGGCCTTCATTTGGTCCCTCTGGATTTGCCTCTTGAGAGGATGTCAACATACAACCCACGCAGCTCTGCTGCTCATCTCTCAGCAAGATGCTGCCCGGCAGCCTCAAGAGCACGTACCAGCAGTACAAACATGACACGGACGTCGTGGCCTCATGGCTCGCCCACACAGGCATGATGTTTGGCTGTCTTGATAACATGTTGCGATCGTCTAACGCCCCGATCTCTTCAAGCCTGCCCCAAGGGTAAAACTCGGAAGGAAAGGCCGCCGGTTCCACTCCCCCTCCCAAGCCCCCCAAACATGTTTTGGCCATCAAGAACTTCTTGCTACTTGCCGAGTTCATCGTCGAGAGACAGAAGGACAAGAACATGGTCGCAGTCAATATCTCTGTCGCTTTCAGCAAGGCCATCGAACGCGCCATCGAGGTCCGCAAGGGATTTGTCGTCCTTCTCGAGAAGGCCGGGGCCACGCTGGACATGACGTCTGACGAGAAGCACAAGTTTTTCGTCGGCGTGCTCGAGAAGGTTCGCGACACCCTCAGACCGCCCTTTTGGCAGTCTGCCCAGGGCGCCAAGAAGAAGGCCGGAGGACTCGATGAGACCGAGTCACTTGCCGAAGCACTTAATTCTGGTCAATCCGATTGCGGCGTGCTGACAGCCAACCTATTTGATGTTCTCAAGGCATACGACGTTCCGGAAATCGATCTGACTGCCGCCGAAGGGCCAACAGAAGAGGAACAGCAGTCAGCAGTAGAGACGGATGCCAAGGCCAAGGAGGCCGTTCTCATCGACTGCGAATCCGAGTTGCAAAACACTGCCGCCGACAGGTTCCTGGTATTCCTGGCTCTTGGGCGCGACCTGAACGCTATCCGGGAATAGGCCAAGGCTCTCTGGGAATCTTATGCCAATCGCCAAATCTCACTCTCGTCGGTTGCCATCGCCACCAACACGGCTCTTGATCTCGCTCGACGCATCGAAGAGGAAGTATCGCACATCTTCAAACCAGATGGTTACGTCGAGGGCATGATCGAAAAACTTGTCAAGATTATCTGCGCCGTGCGTGGTCTCCCGCCCACGGGGAGCAGAAACGGTACATATCCATTTAACATCCAGCTGTACGAGACCATGGATTTCTGCATGGTCAATGCTTTCATTTTCTTCAACGGGTTTCTTCAGGTTCTGAGCTCAGATGACTCGGTCATATCGGGATACAACGGACAGGTCGGATGGTATGACAAGACGGTTCGATATGACACTCTTTCGAGTCAGGGCAAGTTTGAGGCCGACAGAGCCGCCATCATGGAGTTGTTCCCCGAATTCGACCGTCTTGGAGGACTCTGCTTCACGAAACCCACCAAGGAGTTTGACAGTGCTCCATCGGTGGTGGATGAGATGACCCGGGGCCTTCGCCTTATGAGCTCCAAGGCCGCGGACGAGGATCCGAAGCCTCTCTGGATGGCCCTCGCCACATCTCTCCATCTCGATGTTGTCAGAGTCCTTGGCGACGAGATTGACCGTCCATACCGTGAGATGGTGGCTGTCAACAACATTGTGGACCTCAGCATCAGGGAACATTTCAAGTACCACCGATCGTCGCGCCCGCTGTCCGTCCCGGGCTGGGACAAGGACGCCGACAAGGCGCTCGAGAAATTGCAGAAAGACTCCGAGTTCTGGCGGGAGGGTGCGAATCCCCTCTATGCCGTCCTCGGTAGCGCCGGCCTTCGCATCAAGACAACTGCTTTCCTCAAGCGCCACGCCCTCTACTGTGGCCTTTGGGTGGCTGACATGCGTGCCCGACTGCATCATCTTGGCGTAGCTGTCAACCGCGCCTACGGAAGCATCCTGTACGCCGGCCATCTGTACAATGCGATGGAAGCAGAGGGATTGATCCCAGAAGACAAGAAGTGGGACGACATGGAGCTCTTCTTTGACGTCCAAGGGGGTCGGGACACTTTTTTCATCGGCAAGGCGCCAACCGATAACACCGAGTACCACAGGCAGATCTGTCTCGTCATGGGGTTCTCGGCCACCGAATCGCCTGGACTCTTCTGCGCGATGTCAAAACTGCCGTCGAGTCTGACATGCTCAAGCGGCTTGGTACCGAGTACATCAGAACTGAGTACCAGCTCCCTTTGGGGTCGGCTACATCATGCGATCTCTCTGCGGCGACTCGCTCAACAACTCGTCGCCACAACGGCGCTTCTCGACAAGGCCGCCAAAGTTTATCTCAGCAGTCTGGGCGGTAGTGATAAAGACAACGAGCCCCGCAGCCAAGTTAAGAACAAGATTGCCATTTTGGAAGCGACTACTAAGATGCGCAAGGTCGAGCCTGATTCGCCATGGCCGACGGCAAGTCAGCCCCCTGCGGACCGTTTCGGCGTCGACTTCGACTCCAATCCCGACGACGATGATGACGACGACGACGACGATGATGAGGAGGGAGACTTTGGGCCGCTTCCGTCGTGGCTCGGCCAGGGTGTCCCACGTCCAGTCTTTCGACAGACCCGACAGACGCGCGGGTCGAGATCAGCTCCTCCGCAACGGGGACAACTGCAGCGCGAGCAGCATCAAATTCGAGGCGGTCAACGACAAACTGAGGGTCAAAGAGGTGCTTCAGGATTCGATGTTCGACTCGAGGCTGACCTCCGTTCCCACGGTATCGACCCCGTCCAGTTGGTGCGGGACATGGCTGCTGCCGACTCTAATGTCCCGTATGATCCAGACCGCTTGGATCGCTTGATGCGAGCCATGCCTCTTCTGAGGACTGCGAGGGAGCGACTGGGGCTGTGGGTGGTTCTATACCACCTACGACAGGTGTCTCCCCATCCAACGGAGACACCACATCAGTGTGTCTCTTTGATGAGATGCATTGAACCAAACCATTGTGTAGCTATACCCCGATTCGTGACTTTGAGCTTGTGTATCTACACACAGCGGCATCAATGAATCAGTCTGGCGTGTGCCAACAAAAAGGAGGGAAATGGCGTTGAAGCATTGAGTCAGGGGATGAAACAGGCATTACGTCCTGACATATGGGGCAATCTTGTGTAATACTAGTCTAGACTCGTGGGCTACTTAGATGTAGTTAGAGACTGGACGGGAAATCCAACCTAGGATTTCAATGTGTACTTTTCAGGGGGCCTTTGCTTTTTGCATGATTAGGCTACAGCATACATTTCTCTAATGGTTCGTTGTGAGGAACTCAGGGAGATGGACGCTTGTGCAGATTTTATGGAAATCAGGCAATCCATGCATGGTATTGGAATGCGACTGAACCGAAGGTTGAGGGGTTTTGCTCAACTTGACTGACATACCAGGTTCAGTTCCACGACACGTTCCTTCAAGCGCCGTACGATCGACCCTACTTGCTGGCAACACAAATCGTCCGCCGATTGGCCATCCTCTAACCCACATCACCCTCGGGCTCTTTACAACAGGTTTCATCGCCTTGGAGGACTCGTGGCACCCCGAGCTCGCACCGGAGCCGCGACTTCCGGTTGGCTGCCTGGAGCCTTGTGTGCCCCGCAGGCACGCAACCCTGGGCTTGTCCGACGCCTGTTGCTCACAATGGCCACAATCTTAATCAAATCCCTTCCGAACCTAGAACAGAAGAATGAATACTCTATGCCCCGGCGACGGTATCAATCCAAGGTGGTTGGGGTGGAGCTTCAAATGCAGCTTGGCCAGGATGTAGAGATTTGGGCGGGCTCGTACGAGTCCCCAGACTGACGTATGGCGCGGGCTACTTCATCACCAGCCGTTTCAGCCTCAGGAGCTCCATGATTGACGATATCAAGACCAAGTCTGCTCTGCTTGAGCGGAAGAGAGCCGCCAAGTTTGGTGGATTAAATATTGGAGTCGATGGTATGTTTTTGAACATGTACCATGCCCCTGACATGAATCAATGCCAACCACAGAATCCTTTGACCATCTCCCCGTTAATAGATCGTCGATGATTCAGCTAATTCCATTCTGTGTCTCCATACTTCCCAAACGATACCAATCTGAAGACCATAGCTTTGTTCGAATCTACTGGACCGGTTCCTCCAGTTGCTCCGCAAGCCTCGTGAACAGCTTCGACAGAAGGACCGGCACTACGTCCTAGCACATCTCTTTGCTGATATCTATGATGCGCGCGTAGAGGCTGACAGGCTTCATGAAGAGCTAGCTGCGCAACACAAAGAGTTCGATACTCTCCTACCAATGCCCAACTTACACCCGAGTACCCCAATCACTACCGGAATCCTCTTCGCGTATCCGCCAAGACACCCATCGTTAAGTCGACGAGTCCAAGAGGTTTACAGTCGGTTAGGAAGATGCTCCTCACGGGGCAGAGATTGGCTAGACAGCGCCGAAGAAAAGGCCAAACATACCGAGGGAATAATTCGAGACCATCTCCACTTCATTGACAAGACCATGTCGTTGATAGAGATATACGCCTATCCAACGCCGAAAGCCACTGCTGCTCCTTCAGCAAAAAGTCGACTACTCCCTGGGAAACAAACGGTACTTTATCCCCGGCAATGCCAACGACATCCCCATCGAACCGAAACCTGACTCCGGTGCCGCTATCTCCTGCACTTCTTCCTCTTTCGCCTCGACTATCGGACTCTGTCCCAATCCAGGAACGCACAAAACATCCTCATCGACTCCAGCAAACATGTCTTCTCTCCTGGGTCGGTTCAAATATCGGGGAGACTTGCCAACGAAACCAAAACTCATCTCCTCGACCGCATGGTCATGCCGGCGTGCCATGCTCTTGGCGACCTTCTTCTTGGCCGGCCATTTCTCAACGCGGCCAAAACACTCACGGCGCTCAACCACCGCGTCGAAACTGCAGTGCTAAACACTATCAACACGGTCAGAATATCAGTGTGCTATATCGACAGTAATACGGTAAAGACTCCACACGTCAGCGGATATCTCCACGGCGAACAAGCGACTGCCCTGCCGGACATTGGGTCGCACGTGATGCTCATGTTGGAGGCATACGCCAGAAAGCGCGGGTTCCAAATCGATAAAGACCCGGAGAAAGAGGTGCAGCTTGAGTTTCCGGATAGGTCGACGGCGTTTACAGATGGCGTGGTGGAAGATGTGCGCTGGGCTTTTGGTGCCGGAAAAAAGAAGGAGGTTGTGACGAGGTTTTACGTGTTGAGGAATCTCCCCGTGGATGTGATTCTGAGCAATGAGTGTGTGATGGAGCATGATGTCTTCTCTAGGTATGGGGAGGATGTAGCAGACTTGGATGAAGAGCAGACTGAGCAGGGAGGAGAACAGGGGGCAAAGGAGGCAAGTTGTTGGCCCCTATTTGTTTCTTATTCGTATTATCAAGGCGCGGTATAAGAAAAAGTGGCTGAGCGTCAAGAACGCAGGGGTTTTGGGATGGTGAGTGTCTATATCGTCTCTGCTTTCCTCTTGCGACCGAATGGTTTCCACTGATATGACTTTAGTTACATCCCCAACGCATTCGGACCCGCGGTCGAAGTAGCTAGGCTGGTCCGACGATATAAAGTAGGCTTGGATCTCGCAGAGAAAGTGAGCGGCCAAGGACCCTGAGGCCAGTTATGGAGTTAAGAAACGACCCCTGTGAGGGAACCAGCAGATGGCGGGGAAGGCGGGAAAGGCGCGATGCAGGACCACCAGAGAAAACTTTTCTGAACCGACCACTGCTGTGTAACAACACCGTTGTTTAATCTTCGATATCCTTTTTTGGCGCTCTAGCCGGCTCGTCACGCCAAGTGCAGCAGGAGAGTCTCCATGGGATTGGCGGGTGGGAATGCCCCACACCGGATTCCCCAGTCGTAGCCAATGATTGTGCTGGCACAGATCTGTAATGATGTCTAGCCCCGTCCCCCCCCCCCCCTCACCTCCCCCAGCGAATCTATGCACCCCACCCACCTCCCCCTGTCAGCTCAGCTCAATACGGTCAGCTCAGCTCAATACTGTCAGGCCAACCCAATAATGTCAACTCAGCCCAATATGCAGGGCTCCGGGCTTCAATGCACGCGACTCATTTGAGGTGGCCCGCCGCCTGGCGTCATCGGGCTCACCAAGAAGCAGCAAGGCAAATGATAAAACCATGGCACTACAAGGCCTCGAGTTCTGAGCTCCACCAAGTTGGAGCCGTGTTGCTCTTCCTTCTCATGGCATTGGCAATTCTAGTTGCCCCCCTTTCATCCACCCGACTCCCACCAGCAACATGACTGCAAGTGTTAACAGCACCGAGGGAGTGGCCCCTCATCGACGCACCGGAGCTTGGCTCCATCTTCCCTGGAAGCATGTGGCATGGCGTTTCGCAAGCTCCATGGTGCTCTGCATCATCCTCGCCGTTATCCTCTACGTTTTCGAGAGGATGGAGGTTCTCGACAATTGGGAAAGACGGGGCTTCAACACACTATCCATCCTGTTGTCGTCGCTCGTCAGCTTGTCTCTGGGCTCTCTGTTGGGACTGTTGGGGGGGATGCTTCGCTGGCCCTTGCTGGCGAGGGGTCCTGCTTCGCCACGAGATGTACGAAAATGTTTCTTCATTCTTTGGGTCTGCAGAATGCGTAATAGCTGACAACGCGTGTGAAAGGTCGACTTGATCCTCGCCATGGCAGAGCCCACCGGTTCTCTCCGTCTCATGTGGCGCCATACCAGAGACGGGCGATGGACCTTCACAACATGGATTACGGCACTGTACCTGCTGTTAAACGTCATCGGCCGGCTGAGCATTGCGACACTTGGTCTGACATTCGACACAAATGAGGATGTCACCATCGAGTACCCCGCCATGGCGACGGACTGGGGCTCACAGGACTGGTTCAGCCTGCCGGTGAACGATCTTGTGGGGGATGCTTCCGAGTACCGCGAATACGGGAGCACGCATTGTGAGTACTTCCAAGACAATTCATTCCTCGAGCTTCAAGTACCTAGCATAGCCAGCTAACCGTTACGATGTAGCACGCATGAACGATTACGCGATGCGCGGGCTACTGATGAGTCCCATTGGCTTCAACGAAAGCGACCCTTCATCCCGGCAGGGAATTGAGCAGATAGAAGGCTTGACACGGGTCCTCAATGAGTCTCACGTTGTGTACTCGTACCCCTTCCGTGAATTCCGTGGCAACGTATCGTCTCCATCCGAGACCATGATCCTTCGAAGCTCGTCAAGTTGCACCCAAAAACGGATTGATGGAGCGGATATCTATGAGATAACCTGGGAGCAAGGTGAAAGCCCGCGCGAAACATTGGTAGGGGATATTGGTATGGTACCTTCTTTCAAAACCTATGGAGTGATCCTATTTCGGAGCTTCCATGCTAATCATACGTCACTGTGTCCAACCCAGATCACCCTCCACCTGGAAGTCTCAACATAGGTGCGATCTTGGCCCAAATTTTTGAAAGGCACAGAAATGAGACAGACAGCGAGGAATTTGCGTGGGCAGCTGAGATAGATTGGGCCAGCATGTCAAATTCCCCTTCAACGTGTCTCACCACCGCGTGTAAGTATCATGACACCCAAACAAATGTCGATCCGCCTCTTCTCCTCGTTCGCAAGGTGCCTAACATAGAGCCCAAGTTCTCGGGGATGAAGAACAGTGGTCAAACCAACCAGGGCGGTACAGCCTAACGTATATCGAGTGCGAAAGCTGCCTCAGCGGACCAGATCCCGCCACGCGCCCTTCGTTTTACGGCCTCTCAATGGAGAACTCGACCTACGTTTCCAACATACTTCTCATGCTCGGTGCGTTCCAAGCCGATTCAGATTTCTTTGACGAAACACGCAGCACCTCCTTCCGACCGTACATTACCGACAGCGGGTTGACCACTCTTCTGACCGACCCGGGCTTCTCCGACGATGATATCTACGGCCCCCGGGAAGTGGCACACCTCGCGGCACGCCTCCCCATTCTGGCCGTGGTCGGTGCTGATGGCGAGTTGCCCACGATGCAGCTATCCAATGAGTCCTCGGCAGTAGTCATCATCAACACCAAGCTGGGAGTGAAATGGGACAGAGCCATCGGTGTGCTCGTGGCGATCTTGGGCGGGCAGCTCATCGTCTCAGTCGCAGTGCTCTATTGGTGCAAGCAGACCTTCGTTCCGGACTACCGAAGTCAGGTCTCGACAGCGAATCTGCTCAAGACGATCGTGGGGTCGTCCAAACTGAGCGGCGTGGAGAAAATGTCGGAGCTGGCGGCAATTCTCAGGGCGGAGGGGAAGTCGCTTGAGTACCAGGCCAAACGGGATGCGCAGGGTCAATGGTGTGGGGCTGAGTTGATCTGGTCTTCCAAGTAGACCTGGTACCACGGGTGAAATCCCACTTGGAGGATGTGATAGACAATTGGCAGGACGACCAATGCATGGAGGACGGTGTCGGGCACAAGTGGGGACACGGAGTCAACTGGACAGGGATGCAATGCTGCTATGCAACCGACTCACTCTGGAAAGGTGCTCAAATGCTGTCATTAGGTAGTGTTCAACTCCGTAGATACTCCTCCTAGCCCCTATCTCCTCTCATATACTCCATCACCGATACCTCCCTACTCTCTTATTTTGTTAAGCTAAAGCGACTATATATCTACTTTACTCCTTGTCTTCTTTTTCTAATATCTCGAACCTATAATATATTTTATTAGCGAAAGTGCTATATCACTGAAAGTTCTACTAATCTTACTAGAACAGGCTTTCTACGTTTTGTCCTACCAGCTCCGTTAGCATTAAGGCTCTTACAGTCGCGTGCGAAGTGTTCTTTCCTCCGCATTCTTAACAAGCCCCGTCGTTGTTCGTCAAAGAGGCTCCCCTTCGGTGCCTCTTACTGCTATTCTAGGCGTGTGAGAAGCGGGCACCTTGCGGCATATGGCTCTGGTGTGGCTCCCCTGGTGGGCCCATACACCATTGCTGCGTCGTTTCGTACCAGCATTCTTCGCTGGGTCGTCCATCCATGTATTCGAGTATTGTCAGTCGCCGTTTTCGTTGAATCTTCCACTTCATTCGTTTCACGAAGTTCCAAGAGGTCAGCTTGATGCTGCAACCACTGTCAGGAGCTGCGGGAGCACGGTGCCAGAGTTCAGATGTTTTGAAGAGAAGTGTAATGAATTGTCCCTGGCATAACGAGCCTTTTCCACGATCATCCCTGCGCACGTGTGTTGAACCGTGGCCCCCGCTTCGCACCGCCAATTAAAGTGCATCTTGTAATCCGATCCAAGAGAAACAGAAAGGGGCACGGAGCTTCCACTGGGGCGCACTAAGCTCTCCCCTCGAACGCGAGCCCTGTTGGCCATCGCATTATTGTACATCGGAGGCTGTCTCGTGGACCCAGCCTCATCAACTTCGCCAAGTACCTGCCCGGTTTGCCTGGCTTTTCCCGATCCAGTCCCTTGGACGCTGGATTTTCCACAGTTGCGCGCGAAGTGCCTTTTCTGGTCGCACTCGTAGCATGTATAGGCCAACGAGCGGCGCCGGATGGTCACGCGGTCAGAACGTCAGGAGGCGGTCGCTGCCCAGTACGTTCCCCATTTTCTTCTGGACAGTCTCGAAGCGCATGAACCCGCACGATTCGCTTTCGAGGTGGTTGATGACGCTGGCTAAGGTCTTGAAGTCCAACCTGCAAGCACCGTTCGGGCAGTGATAAAGGTCTTGCTGGTCTAGGAACGATTCGTTAATAGGGTGAAATGCAGGTAAAAGAGCCGAGTTGCTTACGAGTAGGCGAATTCAGGTGCTGGTTGAGGCTTTGTAACTGGTTGAACTCGCGGTGACAGAAATAGCATTCATAGGCATATCCATTCCAGGACCGACCAGTGGCCTCGTACTGGTGGGACCCGTGCCATGTAAGCAACTTCTTTGAGATGGCGCCGTGAGGGTCCTTGGACCGTATGACCTGGTAGACCCTGTCCCGGTTGATGTGGGGCGCGTTGGGGCACCCGCTCGACTCAAGGTGATGGGCGATTCCGGTTGCGGTGGCAAAGCATCCCTTGCAGAAGGGGCAGGCCATCTGCTCGCCTCTATGGATGCGCGACTGGAGATGCTACGCCGGGTTACCCGAAAGGCCAAACCTACCGATGAAAAGAGAAGTTGACACTAACCATCTTGATACCGTTGTAGCTGCGGAAAAAACGGTCGCAGTCTGCGCAGTAGTAATGCTCTTCGTTCTCGTGGACGGTTCGATCTCCTTCTGTCGCCCAGGTGTCGTCACAGATGTGGCATTCATAAGCGAAGTGGTTCTTGTCGTTCATGTGTTGTATGCAAGCCCCACGGCTCCGAAACCATCGAGGGCATCTGTCGCATTCGAAATAGGGCGGCTGATGGCCAGTTGCGCGACAGTGGTTTTCCCGAGCTCGCCAGCCGGCGGGGAAGACCTTACCGCAGGTGCCGCATTCATAGTCCTCCCACGCCATGACGATTTTCTGCAGTAGCACGGATGAGAACCGCCCTGGGGAAGTTTGGCAAGTCTCGTTTGGAAGAGAAGAGGCTTTGACACCCAGGCCGTAGCAGGGCGGGGAAGGTGGACCCAAAGCGGGGCTATCCGAAGTGCTGGGCGAGTTGGCTGTCGTTTGCAGGACATGTCGCAAACTGCCAACTACACCAAACACCCAAAAGGTGAGGAGCTCCACGATTGTTAGTCGTAGGATGCTAAACCTGCGTTTTATCTGACAGGACATCCTCACACAAACTGATCCATCAGGTCACTACCCAAGACCATTTTTGGAACAAGAAGTGCGATTCTCCGTAGCAGGGAGCGTATGTACACCGTTCCTGCTCCGGAGGTTTCCGGGCCGCGCCGGATCTCCGATTCTCGTGGCGTCCCTCGTTCCCTCTTCCCCTCTCATGCAAAGGAGATAGCCTTTGGCTACAACTGTCGCGTATGATCGTTTATAGTTTCGTTTGGGTGCCCGAGGCCAAAGCGTCGTGAGCAACCGAGCTTGTGGGTTGGGTGCGCCCGGTATGGCTGTAGGAAGCATGATGTCATAGCTTCATTCGCATTTAACGCAAGCTGCTAACAGTGCTCTAGAGGCCCTGCTCGTAATGTGCATGAACCAACTGAGTTGGGAAAATCCCCAATCTGGGCAGGTACCGTCGAGAACGACAGAGGGAACGTCCTGATGGGAGATTCGGCAGAGGCCGGCACGCTAAGAACAGAGTGGAGTGATGCAAGTCGACGATCCACGACATTCTCAGAAGTATCAAAAAGACTGGCCAAGGACCGTCTTGAGACAGGTTCAGCGAGGAGCGCAACCGAACCCGCAGCGGTACGGAATCTAGAACCTACAAACATTGGATCAAGGGCCTGGCGGTAAGTCGCGTCCAGCTTATCGATCTCAAGTCTCGAGCAAATGCCCGTTCACGGATTTAACGACATCAAAAGTGAAAGCCGGAGTCCCAGCCCAGTTTGCTATCCATGAACTATAAAATATTACAATACTTCTAGAATGGTCAACTTTTGGATCGTTGACTTTTCCACCGTTTCGCGACGCTGCTGTAGGTTATGAGCTTTGCTACGAGCTTCAGATCGAGCTTCACTGCACCGAGCCAGACCAGTTCAAAGCGAACCAGGGTCCCCAGGCACACAAACAAAACTCGGCCGAAAAACGGACACGTCATAGGTCTTGACGAGCGGCGGGATTCTCTACGCAGGGCTCGACGTCTTCAGGATCTGCCGTACCGCAGCCGGCATTGGCTGAAGAATACTGGACTTGGAGGGCCGAATATCAGAAATGGTACCGTTTGAACGAGGACGGGAGTTGCATCTGTCGGATGCACAGCACCTCTGAACGTTCGGAGTTAAACTTGGGATGCAAATTCAGATGTAAAATTGAGGATGGAAATTTTGGATGTCTTGTTTTCTTCTTTGTCTAACGGAGGTGAACTTCCTTCTTATTCCCAACTTCCTGGACCACGGAGACCCGGGTTGACGGGTCTCCGAGAGATCGGATCACACTTATCCGAGTCACACTAATCCGGATCACACTGATCCGGGTTCGTGTTTTGCAGATCCAGGATCCAGCTTCCTGACCCTTTTGACATAAGCTAGTAATGTAGACTGACTATCTTCAGAATCCACTGCTTTAGCCGCTCGATCTTGTCGGTTTGTTACTCGTACTTCTTGAGCTCGGTTTGGTAAATAGACTATTCGAGCTGGAAGGTACGAAAACCGTCTGCTGTAAGATCGCCGATTCCAATTGCTGACGTAGTTGAACCCGTAGCCGGGGTTACCGTCTGGTCGTCCTCGACTACAGATTCGGTACGGCCTCTGGCCGTGATAGCTGACTGGGTAGGGTTCTTGTGCTTATGACGTGCTGGGTCCGGAGCCGTAGGCTCGTTGAGAAATGGGGTCAGGCCTTGAATCTGGGCCTACGTATTCCCGGCAACGGCCTGGGCTTGGAACTGCAGGTTCCAGGATTCCCAGTCGTCAGAGCTGGTCAGGAAAACAGTCTTGTCGTTGTTGACGGCTGTCATCTTGAATCGGATTCAGGGATGCTTTTGATTGTGCTTCCTTTATTGGCTTGCTAATCGGAGGTTGAGCGAATGAGACTCTTAATTGTCTGAAACACGGCACCTCTGAATCTTGGGAAATGACAGTTGAGGATTTTGTATGTTTTTTCTCAATTGTGTTGATTGTGTCCCTATGTTCTGTCGTCCTCGTTGTCTCTGTCCCGTCTATCTTTGCTGGAGAGTTTGCTCCTTTTATAGACGAGATACACGTACAAGATGACGTGTGTACAGTGGCGCAGTTAGCTGCCAGTCTTCCTTAGCTCAATAGAGTACATGGGTTTGGCTCCTGCACTAGATCCTGTGATCCTGATCCTTTGGCACATGATCCTTTTGACAGTATCTACGCGTAAAACGCGTCCGGAGTTCTGGTTGGCGTTTGACAAAGTTGTGAGCCCAGAGCTTGCCGACAGGGGGCACGTCACGTTCGCGTAGCAGTCGGTTGGCCATATCTTCCACAAAACGAAGCCGAGGAGGGAATGCGCGTGTACAGAGCTCAGTTATATACTGAATAATCGTATACTCCTCTAGATCCGTAAGTTTTCGTGAATTAGCTGGGGTATCGCGTCGTGCAGGCCGTCCGTCGCGTCGGGCAGACAGGGTCATTGGTGGTACGTTATAGATCGTAGTTGCCTTTCGAAGACTAAGTTTTGGATCATCTTGTATAGCTTTGAGGGCTAAAATAATCCTGGATTCGACTGAGGAGGAATCCATGGCGGAATGGTAGTAGAATTGGTAAGAGAAGTTGGAAGGTCGTGTTATGCCAAGAAAGTGCACCGCTCGCTTATAAGACACGTTATAGCTCGAATCGAAGTATATAATGCTATGGCAATTACGTCGATAACGACGAAATACTACTACGGTCGATAATACCTCCTCCGATTCTTCAATATAGGAGATAAAATCTAGCTGCGTCGAGTTGCCTTTTCCGTTACACCCACACCCCTTGCATCCCAAAACGCCTTGCACCCCAAACCCCTTGCATCCCAAACACCTTGCAACCCAAACTCCCTGCACCCCGAACCCCAAAAACGCCTTGCACATCAAACCCAGTTGCACCCAAAACCCAGTTGCACCCCAGGCTTGGCGTAGCCCCAACGACTTGTCTATAAGAGATGGATTCCGCAACTTCTAATACCGTCTCAGCAAACGAATCCCAGTGTCTATGGCAAAACCAACAATGACTTCTCAAAATTGGGCGGGTGCAGCGGCACCCGCCAGCACAACCTGGTTCTGCGATCTATCTCCCAGTTGTGTACAACTGCTAGAGTTGGGAGCCATACGGCTCCCGACGCAGTACCTCCCGATATCGTAAAACAACTAGAACGAGAATCCCACAGCAAAGCAGATCCACCACGCACACTGTCATCTCGACATACGGATTCACGCCTGCTCATATTTTCACTGAGCAAGCTTCATCGCGAGAATGGACAGCGACCTGTTCGCACAACACCATGACACGCTTGATGACCAGCATAACCGGGCGGATGAGAGCCGTGCTCTATATCATGCCCCTTGCAGCCCCGATCTACTCAACAGTTCCGATCAAACATCACCCCCAGACCCATGGGTCCCATTCTGGGAAGGTAAGTCTTTGGAAATTCTTATCCTCGAACACACAGCTCTACTGACTTCCTTCAGCCGCTCAAAGTGTAAAAATACCGGACTTTTCAGCAACTGATTTCGACCCTCAGGATATCGACACCATACTGGATGGGAGGCCGTCAGACTACAATGATGACACCGCCGCCAACTTCGACTTTGCAAGCGTGTTCCAAGCCGGCCAATTTGATATGGGCGGGGGCGGACGATAGGAGCAATGGTGCTCAATATGCAGGAGCTCTCAATTTGCCTAAGCACATGGATTCATTCGGCAATTGGTTCGATGCCAGTTTCCAACCGGATGATAATCCAACTGCACCATTGGTCAAACTCCAATATCAAACGCAGCAGTCCACACATACAGCTCCGCCCCCAAATGGGAATGGCCGCCTAGCGCTGAATCATAGGTAAGACGTGGCGATTTGTTCTTCGCACTTAAGGTTCAGCTTGGATGTAAATACTAACGCGGCTCCTGCTAGCCCACCTACCTTACGGGACTTGAGTTTGACGTGCCCGATATGCAACAAGACCTGTACCACGCGTTTCGCCTTCCAAAGGCACCAGAAAGAGAAACACGGCGACGATAGAGCAAATTTCCTTGTCATCACCCAGATTGCCCAAGGTCAGAGAAAGAGGCACCATTCCCGCGTAAGGAGCACCTGATGCGACATCTTAAAACGTGCAAATACCGGCCCTGCGATGCGGATTTTGCAACCGTGTCTAAAAGGCGCTCTAGACA
The DNA here is from genome assembly GCF_045866475.1 of Madurella fahalii. Classification (NCBI taxonomy): domain Eukaryota; kingdom Fungi; phylum Ascomycota; class Sordariomycetes; order Sordariales; genus Madurella; species Madurella fahalii. The sequence continues at coordinate 4,014,389 of NW_027263976.1, forward strand.
ACAGGATGGGAAGAGAGAGGTAACAAAGAAGCAGGAGGCGGTGCCAAGTGCTAACCAACTCCTTGAGTCTTTAAGGAAAGAGCACAAAGATGGCATGGATGCCCTAGAAGAAAAGGAAAAAGAGTTCAGAAGGAGAGAGCCGAGTTGGCTATGCTTGCCGCGTATATTCGACGTCTCGAAAATGCGCGTGGGAAGGATTGAGCACCAACACAGGTCATTTCATTGCGTCGTATACGTATATTCACTAGTTCTAGAGTTCTGTCAGTTTCAAATTTTATCGGATGTGGGTGAACTCTAAAGACGAGGAGCGGGCCGTTAAAGAGGGGACGCGGTACGACGGGGAGAAGGGTGTAGCACATGCGAATCCAATCTCAATGGATATCGACCGTGTCACCTCTAGAAGCAGCAAAGGACCTATACATAGCAATTTTCATAGGGCCGGCATCGTGGTCCCGGTGACTATATGATATCTGTGGTTCTCCTTCATAGACGTTAGGTCTATAGCCCGGTTATGGCTGTGAGAATCAACCGTCTTCCGTAACCGACATGGAGATTGGGATGACGGTTACAATCAAGATGAGGTAGATGTTTGGCCTCTGGGAGCAATCACATCAGACAAGAGAATCAAGCCCAATGTATAGTTCATTTTCAGTGGCCGTCGCATTTACTTTCGTTAGACAGTTATTCAGCTCAACACCGCCGAGTATAATTAAAGCGTTAACCACATTCCAACCGTGACACGGGTTTCTGCGAATTAGGAGGCTAAGCCCGCCAATCTGGATCCCTTCTTCACACTCTATTGAATTGATAGGCCCTTAACAAAGCTTGAGAATCACAGCCGGACGAATACTTGAACACCTGGGCCGCAGCGGTGCAGGATAATAGGGACTTTACCCGCAAATTTTACGTGGGTTCAAAGATACCTTACACTCTTTTCCAACGGCCGGTCACAGCAATACAACTGGAACGTCAACACTGTCCCTAGATGAATGTCCTGCAGCGCTTACGAGCTGTAATGCCTGTGTGGTAGTACCACTTCTAGCATGATTTTCACCACAATGTTTCCCGCTGTGTACTTGACCGTCTTCTTCGGACCAACGTCTCTATTACCGGGATTCCTGCTCCACCTCTGCTGCGAGGGTAGAGTGGATAATTAATCTTAATGCAATGCCGACTTGAGTTATTATACTCTTCGAAAACTTAATACTACTGGCCTACCTTTGTGGTCTGGTGCATCAATGGGCAGTATGAGGATGGAGTTAAGGCTGACGACTACCTTACCTAATTAAGAGCTCGTCGCGGCCTACACAGCATAACTCACCAGAATCATAAGTGGATATAGCAAGGCTTTCCCCCCGAGCCCGGCCATCCAATGCCGGATTGACAGCCAACGTCGAAGGAATCGGCCTGGTGGGGAAGGAGATATTGCAGGGAGCCACATTACCCGGCGAGGCGGAAACATTCAAGTTCCCGGGTCGTGACCGCATGGCTCTTTGCTCCATCCACTAGTTACACCAGATCAAGGGGACAAAAGTCGATCCAACTACTATACCGCACCAGTAGTGCAAGATTGCAACTCGAGGACGAAACGACACGGTCACGAAAATGCGTCCACGACACGTAGCGCTCATCCTCAATGCTGTCGCCTACTTCGCTTCCCCCGCTACGGCGCAATCCTCCACCCCAAGGACGCACGAATCACCGTTGCCGCAGCACACGGCCATCTACACGACTACGCTCGCCAACGAGGAACCGCCGCGTATCACCACAACCGTGGTCGTCACCCTTCTGATGCCCCGCGAGCTGCCGCACTACCCGAAAGACGGCTCCCCTGTGACCGGCACGGCCATCTCGCATCTCTCAGCGGCCCAAGCCGACGGCGCAGTTTCCACGTGGGCTGCGACAACTGAGTTGTTCTGGACCCTCTCGGGAAACAGTCCCCTACGGGTAGAGAGCACGATCACCCTGCCGGCCCAGAGCGCCACAACAACGCTCACCTCGGTGTACACCACGACCGATTACCACTCCAGCGAAATACGGGGCATATGGATCAGCATGGCGCGGTATGAGTGGTTTACCACGTCGCGCGTGACGTTTATCGAGGCTGTTGGGACGGCGTACCCCGCGACGATCATCCGGACGGGATACACGCACATGGAGGCCACCATGAGAGGCGGAAACGTCGCTGTGACGTCGACGTATAGCGAGACGGGTACCGTGTCGCTTTGGAGGACGACCACCATGGTCCAGGTTGCGGCGCGGCCGACACCTTGGAGGTAGGCGGATTAGGAGGTCGAGGTCCGCGGGCCCGGAATCGTCCGGAGACGGGGCAGTTGTTGGTCTCTCCTCTGGGGTGGTCCATCATGATGAAAATGATAAGCAAGTATCACCCCAGAATACACTCTATAGGCCCGTCGTTATTCGCCGGGAAGGCGCACAGCTTAAGTTACGCACCGTAATGTACCGGCTGGAGGCCGTCGCGACACTTTTACGCTTGCCTCCGTTGTAACCACAACCGAGTGTTGCCTATCCATTGCCCTGGTAACAGCGAATACGGGTATGAAAAATAGGGGCGTGAACATGACACTGAACATCAAGAACAGGGAGACGATGAGCAGGTTGAACCTGGTCTCTTTGTACGCCGAGGGTAGCTTCGAGGTGATTGTTCTCGACAGCAAGCACGCCTTAACGGGTACGCAGGCAAGTTATAGAATGGCATGATAAAGAAGCTAATGACTAGCACTAACTACCCGAAACCGAGTAAGAGCCGTTAAGCGTGAGCGACAAGGGGATGGGATGACACTACCGCCGATAGAAGAACTTGAGGCGACTAGTACACTCACTACGGCCGCCTGTTTCCTGTTATAGTTTTGCGACAATGCCGCAAAACGCTGGAAACTGGAGGACGCCCATGACGATTGCCATCATAATGGTCTGTGCCAAGATGACTTGCCAGTACTCGGTGCGGGGGCCCATCATCATCATAGTAGAGACATAGGCAACCGCAGCCGGGCGGATGGCCTGGGTGGCAGGTAGGTACGTTAACAACACCGAGTCTGCTCGAATGATGACTGTTGTAGTGCTCTTCAAAGGTCCCGAACGAGTTGCCAAACACTAGAGAGCATAAGAAGATTGCCGTGCCGCCTTCCGGCGCCTGTCCCAACTCAGGGATTCTGGCGTCTGCTTTCTCTTGATGCGCGGCTTGAACAGAACCACCCCGACCTTGCGAATGAATGGTGGGGGGGGGGGGTCCCTGGAAAATACTGTGCGAGAAAGAGAAGGCCTACTCTAGAGCCTGAAATGACGGCTGGATATGGCTGTGGGAACATGGTGGCGGTGACAATAGACGACCGGTTGCCACATATCGTGTCCTTGCGCCAGCTCTTTTGAGTCGCGATTTTGCGAGGCAGAGATAAAACTGGTCTCGGAGGCGATCGTCGGGCCCATCGGGCTCAGTTTCCCAGTTTCGAGGTGGTTCTTAAGCTACCGTACAGACCCTGACAGCACTTGCTTCTTCTTGCTTCTTCTCTTCTGATCTTACGGAGCTTGCACTGATTTTTCCCGCCCTGAGAGATTTTTTGCGATCTGTATATCACTGCGCAGCCTCCGTTTCGCCCTTCATCTCGTCTCGGCTGCTTGGATCGGGAATACCCGTGTCCAGACGACTGTCATAAGGCGTCAGGTTGGACTTGAGCCTCGGCGCCATGGGCCCGGCAGTGTACGTCCCCGCAACTCGCCCCCCTCCGGTCGTAGCCGGGCCGCTGCACGGTTGTGCTATTGCTTGTGCTGCAGCACTAACACCGGAGAACAATACAGGTCCTGCAATTCCTGCAGGAGTCGCAAGGTTCGATGCAACCGGGAAGAGCCGTGCAGCAGGTGTGTTGACTCGGGACGCGACTGTATCTACGAGAACTACCCGTTTTGTGAGACGAATCTGGGCACATAAAATTTCCTTTTTCATACCTTGCTTAGGCTTGCTCACCTTTGCTCACCCTAATTACTGTACCGTTTCGGCAGGCTGCGCCACGCACGCTGAATTGCTTCAATTCTAGCCGAGTGGGCCCAGAGCTGGTCCCATATATGAAAATGCCCACGCCTCCCCGCGTCTCAGCTGCGCGCAATGGCAGAGACATGTTTTTGGTGCTTATGGCGGCCACATATAACGCAAATATGCAATTTGGTGATGCATCTCTTGGTGTTTTGGTGTCTTCGGTATCTTCGGTGTTTCCGGTGTTTCCGGTGCTTTTGGTGCTTTTGGTGCTTTTGGCGGCCACAATCGCGGCCACATACAACGCCAACTACACTCTTTCCATTTCATTACGGTTCGACCCCCTAATGAGAGACTCTACCCGCTTTGAGACGTTGATCAACTTCCTTGCAAACTCTTTACCCTTGTGAGGCTGTTCCCTTCCGTTGCTGCGAATGAAAAGTGCTCTGAATCAGCCTGCATGGGCTTGGAACATTCCCGCCATTGGCTCCGACGTTGGGGCGCAGCTGACCTGAATCGGGGCGAAGGGCTCGTTCCCCTCAAAAGTCTGCATGATCAGGCTCTGGCCCAAGACAACACCCTCAATCACCATCACAACGCTGGGATAACGAAGACGCAATGGACCCTTTCAGCATCTCGACGGGCGTTTTAGCCTTTACCTCGGTCTCCATCAAAGTCTTAATGGGGCTCAAGCAGTTCAAGGACAGCGTCAAGGAAGCGAACACCTCCATCAACGCTCTGATCAGCGACATCTCGGGACTACGGAGAGTCCTGCACTCCATGGAAGAGACCTTTCAGGACATCGAAGATGAGCAGGTTCTACGACAGACAGGTCACATTGGCACCCACTGGCAAAATTTGCACCAGTGCCTCAACGACGGACACAATGCCTTGTCCGAGTTTGATACCATGCTCGTCGAGCTCAACAAGTCGGTCAAGGTCCTTGACGAAGCCCGACGGGAGATCCGGATCCAGTCTGCCGCCACCCGGATTGCTCTGTTCCGCCAACAGGTTCAGGCGTACAAAGACACATTGCAGATGTGCCTTCAGACCATCATCCTGTGAGTGTTGTCCTGCTTCCAATCCCAGCCAGCTCAATTCCTGATAAAGGCGATTAGATGGAATTCCGTATCCATCCAAAAGACAACCTCTAGCATCGAGCCCAACTTGGAGGCTATCCACAAAGAGATCAGTCGTCTGGCCATCAACGTCGAGGTCAAGATCCAGGCGATCCAGGATCTCATGATCGGAAGCACCGGGACCGACGCCATTAAGAATCTGGCCAGGCTGAATCAGTGCATCGATTCGGCAGCCTCGGTCTTGTCCTCGGCATCGACCATACTAGACGACCGACGGTCTTGGAACGGCGACGACCTGGATTCCATCCACCCTGGCAGCAACCGGATTGAGGTGGTTGAATGGATCAACAGGAGCGAGACAGGAACACCATCTGCTGAGCTCCCTTCCTTGCCTGACTTGCCCGAGCTACCGGGTGCGACAGCATCGGCGTCGACTTCGACTGCTGGGACTGTGATGATCACGACACCGCCCTCTGACACAGATCCTACCCCGCCAACAGGTCACGTCACGGATTCAACATCATTGGCACCATTCACCAGCTACATCATCCCGGCTAACTCCGCCATACCACCAGTGCCTACTGCACAGTCGATGGTCAACCAGCCACCCATGTACATGTACATGACACCTCAGGGCTGGCAAGCTTGGAACCCGAACCAGATGTCACAACTTACACTGGCTCCGAGCATGTATGGCCAGCCCGGGGAACCCGAGTCCAGCATGGCAGGGCAGTATATCCAGCAAGCCGTACAACAATTTGAGCACACCTCGTACCGCCCTCCACTGGATATTCAGGCTCCTACTCCGCCAACAGCACCGAGCCTGGTGCTACCCCAGGTCCAGGCGCCTACGCAAACTCCGCCAAAGGTGCAAGTGTCAACTCCAGATTCAGAAACGGGATCAGCAGATCCCAGTACCACCACGGGGACCGTAACGGAAGCCGAGACGGCACTCACCCAGACCCACAAACGGACAAAGAGCGGATCTCGCATGAGCCGCTTTCTGTCGGTGCGGTGGAAGTTCCAGTCTCCGTCGGGCTCCAAAAAGTCGGCATCAGGCACACGCACCGCCAGAACATTTGGTCGAGGTGCTGATCTCCGCCGAAAGTTTGTTTTTATAGGCGATGGTGCATGTGGCAAGACCTGTCTTCTTATGTTAGCCTCCCCCGTTTTGTACTTTGCCTGAGCTGACACCCAGTCTCGTGGTATGGTATCCCGCTAACGCGTGCACCAATTGACAGAACAACGTCCAAAGGGACCTATCCAGAGGCAAGTACCCACCTAGGTACCTTAATTCACGGATTGCCAAAGAGTCTTGCTAACCGTTAACCACTCACATCTAGGTATATGTACCAACAGTGTTTGAGAACTACGTGGCCGATGTCGAGGTCCAAGGGGTTGACGGGTATGTCGAGGTCGCACTGTGGGACACGGCAGGCCAAGAGGATTACGATCGCCTTCGGCCCCTTTCATACCTTGACGCGCACGCCCTCATCATATGCTTTACCATCGACTCGCCCGACAGCCTGATAAACATTGGAGAAAAGGTGTGTTCGCGCTTGTGAACGTTGATTCCACTGCTTACACTTCGACCACTCGCATTAGTGGCATGCCGAGGGAATTCACTTTATGCCCAATGTCCCCATCTTCATGGTAGGATGCAAGCAGGACCTGCGTTACGACGCCGAGACCATCAGTTACCTCCGCAAGGGCTCGCAGCAGCCAGTTTCTATAACCGAGGTGTGTGCCACTACCTGCATCCGCTACCTACCCTACACACCTCACTTTGATACAGACTACGTATTCTCAAGGCCAGTCCCAAAACTAATCCTTTCTCCTTCTCAGGGTCTTGCTATGGCAAGCCTCATTAACGCGCGCTGCTACATCGAGACATCGGCGCGGACCAAGCACGGCATCAACTCCGTCTTCAGCATCATCGCCGACGAGATCCTGCGCATGCCCGAGTTCAAGAACCGACCGTGCGCCGCCGGGGACTTTAAAAAGTTCAAGAGTGAGTTATGCTCCCCCACCAGTCACCACCAAGGCCCCTCGGCCCCGACCATCAGGAAGCTCGCGCAGCGGTATACGCAGTTTTCCTCGGGCTATTCGGACCCTTCAGGCTCGACCACGTGGAGGCCTAATGACTCGGAGCTGGAAACGGGCTCTCCCAAAGTGCTGGAACCTTCTCGCTCTCGTTCTCGTTTCTTCAAGAGAGCTGCTTAGAACTTGGTATGCGCATGGAACTGGAACTCTTAGTGCTCGTAGCGAATCGGTGGACATGCTTGGCTCGTCTCTTTGAGTGCCATTCAACATGTAAGCACGAGACTTCTCCAGCCTCGGAAGGAACCCAGGGATCACAAACCGGCGAAACTCGGTGGCTTATTATTAGCAAGCGGCTTGAATTAATACATAACAGTACCTACATTATATAGCATAGTACATGATATGCTGGCACTTGGAACATACCAGTATATACTATACTAGCCCGGAGTACACTAGTATAATATCCTAGCTCAAAGCATACTAGTATATATGATATTGTACTTGAACCGATTTTGAGGCCTGACATGAGTGCTTTGGCGAAGTGCTCGTCAGTAAGCATGCTATGGGTGCCGCGGAGGACACCCTGCCGCGGAGCCCTCGGTCCGGCCTCGTTGGACGCTTGCATGGACCAGGTATCAGAAACACGGCACTCTGGATTCGATGGAATTGATGGGGTTGCAATTGTTTGAGTGTATTGCTTGTCTCTAGCTTCGCCACAGAGAGCCTCTATTGCAGATATGTGTAGTGGCAACGAAGGTGGCAAATAGTGGCCATTTCTATGTCAGTTCAGCTCCCCTGAGCTCAACTCGGCTCGGCTGGCCACACCTCCTTTCTGCCACGTTCTGGCCCTTGACCAGAACCCCTTTCTTTCTGACAAACGTGTAAATCTTAAGTAACGGGTCCCGGCTTATCAGGTTTTGTGAATATAGTAGGAAGAATTTCCCCATCTTTTTAACTTTATCAGTGATAACCTGATAATTATCAGTAAGTGTCTGGCGTCTTGGGATGGTACCTAATGTGCTCGGTGAAGAGCTGAGCTGGAAAAGCAATGCGTGGTCGAGAAGTAGTATTATATTTAGAAACCTGCTGCGGATTTGCCGATTTAGTGTGGTAATCCGAGTTGTCGCCATGTACCACCAGGGTAATAATTAAGCCTTGGCCGCCATTACTTGCAGTTGGAGTATTGATTGCAACTGGGACCGATCGCCTCTCTATTATGCACTGGTATATTATAGTATACTAGCATACTAAATACCATCCCAGTTTTAGTACCAGAATACAACGTACTATCCTAGGACTTAGACTAGGATGCTCCGTACTATCCCACAACATGTACCAGCACATGCCAAAAACGTGGACACCGCGGGGGACATTGAAGGAAACTTTAACCGGGGGGACTAAAAACGGGCCTCAGAGCCTGTGCAGCGGCGGCCATGGGATCACCCTAGCTCAGGGAAGAATTAGGGAAAGATCAGGACAAATCAGCCACAGCTCACCCCAGCTCAGGAACACGAACGAAAAAGAAAATTCGGTGAGCCCGGATTCGTCTCAGACAACCAGGCTGTTTCGACACACATCCCGACGGCCTATCCCAGGTCTGAGGGTCTGGAAGCAGTCTTCTTTGCCGTTCCCGCGGCCAGTTCCCTCTTCCAGAGCTTCCTGCGCCGGCATAGCGTCGACGAGTCCGAGCCACCCACTGAGCTCACGCGCGGGCGCTGGTTCAACGAGCGCATCGACCCGCGCAAGCCATTCCTGGTCACGCGATGTCGAGTCGGCACAAAACAATATCAGACAGCTTGAAGAACAGCTGCCCGAGGTGGCGACGCAGAGGTCGGTCCACTCCCCCGCGTCGACCCTAGATCGACGCAGCATCGAGGCGACAACTTCGCGCCTCGGCGGAACCTCCTACACCCACCGCCAAACCTCCTTGTCCAGTCCGACCCAAGCCATTGGCTGCAGCATCACACACAAGACGCTTCTATTCGGCCAGAGCCACTGGATTCACGTAGTTTCGCTGGCGGGCTCTTACTCACGGGCCATTCCTCGGCTTCTGGCGAGCAGGAGCTAACTGATATTTCAGTTCCAAGACGCCTCCGAGATGATCGAGCCGCATCTCCGAGAAGAGGTTTCAAAGGCATGCTCTGGAATACAAAGATGCAAGGCCTTGACATGGGCTGTCAAGTCGTGCCCCCCTTAGTGGCCGTGTACGCCCACGGCCGAACTGCCCGCAAGTGATCTTGCTGACGAGCTCGTTGACTGTTATCTCCGCACCATCGAGACTGTCTACCGGATACAGCACATTCCGACTTTTATGAGGGACTATGAAGCACTGTGGCGTTCGGATGCCGATACCGACGCGTCGTTTTTGGTCCAGCTGAAGCTGGTCCTCGCCATTGGAGCCACTACCTACGACGAGCGCTTCTCCTTGCGCAGCTCGGCCATCCGATGGGTCTACGAGGCTCACACCTGGCTTTTGGAGCCCCAGTTCAAGCCGAGGCAGGGGATGCGGTCGCTGCAGACTCAGCTGTTGCTCCTGCTAGCGCGAGAAACAGCCGGCGCCGGCGGGGAATCTGTCTGCGTCTCTGCCGGCGCCCTGCTCAGAAGAGCGGTCAGCATAGGGCTGCACCGGGATCCGGCGTGCTTGCCAAAGAAAACGGCCTTGATCTCCGAGATGCACCGACGGTTGTGGAATACAGTGTTGGAGATAGCTCTGCAGTTGAGCTTGACCTCCGGCGCTCCTCCGCTGCTGTCCCTGGACGACTTTAACACAGAGCCGCCCGGCAATCTTGACGACGAGCAGCTTGCAGCAAACGACCCTGTAGCGAAGCCGGATAGTGAGTTTACCCAGACGTCCATCGTGAGGGTTCTCCGCAAGATGTTTCCGCTCCGTCTTGCCGTTGCCAAACTTTTGAACAGTCTCGGCTCAGCTAGCGAGTACAAGGAAACTCTTCGGCTAGACGCAGAGCTACGAGCATCGTCCAAGGATTTACGTCGGGACCTCCAGAGCTTGAGATACAACTCAAGTGAGGGAGTACCGTCCTCCCGCTTTGATATCCTCGCTGTCGATTTCCTCATGCATCGCTATCTCTCGGCCCTTCATATTCCATTCGTCGGCCTGGCACTGCAGGAGGCGGCCTACGCGTTCTCGAGGAATGTTGTGACGGAGACATCGCTCAAGATCTGGTGCGCAGCCTATCCGTCGTCGTCCATCGTGGCTTTTCACCGCGGCGGCCGTGGCAGGTCTTCATCAGGCCGAGACGATTTGGCTCGGCTGGCGCTCTGCGGGTCCGGATTGTACCGCACCGTTGCCACGCAGGCTGCTTTGCTTTTGGCGGTGGAGCCCAGGACGCAGATCCAAGAGGAAGAAAGCTTTGGCCCGATGCCTTTACGACCGGACTTGCTTTCAGTGCTGAATGACGCAAAGGTCTGGTGCGTTCGGTGCATCGAAGCCGGTGAGACCAACATCAAGGGCCTCCTGTTCATGTCTGTTGTCGCAGCACAGATTGAAGGGCTCATGCAAGGCCTCCGAGGCGACGAGCTGGCAAAGTTGATGGTTAGGTCTGCCGAAGACGCCGCAGAAAGATGTCTACCGATACTTGAAGAAATGGCGGTTCAGCGTCAGCAGGCGAGGTGAGGACAGGCCGCAGCAAGTAGCTTTGGACCTGCCGCCCGAAGTAGTGGAGGATTGGGATTTTATGGTAAATTGGTAATAGGCTACCATGCTAAACCATCGGCTGATTACGGATACATCAGATGTCAGATGCCCGGTTCAGTTCCGACAATACGGACCTTGTGGGCTGGCTACTGAATAATGATATTCCACAACCGGAGTTCTGATGGGAATAAGCTGGCGTAATTCAGATAGTGTCACGGCGAGCATGTTTTTCGCTAGTCTCTGATCAGCTAACATTACCTGCCGAATAATTGCCCAGGGATACTTGCGGAGAAGAGTCTATGGCTGGAATTCAGCATGTCCTTTTTCAGGTCATGGTAATTAATGTATCTAACATTCTTTTCAATGAGTCATAGTGCAAAAAGCTAAACTACTATTTTCCGCAACCAGAAAGTCGTGATGTGACCTCCAAATCGGCCTGTTGACTCTTTCATAGATCCACCTGTGACCGAGGTTCACCAATTTCTGCAACTCTAGATCATCTACAACTCTCCTAGGCTACCTTGCTTTGCTTCGCCCATGTCAAGTTATTGATCCATAAATCGCTAGATAAGTATCAACAAACAGCTCTATTAATACAATGGCTTTACAGTTACAACCAACCGGACGAAAGTCAACCTCCTATCTCGGCGGTATTTCTTTCCAAAGCAGTTGCCTCTTTGTTTCTGACCAACGCAAGACCATTATCCCTTTCCTATTGGCCAGGAGCACTACTAGGGTAAATAACAACTGAAACCCCACAATACCGCTCACGATCCCTGGGAACTTGTTGGTGTTGTACTCGAAATAACGTGGATTAACATTGAGCACAACCCCGACGCTGCCGCCTTGGAATAGCTCTTGACCCCAGCAACTACTAAGAGCGAGCGTTAGCCGATAGCCGGCGTGAGCCACCCAATTAGACTCACCAAGAATTGAAGAAACCAGCCGCCGTAATGCTCACCCAACCCAGGATTGCACTACCAATCAAGCCGTCCTTGACAAGACAGAACCACCAGTGATAGCGTTTCAACCTCGGATCGGACTTCCAGATCAGCGTGTACGACCCCGACGAGAGCGCCGTGCTCAGGAGCCAGCTGCTCAGCATGGAAAGGAGAAGAACGTGCCGGCAGCTCCAGCTGATGGCGTTGTCCGTCAGCGACGAAAGGGCAAAATTATGCACGCAGATTCGACATACCCGCCTTCACCGGCCAGGAACAATATGCCGAGGCCACCAGCGAGACCGGCAAGGATGGGACAGGTTGCGACAAGGAACTCGTAGAACGCCTCTCGACGGTGCCTGCTTGGCAGGGGTAGTGTTGCTTCTTCCTGGTGGGCCTTCTTGGATACTTTCTTCCCTTTGTTAAACAGGTCCGAGGGCCAGCGCTTAGAGCGCCCGAGTCCCCTGCCGGATGGTTTCGGGCGGTGAGGTTGTATGAGCGGCAAGATGTAACCTGCGAGGCCGGCACCGCGAGCTATGTGGCAGATCTTCCAGGGTCGGTAAGTGTCTTTTCCGCCGCTCCAGTGGAGAGATTTGAGATACTCGTCCCAATTTGGTTCTCCGTGCGATGGCAGGAGACCCCTGTTTGCCAATATCGTCTCGAGTTGGGCCGGCAAAACAACCTTCTCGGCTCGCGTACCGGCTGCTGCGGCTCGACCATCCTTGACAAACCTTCTGAGGATGCGCAAGGCTCCTCTGCGCGATGTGAACGCTCCGGTGACCGCGCTCAGAAGAACCATCGGGATTAGGAAAGTGAGCGTTAGCGCGACTGCTATGACGCCCCTGAATGCAAATGTCAGCTATAATCACCTAGGTAATCATCACCAATGTGCGGGGGAAGCAGAAGTTGGGGACATCTTTGACTGCCGGGTGTGATATAGCCCGGAGACGCCCCGAGCGAAGACAATAAGACAAATAATACGTACCCTGGCGGATTCGAACTCCCACCGCCAATATCGAATATGAATCCCGAGAGAACCTGGAGGACATAGAGGACGATGGCGAGGCATGAACGCAGCCTCTCATCTGTCCTTGCGTCGCTAAGCTCCAAACCGGTTTCTTTCCACAGGCTGAAGATTGTCTCAATTCTAGGGTCCAGGTAGTCTATAATGTCCTCGAGTTGCCTGTAGTCTGCAAACCCTGGTCCCAAGACATCTTGAAAAGCCATCAATACCGTAGCGACAGCCCTGACAAAGATTGGCTGGTTCAGCACTGATTCGGCCCCTTTTCGGGACCTCCGGCTAAGGGACCGGGAGGAGAACTCGTAAATTTGCGTTGCCGAGTGAATTTTGTGCAGGAATGACCACAAGACGTCGATCGGATCGCCTAGCGCCTGCAGTAAGGTGTGGAATCTTCTCTTGTCCAGTGGTGATAGTTCTAAAGATCGTCTGCAATGAGTACACCAACAGGGATAAAGTGACATTCAAAAGAGATATGCGAAGCTTAATGTGGCCCTGTTCAACTGCGGGACGCCATACCGATGTTGGAAAGAAGCAATAATATAGGGATAATCCAAGTCATAAGTCTGTAGAAACGAGTGTTAACCACCTATCCCAGCCACAAATACAGCTAAGAAATCAGACATACCGTGGTCCGCGATCTGTATACCAGTTGACCTTCATGTTGCCGCATAGTATCTCACAGGCCGGAATTGTCAAGGTCATGTTCGTTGGGCCCGAGTTGAACGAGCCATCTGGTCCGCGGGTGAATAACAGCTCCATCGGTACGTAGCTCGTGAGATTGGACTCGATGTGTTTGACGACGGTTGCAATGCACTGGTCATGGTCGAATGAGACATTGTTGCTGGCTCGGAAACGCTCAGGTATCTCAAGGACAGCGTGCGAAATGGCTATCATCAGCAGGATGCACGGAGAGCGTAGCCTCATATTGAGGGATGGCTGCCGGAGCGTAGGACGACAGGTACAGTTGAGGGACAGTAATGCACGTCATGGAGCGCCTAACCTATCACTAGCGAGCATCATTACTTAAATAAGACATGCCGCAGCAGCTCTTGCAGTTGCGAACATTATGGCGATGGATAATGTCTAGGGGAAAGCCTAAGGTAGGTAGGTAACTTTCCTGATGCAAGCCACGGCGGGGTATGCAGACCTATTGCATACGGCTAGCTATTCATGGCGGTTGGTCTGCAACTTACCGCACTGGATGCCACTTAGAGACGGCACAGAGAAGCCCTACAGAAAGCCTTGGGATGCGTGCCATAATTGTTGTGATGGGTCTTGTGTTATTGTGTGGTGGAGGGGCAGTGCCTGGGATCTCTAAAGGTTATTCGGGCGCGGAGCAGAAAGCTAGAACCCACCATGCGATCTGCGCTCCATCTGCCTTATCCAATCCACAGCGCTTATCTGATCTAGCACTTGATAACCCCTGGTCCAGGATACGGGGCATCATCGGTACACTATATCTGTCACTAGGTATAGGTACCTTAGGCACATATTCCCGGTCAAAGCTTTAACCTGCTTCGAGCCTTGCTCTCTTTTAGCAGACCTATTAGCTAATTTACTTACATAGAATTTAAGTGGGTTATTGGTGTGATCTTGTACAGAGAAGCCGAGACCGCCTAGTTCTAGACCTCTTGGGCTACATTCGGGTGGTAGCGACGAAACCGGGCGTATTAGTAACCACCGTATGTTCTCTGAGATTCCCAGGCTCCTAAGGTTCGGCCATGCATTCGGCCAAGCAGAGGGTGGGGGGTGTCCCAGACAGCCACACGTTCCGTATGGTTGCGCATTGATTGGCAAAATGACTTGCTGATTCGCAAAGTACTCATCCGTCTCGTTGTTGGCAACACACAAGGCCCACATCGCCAGTGTCAGCAGAGTTCTCCCCTATCACCGAGGACACCAGGCACAAATCACTTACCCGCTTGACAATAAGCCCGCCCAGGCAGTGCGCCACAAAGACGATTGGTCTCGCAGGGTCGACTCCATCCCGTTCGTCCACCAGCCTGGCAACAAGCGTCCGAGCATGGTCCCGGATGCGGGCCACAAAGCCATTCTCGTGCACGTCTCCGTCGTACCCGTAGGCCAGAACCCTTGTCAGCGGGCGTCTGGTCGGTAGCAGATCCCGTGGCCAGACCACCCCGGAAGGCTGGTGTACCCATGTGTTGATGACGTTCCCACCGAGGCCGTGGACAAGGACCAGACTGAGAGAAAAGCGTAACACGTGTAGGTTAGTGTGCGTCTACATTATAGTTACCGTTGGTGGGTGGACTAAATAGCAGGAGATCATTCCAAAAACAACTCACTCAAGGTCTGGAATGTGTCCCTTTTCGGAAGGGTCGTAGAGCCCATCGAGCACAGTATCTCCCGGCATCTTTCTGTATGGTTTACACTGGCGAAGTGAAGCTTTTGAGTGGCTGTGGATGTTTGACTGTGGTGATATGGCTGGCTAGAATGGTGTCTGTTTAGAAAAATTAGGTATTCTAGGTGAACCGTGACTCTATTCAAATGAGATCATACACACAGGAGCCCAAGCCATTCTTAAACTCAGAAGTAATCTCGGGGCGTAGAGTCAGCCTCAGTTCGCCTAACATACGTATCGAGTTTCTCGCGCTTCTCTTTGAGCAGACATATATATCACTGGTTGACGGAACGTGGCGAATAGCCGTAAGGAAAAGTATATTGCATACTCACTAGCTAACCGCACGTGTCTATCGGAGTGCAGATGGAACTGTATTGATGAGTACGTGGCTGGCTCATCCGACACTTGACGCGTCATCTATCGCTGATAAGCGTTCTATGCCACACAAGTCTACTATCTAAAGCAGCTATTTGCTATCGACCAGAGGCACTGACAAGCCTAAATGTACCCAATCTGCTAGTAACAGCTTTGCCGGAGCTATTGGGTAGAACTCCTCTTTCTCTATCAGCGTCGGGATAATGTAGATATAAGAAAATGCAAGCACATCCATGCGTTCTCCTCGTCATTCTAAGCCTCACAACTGAGGCGCGAAACCCGACTGTTATCACCTTGAAACCCTGATTCCCCTTCCTGTGATATTGTTTGTTCACAATGGGAAACAAGGTTACGAAACCTGAGGCAACGCAACCTACGGAGCCTCAGGCATCACGGACTACGGGACCTGAGGCAGCACAGGCTACAAAAGCTGAGGTATCGCAGTCTACGGAGTCGGGGACGGATAGGACCGTGGAACCTGAGGGAGATGAAGCTGGGGATTTGCGTACCCTGCATAATCCTGCAACAGATGGGACGGAACAGATCGAGTGAGTTGCGGTACCCAATATAGCCCCGGCTCAGGCCGCACACAGCCTTTGGGTCTCTACTAACTATCACACAAGGAAAGAATTGTTGCCGTCCAGGGTCTGGATGGTGACTTCATGAAGCCCTGGAGACACATGCCCTCGACTGGCGCCGCTACAATGTGGCTCAGGGATCTCTTACCCCAGAAACTCCCAAACTGTCATACCATGACTTTCCGATACGATGCCACCAACGTCGGCAACATGTCTGCACACAGTGTTCGTGAAAACGCAAGGAAACTCATACGCTTGCTCAGGAACAAGCGGGCGGACAATGTTGGTGAAACCATTTATCGTGGGGCGCAGGTCCTTGGGCATGATAATTAATCACCGAAAGCCGTGAGTCGGCCGATTGTGGTCGTTGAAACACAGCTCGGGAGGGATCATCATTAAGCAGACAAGACGCGCCAAGTTATCCGCCTCGTGCGTGGTGTTATCGAGGGCCTATCTCCTGACCGGACTGTCCCCTGTAGGCATTGAAACTGGCGAAAGACGACCGGAGACTTTCCGACATTTACAACTCCACCAAGGGAATCGTACGTCCCCCGTTTCCCCCCTTCCCTGTCAACGCGAGGCGGCTCTTCTTTCTTTGCTGACTGGTGCATGGGCAAAACCACACAGGTATTTTTTGGAACACCCCATCGAGGCACAGAAGAGACCAAGTGGCTGTATCTGCTCTCAGACATCGCATCGACTGTGCGCTGCCAGCCGCCGTCCGAGTTCGTAAGGGTGCTGGAGCCCAACTCGCTCGACCTGCTTAAGATATTCGAGGATTTCGTCCCTCTGGCCTCCAAGTACGCTATTGTCAGCTGCTACGAAGAGCACGTCGACCGCGTCCGAAGACTGGTACGTTCTTTGAACTCCCCCACTCTATTGCACTGGTCTTAGCGGGGAAGCGTTCGTGCTAATGAAACGCTCAGATCGTCCAGAAAATGTCCGCGGTGATGGGACTGCCGAATGAGGATCATGCAATGATTGGCGGCACGCACATAACAATGTGCAAGTTTGGGAGACGTGACCCACGCTTCGACGATGTCTGGAGATCGATTAAACGGGCTGCAGAGGGCCCTAGTTAGAATATGGGCTCTTGCAATAGCTTTTGGGGTCAGAGCTGCCGAGCGCCGTGAAATGATAATTAGCTCTTGATGGATAGATTCCCGCTACCCGATAAGTATGTAGGTGTAGATGTGTGTTTCTGCGCCATTTCACTACTACCACTAGAAAGGCTGTAAAAGAACTATCAGACTGCATCATTATCACCTACCTTACCAAAATATTTTGTAATTATTTCGCTGTGACATGACAGCCAATTTTGTTCGCAACGGCCTCAGACCAACCAAGCGTGAGTTTTGTCCATATGATTTGATTGGGTGGTTGAAGTGGATCTACAGAAGCGGGCTAATAGGTACAAGCGGAACCTCACGCTTAACAAGTCTGAACACTTGAGACTAAACTTGTAGGCACCCAACCTGACAACATCACGTAACCGTTCAATCATGATGGCAACCATGTCATCCCAAGCCGTATTGCCCTCACCGCGGGGCAAATGTCCCGGGGAGGAGGGGCGTCATGACAGAGAACCCGCCCTTCCCCTACTAGGTAACTTTGTAGCCCTTCCATGAATGATAAAGAATGGATCAAGTACCGATTAGTTGTGGTAGACTTGACGGGACTTGCCAGGCGGCTCGGAAGCGGAGCCAGCGTAACTGACCCCGCAGTGAAAACCCACCGCCAGGCGCAAGCCTCGAGTCGTAGCCAACACATCCAGGTACTCTGCTCCCCTCCCCCAATACCCGACCGTCCGGCGGTTGGGGGCTGAGGGCTGGGGTCTGGGGGGAAGGGGGCCCTGGGATTAAGGTTAAAGGAGCGTGTTAGAGTGCCGACCTGTCTTTGGCAATCCGTCCCAGAGCCCCCAACGGTTCGAAACCAATGACCATCTCCCAACGGAGCCGCCGCGTTCCTGATCACTGCTTAGCTCCATGCTTCGAGGAGCGAGGATTTCACGCCCCGACCTGGCCCAGTCTGTTAGCCGCATTGTGTGGCAGGAAGCCGAGCAACACTTACCAAGGAGCGGAGCTAGGCTGGACTACGGGACGTCGATTCCGTTCCAGTAAAGACCGACTGATCGAGCGGGGCGAAGGAAACAAGCAAAAGGGAAAAAGTGTCGGTAAAAAGAAAAGAAAGTTAAATTGGGACCCAGTACACCCTACAGTTGGAGCATCGTTGCTCCTGGCACTGCGGGCACTGGTTAATGTGGGCTGGGATTCTGCTCCGAGCACAGGTGGAGGAGCAGCAGTCCCAGAGCTGGATTCTTCGTCGTCGAGGCTGGGGCGCCGTCCCGAGTCAACATCAAATGGGGCGTGGGGGAGACGAAGCGATGGACATGGAGAGCCGCACTGACCGGATAACTTGCATGGTGGTAGTGATAGGTAGAACACGGGGTCACATGGTTAGGGTCATGAAGGAGCGCCGTTGGTGGTTGGGGTGACGTTGAGGCTGGGCCCCCGGCGCCCGGGGGTATTGGTGCCATGCTGCGATTCTCAGTGCCGGCGCCCTAGGCCAGAATCGAGGACGCAAAACCTATTCTGCGGCGGGTACCTCCTACCCCATCCTTTTTAAAGGCGGCCATTCTGACGGCCTGTACTCAGCCCAATCACGGCGCATGGTCATAGAGTAGTGTTGATTGGGAACAAGCATACCATGGGAGCCGTGGCCCACGCTGCCGTCGAATGGCCGTTGGACAGGTCGCATGCCCTCCTGCGTCAGGAAGCCAGATTAGCTGGAACAAATAACCAAGGAGCTGGAGGCCCCCCAGATTCCGCCAGGGAACCTTGACCGAGGCACTCCGTCACTGTGCCTGGCTGCAGGTGAGCAACGCAAGCGATGAGTAGAGCGACAGAGGTGCTGGGTTAGGTATCAATCGGGGCGAAGCTGCCAAGGTGCCAGCTCACACCCCGCTCGAGATTTCGGGGCAGCGAACCACAGGGCCGGAACACCCAGCTCCAGTTGCTGCATTCGCGATGCGCAGCCAATTCCTGGCCGTGGTCAATTGGAGCGCGGGGCCAAGGCCCGCGTTGGGAGTCGTGGGCTTGCCACGCATTGCTGCATCTTCCCCCGCTTGCCGCCCAATGGGAATCGTTGCGCTCAGAAGCCATTCGTCAGACCTGTTCGAAAAACCCATCGCACCTCTCTTCGCCTGCGGATCTGCAGTCGCAGCGCGACACGAGGCAAAGCCGGTCGTCTAAAGCGTCACCAGCCCAAGGGCCCTTGCCATGTCGAGACACGTAGCCCGCCCACCCACGCCCCGACCGAGCCAAATGCGCGAATGCCCTGCCTTACGGCTTCTAATTCTGGACACCATGGCCGAATCACGGCGTCGGATTGCCCTGGGGGAGTGCCCATCTCGAGATCCGATTTTCCACAACCCCAAACGCCGCGATTGGATGGGAGAAACCCGCCCGATGCATTTCCAGCCCGACTACTGATAATTGGGGCCTCTGGCCACTTTCCGTTGCCTCATCTCCTTTTGGAGCTATCAGCCTATGTTACCGTTATGCTACTTCTCATCTGTTCACTGGTAATTTGCTCCCTGTTTGCGCAATTAGTTCTGTCTCACCCGGCCATGGAATCCTCCATAACGACGCCGACCCACGACACGTCGTCGGCAGCATTCCACATCCCCGACTTCTCTTCTCTTCTATCTCATCTGACGGACGCAGTCTCAGCAGCATGGCCCGACAGGTTCAACGCGCGGTACAGAAAAGTCAAGGTGCTGCTGATGAGCTGGGAGAAGGACGACCTAGGCGTTGAAGCCGAGATCAGACAGCTGGAATCGGTTTTTGGCGGGCTTTACCATTACGACACCGAGGTCTGGAAGATACCGTCGAAGCGCCCCGCGGTTGACCTGTCACGGAAAATCGCCGACTTGGTGGACGCCTACGATAGGGAAGGAAACCTCCTCATCCTGTACTACGGCGGCCATGCTCGGCCGAACGAGCAGCCTGGAGGCAGCCCGGTGTGGCAGGCGAAGTAAGCACAGTCGATCTCTCTATCCTGAACCTTGTTGCAACCAAGATGTATCAAAGAGAAAGACGAAAAAAGAGAGAAAAAATGAAAAGAAAAGAAAGAAAATCCCTTCCCCTTTTAACCCTGCTGACATGGTAGCCAGCCGGAGTCGGGACTCGCCCACCGTGCAGTCATCCATCGTACATTCCGTCATCGGCAAAGTTGATTGCGACGTCCTATTACTGTACGACTGCTGCCATGCCATCCAGGCCGGTGAGGCATCCACCGGGAAGGGAGTCGTCGAAACCCTGGCAGCATGCGGGTTCGAGTCGATCGCGGCCGAAGTGGGGAAGCACTCGTTCACCGCTTCTCTGATCCAGGAGCTCGCCCGTGCCGCCCATACCACCGATTGGCTTTCAGTCGTGGAACTCCACCGGAGGCTCATCACCCGGCTGCAGGCTTGGATGCCGAGCGTCTACTTCACCGACGACACATACTCGCTCGTCCAGGTGGACCGCCACACCGGCCAGCCGCTGTTCGAGAGACCGCGCCGACGAACGCCTATCTACTGCTTCCTCTCCAAGAAGCCCAGGACCATTGTTTTGTCGCCGCTTGCCGCCCAGGCGCCGAAGCAGCCCGAGGAGCCGTTCCTGCTCTTGAACCCGCCGACTTCGCAACCCGAACCCATTCCAGAAGGCCCCGGCATTCTCGTGGCTTGTCGGCTGCGAGACCAGAACGTCGATGTTGAGAAGTGGAAAGAGTGGCTCCTCAGCGCGCCACAGGGAGCGCAGAACATCCAGATCTCGGCCATTTACCCTAGCTTTTCCGCGGTGCTAGTCCTCGAGCTGCCACTGGTGGTCTGGGATCTCCTCCCCGACTCGCCTGCCATATCGTTCGTTGCGTACACCACGGGGAAAAATCACGTCTCAGGCTTTCGTCGATTGTTGGGGCTCGATGAGGAAGAGTCGCGGGTCGCATCGGATGAATCTGAGGATGGCCAAGATACCAAAACGTCGAAAAATGCCAGGGGCTCCGGCTCCAAAAGAGTGCGCAGAGGGGGGCGCTCGAAGAAGGCCGACCGAAAAGACAACGGCAGTTCGTCCCTCTGGCCGAAAGTGTTTGAGTACGATCGTACGGCGGTCTACGCCATGGAGGATGAGCCATATTGCTTGCACCTGGCCGAGATGCAGGAGGATAGCGGTATTAGCAAAGCTGAGAAAATCATCCGGGCATTTGTGCAAGATGTGGGCAGCCCATCAACGAGCTATCTCTGCGACGAGATCGCGTCGTTCTGTTCCACAGCAGACTTTGAAGCGCTGTCCAGCGGACAGGAAGTGTCACCCGAGTTGGTTGCCATCCTCGACGAGAGGTCACCACCAACTTTCCCGCTCCAACGGAGGCACGGGGTGCATTTTCTGAACCGCAACCAGCTCTACGAAGCACTATCAAACGGAGAGGTAGGCTGTCTCTGAGGTGTTAATGTGCATCGCAGCATCATTGACACGATGGGCAGAAATCCACACCCCAACTGATCGAGACCGAGCCAAAAACGGATCAGTTCTCACCCAGAAGACGTCTGGTGTAAGCAGCCTTGGACAATGACACTCACAACCCCCGCTAACCACCTCTAGCTATGTCACCAATCCCGACCCGACTAGCATGCTAGCCATCGTATCTACCGCCTCAGAAAGCCAAGCGTTGTTTCTCCGCGATTTCGTCTACAAACACCTGACCTTCCAGGCGGGGATGGACGTGAAACTCCATGTAAGCCACGTCCCGTTTTCCCCACAACAAGCCCAGCGGAGTTTTGCTAATTGATGCAATCAGTCCTCCGGAAGTCAGGGGTTCCAGCTCTCGTTCCATTTACCCTTTTTTGCATGGCGGCAAAGCGCCAAGCCGTGCCTGGATGCTCGACTGGGAGGAGACAGACGGCCGCTGAGAAACGGCAGGAATGTCAACTTCCTGAGCAGGCTCAACGGGAGGTCCGAGACGTGCATCTACGAGGCGCAAATCTCTTGCATGATCGTCGGCGTGGACAACCGCCACTGGACCGCCTACGGATTTTTCGACACGTATCACGACGGCGGAGAGAGCAAGCACGACGTTCAGTCCTACCAGCCCGCACAGGGAGAAATCATCATGGATCCACTCACGGGGGGACGGCATGCCGCCGACACCCCGATCTGGACCGCGAGAGAGTATTTCCTGCGGGTGATGGAGTCGTGCGTTCAGGAGGTCAAGGACGAGTGGCAAAATGTCGGACGGAATCTTCTAAAGGCTCTCAAGCCCTATGTTAGTCTCCTTTTCCCCCCTTAGGTACCCCCGGCGCAATGTAATGGGGTCTAATCGGAGCAGGCCAGGAATTCCCGAGACATCGACTGGGGACGAGCTCAACAGGCGTTGCACCAAACCATTCAGGTTCTGGAGCAGCTGAGGCAGGGTCTTGCCGGAACGATCGCGGCCTGGGAGAGATTCCAGGAGAGCGATCTTCCCTATTTTGACCTTGACAACGACGCAGCCACAGCGGGCCGCAACGGGGAGCCCCGAACCAGCGCGATGGTCAAGAACATCGAGAGCGACATCCGCGACCTCCGAATTCTCGAGGATTCCCTCAGGCAACAAACCGAGATGTTCAAGAGTTTCACTTACAGAGTAAGCCAGCCGTCTTTTCTTCTTCTTTTTTTCTCCCTCTTCTTCTCCATTAGCTGTAAATCGTACAGCGTTGACGAAGAAAAAAACAACCCGGCAGCTCCTTACCCTCAACAACAACCGCAACGGAGAAAAGACCAATGCCCTGGTCACCACAGGCCTCACATTCCTTCCCTTTGCCTTGATGGCACTCATCTCGAACGCACCCGACATCCTCGTGGTGCGGTTCACGCCCGCTCGCTACATGATCGGATCAGCAGGGGTGGCCTGCCTCGCCACCGCGCTCTTTTTGGTGATGGTCCACTGGACCACGGCGACCGACAAGGTCCAGGACGTTGTCGCGCGCTGCCTCGGCTCCCTGCGGGGGGCCCGGCTCATCCCCCGCGTCGTCAGGCGCCCGGTGGTGGGCGGCGCCTGGGAGGCTCCGTGGTGGTCCGCCTCGGCCGCCGGTCCGCAGTATCGCCGGCTCCCCGAGTCGGAGTCGGAGGCGGACTCGGCCGAGAGGCACCACGCCCTGCCCTTTTAACGTGCGCCGTAAACCCCACCCCCCAACCCCATCCAACCCCCTGGTGGATGGGCCGCCTTGACTGAGGAGGACGGGATGGGCCGGGATCCCGCCCGCGCTGAGTCGGGGTGGACGACACAACTGTCGATTACAACCCATGTCCGGTGGGACAATACCGGTAACAGCCAGCCTTAACGGCTAGACACTCGTTTTATCAGGCCATGTTTTTTCAGGGGCTTTGGTTCCGGCATCTTTGCGGTAGTCTTGTCAGGATGGTGGATTTTGGGGTGTCACTTTTCTCTTTTTTTTTTTTTTTTTTTTCTTTCTTTTCCTTGGAAGAGGTTGGTGCAAAAAGTAATGTAGCTTTGCGATTTTTGCAGTTTTCTGGTACTACGGAGGTCAGGTTTCGTACATATGCAAGGGGGTTGCAGGAGGGCAGGGCTAAGGCTGTTTGTATCGTTGTTTTGGGATTCTACATTTTCTCGATGAATTCTCTTCGAAATCGTGAGCATTATCATTCAAGGTGTGCTTGAATACCCGAGACATCTGGGGGCTGCATCAGCCAGCTCCGTGGCTTCCGGGCTGTCTGCTTTTGGCCATTGGCAGGGGATCCATGATTGTTTGCCAGAGTAACGGACTACGTAGTGTTCTCCTAACATCCTTGGCAACGTCTCTTGGCCTGAGTCACACAGTCAGCTTCTCGTCTTGTTACCCAGCGTATCAACTCCCTGTCTGTCGCCAACTTAACAATATGCTCCGTATATGCAGGCAGAATAGCACGTGCGCGTGAGGAGACGGAACAGGTGGTGTGGATCACCAATTGAGGATCCGTCGGACTACGGAATCAATCAATCCGCCTCGACACAAGACGATTACTGATCAGCCCGGTCAATCTGTCCAGCCAACAGCACTGGGCCGATATATTCGCAGCATCCGCACAACACCGACGACTGGAGTTGCCCAACCTCAACCAAAGACCAACAGCGTTCCTTACATACTATCCACCCAGTTCCCCAGCCAAACAACGAATCACCCCTTCTTAAAAATGGCCCAATCACACCCCACACCAGCCATCCAGCTCATCCAAAAATCCGACTTCACCAAACAGCTCATCGTCCCATTCACCACCCCCTCCGCAGCCCCTAACCTCACAGTCCCCAACCAGGCCCTGATCCGCACGCGCCTCGTCGCCCTGACAACAAACAACTTCACCTACGCCCGGCGCGGCGGCATCCCCTATCTGGCGTGGTGGTCCGTCTGGCCAATGCCGTCGCCCGCCTCCTCCTCCTCCTCCTCCTCCTCGTCCCTCCCGCCGCCCTTCAACGACGAGGCGGCGCTCGCCGCGTACTGCCGGGTCTCCGGCTGGGGGTGTGTCGAGGTGGTGCAGAGCACCGTGCCCGGGCTGGCCGCCGGGACGTGGCTGGCCGGGTACGTGCCGATCGGGACCCGGCCCGAGGCGGTGGCGCTGGCGCGCGGCGAGGTCGACGGGCACTGGCTGCGCACCGACGTCGTCCCCGGCGGGGAGGGGTTGAGCTCGGTGTACAAGCGCTACGTGCAGGTGCCGGGTGGGAAGGAGGGTGGTGGTGGTGGTGGGATGGACAAGGTTGGTTTGGGGTGGGATGCGTTGATGGGCGTGCTGTTTGAGACGGGGTTTATGCTGAATCGGTTTGTGTTTTCGTGGGAGGGGGAGGAGAGGGTGGTTCATCCGCTCGGAATGAAGGGGATGAGGTGGGCTCGGGAGGATGCGGATATTGCGGGCGCGGTTATGGTGCTGTTGGCGCCATCTGGGAAGACGGGGCTGGCGTTTGCACACGAGCTGCGGTTTGGGAGGCCCGAGGGGAAGCGGCCGGGAAAGGTCATCGCCGTTGGGTCGGCGAGGTCACGGGAGTTTAGTGCTGGGACCGGGTTGTTTGACGAAGTGTTGCTCTACGAGGACTTGCAGGATGCGTCGTTTGATCTCGGAGCCAAGCTGGGCGGGCAGCAGCAGAAGATCGTGGTGATGGACTTTGGCGCACGGGGCGATGCAGTGGATCGATGGACTGAGGCGCTGAAGGACCGGTGCGAGCGGTTGCAGGTATTGGTGATCGGGGCCGATCCGCTGGCTCAAGCGCAGAGCAAGACGGCAGAGCGCATCGAAGACGCGACGAGCGGCGTTGAGCAGGTGCACGCAGGAAATCTACGAGAGCGGGCGATTGAACTTGTTGGCACGGCCAAGTATTATGCAGATAAGGGAACGGCTTGGGCAAAGTTCAAAGACGATGGTACCATCCCTGGTCTGCAGCTCAAATGGGGGAAAGGGATGGAAGAGTTCAGCGAAGGGTGGGACGCCTTAGTCCGCGGGGACTATGGCCCTGATATCGGTTTGGTTTATGAGATTTAGAGTCTCTAACCGTCTCACTTGTCCTCGGCGACGTATTCAACACCTAGCCTCGTCTTGAGCAAGGAGTTTACTATAGTAATGGTGGAAATTAGCACAATATTAGTAGAAGATAAAAAGACAAAGAGTCATCAGCAAGAGAAATAAGAAAGAAGATGCTTGGAATTTTCACAGGCCTAGAGGAGCCCAGTGGATTGAAGATTTCTCAAATGGATCCCTCCCCCGATGCGTGAGACGCAAACCCCGCAGAGTGCCGAGACAGGCCCTTATGTCGGGCCATACATACGCCGTAAATCCTACAAGCTCCTCCTACGTTCCGGTAACATTCGGAAACGCACCCGTCACCCAGCACCATGAGACTGCTCAACACGCGCACCCTTGAATTAGACGAGTTCTTCGACAGGGCAATCCCAAAATATGCCATCCTCTCGCACACGTGGGAGAAGCGTGAGGTCGTGTTCCGTGATATGGCAGACCTCGGCAAGGCGCGCGTGAAGGCATGCTTCGCCAAAATCGAAGGGGCATGCGCCCTTGCCGCCTCCCAGGGCTACGACTACGTCTGGATCGACACCTGCTGCATCGACAAGTCGAGCAGCGCCGAGCTCTCCGAGGCCATCAACTCGATGTGGGCCTGGTACCGCGACTCGGCTGTCTGCTACGCCTACCTGAGCGACGTGGAGAAGCCGGCCGACCTTGGCGGCAGCCGATGGTTCACTCGCGGCTGGACCCTTCAAGAGCTCATCGCGCCGAGCCGTGTCGAGTTCTACTCCAAGACCTGGGACTACCTCGGCGAGAAGCAAGACAGCAGCCTCATTACCACAGTGTTCCAGGCCAGCCGGGTTGACGAGTGCGTGCTGGCTGGTGTGATCAGGCCCCAGTACGTGAGCGTGGCGAAGCGGATGTACTGGGCCTCGAGGCGGGCGACGACCAGGAAGGAAGACGAAGCCTACTGCCTCATGGGGCTCTTCGACGTCAACATGCCGCTACTGTATGGCGAGGGTTCCAGGGCCTTCATGCGCCTCCAAAACGAGATCACCAAGATCACCAGCGACCAATCCATCCTCGCATGGTACTGTGGTTCGGATGACACCGGCCCGCTCACGATAGTCTCGGGCTGTTACGCCCCATCCCCGCGTTGCTTTGCCATGTCGGGCAATATCTCGCTTCTGCCCCAACCCGCTCCGGCTGGATTTCTCCCGAGTAGTGGCCTGGCAGCCGAGTTCCGCACTGTTTTCCTCAACGACGATGATCCAGCGGCTCGGCACCGTGAGAAGGTAGGCATTCTCTACTGCCAGATAGGTCCTATACCGGGCACGTTCCCTACGATAGTGTTCCGCCCGGTCGCCCAGGTCCACTCCGACTCGCGGTACTACATCCGTATTATCAGGGAAGGCAATGTCCCGCAATATTCCATGCACAATTATGACTTCCTTTTGGATTACGATCACTCCACTTACTTTCAATCTCTTGGTCTCATCATAAACCGAGACGGCGCTTTGCACGGCACGCCCAAGAACGGTGGGTTGTTCTTCTGCTCGTTGGACATGGCTCAGTCTAGCCACTGGGTATTTATCTGGCGCTAATCAAATCCAGCCATCTTAGACGGCAAGGTGCAGCGGTTCACCGTTACCAACGTAATGGTCAAGGAGACGCATATCATCAGATCCGTCAGTGGAACCCCCGTCCTCGACTCTCCAGCTGCAACCTCCGATGGGATAGAAACAGGGCGTGCTGTCCGTCTCCGCAAATACTGCTTCTGGCTTGCTCCGCTGGGGGAAGACGCCTCGGGGATTTCCATCAAGGTTTCCGGTGTGTTTCCTGTACAGAATTGGGATCGCAGTTCTCATCTGTTTGTGTGGAAACTGCCTCCCCGCTCAGGATCGACAGATCCAATAATCGCCGGCGCCGCTGCCATTGAAGTCGCTGCTCCTTCTCAGGAAGGCGAGCCCAGCGTACACAGGACACCTGGAAAGGCAGTTATTCGTTTTGGAGTAGTGCCAACGAAAACCTCATATGGAACTCAATACAGGACCTGGCACCATCTCGTGAAGGACGACGGGGCTTCCGACTTGAGCTCATATTTGGACTATTCGGAGTCTGGGCTTGCGGTCCATGATCTGCAGACACACTCATCAATCAACATTAACGTCAACACGGAGCTCAATGCATCAATGGCTACAACTTCTGTCAATGGCAGGCCTTCAGAGCTGATAAAGCTGTGGGTAACAGGCACACATGAATTAGGAGACGGCGGGGTTCTGGGAGAGGCCGACGGAGGTAACGGTAGTAGCACTAGTAATTAGGACTTTAAAAGTTAGCTGTCTCATTCATCAACCGCTAATCCCCGTCTGTCTATTGTCTATCTATCTCTATCTCTATTCCTGCCCTCTACCATGCAAACCGAAGACCACTTCTACCACCTCCCTCTATCAGACGTCCTGAATGGCCTTTCTAAACACCTCTATGAATCCCCAGACGTCCTCGAACCTGCAATACATCGGCACCGGGGCGACACGGATCACGTCAGGCTTCCGCGCATCGCACACAACTCCGCCCTCTCGCAGCGCCTCACCCACCTTGTCCAGCAACCCCAGCCTCAGCAGCAGACTCAACTGGGATCCCCTCTCGAGCAGGTTCCGCGGCGTGATAATCCGGAACGCTGGCTCGTGGGCCTCGCTCCTCCCCACCCCGTCCCGCAGCAGGCCCTCCAGCAACCACTCTAGATACGCCGTCAGCACCAGCGCCTTGGACCTCAGCTCGCGCATCGTCGTCTTCCCGAACACGCTCAGCGCCGCGCTCAGCGCCGCGAGATCCACGGCGCTCGGGTTGGACACCTGGAAGCCGTGCGCGCCCTCGGCGGGGCGGAACTCCGGGCCCATGTCGAACCGGACGCTCTTGTCCGCGCCGTACCAGCCCGCGAGGCGGTGCCGATACGCCGTCATGCCCTTCCGGCGGGCGGAATCGGGGGCGGAGGCGGAAGCGGCGTCGGGGTCGGAGTGGGCGTCGGGGTCGGGGCCGCGGTGGTGCTTCTCGTGCACGAACGCGCCCGCCATCGCCCCCGGCCCGGCGTTGAGGTACTTGTACGTGCACCACACGGCAAAGTCGACGCCCCACTCGTGCAGGGCCAGCTCGACGTTGCCGGCGGCGTGGGCGAGGTCCCAGCCCACCGTGATGCCGTGCTCGTGGGCGTGGCGCGTGATGAGGGGAATGTCGAACAGCTGACCCGAGTAGTACTGGATCCCGGGGAGGAGGAGCAGAGCGGTGGAGGAGGCGTGCTCGTCGATGAGGGAGAGGATCTTGGCGGTGGGGATGTACGATGTCCCTGGGTCCGGGTGGACCTGAATGAGGGAGGTGGAGGGGTCCAGCCCGTGCCATTGAATCTGGGAAGCGATGGCGTACTGCGAGTGAGAAGAAACCCGTGTTAGCCCGGGGTTTGCTGAAAGTAGAAGGGAGTGTAAGAGGCATACCGAGTCGCTAGGGAAGGGCTTCCACTCGGCAATGATCTTGTGCCGCTTCTCGGTCGGGCGGTAGAAGCTGGCCATCATCAAGTGCAAGTTTACCGTTAAGGTGTTCATGTAGATGACTTCGCTGGGCGAGACGGCACCGACAAGGTCAAGCGACTTTTCGGCACAATCGGCGGCCATGTCCTGCCAGCTGGTCAGCGGCGAGTTGCCGAGCGAGCTGAAATGACCGTTGACCCCGATCGAGGCCCATGTCTCGAGCTGTGCATCGAGGTACTTCCGGATGCACTTTGGCTGGGCACCCAGGGAGTTTCCGGCAAAGTAGATTGAGGGCGAATCATTGCCCGATGCGGAGGTGGTGTTACTGGCGTGTGAGCCTTCGCCATTGGGCGCTGCCTCTCCTGCCAGCCTTGTTAGTCGCACACCATTCATTCTCAGCTTCTCATTCGGAGACGTGGGCATCCACCAACCTGGAAGACTGCCATCGAGGGCTCGCTTTTTCAACGAGGCCCTGCTGGGGATGTTGAAATTGTCCCGCAGGGGGCCGAGTTGGTCGCTCGAGTCCAGTTGTCTCGCATACTCGATGGACCCGGCGTTGGCCGGAAACTCGGGCTTCTGACCTGCTCGCAAGGTCTTGACTAGTGATTGGTATTCAAGGGCCATGGCTGAATACCTCTGTGATGTTAATGTGGGCTCTGGTAATTTTTTTGGTGGCGGGTTTAGTTTGCGCCAACTCGTACTAGATATTCATGATTAAGTACCTGCTGAGTGTGTACTTGAGCCCTCCGCTCTTTCCTTGAAGGCTGTAGAGAGTGGGTCGCGACTTACACCGGGGACCCACCCTTTCCCGCTTCCGCGCCTTCCGCCTTCCGCCATCCGCTCTTCCGTTCCGGCCAGCTCAGCGGACAAACGCCCACCAACAACTCCATTTGCCAACGGAATTCATCAGGTGACTATTCCAAACGCCTGATGTCGGGATCCCGCCACTGAAAGGCTTCCGAGCGGGAACCAACCCCCTGTGCAAACGCTCCCAGTGCTTCCGTCTATTGAAATCCGGGATAGTCACACGCCGAAATGACATGGCCAGTCGCCTTTTGCTAGCAAACGCTTGCCGGCGCTTGGAAGCGCCGTCACGGACGTCACCGCGGCGCGGAATGCCGAGCGTTTGACCTATGGGCCACCTTAGCGCCAAGTGCCGTCGCTGCCCGGCCCAATCTTATTTTATCGTAAGGATCCCTTCTTGTAAGTTCCCACTTTGAATGCTCATTGTATTGGACTCTCAACGCCCTACCTCTACTGTTCTTTACCGTTGGTTTGCTTTATACCGCCTGCACCTCTCAGGTTCTGAGCCGTCATGTCGCCCTGCGAAGCACTCCTTCAACAAAAGGGCGATGCGACCGTTGACTTTTTGAATCTTCTGCTACAAGAATACGCAGTAACCTCCAACGGATTCCTTCCTGAGGTGGTGCCGCTAGATAGACTTCCAGACCCGTACTACTCACCATGGGAGTCTCTGGCCGAGTCACTCTCAGACTATCTCGAGGACAGAACGCTTCGCTCCCGGGTTGACCAACTACCTGTTCTGTCAGCAGAGCACCTAGCTTCCGAGGCCGAATGGCGACGAGCCTGCGTCATCTTGGGGTTTCTCACTCACGCCTACATATGGGGTGGTGAGAAGGCTGCGGAGGTACGCTGCTCTTATGACTTACAACCCTCTTAGAAAACTAAAATAGGATCTGCAGATCTTACCGCCCTCTATAACCGTCCCCCTCCTCTCGGTTTCTAGCCACCTCGGCATCCCTCCTGTTGCCACCTACGCATCGGTCAACCTCTGGAACTTCCGGACCACCAACCCAACTCTCGACTTGACCGACCTCGACTCGGTCCACGCCCTGCACACATTCACCGGCACCGAGGACGAATCCTGGTTCTACATGGTCTCGGTGGCGATGGAAGCCCAGGGTGCGTACATCATCCCGGTGATGCTGCAAGCCCTCGAGGCGGTCGCACGCCGCGATTACGCCACCATCACCCGCTCTCTCGCCGAGCTGGCCGCCTGCATTCGCAAGCTGGGCCTCCTCCTCGACCGCATGGATGAGAAGTGCAACCCTTCCGTCTTCTACCACCGCATCCGCCCGTTCCTGGCCGGGAGCAAGAACATGGCCTCTGCCGGCCTCCCCTGCGGCGTCTTTTACGACGAGGGCCACGGCAAGGGGCAGTGGCGCCAGCTGCGCGGGGGAAGCAACGGGCAGAGCTCCCTCATCCAGTTCCTGGATATCGCACTCGGCGTAGAACACGCGGCGCACGGGAACGGCAGCCCCGACAAGGTAGCCGCCCGCGGCGGCGAAGCTGGGGGGAAGGAGATGAGTTTCCACCAGGAGGTGAGGGCGTATATGCCCGAGCCGCACAGGCGGTTTTTGCAGCACGTGACGGAGAGTTACCCCGGTGGGATGAGGAAGGGGGTGGTAGAGCTTGGGGAGGCGGCGGCTGGGGCGGCGAGTGAGGAGCTGCTGGCTTTGCAGGAGGCGTTTCAGACGGCGACAAATGCGTTGGCAGAGTTCAGGAATAAACACCTGCAGATGGTGGCTAGGTATATCATCATCCCGTCAAGGCAGCCGAACGAGGAGCGGAGCGTCAACCTGGCGACTGCGTCATCGAGGATGAAAACCTCATCGGAGGTTGAAGGGAGGCGTGGAGGGGAGTTGACAGGCACGGGCGGGACGGCGCTGCTGCCGTTTTTGAAGCAATCGCGGGATGAGACATTCCGGGCCGGTGAACTCAGGTGAAGGGTGGCCCAGGGCTGACGCAACTTTCTTGGATAGCTTTTACCCAGTAGTTAGCTGTATCCTTAGTATTGCTGTGGCTCGCAAAGCTACAGCCTTGCGGTAGCGACTACGCCGACTATCCGTTGGCTGTCTTTTCTGGGACATTAATAGCGAATTGATTGATGGCACGTCGGCATCCCTCAGTCTGCCTCGCATTGATTGGGCTCACGGCGTGTTGACTGCTGAGTTGCGCAACCATTTCCGCCAGATGTCGTACGCCACACCGCTAAGAACCTAGCCTGACCGAGGACGAGCTCAGTCACCCATGATTGCCTGTCGAAGAGGCTAAGTGGATTATGGCGCTTGTAGAGTATATTTCCATACTTGATTCATTGAAGAGCGGGGGTCCGTACTATTAGTGTACACTAAACTAGTGTAGTATGCGTTGCACAAGCCAACCCAGTCAAGGGGAATAGGGTTTGACGTCGGACTGTTGAAGCAGGCGGGGGGAAATGAAGGTACACTAGACAGTGTGGACAATACCATGTCCGTGGTTGCTGAGGGCACACAACGTGTTTCCCTTGATTCGTAGTTAGGCAAACAACACAGACAGTGTTTCGGTGAAACACGGAAGACCGGCAGAAATTTTTTGTCTTCGTGGCCGCGGAGAAGGAAAATTTGAAATCAATAGTTTCCACTCTGTCGGGTCGAACACGTGAGCGTCTGACGATGTCCCCGATCGATCAGCGGCTCGTATCACACGAAACTTTTGCGGATCTCATCCGGATGACTTCAGCAGCGGCCAGGCGACTGCGCGAGCATCTTTGGCGTTGACCAACAAAGCCAAGCCCTGCCAAGTCATCTGGCGATGGATTGTTTTGCGGAATCAGCGAGATGAACCGGCTCCTGCTGGAAACACCTTACCCGCCCTCGCGGCCAAGCTTTCGGTGGCTGCTGGTCATGGGGCGCCGTGTCATGGGTTGCTTCTGCGAAGAATGAGCTGCGTGTGCAGCTCCACAATTGACGGCAAGGCGGCGCCGACCGACGATCCAAGTTCGGGTCCAGTGAGGATCTGTCTTGGGGGTTTTATTTTTTATTGTTTTTTTATTGTTCTTTTCTTTCCGTCGGCCTTTAATAAGCCCCGTCCCGGATTCCTCGGGGCGCTTACCTGAACGCTTCTTTCCCGCCACCGCCCCGGCGCCAGCTGCTAACGTATGCCTGATCAATGTGGGTCGCAGGCCCAAAACGTGCAATCAGGCGCTTTGCCCCATTTCATGAGCCCACATCGAACGGTCTCGCTCATGAAGTTTCGGAACACAATCACCAAATGCACACGAGAAGAAATCTTCCAGCAGCGTCTCACGGCACCAAGGCTCCGCGGAAATGCCGACTTTGGATCTATCCAACGGCCAGGGGCATCGGGGCCAAGTACCTGGGCACTTAAACAAATATGCGCTAGACTAAATCTGGGTTTCTGTTAGCAAATCTGACGTAAATCTGGGACAGGGCCCGGCACAAGCCTCCCGGCCGTTGGTTCGAGAGCGAACCCTTTAGTCACGGGTTCCGGCTATCCTGGGAGCTGTGCTCATTGTGCCACCGCGCCTCTGTATTGCCAAACACCGTCGTCCTTTTTTCGGCTTTCAAAGGAAGGTCCCGGCCGCTATTAAAGATGGATATCCCCGAATTACAGGTACCAGACCCCTCAGGGCTGGCTTCCCTCCTCGGTGGAATTTCGATCCAAGGAACGACCCACAACGCCCGACAAGCCCTTTCCTTGGACCCCCCGTGTCTCTTTTTCACCTCCGGGACGGCCTCCAGGATCAACTTCGGCTCGAAAAACCATCATCGGCCGTCTGCGACAAACGTGCTCTGACGCAAGCCCGTCCATATCCCTGCAGACTCCCAAGTAAATCCCCCATCCTGGGGTGAGACCAAGGCTTTCAGCCTCAGCCTCAGCGATGATGATACCCAAAACTTCGGGCCGCGGGCCGTCCCGATGGCACTTTGATATCGACGAATTTCTTAATCCGTTCTTTCCAGTGTCGATACTGCCGCGACTTCCACACCCTGTCGCTCACTTTCTCGGGTACCGCACCCATCACCTTCCACCACCGTTGGGCAATGTCGCCATGATCTTCTGGGCCTTCATTGGCATCTTCAGCAGCTTGATCGTCATCGGCGCCGTCGGGGTCAACGTGCCCGCGTTTAGAAGCCTGGGCGTCCCGACCATCATCGGAAGCTTCGTATGACAATCTCTCCCTCCCCTCCCCTCCCCTCCACCCCCCCCCCCTCCACGAAATAGTAGTCACCCCCCGAAGAAGAAAAGGGCCCCCCAGCTAACCTCCTATTTCCCTTGTGTCTCATCAGGGCGCCGCCGCAGTCCTCGACTTTTACGCCATCGAGTCCCCTCTCGCCCAGCCCCGCAACGCCATCATCGGCCAGATGGTGTCGGCCGTCACCGGCGTCGGCCTCTGCAAGCTGTTCGCGCTGTCCCCGCACTTCGAGTCGATCCGGTGGGTGGGCGCCTCGCTCGCCTGCGCGACCGCCACGGCGCTCATGGCGCTGACGGGGACGGTCCACCCGCCGGCGGGCGCCACGGCGCTCATGGCCGTCGTCGACGACGACGTGGCGCAGCTGGGGTGGTTCCTGCTGCTGCCGTTGCTGCTGGGGTGCGTGCTCATGCTGTGCGTGGCGCTGCTGGTGAACAATGTCCAGAGGAGGTTTCCCTATTATTGGTGGTCGCCTCAGGAGACGGGGGAGTTCTGGAAGAGGAGGATGGACGAGGTTACTGAGGGGAAGCGTGCCACGAAGAAGGGCGAGTACCCTTCCGCGTCGAGCGAGACATCGGGGGATCTAGAAGCCACAGCGGGAGAAGAGTCGGATACTGGTGGGGAACTGGCGAGGACGAATACCACCGTCGAGTATGGACCTGAGAACCAGATTCTGATTACCAGGGGGAGGGTGGTCCTCCCGGAGGGGCTGAGTCTAAGACCAGAGGAAATTTTGAGTTTAGAGACGCTGAGCGAGCGGCTTTGAATTATTGTCTAATGCATTGTCGGGTGTTGTTTGTTTTTATACAGGTATATAAGGTTTTTGTTTTTGGTCTTATCTACCTAGGTTGTCTGTTCCCAATCGGGGGTGCGGGGTTGTTGGGTGCAGGTTCGTGCTCCAGATCCTTCATCCTTCCCATTCAACCTAACTTCCCCTTAGCGACGGTCGGAGTAATTACAGCTGGCGAGAGTTTCTTGGCTCGACCCTGTGATCCAAATACCGACGTCCACGACTCTTTCCCCCACAGCCATCCAACGTCGTTAAGGGTGCCAGCGAGAGGAAGAAAGCACGTTTCTGGAGCCGATGCGGTGAGCGAAAAGTGGAAGCAGCATGAACCTACGGGTACATCCTAAGTCGGATAACCTGAGCTTTACGTGACGGAAGGCTCAAACAAAGCTTCTAGCCTAAGCCTCCATTGAAGGGGAAAAGGGAAAAGGGAGGAGGGAAGAGCAAGTGAAACGGAACCAAGCGTCAAAAGAAGCGAAGCACAGGAAGCATCATTGGTCCTGGCTGCGGAATCATGGCGTTCCCAGGAGACATACAGGGACAATGCTGTTTCGACCCAGAAGAATGGGGGGTGAAAAAATGAAAATAAAGAAAACATACCCGTCGCTCCCCACAGGACCAACGCCGTCCCCTGCATTCCGAGTGCAAACGATCACCGAGAACTATCCGAACACCATGGATTGTCCGCCGGGACCCGCATCTGATGTGGGGAGTGAAACATGGGATCGGGGCCAGACCTGCAGTGTCCCTCGGCCAATGAGGTCGCTGTGGGTACCCGGACATCCGAGAAAATACCATGATAATCATCATCTTTTGGAGGACACGGCGGAGGAACCGTGAAGAAGAGAAAGACATGATGCAGCCCCGAGAGCCTGGAGCAGTAGGCATCAGCCGACCCTTGTGAGGCGCCCCTTTGAGAACCAAAGGATGCGTCGCGGCAGCTCCGTGAGGGCCTGCTTCTCGGATACGGGTCGCGAACCCTGGGCTCCTGAGTACACTCAGGAGCTGGATCCAGCGCTTGAGAGTCAACGATGCTACAGCTACACCATACCCGATTTTTGCAAATTGTGCGTGGCTTCCCGACAGGCATTGTTGGAAAGCAGAGTCTGCAATACGAGTTTTACGTTAGCGAGAAGGATTTGCCCCGGTGGAGATGCTACGGGGCGGGCCGCAGGATGGGACCGATTTTGGTAACGGGATCCTGGGAACCTTGGCGCGGAGTTTAGGTTGTTTGATGGAAACAATGAACCTAACGCGTCAGACGGCCGGTAGTCTCGAACTATGTACGCCTGCGTAGTACGCCTACACCGCGTGAGATCCTTAGTTCTCAATATAACGCTGAGCAAACACCACCTTCAAGTCCGTCCCTTGCATGTGCTATTTACAGCTGATCCCACCAACCCGTTGTTCCCCGGATTCTGTTGAGACGACAAGATATGTTACTTGCAAAGATGCAGTCGCTCCTGGCGAGAGAATCCGTCGCATAAGCTTAGTTCCAGCCCTTTGGCTTAGTAGTTGCAGAGTACAAACTATCCCTGAGAGCAGGTCCAAGAGCCATGTCGGACTTGATCTCGGATTGCGGTCAGCTCTTAGCATAGACAAAAGTGCGAATTAATAAGGCTAAACAGAGCCGTGTAACGATTTTGCTCGACGGCCTTCGCACTTCGCGGCTGTGGCGGCAGAATCCGGCGTCCATCTTCCGCTGACGTCGAGTCTAACCCCGTACGGCCCTTTCAACTATATCCCGAGTCCCTTCAATACCACGGTCCACCCAATCGGTATTTCGCATGTCGAGCCAACGCCACTCCAGTACATTTTGGCACGAAGCACGGGTGCGTTGTTGCACGCATCCCTGTCTTTATGGTACCCAAGATACGTGCCATTCGTCCACGTTATGTACAAAACACGTCCAAGAGGCAGCCACTTTTTATCTCGGTGCGATCGCGTCTCCCTTAGCTCTACCCTACCACATCCCAAATCTCGGAGTTCGCGATGCGAATCTCTCTGGTCCGGAGTTTTGTCCCGTTTGTCCTCGGCGTCGAGGCCATCAACTTCCCATATGAATCGACGCTGCTAAACGAGGAGGACATCGGGGACTTCTCGGCCATCTCATTCGGGAATCTATCGTCGGCCCCATCCACATACCAAGGGCCCAAATGCAAAGTCCAGCCGGAAGACGCCGCCTGGCCGAGCGAGGAGCAATGGGCGAGGCTCAACGCCACCGTGGGCGGCAATCTGCTAAAACCGTATCCCGTCGGAGCGGCATGCTATCCTGACCGCCCGGAGTACAACAACGACACCTGCGCGTATCTCGTCGGGCCTGCAACCACCACCCGCTTCTTCTTCAATGACCCGCTCACCGCCCTGACAACGTGGGGCGAGGGCGCAACATGCATACAGTCACTGGACACGGCGGGGAGGACCTGCACGCAGGGCGGGTTCCCCGTCTACGTAGTCAATGCAACTTCGGTCAGGGACATCCAGGCGGCGGTCAATTTTGCGCGGAACCAGAATCTCAGACTGGTCATCAAGTGAGACGCTTGTCCAAAAGCTCGTCACTGCGAGTGCGACTGACATGCTGCTCAGAAACACTGGTCACGACTTCATCGCCAAGTCCACCGGCCGGGGAGCGCTGAGCATATGGACTCACTTCCTCAAGGGCATTGAGTTCCTCTCCGACTACAGCATCGGCGAGTATAACGGGGCAGCAGCCAGGATCAGCGCCGGGATCGAAGCCTGGGAAACACACAACGCCATGGCAGACGCTGGGAACATCACGGTTGTGACATCGCTCGACCCCACTGTTGGCAACGGCGGTGGCTGGGTTCTGGGTGGCGGGCATGGGCCCTTGACGTCTCTACGCGGCCTCGGCGCGGATCAGGTCTTGTCCTTGAACGTCGTCACGGCCGATGGCAGGTTCATCACAGCAGACTTGAATCAGAACCAGGACCTCTTCTTCGCGCTCAGGGGTGGCGGTGGAGGTAGGTCGGGAAGCTTTTGAATTTTATCTTTTCGTTTTCTTTTTGAGAAAGCCTGCTGCTAACTGCTCCCGCAAGGCACATTCGGCATCGTCACGTCGATGATCGTCAAGGCGTGGCCAGAGCGGACCAACGTGGGCGGTCTGACCTTCTACTTCTCGACCGGGCCCGGCCAGGTGACCCTGCCCAGCGGTCGAGGATATCCGTCCTCGCCACCGGTACATCTTGCCGATGCTGATACGTTCTGGAGAGCATACCGCATATATCTTGGCTTCGCCAAGGAGATTGTTGATGCTGGTGGCTTTGGCTTTGGCGATGTGAACCCCCTGGGCAACAACACCTACGTCTTTGTCGGCACCATTACGCTTCCCGGCTTTCCGCCCGAGAACATGAGAGACTTTTACACCCCTCTATTCAGCTCCCTAGCCGAAATTGGCGTCGAAGTTCCCAACCCTAGACACGCCTTCCTCCCCTACGCGCAGAGGGGCATCGGGGTAACTCCGACGTCGTTTCCGGGCTCCCCGGCAGACCGACTCTTCATCTCACGGCTCCTGCCCCGTGGCCTGTGGGCTAACGCGACGCGGCTGGACGCCGTGGCGCAGGTGAACCGCGAGAACGCCGAGATGGGCTACCGCGTGACGACGCGCGCGTACGGGCCCTCGGCGGAGGTGGCCGGATACCCCGGCAACACGACCTCGGCGGTCAACCCGGCGATGCGCGACATGGTGATCCACTGCGTCACCTTCAAGCAGGAGCCCGTCGACGTCCTCCCGCCGGCCGAGTTCCGTTCCGAGCACGCCAAGCTGCGCGCCCGCATCAACGAGCTGGTGCGCTTGACGCCCGAGAGCGGGAGTTACTTCAACGAGGCAGACATAATGGAGCCGGACTGGCAGCAGAGTTTCTGGGGCGAGCATTACCCCCGGCTGTTAAAGATCAAGAAGGCGGTCGACCCGTGGGGGCTATTCTGGGCGCCGACAACGGTCGGGAGCGATGAGTGGGAAGTGGTTACCGAGCATGGGCTGCCGACGCAGAATGGACCTTTGTGCCGGGCTGGGGAATAAGGGGTTGAACCTAGATTCTAGTACTATGCATGGAAATACTCACCACTGCAGTTCTCTCCCGGTGACACCCTATCAGCGCCGGGGCCCTTGAGCTAGCGTTTCTATGACTTCAAGACTAGCAGCTGAGGCATTTACCCTATATACCAAGCGTTGTTTCCTGGTGATGTCACCGGTGCAGCCTGGGGCGATCCAAGCACCCACCAAGACAAGCACGGCCGGGCGAGGCGGCAACTAAGGCGAAGATCTCATTCTATCTAAGCCTTTCACGCGGGCAAGTGAGATAGGTCGCCCTTCCTCTCTGGTCTGTCAACTAAGAAGGAATTATTTCAGTCTTTAAATTAGCCATTAGGATAGCCATTAAGAGAGAGCAGCATGCCTAACGAAAATATAACACGATCTAACTTGGCATATTCCCTGTTGCCTACTTTCCACCATCTCGTTGAGAACCGTAGGCGCAAACTTGAATCTAATCCCACTCAGGCACCTCTTTAGAAGTCGAGGGGGGTAACAAGCAACGTAAGAACGGGTTCTAGTGAAGCAACCTGGATGAGCCCGGTGCCTCTGTTAGTCCATCCACTCGTCCTACTCTCTCTTGCTTTCTCTCCTTCGTTCTCTATGTGATCTTTTCCTGACCACCGTCTAACGATCTTCGTCGTTATATAGACGCGGATGGATCGCTAAGCGCCGACTGGAAGCGAGGATATGCTGAGATTACTAGGTAGGCGACCAGGAACGGCTGGGGGTGCATTATTATCAAACGGAAACTCACACTACACAGCGGGCCTGGAGTTCGAACGCAGTAGAACGAGGGGCATGCTGGGGAGGTATGCATACCGGCCTAGCCTATAAGAAATCGGTCTTAGCTAATAACTAGATCCCTAAATATCTACATAGAATTGGATATTTGTATGCAAGAGTAATTTACAGCGGCGCGCATATGGTAAACGAGTCAATACGTTCAACGAACACTATGTAGCCGGTCCGCTACTACAGGGGTACTTAGTTGTGTTCCATCTCACTACCCAGACCGCTGCCTCGACCGTATTCAAACTCGGCGTAAGCGGCACATAGATATGATTTGGGACCTAGACTCAAAGGATGAGTAGTAAGAATATTGGGCAATGATCAAGTTTCCCGCCCCTTCACTACTAAACCGCGTCGCTAGCTAAAGATTAGCATCATGTAATTAGACGCGACTCCATGCATCGTCCGTACGAGTATCTATCTCCTATTTATAGACTGCCAATCAGCATGTAACGTTAGCTGTCTACCTACGCCTGAATTACGTGAACAGAGATACCCGCGTTCGCAACCATCTCTGCTCCACCTCCCTCTTGTTGGGGGAAAGCCACGTTGCGCCCATCAACGACATGAGTCGCCCACGGCGAGGTCGGGACGAACTACAGATTTCGTTAGTAATGCAGC
Organism: Madurella fahalii; assembly: GCF_045866475.1. NCBI lineage: Eukaryota > Fungi > Ascomycota > Sordariomycetes > Sordariales > Madurella > Madurella fahalii. The sequence continues at coordinate 4,054,714 of NW_027263976.1, forward strand.
ACCTGCAGCGAAGCGAGGCTGCGAGGGCTAAGGCGTAAAGACCTGAGACCTCCTTCCACGCACCCGGCCTTGGCCCAGCTCGCCTACGACGCTTCATACATACTGCCTGAATTCGACGGGAGATGACGCGAGCGAAAATCTATGCTTCCTTTCCCCACCCCCGGCCAAAACATGCTCGGTCCGACTGGGGTATGGATGCGATCGAGCCGTCCAGCGTCGCAATATGCCCCACCCTACTCTAATCGTAACGCCGATTCCCCGTACGATCTGAACTACGAATAATGCGAAGGCCGTGGGCCCCCGAGATTGCGAGGTTGCAGTCGCCGGGGTCTTGGGCAGGATTGACGTCGGTCGTTGGGGAGGAAAGAAGGAGGAAGAAAAAAAAAAAAAATTAAAAATTTGGCACCATCTGCTGCCTCCATGTGCGTGTGGGTAGGATTTAGACGATTCCATGTAAACACTAACTCGATCCGCCGTGGCAGATCTTTCTTGGCCTCCGATTTGGCATCCGTAGCGTAGATCCTCCGAGGGGACCGGCCCACAAGTGTAGACCAGGACCGGGACAACCTGTACACGTAGCGCAGCGTGTGTATGGTAGGTACTGCATCTGTGTGTGCACCAACCGGGTATACAGTACATGGCAGGCCCCTAGTCGAAATTTTGTACCGGGCCAAATGCTCACGCTGCTATGCGGTCTCCGGATTCATCAAGCCGGCGACAGGGGGTTTGGTCAAGATCCCAAGGGTCGGACCGGGGAACTTTTGGGCCCAACCGCGCCCCCCCCCCCCACCCTCCTCAACCCTATACTATGTACACACGTTAGACTCTTTCCATCGCTGGACGTAACTCTATGTTTCGGGTTTCTCCCGGACATGAGCAGAAATAGTAGGACGCGAAAGGCCTAGTAGCACGCTACAATGCACGATAAACGCAGGACTTAAGTATTTACATGGGATATCCAAACCCAAAGACCGGTAAATGTTGCCATCTACGTATTACACTATGTAAAAACCCGGCCCCCGGGGCTGCGTCTTTGACGCACCAAGATCTTTTAGTACGCGTACCGGAACTGCTTGTTCTCCCGGTCCGTCATGCGAGCCCATGTCTCGGGCGACAGGGCGACATCCTCGCTCTGGACATCGGATGTGTTGTTGCGCTTCTTGTTCTGCCAGACGTAGTAGAGAAACAAGAGGAAGGTGGTAAAAGCGCAACCCGCTTGGGTGCCCATAACCGCGAGCTTGGCAGGGCGGTACTCTGGCTTATCCCGGTCCTGGAAGGTCTGTGGGCCAATGATGTTGCCCAGGGAGAAGGCCCCGCTGATGATGGCGGCCGAGAACGCGCGCTTGGTGGCGCCTCCGACATTGGCCACAGTCCACTGAACAGCAGCCGGATTGATTAGGACGGGGCCAATCCATCAAAGGTTATGCGGGGCAGGGCACGGAACGACTCACATTGTAGAAGATGGCGAGAGGGGCAACGACGGCGTTGACGAGGTATATGCCCGCCAAGACACCGCCTCGGTTGGTGGACGGGAGGAAGGACATGAGCGCGCCGCCAATAATGCTACATGTCATGTCAGGCATGAGAGTTTTCGGTTCAAGTTTCTGGAGAGAGACATACGCAGGGACAATGCAGGCAATGATCCAAGCCCAACGATGCGACTGCTTGCGAATACCGTAGCCGACAAACAGGGTGAAGAAGATGCTGACGGCACCCGAAGGAGTATTCATCAAGGCGGCCTCCTTAGGCCTGTAGCCAAGGTTTCGGATGAGGATGGCCGAATAAGTCGTTACGACGCCACTCGAGACGGACAGCTGATGTCGGGGAAAGAGAGGAAGAAAAAAGGTTTAGCAGGGTACGGGAGGAAACTCGAAACACCGCGCTCAACCGGGCGCACTTACCAGCACGACAGACAGCAGTAGAAGGTAGAGCTGCGGATCCTTCAGGGCCTCCAGGATCTCCTCGCCGCGGAACGCTCGGTTCTCGATGCCCGTCTTGTTGACGCTGACGTGCTTGAGGAGCGCCACCTTTTCGCCGTCTGATAACCAGCGTGCCTTCATCGGCGTGTCGGGGAGTAACAGGATGACAGCCGAGCCGACCAGGACCGTCACGAGACCCAGAGTGAGGAACATAGTTCTCCAGCCGGCGAGGCGGGCATCCGGGCCCATGTGCTGGAAGCCATACGAGACGAGACCGCCGACGATCTGGCCCAGGCCAAGACCGAGGTACCAGAAGGAGAAGCGAGGCGCCTGCTCAGACTTGGTATACCACTGGCTGCTGATCAGCATCAGCGAGGGGGCAATGGTGGCCTCGAAGATGCCTAGGAAGACACGGGACACCAGCAGCGTCTGATAATTGTGCGCGGCAGCACCGCAAGCAGTCGCAGTGCCCCAGAGGATGACGTTCAGGCCCAGCCATTTTGCCGCAGGGACAGCCTGAAGAAAGTAGACTGAAGCATCAGTGTTTGATTAGTGCACCTTGTTCGTACTTGTCACATGAGAGCCCATGTTTGCTTACTGTTGGGTATCTCGAAGCACAGCAGGCCGACAAAGAGGAACGTAGCGACGTTGGAGAATTCATTTTCCAGCATCCCCAAGTCCTCTCTGATACCCATTACGGCCGCATACTAGACGCAGGAAGATAGTGTGTTAGCCGCTGCAGGTGGGGGTCGGTGTGATTCCTGGGACGAGGTGGGGGGCGGGGTTTTCGGTGTCTGTCTCGTCCTTTGTTCTTTTCTTCCTTTTCTTTCTTCCTTACATTGAGAATGACTTTGTCCAGGAACTGCAGGGTGTAGCACAGGAACATCAATGGCACAATGCGGAAATCGATCTTGCGGCGCAAAGCCACCAGGTTGATTTGCGATTTGCCGTCAACATCCCGGTGGTTCTCGAGGTACTTCCAGGCGGCATCCAGGTCGCCCGAGGAAGCACCGGTGGCGGCCAACGACTCGTCGACTTCAGCGCCACCCTTTGTGCTGTCCTTCTCCGAGGTCGACATTTTTTTTTTCCAACCACTGCCGGTTGGGCAATTGCGCAATGACCCCGCGTCAACGGTACGGCGTAACGTAAGGCAAGGGAAAGAGCAAGACTCAGCGGTAGAGGAGACGGAGAGAGAGCGCGGGCGAGTGAGAGAGCGGGTCAGAGAACCGGGGGCTCGGGGGGACGGCAGAGCGCCACTGGGATGCAGGCTTGCAGTGCCGAATGGGTGGGCACAGAATGAAACGCGGGGCCAATACAAGAGAAAAGACGATCCAGCCGATTTTTAAGGAGGAAAAGGGGAGGAAAGGAAAGACACGAGACGACTCGTTCGAGAGGCAAGAGGCACGTCTGTTGGTCCTCTCCATGGAACACTAAGGTACCCTTACCTTATGGTGACCGAAGACCGGGGGGGTAACTTACACGATGGCATCAATGCAACCGATTTGATGGGAAATGGCTGCAACCATACATAATACTAGTCACTTCCAGGGCCTTTGGAGTAGAAACAGACCGAGAATTTTCATGCAACCCAATCCCCGGCCGCTGCGGCCACCCTTGGCACCCCCAAGCGGCCCGGACAACCTCTCAGAGACCCAGAAGCCGCGCTCACCCTTGTCGGAAGGGATCCCGGCTGCACGCTACGGCGCAGACGGCACAGCGACAATTACACAGACATCTCAACACACCAAGCACAAACACCCATTGTCGCTTACACGCATTACCCAATCAGTACCGATCTTGTAGCCCCTAGCCGAGGCATGGATAGACTTTCCGTGCATGTGCGCTGTGAAAATGCCGACGGGCCATGGCCCGCAGAGTCAAGGTTCCCTTGCAAGGGCTGTATCCCAAGAACCGCGACGTGCAAGGGGGAGAGGGGAGAGAAGGGCGGGCATGGTGAGTAGCGGACTGATAGGCCGCAGCAATATCGCGCAGGCCGGGAGCAATCAACCAATGCAGCACTTTAGACGCAGGGCAGATCTGGCGGGGTGTGCAGCAAGGGATGTGATCAGTTGGTCCATGGATCCCTCTTTTTCCCGCCTGGGCTGCCGTCTCGTCACTCCAGATCGGGGGCTTGCCGCGGCCTTGACACATCATTATTACCGCTACCCGGATATCATCCCTGGCGTTACAAAAACATGCCATGGAACGTCGAATGGAAAGAGTTTTCTTCCTTCCTGATGGAAGATGCCGGCCGTTGACAGCGGTCCCGGTCCCAGGAGTAAGACTCGCCGACCACCGTCTTCTCGACGTGAAACATAATGGCGCGAGAGTTCCATGCTGAACACACACCGGTGATCTCCCGAAAGCCTTTTTCTTAATACTTATTCTGGACTACTGCAGTTCTCTCTTTCTTATCTATCATTTTCTTGTTTTTTTGTTCTCTCTGTTCCCGGTCAAAGTCGACCCCCAATCCTAAACCACCCCCCTTCTTTTCCGGGCTCGGCCCAAGCCCGTGATTCTGTAACCAGGCCGCCATGGGTTGGGTCGAAAACGCGACACCCGAGGTGGACGCCGAGTCCGAGTATAGGACCATCATCGCCATCTGCGTCGTTCTGTCGGTCTTCTCGATTGCTATTGTGGGCGCCCGCCTCTGGATCAGGCACAAGAATCATGGGCTGGCGGCAGATGATTGGATGGCGACCTTGTCGGTGGTGTTTGCCTTAATCTACTCGGTCCTCTGCATCGTCCGTATGTCTGGTCCCCCCTAAATGGCCCCCGCTGCGCCGTTGGAGATACTATGCAGCTCTAACCCGTTGGCTCTACCCCTCCTCCGATGCAGAGACGAAATACGGCCTTGGACTGCCCGTGTTGTCTCGTCCAAAGGCGAATCTCATACCATATACGCGCAGCAACTATGCCGGCCGGCCGATATACCAGATGGGCATCAGCTTCTTCAAGGTTGCGCTGCTCATCAGCTATCTCCGCCTCTTCAAAGGGACAAGCCATAACGCGTACCGGAGAGTGGTTTGGATCGCAATGGTTGCCATCGTGGCCGGGCACTTGGGGTGCGCCCTCACTTTGATCTTTGCGTGCAGTCCGGTAAGTCAACGTGTTGCCCCCAGGTTGCGGTCGCGTGGCTCTACGGGACGCTTACAATTGTGCAATCAACAGGTGGAGAGGTCGTGGAACCCGAGCGTACCGGGGACATGTCTGGCCCCGGGGCCTTCCTTCACCGCCTACGCCATCGTGACCATCGTCTCAGACGTTGTTGTCGCCATCATCCCGATTCCAGCTCTGGTCCAACTCAAGGTGAACCGGGGCAAGAAGATTGGTCTGGTCGTCATCTTCCTCCTCGGTCTATTCACGACGTTATGTTCCGTGTTCCGCTATCTCCAGATCGACAGGATCCAGTACGGCGATGGAAACTCCACCATGCTTATTCTGTGGGGCGTCATTGAGTTTAACGTTGGCGTAAGCTCCTCCCCCGGTTCCCTCGTTCCGACTCCACAGCGCCGCCTCTCTAACCCACCTCTCCAGAACATGGTGTCATCACTGCCATTTCTGGCCCCCATATTTCTCCGCAAGGCGAGGGAGTACACGAACAAGTACGCGGGCGGCAGCGGGAACCATTACGGCGCGTCGAGCGGGGCGCGCAGGCTTGGGAAATCTGGCGACGGCTACAAGCTCAGCAGCATCTCCAGCCAGCGCAAGGGCACGTTCGCCACGGTCCAAGGCCAGAGCACCGGCAGCGAGGAGAACATCCTCAACGCCAACCCGGACAACTCGATTATGAAGTCGGTCTCGTACAGCGTGCACGTCGACTAAGGCGCCCACGTGTGGAACAGACGCCCACGCTCCACCACAGTGTCATTATTGAGCGGTTTGTTTATTGTGTCGAGACAAGACGGTGGCGCAAGGTATGGATTTTTTTGGGGGTTTCACTTAGCTATTGACCAGCGGCGGGGTTGCTTGCTTGATCTCGGGACCGGATACCAGGGAGATAAATATACCATTGATACCACGAGATATACGGCATTATTGCGGCTCATTTACAAGTGACTCAGTACGTAGGGAAAATGTAATTCAACGCCATTTTCTCAAGAAGCCTGAATAGTTCGTAAGTACAAATCAGCGTACTAGACGATTCTTGGCTCAACAAAATGTGGCGTGATGTTGATGCTGTGGGATTGGAGCGGGGATTTTCTCTTATTACGTTCGGCCTTTTCTACAGCGAGAGAAAAGAAGAAAGAAGGAAAGACGGGTTAAAAAAAAAAAAAAAAAAAAAAAAAAACCCTTCCTCTTCTCTTGCCTCTGAATTCTCCCTCCACCCACTTCTCCGACGCGGCACTCGGTCCCCATCTCACTCCACATGCCAGGCCAGAAGCTTAAATTCATCCATGCAACCCGGCCCGAACCTAGCTTGGCATAGTCATGTCGCTCTCATCAAACACGAGGTTCATGAGACGCCTGCTCAGGAGCGGGCTCTTCTCGTTGATCCGGCTCCACTGATGGGCGTCGATGCACGCCTGCCGCGATGCTAGGACGGCCGGGCGGGTTCGCGCCACGACCCGGTCCTCGTACCGGTCCAGCGCGGCTCGCAGGTCCGCCGCCGCCGCGCCAGCCTTGTCCGCGCCCTCGGCGAGCAGCCGGGGCATGACGAGCTCCACAAAGTCGAGTACGTCAACAATAGCGTGGTTGGCGCCCTCGCCTCGATCTGTAAAGGTGGGGTTTTTTTTTTCACCCCTCTCCTCAGTGTCACGTCGTTCCAACAGTGATGCGCTCACCCCGGCCCTGATCAAGGCCCCATCTGGGGAGTGGGGTTTTGGTAAAACTTACACATTGCCATCGGGTGCAATGCATCGCCGACCAAGGCCACATGGCCGGTGGTGTGCAAGCCCTTGGGGGGCGGCCAGTCGGACAGCTCAAGGCATTTCACTTTGGTGTCGGTGCGAATGCTCTGAGCTAACGACCGGAATGGCTCAGCCCACGTCCTCGCAAACTTCTTGATCAGCTCGATGCGGCCCTCGTCGGTGTCCGGGAAGACGGTCGGCGAGTTCTGGTTGAAAAAGCCGTCACGGATGGGCCACGAGACGACCATCTGGCAGGTGTAATTACTAGTACCGTTGTTGCCTTGGGGCGTGTTGCCGGGGGCGTCGAGGACTGTGGTGGTACTTAGTCAGCCCCGCTGATGGATACAAGATAATTCACCTTGGGTAAGTAGGGTGCTGAGGAGGGCTCACTGCTAAAATAAACAAACAAATCGTTCTCGGAAGCAGTGCCCTGGAGGAAATAGGGGTCGAGTTTCCGAAGAGGCCCAATCTCATCCGGGGTGCATTCGACTTTGACGCCCATCAGCCGGACAGGTATCTGGTACTTGGGAAGGTCTGGGAACAGCAAGCCCCGTATGCGAGAGCTCGCGCCATCGCAGGCCACCACCAGGCTGCCGTCGTACGAAGAGCCATCCTCGAAATGGACCGTAACAGATCCGTCCTGGGTAGTCACAAAGCTTTTGGCCGCCTTGCCCCACTGGAGAATGCAAAATGACCGGTCAGCGGCCCCGGGGGGGTCAGGAACCTTGGGTGTTTCCAACAAGGATAGTTACCTGCCTGAATATCCAGGCCGGCCGCCAGGAGACGTCTGAATCCAGCACGGGTAACTCGGATTCTCTGCGATTCCGTGGCGGCGGGCGTCGAAGCCTTCAGCTCAGCGGTGCTGAGGTCGAAAAACGGGAACGTAGAGGCTCTCCCCTCCTCTACGGCAGCCCTGTCAACATAGGCCTCGGGAAGACGCAGAACCAGATGCTCGGGCAGGAGAGACCGTAGTGCGGGGAGCGACCAATGCAGTGTCAGGCCCCAGCCGAGGTCGCGGCTTGCCAAGTCGGTGTCTCGCTCAAAGATTCGAAAAGGCACTCCGGTCTTGCGCAGGTATTGGGCGAGAAGGAGGCCGCTGACTCCGGCGCCTACGATGAGGATCATTAGCCTTTTCTTCTTCTGGTGGACGCCGGTCTTTAGACTTGTGGATTTCGTTTGTAGCATCCGACTCACGGGCAGAGGGAGCAAACGCTTAGAAGAATTAATTTATTTTTATTTTATTTTTTTCTTTTAGTTTGTTTCCCGTGGGGCCGGGATGGAAACGCAGCCCTAGGGAGCAAATGATGTTACCTTCATCAAGCGGCCAGTTTTCTTGCCGCAGTACCTACCTAGGTAATTTTGCCAGACTTGCAGCCAACATCCGTTACTGGTGCCCCGCCATTGCACGCATACCTTAGTTTGCCCCCACTATCCGACTGGATCGATCCAAGGGAGCCCGCCAGCGACCGGATTTCGCCGTCAAGCCAGCCGTACTGTACAAATACCGTATACTACAGCCAGTCAAACACGACCGGACCTCTACGGCGGGCTGCTGGGGTACTAAGTTCGCCTAAGTCTCCCGCTGCGCACCTTGGTTACCTTACGTGGTCTTTTATCTAGAACAATTTCTTGAGATAGGCCAGGGCACGTCGGACATGTTGTAACTAGTCCCAGAATGACTGCCCTCTCCGTACAACGTCCAGCTTCCCCTCTCCCGAACGTCGAGTATCCGGTGCGGGCAGTTCGATCCCCCCTCACTCGTGTCCCTTGCGTGCATATTGCCAAGCATACATTTTTGAGGGTCCACTTTCCCGGGCATCGTTCCAATCCCCGCTCTTCATCCGTCGTTCAGAATCCCCGTACTGTGCAGTGCATTGCCTGCCCTTGGGGCTGATGGCGAGACAACCAGTCTGACGTACCGTATCCCGGGTTGTCTAAGCCGCACCATGATTCCCAGCGGCCAAGCCTTGATTCATAACGCTTTGTGTTTCTATGGCGATAAAATACACCAGTCCAAGTTTGGAATAAGCAAGAGCCCTGGGGTCCAAACACTTACACTGGGTGGAGGGACGGAAGGGAGGTCGACTTGTCACCAAGTTTGGCCCAACTCGAACGTCAATGAGAACAAACATTGGCATTTACAGAGCTGCTCAGCCAACTAGCATATGATTTCGAAGGTCTCAAAGAATTTCCGCGAACGGAGACGCCACGTTCAGTTCCAGGAGATGCCGGACTGCGCGGCTTGGATGACTACCATACCTGTCCGTACCATTGCCTCCTACCACGGGATACCGGAGTAGCCCGAGGGCTATCAGAAGCATTGCAGTAGAGATGAGGCCATGGTAGGTAGAGTCGGTTGGTTTGCCGTCGCCTACCTCCCATTCACTCTTTGTGCGTCATTAAGGTATTCAAACTGCATCGCCAGTGTGATTCAGAGCTCCCTGAGGAATATTTGTATACAATCTTTGTATGCACGGCTCTATAAGAGACTAACTATGATGAGACGCTAAGGCTGGCCTTATATAAACCCACTTTCCCTGATCAAATCTGAGGAACTGAGCAAATGGACTGTTTCTTTGGTTATAAGGACTTTTTTGCGCCGACCTTGGGCGACGCGGCAGCCTCCTCTCTTCTTACTCTTCCTCCACCGCATCCCCGTTTTCTGTTTCTTAGTTAACGATGATCCGGGTGATGGTCAAAGAGTGGACCCATGCGCTCACGGACGGACAGACAACTTAAGGTCTGGCACGAAAAGTTGTTGTTGGCATTTAACAAACTAGGCTAAGCCCACCAAGTAGGACCCTAGCCACCCCGACGACACCATGCAAAGATGCGCTGAGCTAGGTTCTGATTCCGAATTTGTACAGTTCCTACCGTACAGTAATCCGAGAGCCTACCTTTCGGTAGTGTTACTAGTACTTGTAAGCAAACTCGGCCCTTCATCTTCCCTTCTCACTCCAAACCACCCCTCCGCATCCACGAGGGCGCCTGCTGATATTCCAATCCTATGCCAGTGCGTTCCTCGACTCCTAGCAGATTCCCGTCCTCCTTGCCTACGGTTAACCCCCGCTTGTGCTTCGAAGTGCTCTTAGGTTCCCGAGTTCAACCAAAATCGTCCTCCGTTTGCTCTGAAGGCTGAGCAAAATAAAATAAAATAAAATAAATAAAATTATAAACAAAATAAAACCGGATGGGAAAGAGGATGTTGGGGTGGGGGGTGGGGAGATACCGGTAGTGGTCGTCTCTTTTGGGCCTCGGAGCCGGGATATATTTTTGCTGTGATGATGATGGTCCGGAATAAACTGTACGGTCGCAGTGTGTTGGTAAGTATTGTTTCCGTGGTACAGTCCTCCGGGAGGATCTCACGTCACTGGCTGGAACCTCCCTGATGCCCAGTTTTGCCAGTCTGCTTCCAAAAGATAGCGCATTTAGACAGGGCCGCTCAAGGTCCATCTCCTTTCAACCAAGCATTCCGCTCGAACCAGAATTCTTCGGACACCTTCTCCAGTCCCTCGAGGACGATACAGCGCTGGTTGGCCGGATTATCCATCTGCCGTATGGCGGTCCTGCCGTCGGGCTCCTCGGCCGCTACCACATAGATGTGACCGCCTACCCATGCTCTATGAGTGTTAGGTCCCATGAAGACGGTCATGTGGATATCGGCTGGGATCGTTTCTCTGTTTTCTTTTTTTCCTATTTTTTCTTTTCTTCCTTTTCTTCCTTTTCTTCCTTTTCTTCCTTTTCTTCCTTTTCTTCCTTTTCTTCCTTTTCTTCCTTTTTGTATTTTTTCGTCTTCTCCGACTGGCTCATACTGCTCATCATGAGCCTCTTTTCTGATAATGACACAGTTGAAGCCATAGCTTCTGGCAACCTCCATGGTAATCTCAACATGTTCTCGCTTCGTGTCATCGTTAAAGTTGGCAAGGATCCTAGATTTGCGAAGGGTGCCTGGATCAAAGAGCCAGGCGACCGTAGGGTCGTCCCGTGTACCGCTACCAACTTCGTCGAAGACGTGTTTGGCCAGGGACGGACTTGGGTCCTGCTGGCCGTGGCTGTGGCCGGACTGGGCTGGCTTGGGGAGTAGCCATTTCCCTGGGCCCGTCAGAATCATTCCGCACTTAAACGGTGCCATCTTCGGCGCTTGGATGGAAGAGAAATGTCACGAGTGCAGCCACCTATTCGGTTCTGGAATCCTAAGTTAAACAGCCGGAAAACCCCAAATCGCCAGAGAACGTAACTCAGCCAGCGCAGGAAGAATGTGGTCGTTACAATAGTTTGGAGGGTGGATTTATGGGAGAACAGTTTAGGGAACAGGTCAGTTGTCACTTCACCTGCAGTGCATGGCTTACAGAACCCTCTCTGTTCCCACCTCAAGTCCCTACATCTGTCGGGTGGCATACAGGGAAACATGAGGGCCATTCGCTTTTGGCCAACTGGCCGTCTGCATCAGAACCAAGTTGAATCTCTCGGGGCCGTGTCAGCAGTCCATTTGCAAAGAAGTTGGAAAGAAGATGCCCATTAAAGAAAGTTGACTCGATAGAAGTAGCTGGGGGTTTCAACTCTGTCTCCTTTTCTCTGTCTGTATCATGTGTCTCTTCTCTCCGCGTTCCCTTTCTCTTATTTTTTTCTTATATTATATTCTTTATACATTGTGTCTCTATCAATGATAGCGTCTTGAACATGTCTGGGCGCCTTTTACAGTAGGCTCGAGTGAGTAATGCCTTTCCTGGCGAGTTATAGCTGAGAACGCTCCTTGTCCTGCCGGGTATCTCCACGCCATGCCCTGTGAATGCCTAAGCGCTTAGAATTCTATTGAGCAATGCAAATATCCCTATGGTCAAGCGATCTGTGGGTGTGTCTTTGCGATCGGAATGACAAGGCTGGCCCCAAATTGTGCTACGGCCTTGTATTACTTGGCCCTATTCTTTCTTCTTTGTTTTGTAATCAGGTCATAAAGAAACTCGACCAGACCCCCTGTTCCTCAAATTGTTCATAATCTGTACTGCCGAAGAGGGGTCGAGAGTCGAATAAAAAAAAAAAAAAAAACCATCCCCGATGTGGGCAATCAGTACAAAAGAACCCCAAGAGCAGCGATTGCATTTGCAGCTCGCAGAGTCGTAGCGTCGTAGCGCACAGAAACTCAAGGACTCTACCAACCGACGAGGAACTGTGAATAATACACAACAAGCATGGAATACACGGCGTCGGTTTCTCTACCTGAGTCTGAAGACTCTTACTCTGAGGAGTATGCGGCTGTTGCCGCCAAATTTCCTGCTTGGTGGGAAACGGATGAGGAAGACGTTGAAGAGGTATTTATAGACGCCATAGGGAAATCCGTGAAGGTCAGAAACCTAACTGACAGAAGCAGCCTGGTCGACATCATCAGTGAGTACGGGCCCTGCGGTCACCACCCCGTCATGCTGGGGGATCTCCTCGGCGATGGCGGCCGGTTCCGCGTGTCAAATAAACTCGCGGACTGCGGATCCTCGAAGATTTGGCTATGCCATGACAAGCTTTCCGGCAAGTGGCGCGCGGTTAAGATTAAGACGGCTGGCTCATCGACGGCCGATTGCGCAGAGCTCAAAGCGCTCGAGCTCTTCAGTGGCATGGACCGACAAGTGCTTGCGGCAGATCACCTTCAGCTACCCCTCGAGCACTTCTGGATCGACGGGCCTAACGGATGCCATCTCTGCTTCGTGCTGCCTCTTCTCGGCCCATCCATCTGCGGTATATCCCCCATCTTTGGACACATACCGGAACTGCTAAAAGACGTTTGTTTCCAGTTAGTCAAGGCGTTGGAGGTGATGCACTCGCATGGTCTTTGTCATGGCGACTTCCGGACCGAACACGCCCTCTTCCGGCTCGCTGACGGGGTTGACGAATGGAGTGAAGAGGATTTGGAGAAGGTTATCGGGAAACCCACGCTCATCCGCATCCGGCCGGCAGCGGGGTCTGGATCGGAATCCGGATCGGAATCCGGATCGGAATCCGGATCGGAATCCGGATCGGAATCCGGATCGGAATCTGGATCGGACTCTGGATCGGTACTCGTAACCGAATGGGACTCTGGATCCGAATGGGACTCTGGAGCTGAATCGAAATCTGGAGCTAAAGCGGAATCTGGGACCGAATCGGAACTTAGGCCTAGAGTCCCCCCTTTTCTTGTCGAGGCTAAAAGAATTAGATACGGCTCAGGCATCTGCTTGGCCGAGGTCGCCATCATCCACTTTAACAGCTCATACCATGTCACGCAACCTCCAATTGGCAGGCGCAAGGGTATCCCGTTTCGGTACGCGGCACCAGAAGATATCTTCGAGCAACATCAGTCCCTGGGTTTTCAGGCCGACATTTGGGCCTTAGGCTGCGCCATTGGGGAAGTATTTCACGGCTGGTTACCCTTTACCCCCATGCATAGTCGCCGGTGGAATACATGCTGCGGGTTCGAGCGTATCCTGTGTATCGAAGCAATTATAGGGCCCGTTCCAAGCACCTACAGAGCTACGTTTAGGCGCTGGTTCAGCGAGGAAAGCGGAGGGCTCCGCGACAACGCCATCCAAAGCCGCTTCCGCAAGATGTTCACGCACTGCCGCCACCCCAAGGGCTACAGATCCAAGGGATTCGGAGATATGTTCAACGACGGCAGCGACGATACTCCCAATTCAGGCCGCCATAGCAGGACACTCAAGCGCTGGTGCAACGAGGAAGGAGAAGTATGCCTCGACGATGGCAAGGAGGATTGGATGGAGCTGGCCGCCCTCCACTTCGAGTACGGATTCTACATACTAGCCCGAAAAGATGGCGAAGCCGACGCCAACTTCTTGCTAGACAACCTGCGCTATATAGGACACCTGATGAAGCACAGGACACCGGAATACGTGGACGACATGGCCGAACAGGCCGTCAGCAATCCGGATCGGCTGCCCTCTTACCCTGATTGGGCCATTTCCCGTGCGCCTCAAGACGATTTTTATCTCTACCACCCAATGACCGAGACGGACGCGAACCAGCTCTTTGATCTCTATCAAAAGATATTCCGGTGGCTGCCCGAGGAGCGGGCACCACTAGACGAAATCGCCGAGCATAAGTTCTTCGGCATGCGTAACGTTCGCCGGTTCCGCCTCAAATAGAGCAAGAGGTCTCGCCCGAGTGGTAACCGCAAAGGACGACTAGGGAGGCATCCGTCTACCGAACTGTTCAAGGTGAGCGGGTAGACTGTATGTACAATGTTCTCTTAATATCGTAAAACCGACATGGCAGAAGCAAAACGTCAAAACATGTAAACAAATTGTAAAAACAAGCCACGATGTGAACCAACTAATTCCTGTACCTAAAGTACAGTACCTTACCTTAGGCAACCTTATCCGCTCCGCCGGCTGTTGGCTAGCCACTGCTAAACCTCGACGTTGACCTAGTGATTGACGGGCTCTGGCCTCTTGATATGATATTGGTATACTTGGCAAAGGTTTGTAAGAATGTCGTGCTGAACTTTCGGGGAGCGGGCAAAATATCATCTCTCTCTGCACGTTGGAGAGCGGTGCTGGGGGCTTTGTAAACCACAGCATCATCCAATATTGACGGGTAACGAATGGAATGTCCCGACAGGACCCCACCACCCCCACCCAGCCCATCACCCTCCCTAAGAGCTACTTTGTCCCACCAAACGCGGCGCGGCCCCATGTCTCGCACTCCATCCAGCCAACACGCCCCGTAACCGACGATAGAAACCAGACCCGACTCGACGCGACAGCGACAGCGACAGCGACAGCGACAGCGACCGTCGCAACCCGCACCGAGGCCGCCACCCACGCCACCCTCCACAACCATTATCACCCAGAATGTCGTCATGGCGCCGAGGCAAAACACCTTCACCTTGGTGCCCAACCCGCTGGGGCTGCAGGGCCTCATGTCGCGCCCGGCAAACGGACCGCAGAGCAAGCCTCCGATGACATCGAAGCAGGCCCAGAAACTCTACAGGCAGGCCAATCGCCAACCGCGCATGTCCAAGGCCGAGCAGCGGCGCATCGAGCGCGAGGAGCAGGAGCGCATCCGGCGGGAGCTCGACAAGGAGAAACAGGCCAACAAAGCCCGCATCCTGCGCGACAAGAAAAAGGCCAAGGAACAGCAGGTGCTCGAGGAAAAAAAGCGCAAGGGACTGCCGCTCGTCGACGTACGGCCTAGCCAGGATACGATATCGAGGTTCGTCAGGGGCAATGGCCTGGGCAAGAAGCGAGACTCGGCCGGCGCAATTGTCAATCTCCGGCCCGTTGCCGAGGAGTCTCGGCGAGACGATTTCACGCCGTCACCAGCCCGTCGTGGTCGGGATAAGGAACGGGAGGAGGGGCCGGAGGAGGGGCCGGAGGAGGGGCCGGAGGAAGAGCCGGAGAGGGAGCGGGAGAGGGAGCCAGAGTGGGATGGAGATGCGGCTGACGTCAAGGTCGACCTTCCTACCGTCGCCGGGCCGGACGAGGGGAATAACGGATTGTCTATTGAACGCGCGACTCACCTGGTTCAGCGCAAGAGACAGCGCTCCGGCCAACGGGCCCTGCAAAAAGTCGACAATGTGCCGGTACGGGACGGCCCTTCAGCCGCCGCTCCGGGAGGTAGCAGCAATCAAGCCGCAGGAGCGACAGCGGTGGAGCGGAGGGGACACATACCTTCGGCAGAACATCTCACCGAGGAAGGGAATTCTGCCATGCTGCTCCGGGAGCGACCTACCAAGCCGCCTTCGCCAGTCCCAGCTACGGAAGCGGCTCCTAAGATCACCAGCTACGGCACCTTGGCCAAGGGAGCTGCTGCAAAACGGCCATCTACACGCCTCTGTGGTGAGGGCACGCGGGCTCAAAGCGTCGGGGGGCGTGAGAATATTGGTTCGGATTCAGCTAAACGGCTGCTTATAACCGACCCCGGACGAGCAGGGCTCCCCAAGACACGGCCCCCGATCCCTCCTCCCCAACAACATCCGCTTTTGAAGGGTCCGCCGGCGCCGCAGCATCCTAATGCCCGAAGGCCCCTGCAAGAGAGAAACCACGCGTCAGATCTCTCCCGGCGAGCTGCGGGCAATGCCTCAAAGCTCGCCGGGAGAGATCTGACTTCCAAGCAGGTCAGACCACGTGCGGTATCCTCCTCTACCACTGGGGCGCAGAAACCAAAGTGTCTCCGGCCGAACCTTGGTCAACCGCCTGCGCGTACCATAGCGGCCGAGTCAGCGAATGCCAACCACCCACAGAATCCGCAAGATGATTCTATGTCGTCGCTCCCTACGAGCACTCAACTCTTCGTCATGTCACACATAGACGACATCTTGCCGACCCCATCCCAGGAAGCGCGAGAGTTACAGGACGAGCAACCCATGGCCGAGCTGGCCACAGCTGCTTCCACGCGCGCGCCCGAACCGAAGCCACTGACTGGGCAGGGTGCCAATGCCAACTCGGTGATGGGCCCTCCTCCCCGTCCTGCGGTCGAAGTCGTCAGGCCGGCTATGGTGATGATGATGCCTTTCATCTCTACTCAAGACCTGGTTCTTTCCTCTCAAGATCTTCGAGATTTGGAGGACACGGCAGCGGCTCGAAGAGGGGCCCTCAGAGACAACGGCCGCAACAACATGGCTCCAAATTTACAGTACGGCACACGTGCGCTGCCGCCTTCTTTCCCTCCCAAGAGTCACGCAAAAACCGGCAGCACGTCGTTAGGTTCGGCAAACGGTCCCGTTATACAACAACGGCCGGAAAGAGCCTGGAGATGTTTGGCAGAATCCCGCCCGTCAGCTCCGCCCCTGGCAGCAGCGCCTGTGACTGCGCACGCTTCGGATGCCATGACGAGCACGAAGGGTCGGCCGCAACCATCGTCGCGCATTTCATCCCAGCCCACCTGCCGACAAGCGGCGATGCCGTTCCGGACACACCGCCTACCTCGGAAACGAAACCGTGCTCCCGACGTTGTTGCCATGGGAGAAGCACAGGAGCCAAAAGGTGAAAGACTCTCAGCTGCAAACCACGGCTCTGCTCTCCAGACTCCACGGCCAATACCCGCCCCTTACGCGGAAGGCGATGGAGCGCCACAGGAAGCCGATGCGCCAGTCGAGGCATGGCCGCCCGTGTCCCCCGAAAAGCCCCGGTTCTTCGGTCCAAGCGGCTGTGGCTTGGACGTATTGTTGGCCATCGACGAAAGCCGCAAGACGCACGCGGAAGAGGAAAGGAAGCGTCAAGCACAAGCACCAGATCCGAGCAATCCGGGCGAGAACACAACTGAGATGTCCCAGCACAATGCCGCCGTTGGCGGGCCGCCAGCGATGTGGGCTCGGGCGGCATCTCAAGAGACGGATTACGGCGACCTTGAGCTTGACATGGTAGACTTGTTAGATCTCTGAACTTGGGGCTGGCTATCAGGAGGCCCCGGAAGCCACCAGATGCAAAGTCTGCGACATGAGGCGGCGGCTACGGCCCGGAACGGTTATTTGTATATACGCGCCTCTAACCCTCAGGCCTCAAGGCCTCACACCCTCACACACATTAGCAACGATGAAAGATGACAAGCCAAGTCAGATGCTGTGTTCATGGGCGCGGCGGCACCGCCCGATGCCACGGCGTTGACTAGGCACCTAACTTATAGCCTAGTTCATGCACCACGTGCACACATTGTAATTAGTGACTTGTGTGCAAGGTGTGACCAGTCTACGTTCTACGTTTCTTACGTTTCGTGGCTCCTTTGGCTGCGCTTTTCTTTTTTTCTTTTCTTTTCTTTTTTCTTTTTCTTTTTTTATTTTTTATTTTTTTTATTGGGCGTCAGGGGAAATCTGCCTCGTGCGTGCGCATGCCTGGCGCGTGGTTTGGGTGCCAAGGTTACGGCACGATTGGGCAGAAATGGCCCTGTGTCGTTCTGCTTGCATTGCATTGCGGCCGCCCGAAAGTATGTGTATCCCTCCTCCCCCGTCCCAGCCGGCCCCGCCCCCGCCGCCCCACGTCCATTCCCATTCTTCACTAGGCGCAGTACAGCACAGTACTGTACTGTACAGTACATACCGTCCGTCCCATGGTAGTGATGGCCCGGGTCAGTCCTCCAAGCTTGTCCAGTGCCAGAAGCCTAACAGTCATTTCTTTCTTCCAGGCAGACGGGATCTGCAGAAATTAATGCCTTGCAGCCTCATCCATCCCCAATCTCATCCCATCTCATCCCATCTCATCGCATCCCATCCCAACCCGCATTTACCTTGCTTGTTTGCCCTGTGTTCCCCACATTTCAGCCCCCTTGTCATCAATCCTCCCGGCCGTGCCTGCATTTCCGTTTCAACTCCCAACCCAGAGAGGCCTCACCCGCAGAGCAGCAGAACACACAACTCAGCCATCTGGGGGAAGTTTGAAATCTTGGGGAAAAAAGAAAAGAAAAGAAAGAAAAAAAAGAGAAAAAGGAGAGAGGGAAAAATACCCCTCCCCCGCTGCTGCTCCTGTGAGCAAAGTTACGGATTCTATATACTATGAGCCGCCGCTTTGACCGCCACCGCTCAGCGGGCTTTGACTCAGTATTTGAGTACGGCTCGGCGCCGTGGGAAACGAGGACCGTCCACATCGGCGGCGGCGGCGGCGGCGGCGACGATGACGATGACCGATACTCGCGCATCGGTCTCGGCAGCGCTGCTATTTCCGCCAGCGTGAGCGGCTATGGTGGCGACACGGAACTGAGCAACCCCCGGTCGCGGACCAGGCGTAGGGACAGAGACTGGGACAGCAACAGAGAAAGAGAACGGGAACGGGATAGAGACACCATCAGGTTCCGGACGGACCGCGACAGAGACAGGGACAAGCCAATCTTTACGGACCGCGAGCGCGAAAACCTCAAGCAGCGCCTGTGTTTAGGGCGGGCAAACGCCCCATCGGCA
Organism: Madurella fahalii; assembly: GCF_045866475.1. Classification (NCBI taxonomy): domain Eukaryota; kingdom Fungi; phylum Ascomycota; class Sordariomycetes; order Sordariales; genus Madurella; species Madurella fahalii. The sequence goes on from NW_027263976.1 coordinate 4,073,355, forward strand.
TCCGCATCGGCGTCCGCCTCCGCCTCCGCGTCCGCCTCCGCGTCCGCATCCGGATTCTACCCGCGACACCATCACACCCGTGCCAGGTCGCTGTCGCTCGGCCGCGGGTATGCCTATTCTTCTTATTCGCCGCCCGAGTCGGACCCCGAGTTTGAGTACGAGGATGCCCCATGGCTAGACGGGACCGTAGTCTCCCCGCCGGGCTATTACCACCACGAGCGTCTCAGCCTGTCCAGCCCCCGCGTGGCACTCGCCGGCGCCGGCTGGCCGCTGGCTAGTTCGAGGCCGGCCTCGAGGTCGCCCAGTCGGCAGGGCAGGGACCGTTACGAGCGGGGCTATCAAGTCATCGAGCCGCGGCATGGCCATGCTTCCCACCCGGATGAGCTGGGGTTTGGGATGGCAAGGTTGGGGTTGGGGTTGGGGTTGGACGCTGCCACCACGGGCCCGCTGCCGAATCCGAGGGTCCCATCCAGCAGGAGTGCTAGTCACGATACGTGTAGGAATGGAGTAGCAGGGGCAGCAATGGCAGCAGGGGCAGCAGGGAGGAAGGGGATGAGTCCGGGCCGGAGTGTGAGAGCGACCTCGTAAGTCGGATTTCCATGCGGTGGGAAATTGACGGTTCTGATTTCGCAATGCGCGTTTGGGAACGACCGCCTCTAACCCCTGATGGCTAGCAAATACCGCCCTGTCAAGACGCAGTACACTCAGGTCCACGCCCTGATCCTGACCTGGTCGTTTCACGACCTGCGGACAGAAGACTACACGGCCCCGCCGACGTCCGACTACGTGTCCCTCGAAGAGGAGACTGCGCGGCTGCGCGACACGCTCGAGGGCTACGGCTACATGGTGCACGAGTTCCTGATCCCAATGCACCGCTCCGCCGAGACGCTCAAGTCCAAGCTCAAGCAGTTTTGCCGCTTGGCAGCCGATGACACTCTGCTCATCATCTACTACCACGGCCACGGCGCGTTGGACGAAGAGAACGAACTCGTCTTTAGCAGGTAGGCACTGCTACAGCTTCTTCAAGTCACCCTTCTTGCTAGCAACCTCGCTTCAGAGCGTCCAAAAGCGGTCGCGGGATTAGATAAGGTTCCCCGAATGTGAGACTAACGCATCACAAACTCATCCCAGCCACGACCACCCGGACAATGCCGAATGGTCCCAAGCCGCTGCCGCCGAGCTCTACGCGGCCCTCCTCAGCGGCGACGCATGCGTCACACATGGCCGCCGGGACAGATACCAAGAACTCCTCAAGAAATAGTGAGTGGCATCTTTTTTAACCCCCCGAGACAGTCTCTCTCTCTCTCTCTCTCGCTCTCTTTTATATAGACTAAACTAATGCCGTACCCTCTTCTTTCCCGCGCGGACTCAGCGAGCGCTACCGTCCCGTAGCAACCGTGAAGTGGGACTCGATCCGCGGCACCGTCCTCTCGGCCGCCTGCGACGTGCTCCTCGTCCTCGACTGCTGCGCCGCCGGCGGCGCCAACCTCCGCCACGTCAACTGGCAGCCCCCGCCCGGCACCGAGGTCTACACCAAGCACCTCTTCGCTGCCTGCGGCTTCGAGTCGAGCACCAGCGACGACATGACGGCCGCCATGTGCGAGGTGCTCGACAGCTGGGTGCCCCCCCGCGACGCCTCGGCTCCCCCGCCTGGAGTTGCCGCGGCGGCGACGGCTGTAGGTGACGGTGGTAGTGGTGCTGCCGCTGCTGGTGGTGGTGGTGGTAGTGGTGGCGGTGGTGGCAGCGGAGGAGGTGCTACAGTTGTGCCTGGAGGGGGCACGGTGTTGACCACCAAGCGGCTGCACCAACTGATGGAGGATAAGCTGCAGAAACGGTCGGTCGGGTCGCAGCCCATCTTCAAACAACTGCTGCCCCAGGACCCGGAGCAGTATATTACGCTGCCGAACCTGCGCGAGAGGGACGTCAAGATGGGCATGGGGGAGCGGCGGGGGAGGAGGGGGTATATACTTGCTTGAGAGTTGCGACGGTGTGTTTTTTTGTATGATGCTTTCTTACGCTTGCTTGCTTGCTTCTACGGTTGGTGCTTGTTTGCATGAAGCGATGGCGTCCTGCGGGAGCGATCTGCGTTGTGGTTGTTGATATGTCAAGGCTGTGTATGTGTGTAAGACAGATAAAGACTAAAGTTGGCGCTTGAGATTCATCCTCTTACCAAAACTAAACTCTGTGCTTCTACACGAGGTTTCGGCGGAAGCGCTCTTGCTTATAACCACCAAGCAACCCGTTGTTATCTGTCCCAGACCATCCCTCAGTCTTCATGAACCTGGTGGCTTCTTGCTGCTCGTTTCTTTTCACGACTAGGACAGGTATGGCAGTGCATGAAAGCGACGAGCCTCGACATTGTTCCTTGTTTTGGCCATTCTCATAGCCCCAGTATTCAGGCTGTTCAAGCCCCCTCGACGGGGACGACTCCAAACTACAACCATAAGAGCGATGGCGGCCACAGCAAACCACCTCAGTCTAGGAGTCCCGGCAACCCACGTCCCCTCTCACGTCCACAGACTCACCACACCCCATAATGGCCTCTCAGATGAAGAGACCGAGATACGGAAGAAACAAGAAATTGAATTACCTGTACGGGTCCCCGCCGCGGAAGATAAAGCCCAAGATTGACAAGAGCAAGGCCACACCCGTCCCCGTCCCTGTGATATCCAACGAGGCGATACCGGGGCGAACCCGCACAGCATCCCTGATCCAGAAGGCCCGGTTAAAATTGGAAAAGAAAAAAAAAGATTTTCAATATCTGTAGGAGGAAGTTTATCGAAAGGGGAACAGAGCGAGAAGCGGCGGGAGAGACAAGAGAAACCGACAGGACGTAATATACGGGGCCCCAGAATGTCGAACCATGTCGATGCAAGCTTGCTGTTTAAAGACCTGGCTGGCTTACTTCCGAGCGAAAAAAAAGAAAAGAAAAAAGAAACACACTCGAGGCGGCGGAAGGATTCCGCCCGACAGTGAGTGAGCGGCACGCAGGCCACACGACCGTGACGAAAGACCAGAGGGAGATCGATCGTTTTGATGGATAACAAGACCACATAAGCAACATAGAAAAGCAAATGCAACTCAGCAGTTCCCGTCATAGTTAGCTAAGGCAGCGGTCCCGCTATTCACAGTCGCTGCTATTCGTAACCGCTTCTTCTTCCTTTCTTCTCCATCCTGCGCTCGCAAAGCAAACCTTGTCCCAAAAAGCCGACGAGATGCCCAAAGACCGTGCCGGGGAACCCGGCTTCCATTGCCTCGTGAGAGCTAGAACGGAAGAGAAAATCGGCCCGCTTACAAACAACCCAAGAGAAAAAAAATTAAAAAAAAAAAAAAAAAATTAAAAAAAAAATCCATAACAATTACACAAAGGGGACTCCAAAGTGGAACGCCTCTATCCCATTGCAGAAGCATTTCTTAACCGTCCAGTGAAAAGCCCAGCCAACCAAACGCCTAGCTATGCCGCCCTTTGAGGTCCCTAAATCCTGCGCCGTCCTTGTCACGAGATGTCGTGGCCGACGAATAAATAGAACGAAGGAGAAGGAGCAAAACCACAATAAACCGCCCTCTTCAAGTTCCTCTCCCTCCAGACTTGTGCTCCTTCCCGGTCGTTGAGAGAGAATGATATGTTTGAGTCTCGGAAAGCAACACGTGCATGGCTACGTCTGCGTAACGTTACCGGGCGATATGCAAAGGACTGAATTGCGGAGCCGCTCCACCATTAAACCCAGCCGCCGATTTTCCCCCTGGAGTTAGAGGAAGAGGCCCACCCATTGTGGCTTGTTGCTGACATCGGACGGGCAGTCGTCGACAGCGCAGAGAATCTGACCCTTCCGACCATTCTCCGGGCCCTTGCGGAAATTGGCCGACGAGTTCTTGCCACCCTTGCGATGTTCGAAGCAGTCCTTGCAATAAACCTAGGGCAGAGTCAGTCGGACGCACACCACACGAGTTACAAACCGATGATAAAAGTAATAATAATTAAAAAAAAAAAAAATAGAAAAGACAAAAAAAATTACTCACGTGTCCGCACTCCTTGACAGCCCAGAAATGGTGCTCCTCACGGTCCTTCCGCGTCCTCGCCCTCTTGACGGGCGGACCGTTCGCATCTTCCCCATCGGGGTCGTATTGCAATTCCTTTTCGCAGCTCGGGCACACAGCCACCTGGTCGGCGCTGCCGCCAGTGTTGCGCGTAAAGCCCGGGCGAGGCGGCGGGGGCGGGACGTGTGCCGGCTTGCGGGATCCGCCGTTGTGGCCGCCGACCCGGTAGTTCAGGTTCGGCACGTTCTCGGCAAGCGGGTTGTTCATGTCGACTGCGCGGCCTATAATCTGGACGTCCACCTCGGCCGGTTGCCGGCTCCCCCAGACACCCCCAAGGCGCATAATGTCGAAGCGAGGTATATGACTGACGAAACGGTGAAAGAGATTGCCATCCAGGACCTCAAGTTCCATGGGTGCCGGTGGCCGAGGCCTGTTGGGAGGCGGGTCTGGCGGTCGGGAACGATCGCGACGTGGAAGCGCTTGCGGCAGGGGGGGCGGGGGCGGGGGGTCATCCAGAGTCAAATCTATGACATCGGCGTGATTCCCGAGAAGGCTACCGTCGCTACGTGAGAGAGAGGGCGTGCGTTGGTTTAGCGACATTTGCCGGCGCGGGTTTCTAGCGACATTCTGTGGTGGGTTGAAGACGCGCGCCCGTGAAGGTGCGGCGACTCTAGGTTCTTCGGGAGAATCTGGCTCGCCTGTCAGGTCGATAACCTCTGCTGGCGCTAATGTTCCGCCCGGTGTTCGAGAGTTGCGCCCCGCTGAGCGAGAGCGAGCCGGGCGCACTTCCATGGCCACCAGCTCATCACGGTCAGCCATGTCAGCCATGCGAACCCGCTCTCGAGAAGGCGGCGGGAGATGGTATGGGTGATGACGAGAATGTTGGCGCTGGCTCCCCCAAGGTCTCGACCCGGGTTCCTCCCTGGTCAAGTCGTGGCGAGACGATAATGGGAAGTGCGGACGCGGTGCTGGCCAGTTGTCGAAGTCTAATATGGATCCGATGGGCGGGAGAGAACCTGCGTCTCCCCGGACGAAGAGCAAGTCTGACGGTGCTTCGGAGCGTCGGCCTGAATTTGGCGGGGAGTGAGCCTCATGGTGACGCCTAATGCTCTGTGGGAGAGGACTTACCCTCGGAAACGTCGCCTTCTTCTTCGTCCCCGCCCTCAAAGACAAACTCAAAACCGGGTTCGTCTTCGTCCTCGTCGTAGTGCTCGTCGTCCTCTATTTCGTAGTCTTCCAATCCAAACTCGTCGGCAAAACCCAGTTCGAGATGGGCGTCGTAATCCGATTCGAGGCCCTCCTCGTCGATATCCTCGTCGATATCCTCGTCGATATCCTCGTCGGGGTCCTCCTCGAGCTCGGATGCTGCGGGAGGCGACGAAACACGAGAATCCGAGTACGCGTCGGGCGATGAATACACTTCCGAGTCGTTCTCGTGCTCGCGATCGATATCGCCTCCGACTTCATCAAATTCGGCCTCGGAATGGTGGTATTCCATTTTCTGCTCTCCCCTCTCCTCTTGCCCTAACGCTGCATCGAGGGACCCCCGAGAAAACGCACGCCTCTGCAAACGCTGTTGCCGTCGGTGCGCAGGGTAGTCGAAGGGAGGGACGACTCGGTCGGAGAGTGCGGGCAGCCGCGTTTGTTGCGATTCGGGAGGAGCAGCAGGTGATCACGACCCGGTGGGGGTTGTTTGCTCGCTCAAGCAAACCCCAGGAAAGCCGTCGCTACAATGGAGAAAGAAAAAAGAAGAGGCGTGATCCGGCTGCAACAGCGAGAAATTAGGGCTGCGCGAATTTAGCACGTCTCGTGATGGATAAAGAGCGACTTGTGTAATGAGCCGTGCAAGGGCGAGTCGAGTGAAGTTGAATAAGATCGGAATGTCATCTCGGCCGACGCTTCGCAGGTACCAAGAGCCTCCATTTGCCGCTTGCCGTCCTGGCAAATCGCTGCTTCACACCAGCAGCAGCAGCACAACAGTAATGTAGCCAAGCGCCCCCACTTTGCCACCTGGTAGGTGCACGCTTGGCTGGCAAAAAACCGCGGCCCCCGGCTGGCAACTCCCTGTGGTGACTCGGCCAGAACTGTAGGTAGGTACTGCTGTGTACCTTTGGGAACGGTCGAGCAGCGCAACCGTGCAGCTGATGAATTGGCCCGTTTCCGCCTGCCACGGCACCCAAACTCTTATTGTTCATCTGTAGCCAACTTTCCGAATTCTGGCCTATTGTGCTGGGTATCCCGCAGGTATCACAATTTTATTCTTTTTTCTCTTAATAGCGCCACGTAAAAAGCAGGGGGGAGCACCGAGAAGAAAGATCTATGCTACATAGACGGAAGGTTATCCCCAGTCTCCACGTCATGCCTTAGCCCCAAGCACCGACACCACGCCTTGCTTGCTCACTGTCACCAGCGACTTCGCCTCAGCACCCCACCGGATGGCGGTCGCGGGCAAGCTGGTTCTCAGCGGTTCAGACCACGACTTGGAGCTCTTCAGGTACAGCTGCACCGTGACGCCCGTCGATCCTGCCGTTGCCAGGTACTGGCCCGTGTAATCCCATGCCAGAGACTGGGCATCGCCCGTTTGCAGCTCCTTGACCTGCGCGGCCGGGCCCGACTTGCGTAGATCGAAGATGGTAACCGTCGACTGGCCCTTGCCGGCAGCGGCAAACCAGAAACCATTCTCTGAGAACACAAGCGTCTGAACCGGCGTCCCGAGAGAGAAGCTCTCGGCTTGCTCCCCGCTGTCGGTTTTGAAGATTTTGATGTCCCCGCCCTGTGTGCCGGCGCCGAAGAGGTTGCCATCAGGGTGGAACGCACACGCAGTCAGTGCTAAGTCAAGTCAGTGGGAACGCCGAAGACGCTTGCGAGCTGAACCGAGACACTTACCGGCATCCGTGTAGCCCCGCGAGACCCGCTCCAGCGAGTCGAGATCATAGAATGCAAAGCTCTTATCCACGCCGACGGAGGCGAGGATGCGCCCGCCGGGGTGCACCGAGAGCCCCGTCACAGCGCCCGCGTGCGCTTGGAAGGAGGCCGTCTCGGTGCCGCTGTCGAATACCTTGACCGTTCCCTTGGAGGTCGCCAGGATGACCTTGGAGCCGGTCCAGACCGTGGATGTGACCGGCTCGCCGATATCGAGCGACCGCTCCACCTTGTTCGCCTGGACTGAGTAGATGTCGGCCTTGCCGTCCAAGCCGCCGATGGCCGCGTAGCCCGACTCGACGTCGAGAGACGAGGCTTGGGAGACGGTCAGGTCGGTATAGGCTACTTGCTCGAAAGCGGCCACTTCGTCTGTGCTGGCCCAGCCCTGAGGGATGGGCCGCTTCTTGCGCCCTTTCATTAATCTGCCACGTTGTTAGTGTGGGTTCTGATCCATGACACACCGAGCCCCAATGCGACGTACTGCTGCTGTAACTCGTGGACATGCTCCACCAGCGCCTCGGGAAGGCTCTCATTGTCAACCGCCATGGCGTCGCCATTCGTAGCGGCACCAGACGTCGGCGCAACCGTGACCTTGGACAGAGCCTCGCGCGCCTCGTCACGCTCCTTGGTCAGCCGCGCAATGACACGGACGGCGGCGTCGTGTTGGTACAGGGCAGTCGCAAGCTCCTCCCGCGTCCGCGCCAGTTGTTCCCTTGTGTTGTATGCCTCTAGCACCAGCGCATCCCACTCATCCTGGAAGGCCTTGAGGAGCGATGGGAGCGAGGTAAAATTGGGCGGTCGCGGCCGAACAACACGGCTTGTCTTGAGGGGGAGCAGGTCTTCGGCATCGAGCTCTTCATCCGTCCCCGGTTCTTTCCCATTCTCTTCGATGTACTTGAGGATCAGCCGCTTCTCGAACACGGTTCCTAGAAGAGAACCCAGTTAGCTGCGCCCGCACGTCAGGTTGCGACTGGCAGTTTGCGGTTTGCGTGTTGCGACGCACCGGTCTTCCTCGACACCACAGGTTCCTCGGGAACCTCGCCCGAAACTGCATCATTGGTTAGCACATGTTGCATCCGATGCAAATGAAGAACGACAACGTACGTGCGCAGAGCATTGTGGATGTCTTGCGGAATGCCCTACTTGATCCTCGTTTTGTTTTTCTTTGTTCGAAGCGACTTCCAAGCCCTTCAACTTTTTGAGACAGCCACTGGTAGCAGAGCACCTAAGCAAGGCCACGGCAAGGCGCACGAGCCATCCCCGTCACTACCTTTACCCAAGTTCCGTTAGCCTCGCCTGCTCGATCGCTCAAACGACCAATCGTTTTCCGAGCCCGCTTATCGCCCCATTCATTTCATATCCCTCGACTTAGTCGGCCATCCCCCTTTACCTCGCTGCGCGTCCGTTAAGCTGTGCAAACACAATTCATTAAAAGGTTGAATCGACACACTCTGACGCTATAATAGAACAACTTGGCGAGGTCCGGTTGCTTCAATGGAGCAAGACCATTGTGACCACGTATATATATATATATATATATATATATACCTTACGGGACAAGGTTTCGGCCCATGATGCAGAGCTCAGCACTGAGCCCCAGAGTTACAACACGGATATACTCCCACCCATAACCACAACAGCCGTCCCGCCAAGATAGAGCTCCTTGATCTTCACCTCTTGCCCGTCCTCCACGTCGGCGACCGCGTCCACAGTGATCTCGCTCCGCCGACCCATCTCCACGCCCTGGGCAATGTCAAAGTGCGCACCGCGATCCGCCTTTCCTTTGATGGTCAGATAGCTGGCAAGCGTGCACGCCGCACTGCCTGTGGCAGGATCCTCGAAGCTTAGCTCCACCATGCGCGTCTGCATCGTAACGCTCTGGCTTCCATCGCTTGCAACTGACTCGGCCAATGGAACATAGTAGTACCGACTGACGAAGCTCTTGTGCCACTCGCCTTGATCCAGCAAGGCTGGTATCCCGGCAAAGTCGAGGCGCTTTACCGGCGCAGCCCGCGCGAGATGCTCGAGACTCGGCAGCCGGACGAGCACAAAGGTCATTCCCCTGACGATGCTAACAACCGGGGCGACCAGCTCGGCGGCTCGAATTTCCGGGTCCTCCGAGAGCCCATTCTTGATGGAAGCGGCGACAGGACCCGCCGCAGCTCCTGATTCAAGGATGCCCCCAAGCGTCTGTTGATGGATATGCACCGCGTGCGGGATCGCAGCCCTGACGCCTCGTCGGTTTCCTGGGAGAGCCTGGATGGGGATCGGGCCAGACTTGGTCAGGAGCGCGTCGATGTGGCTCCACCCTAGGTGATGTAGCACTAGATACGCTGAGCCAATGGTTGGGTGGCCGGCGAAAGGCAACTCTTCCTCTGGAGTGAAGATGTCAATCTCTCTAGTCGTCACAGCTGTCGTTGGCTCGCTGTCCAGCGTATGCAGGAACACCGTCTCGGAGAGGTTGAACTCGCGCGCGATGCGCTGCTTGGTCCCCTGATCAAGGCGCTCCCGCAGGGCGGCGGGAACAAAAACCACCGCTAGCGGGTTACCCAAGAAACGAGTGTCGGTGAAGACATCGAGGGTAACAAAGTCGAGCTTGAACGCGTCCGGGCCGGCCATGCTGGTGCTCTCGTTTCGGGGCCGTCTGTGGAAACAGGGTAGTCCGTCAGATCCAATATCCTCCCCAAGTTAAGAGTAGGATCAGGAGATAAAAGGCAGAAAGTCAGGTAATTGTGCAAATTGAATAGATTTGGGACCTCGGATGTTTCACTCTAAAAAAGTGTCTTTGGAGCATCGTTGAGTCATTGGCCAGGCGGGGACAGCTCCCGCGAGGCGGGGTCAACTTCAGTGAAGGGCGCACTTGATATCCGCAAGCCTTATGATTCCATCCACTATAAGAAGACAAACCTCCACTCACGCACCTCTTTATTTTCCCTGACCAGCCTGTATCTTGAAAGAAGAACGAAAAGAAACGGCAAACAACAAGAACTTAATCAACATATAGAGAGTCGGGATATTACCTACTAGGTCTAATCCGAACCCGAATGAGAGGGCCGTCTCCAGTAGATCAAGGTAATCAGTTCGAGAAGAGAAGCTCCCCATAACAATTGCCGTCAAGACCTTCGAAGAGTTTGATTTCTATGTATTGTATGCCGGACCCGACGGGGGGTGAAGAACCCGCCGAACCTACAACCCTCGCAAGTTACAATCGCCGACCACGCACCTCGTCTCCACCAGCGTCTGGTTTACCAGCACGGGCGCCACGCCGTCCTTGAGCCCCCAATTACACACGCCGCTCCCGCCGCACGCTCCCTCCATGTTCTTGTCGGGGCCCCTCCCCACCGCGAACGCCGCCTCCCCGCGGAACCGCAGGCTCACCACCGCGCCGTTGCCCAGCACTACGGCCTCGGACAGCCCGAACCGCAGCACAAAGTCCCGCGTCACCGAGGACCCCGTGTCGTTGTTGTGGTTGTCGTCGTCCTCATTGTCATCGTCGTCCGCCGCGCGCCGGATCTCCACCGTCCACTTCCCCGACCGCGTCTCGCTGCACGTGTTGACCCACGGTCCGTCGCGCGGGTCCTCCGAGTGGGCGAGCCACCAGACCGTGCAGGTGACGTTGGTGGCGGGGAAGGCCGCGTCGCCGAAGCGCGTCGGCCCCAGCGTGATGGTGTTGGGGTCGCCGATCGACACGGACAGCCGCGAGTACGGGTGGTTCGCGGGATAGCCCGACGGCGAGTGCGTCGAGAGGCCCGTGATCTGCCAGGGGGCCAGGGAGCCACCGAGGTCGAGGCCGAGGTCGAGCTCGAGCTTGGGGTCGTCGCTATCGGGGGATGCGGCGGTTAGGGTAGGGAGGGGGGGTGAGAGTTGCGAGGAAGAGAGTGACGGGGTGGAGCATGGCTGGAGATGCTGTAGATGGAAGGATGGATGCGTGGTTAACTTTGGGAGGAGGGAGATGAAGAAAGCGTAAGTCGTCATGGCCGTGAACATGGGGATTACTTATCCCATCTCATGAGGCAAGCTCCCGAGCTCGTATTCGAGCAGGCAGCGCCAATCTTGTCTACACTGGATGATTAACCAAATGAACGGCAGCTTACGCCGCTTTGTACCATCCGGCGGCTAAAGACTCAAAATCGTGACATGATGCTACCTCAATCCATGTATGTCGCGCTGCTGACGGATGGCTAGTTAACCACAACATATCTCGCCAGACCCTCAATATAGTAAAGAAAGAGGATATGTATCGTCCATCTCTCACACAATCGGGATACTGTGGGACTACTAATCACAGTCAAGCGTCACACACGCACCATATATAGAAGGTTTGAAGTTGGGGATACGTTCTTTCGGTCGGAGTATCAGGCAAGCGAGCATGCTTAGGATCTCTAGCCTTTCTAACCAGCGGGCTCGACTAATCTCGTCATTACTAGTTGCATAGCGGCACAAACGGAGTCTGTAACGGAGAAGAGTGCACTAATACCTCTAGAGCATCCTTCATATATATTACTTTACAGGTATCATAACTAAGATATGGAAGATTAGAAAGATTCGATCAGAGATATTACTATGCTCCAATTTTTTCCCTTCCGTAATTTCTCGTTCACCATACGGAAGGAAATGACGCACCGTCACTATAAGGCGTAAACCGAGCTCCGAAACAGCAAACTAGGTACACGAGGCGCATGTAAACCAAACCTTACGTACTTAACAGATATTGATATGAAGGTAATCTACACCGTTTTTTCAAGCAATGCTTAGACACGAGGCGGGTAGTGCAAATAGGAATGGTGTGGCATGCACGCACCCCGATTGCCGGCGGGTGATGACACTGTCGTTGGGTAGTCTCACATTCACTGTCATCGTAAATAACGAAATCCCAACTAACCACTGTTCCTAGCAGCACTAGCCCTAGGTAGGGTAGGCTTAGCCTCACCCTTATCTTCATCCGTATCCTAATCGTTGGCTGGCGCAGGACATTGACTGGACTGCTGGGTAGAAGATGAGAGAGATTCGAGAACGGAGTTTGATGCGGCCGTCCTCATTTATCGCCAGCCGCAGGGCGGAATAGGGGCTGAACCCAAGAATTTCAGTCAATCCGTGTTGCGTCTGGACAGTTTGGAAGAAGTCCTGGAGCAAAGACCGGTGCATTGGGGGCTGTCGCTTCATTGCTAGATTCCCGAGACGGCCGTACAAGAAACCGTGTTTCTGCAACTAGAGAAGCCACCCAGATTTGGTTGGGCCTGTTGCAGTCAAACGGACCTACGCAGCACACAGGCAAGCCATAGAGCCTTCGTGGGCGGAGTATTGCGGTACGGCGGTGCTAGCAGGCCTACCGGGTTGAGCACAGGGCGATTAGCGCCCAAGCATGCCTAAGTAAAGTTGGAAATGACATACGTGCAGCTCATCGGATGTAAGTTGCTACTTAGATTCCCGTGTTGTAATAGTAAATGAACGAGATAACGGGAATGGAGTGGTATGGCAGTTCTTTGTTCCTGTCCTAGAAGCCAACAAAGGGGGCTGCTGACGGAGGCAAAGGGCTCTTTCCTATTGTCCTCGGTAACGTGAGCGGCAACAATTCTATTCTTGTGTCAGCGGTAGTGTTTTACTATTAATACAGGATGGCTCTCTCCTTAGACATCCCTACACTAAACGATAAACTATGCTGCTGGTATGGGAGGTTCGTGAAACGAGGACCACAAACGCAGCACACGTGAGTAATACCAAGCCCGATGGATTGCGTCGTCGAGATCCCGCAGTTCGCGAAGGCCATGCTGGCCTTGAAACCCGAATCGTTTTGGACGTACATCTCAAAGGTCGTGCAACAACCGCTCTGGAGCACATGGGTCAACTTTTTCGGCGCTCAAAATATGCAATTCCAACGAGGGAATAGGACCACGCGGGTTCTGATCCTTAGCTTGGTGATATTACTGCTCCTGCCCTTGGTCGAGGAAGACACTACCCCGTACTCAGTGCTCGGGGTAACCGTAACCTCGTCCCGGGAGGAGATCTTCCAGGCCTATACCCAGGCGCTGTGTGGAATCCGTCGCAGCAAGGTGTCTTCCATGCTGGTCAACCTATTGTTTACTCGAGTCAGCCGTATTCACAATTCCTATCAAGTCCTAACCGATCCGCTGCAGCGATGCATGTATCATAGGTTTACCGGCATGGCCGACTGGTACGGCGTCCCGGAGAGCTGCAGTCTTGAAACATTCATCGAGGACATAAAGAGAGAGAAAGTCCTACAAGTCTGGGACGCATTCTTCAATTCATCAAGTCTCTGGGGTCATGTTAGGAGCTTTAGCGAGTCAACTCTGCCACCGGCCGTTTACAACCTCGCCGCCCATATCGGCGTGAACCTTCAGAAATAGTGTATCAGCGGAGCATGGCTACTGGCATACGTCATGGTTTTGTCGGGCAGTGGATGCATCGGGGTTGGTACTAGCTGTAGCTACCCACCTACATCAAGTTTCATACACCGGCCTCCGGACATTGTTATCTATATGAGATAGCTTCACATGCTAGTAAAGCATTATCCTCACAGTTAAATGTCATTAGCGTCTATCGGATCATCTCTACAAAGCTAGTTGCTCCCATTTCCATCCGAAACCTGTGAACTCCACCTTCCACGATTGCCGCCGTAACTAAAAGAAGAACAGGACAAGGGCATCCAGAAGGACAGAAGAGAGATAAGGCACCAGGCATTCGCTATGTCGTTATCAATCCCAGCCATCAATCCGGAGAAACGACACGTGCGAATCCCGAGACTCATATTTAATGACCAGAGTATAAAGAAACATTTAGTAAAAGGAAGAAAAAGTAACCTCGACGTGGGCCTGATTCGAACAGACGCTCCCGAAGGAACAAGATTTCTAGTCTTGCGCATTAGACCACTCTGCCACCACGCCTCATGTCAAAGTGGAACTGAGTCGAGATAATCTATTAGCCTTGGCGAAGCCTTTTGGTGAATGAGGTGGCAGTGTTGTTATAGGATTAACTGAGACTCCCATACGCTTTGCCCCCGTTTGCGCGTTGTGGCTCAACGGACGGAGCTGGGATTTCCATCCGGTGGCAACTTCAGTGGAACTGTAGTGAGGGGACAATGGCTGAAGGAGAAGCGTGCAATCGCTCCAATCGGTCTGCAAGCCAACCCTTTCTCTCTGCTTGTTTGCGCTCTGCGCTGACCCGCCGGGGCTCGTGTTCGAGCATTTGTGGAGAAGCAAACAAGATCCGGGTCGAGATTCCAAGGCCTGAGCTGTGCAGCTGACATTTGATGTGGGCCTTTCTGCTGCCAGCTGCCGGGCTTGGCGGGGCAAATACGTACCAATCCAAGACGCTTCCCGCCCAATTTCTCCTGAACAGCAAACCAAAGACGCACTGGCTGGGTCCCGGCAGATTCCTGCAGATTCTTCCTCGAGGCGAAGCCGTTTCCGATTTCTGCGAGAGGACCGCGCCGGCGATTGAAGACTTTGCACACCACGGCGAACCCCATCACCCAATGACGGCTGGTCGGAATCGCCCTGCCTCGCCCCTTACGTGACGGACGATTCGATAACGTTAGCGGCCGTCTCGACCTGGCCCCAGCGTCGCCTCCGCTGTCTCCAGTCCCAAGCTCCAGACGCGTAACAGGAGGTCCCAGCCACGGGCCTCGATCCGAGGGGAATCCTTCTTTCCCTGCCGCTCGCTTCTCGCATCGATGTTTCGCGGCCGATCATTCGCATCAACGTCGGCCTTTTTTTGACGTACAAACCTTCTAATCTTTTCGGTCCGAGCACAAGAGACCTGTCATCCCCCCCCCCAGCAGCAAGCAGCGATTCGGACGGCGAATGATTCCGTTCTGCATCGATACTGTCGTCCCTGCATCACATCGCCCCGAGCGCCCGACGAGACGTGCATTGGGCGATTAGGCCACTCCGCCGTCGGCTGGCTTCCCGCCTCTGGAATCCATCACGATGGATCTCCTCCGCCGGGCTGGGAAGTTTGTACCAGGGGGCTCCCCCCAGCTTCCCTTATCAGATGAGAAGGGCAAGGCGCGGTCGAGGACATTAGGCTCGCGCCTCGCCTACCTCAGGAGGCCGATGAGGCTAAAAGGCAACTCGACCATCTCGGTGCCCCTGGGAGTCGTCGTTCTCTTCCCGTGCATTGTTGTCATCCTCATCCTGGTGCTGTTTGTCAGGCACCCCAGCTCGACGGGGAGAATACTAATGCCGGCTGGCGCGCCGCCAGCAATACGGTCAGTTCCCGTCCGATCCTCTGATAGCCGATGCGTCATTCGTTGCTGACGACTCGTCCTGCAGAAAAATCAGCGAAAAACACGACAAGGTGTTTGTCGAGGGCTGCCTCGAGCCGGACACCAGCAGACCCCGCGCCAACGCCGCCTTCGTCGTTCTCGCGAGAAACAAGGAGTTAGACGGCGTGATCCAGTCCATCAAATCCATCGAACGCCACTTCAACCGGTGGTACCACTACCCCTATGTCTTCCTCAACGATGGCGAGTTCAACGCTACTTTCCGGGAGACGGTCAAGAACTACACGTCGGGCACTGTCGAGTTCGGCAAGGTTGAACGAGACATGTGGGGCTACCCAGACTGGGTCGACCCCAAGGTTGCCAAGGAGGGCATCAATAAGCAGGGAGACAACGCTATCATGTACGGCGGCTTGGAGAGCTACCATTTCATGTGCCGCTTCTACTCCGGGTACGGTTCCCTGACGTCGCTGTTGTGCAGCACGACATACTAACTCGGGCCACAGCTTCTTTTACAAGCACCCGCTTCTCGCAAAGTACGAGTGGTACTGGCGTCTGGAGCCTGAGATCTCGTACTTCTGTGACATCACCTAGTATGTTTGGAACCTCGCAGGTGCTCTCTCCGTGCAGCTCCATTTCGCTGACCGAGGCCGCAGTGATCCGTTCCTCAAGATGATCGAGCACAACAAGACATACGGCTTCACCATCGCCGTCAAGGAATTGCGCGAGACCGTCCCTAACATCTTCCGTTATGCCTCGGCATACAAGCGTCTGAACAATCTGACGTCGCAGGGCCTGTGGGAAATGTTTGTCGAGCCGCAGCCGGAGAAGCAACACGATCTCCCTGAGGACGACCCCAACTACAAGCCCCCGCTGCCTGAAGAGATTCTGCGCAGCGAACCCGGCCGCGGCCTGCCCGAGATAGACCCCGAGGCCATGGAGGGCGAGAAGTACAACATGTGCCATTTCTGGTCCAATTTTGAGATTGCCCGCCTCGATTTCTTCCGGAGCAAGGCGTACGAGGACTTTTTCGAGATGATGGACCGCAGCGGTGGCTTCTGGATGGAGAGGGTATGTCTGTTCTCAGTTGCATCCGGTCCCCTTTTCTTGGCCTCTTTGGCCTCTCCGCACCTATACTGACCCATCGAACAGTGGGGAGACGCCCCGATCCACTCGCTCGCTGCCGGCGCCCTCCTCGCGCCCCGCGACATCCACTACTTCCGCGACTTTGGCTACCGCCACACGACCATCCAGCACTGCCCCGCCAACGCGCCGTCCCGCCAGCTGCCGCGCGAGCCCTACCTCGAGATGACGACGCTCGACGAGCGCAAGCGCATCGAGGAGGACAAGTACTGGGAGGATTATGACCCGCCCAAGGAGAACGGCGTCGGCTGTCGCTGCCGCTGCGACACGGACATTGTGGACGTCGAGGGTAAAGAAGGCAGCTGCTTGGCCGAGTGGGTCGATGTTGCTGGCGGATGGGCCAGCCCGTAAAGCGCCAGCCGGCCATTTGTAATGACACCACGCGTGACTCTGTCGATCGGCTGTCTGGTTCAGTCTGGAGAACGCGAGGCAATGGGGATCATGAACCCAAACGAATTGTTACATATATGGAGTTAACACTTTTGTATGTTGGTTTTATTGTTAATTTTTTGTTTCCTCTTCCCTTTTCTTTCCCCTCTTCATCGTGGGGTTTGTGTGGTTTTCTTCTTCCCGCCAACGGTCGGGGAGCGCTGGTGATGCTTGGGACACAGAACTACTGCTGCTGCTGCTGCGACACACACACAAACACACACGCACGCACGCACGCACGCACACACGCACATATATACATCACAGCCACACATCACACACACATTCGATATAGTAATTTGATAGACTGAGGAATGGCGAAGCGGGAGGTGGGGCGGGGCGGGGGTGGGTTGGGTTGGCGTGCGATACTGAGGATAAGGTATTGGGAAGGCAAGGCTTTGCCGGAGAAACCGAGTCGGCGTGTAGCGAAAACAGGTTGAATACTCAATCAAAAAGTCCCCCCTTTCCAGATGCATCACCACGTCCCGCTCCAGAGACTTGACTATCATTCCAATGCTGCTGCTGCTGCTGCTGCTGCTGCAGTTGTTGTTTCTTGTTCGGTTGCTCCCTTTTTCTTAGTTTTCTATTTCCGGCCCCCGGCTTTCTTTCTCCTGCCACGTGGTGTGACAGATGAGATAGATTCCCACCCCCCCCCCCCCCCCTCCCGGGGTTTTGCGCTTCGCTGGGCAATCTGACTCACACTACAGGACCGGCTTTGGACGAGGAGCTGACAGTTGTTGCGTGCTTTACGACTCGGGACATGGGGGAATTCCTATTGTTTGCCACGCGCAAGGATCACTGCCTGCCCCATGGGCTGCTATGGCTGTGTGTAGTGGAAGGTGACCGTACTTGGCTAACAGCCTGCCAAGCATCGAGAGATGGCACTGTACGTGAGAATCAGAAACTACCGCGCGCAGTAATGAGATCAGATATTCCCTCCACATCATCCACCAAACCAGTGTTGACGCATGTATTCTTCAGAAAGCCCGGCACCCAACGTCCTACTCATGCCAAACCCCGTCTATGTACTGGCAAATACCGACCAAATAAACGTTGCCCTGCACCTCTTCCGATCCTTGCCTCGTCTATCCCCGTCTATTATGCGTTGCCGCACCCGTTTCAGTCCGTTTATACCGTCTGGCCGCCCTAGTCTACGTTCCCTGACCCGACGTTCAAGTGTGGAGAGGAGCGAAGAGGCAGCGCCTTGCGCCGGAGCTGTGTCGGGAGAAAATAGGAAAGACTAGCAAAAGGCAAAGGGAGAAACAAAAATTAAAATAAAAAAAAAATGAAATAAAATAAAAACCACACTAGGGGCCGTGGCGAATTACGCCTACCAAGCGGATCCTCCGATGTCCGTAACAGCGCCGTGGCTCGCATCCCCGACAAGGCGGGCGTATTTTGCCAGGGCACCGCGCATGGGCTTCATCCTGGGCGGCGTCCATTCTCGGCGGCGGCGCTCAAGCTCCCGCTCGACCCCCTCAAGGCCGTCGGTTCCCGGGATGCCCACAACATCGATCCGGTTCGCCACGGCATCAATGGTAATAACGTCCCCGTTCTTGACAAGACCAATGGGCCCGCCAACCGCTGCCTCGGGAACGACATGTCCCACAATGAATCCGTGACTGGCGCCGCTATATCGTCCATCGGTAACGAGGGCCACGTTGGCCAGCCCGGCACCCATAATCGCGGCACTGGCGCGCAGCTGCTCCGGCATGCCAGGGCCGCCCTTGGGGCCCTCGTACCGCACAATCAGCACCAGGTTGCCCTCGTCGGCGCGGATGGCGCCGCGGGAGAGGGCGTCATTGAGCTCATGCTCCTTGTTAAAGACGCGGGCGGCGCCAGTGAAGGAGAGCCCTTCCTTGCCTGTGATCTTGGCGACCGCACCGCCGGGAGATAGGTTGCCGTGGAGAACACGGATGTGACCCGTCTCCTTGATCGGGTCCGACAGCGGACGGAGAATCTTTTGGCCTGCCGGGAGAGCAGGCCAGTCCCTGACGTTTTCTGCGAGGGTCTTGCCAGTCACCGTCATGATCGAGCCGTCAATGAGGCCATTGGCAATGAGCATCTTGAGCACCGAGGGTGTCCCGCCAATTTCGTACAGATCCTCCATGTAATAGCGGCCCGAAGGCGCCAGGTCAGCGAGGAATGGCGTGCGGTTGGATGTCCGATCGATGTCGTCCAGGGTGAGCGGCACATCGGCAGAGTTAGCCATTGCCAGGAAGTGCAACACTGCGTTGGTGCTCCCGCCCAGCACTATTGTAACCACCAGGGCATTCTCAAACGCCGCCCGCGTCATGAGATCCCGAGGCCGGATGTCCTTCTCCATGCATGTGCGAATCGCTTCGGCGGCACGCTCGCACTCGCGTCTCTTCTCGGGAGATGTTGCCGGGTACGACGAGGAGCCTGGTAGGCTCAGGCCCATGGCCTCGATTGCGGTTGCCATGGTATTGGCAGTATACATGCCGCCGCAAGCCCCTGCGCCTGGGCACGCGTGCTGTTCAATGTCCTCCATGACATCCGAGGGCGTGGCCTCGGCGCCTGTGGCGTTCTTGCAGTTTGCCTGTAGCCGGCCATAGGTGAACGCGCCAGCGGCTTCGTAGCACGTGGAGATGTTGATCGCCTTGTCCAGGAGCGTCGAGTGGCCTTTGCGGATGGTGCCGCCATAGACCATGAGGAAGGGCCGGTTGTGGCGAGCAGCCGCCATGACGACGCCGGGCATGTTCTTGTCGCAGCCGGGTATGCTGATGTTGGCGTCATGGCGTTGCGCACAAGTCACCGTCTCGATGCTGTCGGCGATGATTTCTCTCGACTGGAGCGAGTATCTCATCCCTGGTCAAGTGTAAGCAGCAGTAATCGATCAAGCGGTTGCCCCTGCTCAGACTGACCTTCTCCGCCCATCGTAATCCCGTCCGAGACGCCAATCGTATTGTACTGCCATGCCAGCATTTTCTGCTGTTGAACGGCCTTCTTGACGACATTTCCAAGGTCAAGCACTGCAGACCTGCTGTCTCAGCAACAGGCTCCCCCAGGATTACACCGAACCAAGGTCATCACTCACAATGCGTACTAGGTCCAGTCAGCGTCAAATATCCAGGAACAGAAGGGAGCACGTAGCGCTCACTTGCATGGGTTCCCCTCCCACCACACGGTAGCAATGCCCACATGGGGCGCGTTCTTCATCATATCCCTGTTCGGGACACCAGCGCCATAAAGCATAGCCTAATAGCGGGAATAACTTGCTCGTCAGCTCCGTCATTTCCATCCAAACCAACCATCACCGGGAATTCCTCCACTACATCTACAACTCAATCCCGTAGGGTTACACCCCGGTACCAAGAAGCTCCGGAATTGCCTCCGACGCATGAGCCGCGGGCAGGCGCGAAGCACAGAGGCCCATCTCTCGAAAAATTAAACAAAAATAAAAAAAGGAATCGGGAAGCGGCTTACCTGAGCGCCTGGGAAGTCATGCTCTCGCGTCATAAACTGAGACCACCGGTTGAGAGGGCCTCCAGGCGGGAGGCACTCGAACTGAACGTAGTCTTCTGCCTTGGGCATGTTGCGATCGCTGTGGCCGTTCTCACGGCCATTTCGGCACTCCGGCAGGTCGTCTGCGTGGGGCGCCATGCTGGATGTTAATCCGGATTACTGCTCGACTCTGTGGGCGCTGATACGAAACGTCTCCTGGCGTCGTCTCTGTGCTAGCTTGCTGTGATGAGAGAATATTTGCCAAGCAGGGGACGTGCCGGTGGTGCCCGGGAAGCTTGCGCCTGCTCTTCGGGGATTAAGTGTATTATGAGCGAAAGGTATAGCGAAGCACGTTGGGGGAATTTACTCAGGGTCGTCATGTCTGAGATCACACCGGCTATTTCACATGACGGGTGGGGGGTGAGCGCGAAGCCCTGACTAGGAGCCGCTAGCAGGTCCTTTGCGAGTCAACCGAGCTCTGGGATGGGCTGGCCTTCAGTCGCTTGGGTCCGTCATCCTGAGCAGGTCCTGACGAAACCCAAACCTTGCTCGTTGTTACCCGAATTGACCCGCCGAGGATTGGCTGCCGACAGTGGAGTCGGCTAGAATCTGCGCCCTCGAGGTGCCCTCAGGTTTGCGCTTGCGCAATGCTTGGAAGTCCCACTTCGGGTCTGCGCAGCGACCGGTCGACGGGAAGGTCCGACCAGAGAGCGAGCGAAGGAAGGAAATGCTGGATGATACGGTTCCTTGCAAGGCAACGTCTGTCCGTCCCGTCGTCGGCTGCCCACTCGACCTGGGAATCGACGACGAGCAAAATTGCAGGGGTTAGAAGTAGGACCGGGAATGAGCCGCGCGGAACATGACATCGGATCAAAGGACGAAAACGGGCTGTGCCGGCTTCAGCCTCGGAGAGCCGGTCTGCCACCGCCATGTCTTCCTTCCCAACAGACGTACAGTAGCATCTACGGACGGAGCGAGGATCGGATAGAGTATGGGGGCGGAAGACGGGAGAAGGAACGGATGTGAGCTTTGCTTTCTTCTGCGCCCTCTCTGCTGCTTCGTTACACGTGGTAGGAGGCAGGGATGGAAGGGAGAGGCCGACCCGCAGCGACCCGCCGTTGGTGGGAATGGTCAGACGCTCAAGGTATGGATGTACTGTACACGGCAATACGCAGTTGGCGAACACCACCAGCCAGCCCAGTGCGCCGACCGGATTTGACCGACACGGCATGGCATGCTGCGCTACGGCAGCATCACATCTCGACTGGTGCCTGCCGATTGGACAAGGGGATTTCGCGAGTTCGGTTTTCTGCAAGCCGCAATGTTCAGCGCTGCCGGTTGGCGCGATCGGGAATGCCGCAAGCGCTGGCTTGCAGGGGACCCTGATAAGACGGGGCACGGGGAAGGGGTCCGATTTGCACTATTAAAGTCGGCGGGCCCGAGGGATAGGAGCCGAGCGGCGCCGCTGTGCATCTTGTGCTAGAGGAAATGACGACACCGGACAAGGGCTTGGCAGCAAAGAAGATAAAAAGAAGAGAACTCGGTCTGATGAGTGCTGGTTGGTCCTCGTCAGAGCGAATCCCGCCTGGGCTGACAGGGCCTAAATTAGCCTGCATCACTTGATAGGTACTGTACTGTACAGTACGTAGCTTAGCTTACAGGACTGTGCAGTGCAGGGGCCATCGAGTCCAGATCAGTTCGTTGCCGGCGATCCGCACTCAATGCGACTTCTGTTTGCGGCCATGCCCTGTGTTTCCAGGATGACCGGGAAGAGTACTTGCATACTTTATCGGTGCCGAGTATCGCTGCAATAACGTAGATAAGCCAAGGTACTGTACCTTCGGTGCTCCAGATAAGCACCCGTGCCCTACCGCTCGTTCTCATGTCCCTCTTTATCTTTTTCCTTTTTTTTTTTTCTTTCTTAAATCTGCGTCAACGGGGTACCTGGACCGTTGCTGGCAAATATATCACAGCTTATAGTCTGATCTGGCAGAAGGAACCCTCAAGCTAGACTAGAACCGGAGATAGGAAGATCTGAATTCTGCGTTGGCTTAGAAAAGGGGGGTCGGAGCTGACGAGACCAAAGAGAAAGGTACCCCGTCTCGATCAGCAGCAGGCCCGAAGTGGTATGCAGCCGAAATGCAGCGGCCCGACTATATGATATGTAATAATGGGTGGTACTAGTAGTACAGGTCTTTTACAGGCAGCTTGGCCCTGCCCCCCTGGGGGGGCATGCAGGAGCTGCGGATAGCACCGGCTGTACAGTACAATCTCGAGTCACAGCAGAACAGCAGAACAGCAGAAACGCATACGAATCTCAAGACCTGCGATTTCCCTCTTTTCCCCCATCGCCTATCTACTCGACCAACTATCGTACACCACATCCGCGCCGATAGCAGCTCGTCCCGTCCGCGCCGTGTCTTTCCCAACCCTCGGCTCGTCCCCCCAACTCCCGGGAATAAAGCGAAAGCAACTCGGGTGGGCAGGACCCTGCAGCTCTCCGTCATTGCTGGAAAACCAAGTGACTTGTCTTTGCGATTGAAGAGAGGGTAACAGTGCGCATCTGAGTTCCAACGTGTTCGTGCAATTCGTCATTGCTGGGTGTAGGTGTCGTCACTCATCCATCGTCTGATTCCGGCGCATCCATCCATCCATGCATTCGTCCATGCATTCATCCATACATCCATCCACCCATCCACCCATCCATCCCACCAACCAACCAAAAGCAACAAGGGGTAGGTTAACAACAAGGCTCAAGCTGCATACGACAAAGTTCGAAGTGAAACACAACAAAACACGTAAAAGCATCAACAACATCAAAGAGATAGGAAATTTGACTCCTCCTCCTCCTTCCCCTCTGATCATTCCACCATCACCGGGGATCTGCACGTTCCACCGGCCATCCGAACCAAATACCGCGCCAAGCCGGCTGCAAAAATCGACACCCCAAAAGGATTGTCAGAAGAGAAGAGAAGACGTAAGCGAGAGACGCTTCTTTTCAGCACCAGTCAGAAGCCACTGCCACCGCTCGCCAGCAAAGCACGGTCAAGCGCCAACGACGCCGACCCCGACCGAGCATTTTTCCTCCTCCATGCGCCTCACCATCTCCCTCTCCCTCGGGCTCCTCGGGTTCGCGTCGATCCCCAGGATAGCGCTGATCCTCGTCTTGTCCGGC
This sequence comes from Madurella fahalii, assembly GCF_045866475.1. Taxonomy (NCBI): domain Eukaryota; kingdom Fungi; phylum Ascomycota; class Sordariomycetes; order Sordariales; genus Madurella; species Madurella fahalii. The sequence goes on from NW_027263976.1 coordinate 4,096,766, forward strand.
TTGCCCTGGACGCCGTAGACGTGGTCGTCGGGGCTCCCAATGGGAGTAATGGGAGTCTGCGCTGCGATGCCGAGGTTGGTGGTCGGGCTCGTGCCGGTTCCCCGCCATGCCTGTTCTAGCACGAGTGGATTTGCGCCGGCACCATAGTCGGCGGCGACCGCGGCCCAAAAGGATGCGCGATGGGCATTGTAGACGGCAGTGAGGCGCCCCATGTCGACGGGGTGGCTAGGGGCGGGAGGGGCTTGAAAGCCCCCGGACGACGGCGGTGGCGGGAGCGCAGAGCAGTCTAGGCGGAGCGGGCCAGGGCCATGGTGGTGCGGGCCGCCGTCCGGGCCATGCGCCGAGTGTGACGTCGCGGCATTGGTGGGTGTCATGGAACCGCGGAGAGCCGCCGACGTCATCAATGTCGCGCTATGGGGATGAGACTCGTGAAGAGGCGTAGGGTAGCCACGGGACGCTGTTGGAGAAGCGGTACCGGTTGAGCCCGAGGCACCAATCGAGGCCAAAGCAAGAGTCATCGACGTCGGCTTGGGCAGGATCGTCGGCAGGCGTGGTGATGTGTTGGTGGAAGCGGTTGCTGACATGATACTGGGGAGCTGGATGCCACCGGGACTTGCCGAGCCATACGACCCCGCGGATCCAAGGGGTGAGACAGACCGACTCGGCGCGTCACCGTGCTCGTGAATCGGCGAGGGTATCGTGGCCTGGAGAATTGGCGAGTGCCCGCTGTTCGAGGACCCGGATGACATGGAAGTCGTGCGCTTGCGGCGGTTGCTACCGTGGCTGAGCTGGTGATAATGTAGGCGACATGCAAGCTCGGTCTTCTTCAGATGCGCGGCGATATGCTTATACGGCATTTTCTGAAGACGTGTCTGGAGGAGGTAGATTTCCTGGAAATCATGACCGTCAATACTCACATTCCGTTGCATCTGCCAAAGATGGATCATAGATATCCCTACCTCATCTTCACTCCATGCCCGCCCTCCTCCAGTCGAAGTTGCCTTCCTGTTCTTCGTGACACCATATTCGTGGCGGTCCATGGCGTCCGATGTGGGCGTGTATGGTAGGGGCTGCGGCGTCATCTGCATAGCGGGAGACATGGTGGCCCGGTTTCCAGGCGTCTCTGTTTCCCGACTGCTCAACTTGCCACGAAAGTGCTGCTGTCCAGTCCAGCTGTCCTACCAGGCGGTATGTCCCAAGAATCGAAAGGTTGTGCAAAAAAGGTTACGTAGTGCGTAAAACTAAAGGGCAGAGCTAGCTGCTTCAAGAATCGAAGTCTGTTCGTTTCGGTATTTGATCGTGCAAGAGATCGGAAACTCGGGAGTTGACAGCCCTTCAAGGGTGCTGGCGGGGGCAGAGCTGCTCCTGAGCGTTTGCTGAAGGGAAGCGAGTGACCGGTCGTCGAACAACGAACCAAAATACGCAAGAAACGAATCGACAAAAGTTCGGCTGTGCGAAGGGAAGAAGTATAATAAACCAGATTATACCGTCCTAGAATGGAAATTATCTCTCTCCAGAAATGAATGTAGGCAGCCAAACTAGTTGGGTAAAACGAAAGAGTGACAATGTTAGCTGCGAGAAGAGAAATAAGAAAAAGAAAGGGACACACACGCAACAGCGTAGTGATGGCTGAATGAGATATCCACAAGTAGCCCTTAGTGGGTAACGAAGATAAGAAAAGAAGAAGAGGCGAAAAGGCCCAAGGTGGGGGAGAGGGGAAAGGTAATGAATAATAATAATGCTCACTATTTGTTGCATGACGTCCGGCTGGAGGCTCGTCCCATTCCCGGCAGGCTGACCGGGGTGCAGCCACACCACAAGCTCTGAGGCCTGTTACAGACCTATGTGGAGACGCTTTGGGGGGAGGGGGGAGGGTGGCCAGGATGATGGTTACACCGTAGGGGATAACCGCGCAGGGGTGTCAACGGCCATGGGTCCTCGGGATGTGGCCCGTCAACTCAGGCAAGCAGGCACTGGGGCCGCTGCCGAGGAAAATAATGGAGAGGCGGACCTGGGGAAACCCAAGAAGCATGATGCTGGACTGATCTGCGCGCACTCGCGCGCAGTCGTATTTGGCCGTTGTTATGAATCGGAGAGGAGCAGAAACCCGCAACCCCCGTCCCATCAGGGGAGTTCTGGACCTGCGGGAAACGGACATGCATGTATCGAGCCACGGGAACCAAGGACCATCTCAACAGCCAAGACAGCACAACTCCAGATGACGGGTCTGGCATAAGTCATGAGCCCAGAAGCGGCAGAAGAAAAACAAAACGGGACACCCACGGCTGTGGAGACACTTGGGTGGTCTTGCACCCGCTGCATCAGCGGTCCGCAAGCCGCAGCCTGCACCTGCCCGTTTACGTTTTGTCTGGTATCTCGAAGCGCCGACTTGGAGACGGAACCCACAGACTTGGGTTGGGCCAGGGCATGGGCATCCAGAGGGCCGGCGGGGAGAGGCGCATCCGCTGTCGTCCCCCCTCGCCGTTCGTCCCTGGGTGTGCTGCACAGAACCCGATTCGGGCAAGCGATGGGATTGTTCAACATATCCGAGGAGTGCGCCGGGTCGGGCGAGATGTTTGCCGCCTTGGGGCCCATCGGGCGTTGGCCAGAGACTGGAGGGGATTCGCCGGATCGAGGGGCTGACGAGAGGGGACTATCGAGCGACTTCGAACTACGGCTTGCCGGGTCTGGTGCATCGCGGGCCGTGGGCGCGGAATGCAACCGGAGAGGGGTCGCATGAGGGTAGTTCGAAAGTACCCTTTTTTTTTTTTTTTTTTTTTTTTTTTTTTTGGACAGGAGGTCTGTGTCTGACGTTTGACACGGGTGTCTTGTCGCTGGTCGTTCTCGCTCCGAGTGTCACAAAACTGGCCTGATCCCTGCAGGCCGGCTGTCATTGGCTGCAGCATCCTGGTGCGCCTCCTCTGAGGCTCTTGCAAGGGGCCCTGCTACCCCGCGCTTGCATTCCTTCACCAAGCAACAGCGCATCGCGGCCCACTGTCGAGTTCCCAATCCGTTCGTTTGGTTTGACAGTGTCCGCAGTCGAAACGCGGTGTTGTTTCCACCCAATCGTCGAGACCGACAGCATCACCAGGACCCTCTGCGTCTGCACAAACTCTCGGCCCGCCCCAGAGACCTGGCACTCTGCTGCAGAGAGTGACGGCCGCTCTGGGGTGGCCGGCGGTTCAACGAGCTCCTCCAGTGGCCACGCACACGGCGAGAGGGGCGCACCTTCAGGGGCACAACAGGGCAACGAGCCGGAGGAGTTGGGCATGTCGCACCACGGCCTCCCTGGGGCGTGCATCCCAAGTCCGAAGAGAACGCGCGCAGGACGCTGCCGTTGAAGTCCAAAACTGGACCATCGCGGACCCGTCGCATTCCTGAGTTTCCGATCGATCGGGGTGGTGGCAGTGACAGCATGCGATCTGGGAAATGTTCCCATAATGCGAGACTGCTATTGCAGGGAGCATGCGCCAGCGCTGCCCCTGCTGCAGGGCTCCGATCAGTTCCGGCCCTGGGTGAGGAATCCTTAAAACTCGCTAAGCCGTTGGCGCAATCTCAGCCGTGTGTCAGGCCTTGCCGAATTGGGCCTCCCCACACAGGCCAGACCGCCCCGCAACCGCAACCGCTGAGCAGTGCTGTGCCGCAGCAGGACCACAACACGACCACAATGGGGCATCTCGCCACTGTCCCCGCCGGGCAGCCATCGAGATGGGGCCCCGGCCTACCGTCGCCGGCCCAGCAAACAATTGTCGAAACATTTTCCAATTGAGCAAGACGTCCGGCCCGCCAGGCTGATGCAACCAAACCTTATCTTCGACCGCTAGCCCGCAGCTGGACAGTCCGCCAGAGAACGGAAATCCTGATTGTCGGAACTGGTTGTTGAAGAGGCAGCGAAGCCGGGGACCTCGAGCCCAGGACTTTACACCTCCACCGACGCCGCATCTGTTTGGTTTGGAGATTTGCCCCGTCCGATCCACCAAGAATAGGATCAATTCCTCCAAACGGCCTGGGGAAAGGGTCCGACAGAGACGGGAATCATGGGTGCAGGACGGCTCCCGCGCAAACCTCCAAACAGCGATCAGAAACGGCGGGAAAACTTCAGCCGTTTCTCCTCCCGTCTTCGTCTCGAGATACCTTTGCTGGCTCCAAAAACAGTCTCCCCGGATCCGGAGAGGAATCCCCGGGCTGGACTACAGTTTCAATAACTGCCTGGCCCATTCAATAATTTTTTTTTTTTTTTTTTTTTTTTTTTTTTTTTTTTTTTTTTTAGCCCTCTGTGTAGGTCCTCTCCAATCCTTCCGTCTCAGGGCGCGTAATGGCTCGAAGTGGCGCCAACTCGACCACAAGCTGCGACAGCACGGCGGTTAACGATACCCCACAGAGCGCCAACGTTCGGGCACGCACAACCCGACGGTGAGGATTTGTAGTCACTGGGATTCGCCTAGCGATGAATGCGACTTCGGCAATGCAACCAGCCCTGATTACGGAATGTAGGGTGAGTCAATCGTCTCGTAAACCTAACCTAACAGGAGCTTCCCTAAAGTAAAAGCCTCTCTCGAGTCTGCCGCCGGTATGGAGACTGATCCAGTTTGACGCTGAGGAACAGCCATTCCCGGAAAACCCGTCCCTCGTCCCCCGTCTCTGGAGAAGGCTTCTAGACGACTGTCATAGGATCGTCCTCTTGCTTTCGGGTCATCATCTGAACAAGATCACTTCCGCGCTTCCCTTGCGCGCTTTGACTGAGGAAGATCTTTCCGTGGAGCATCAGGGGTCGTAGCAGGAAGGAATTCGCGCCAGCATGATTGTGATCTCTGGACTGAGCGCTGGTGATCTTCGACATGACACTCACCGACTTCGAGAACGGGGTTTGCTTTGCTCCCACTGCATGCAGGTTTCTGGTACTCTCAGTTCATCATTTCTCTGTGGGAGGAAACCGACATGGCTCTTCTTCCCGGTTGTCAAGGGTGGTTGGAGAAACCACGAGCCGGGTACTCGGCCTCGCCGATGGCCGCATTCGCGGCAGATCCTGTGCCAATTTTATGATTGAGTTATTCTTTGCTTGTTCTACGCGCCTTCTCTCGCAATGGCCGTCATGTAGATGTGCCCAGACATCCGGGCGACTGCTCGTTTCGTCTTGGTCGTCCGATCTCGATCACCTAGGCGGCTTGGACATCCGCTACGCACCAACAACATCTGGTGCGTACTAACCCGTCACGTCCCGACAGTTTGTTGACTCTCCTCCATCTTAGTGCGTTTGCCTAACCGTGTTGTTTGCCCGCGTTGGCGCCATCTGGCTCCTCTTTCTCTGATTTTGTGGATCCTTTACCCGCGAACTGGCTGATGAGAGTGATGATTCGCGTCGTCGCCGACTGCCGCGGCCCTCTGCCGAGTTGCATATCCTTGCAACAAACTTCCTCGCTATTCCCCGTTTCTAACAGCTACATGCGGGCAACGCGACTTCCGCGACCCCGTGGTCAATCAAGTTGCGTACAGTAATGGACAACATTCCTGCAAGAAGTGGGTCGTATCTTGACCCAATGGGTGCCTCAGGGCCTTGAGCGCACGCACCGCGTAAGATTCTTGAGGTTGTATGTACCTCCGCTTTGGTGTTGCATCAACAGCATGCCCACCAAAAATGTCATCTCGGCAGTGGCTTACACGCACGTAAGGACAATGCGTTTAGTGGGTAAGGCAGCTCCCGGCGAGAGGCCATCCCTGTCCTTGCCGCAGATAGGTTTATGGGGACATGTTGTGGTCACCACACTTGCCGTCCGCAGATGCCGAGGAGTCAAAGAAAGCCAGATCACCACGATCGGCCAGACCAAACCCGTCTCAACCATTGTCACCGTACAAGAGAGGCCATCCTTTCACCGCTGTGGAATGGTTCAGACGCCTTCTAGAAGAACTCAGACAGCGGATGTCCGTGAGCAGGGACGGGTGGGAACAAGAAATGGAACAGGATACGAGATGATGAACACGTCATTAGCGGTTCTGGTCGACGTTGCATAAAGCGCGCACCATGGGATTCAGTTCATTCCTGTTTAGACTAGGTCACGATCGCCACGAATGTTCCATCTGATGATGGCATGGTGCGGTAGGAAGATTCGTGTGGAGTATTCACCGAGGTGCGTGTAGACGCAGTTGGTGCGCAACCGTGCACCGAAACCCACATTCCAGTCCATTACAGTGTCTACACGTACTTTGTCATGGAATTATTGGCAAGGCAAGGACAGCACTCGACTGCCTTTCCGTCTTGCTTTACTTTCTGTACGTATTTTCGGATGGCATCATCACCGATCCAAACCCAGATGTGGAAGCGGGAAGTTGCCAAGAATGGGAAGGGGGGAAGGATCAGGGGTCCAGATTCTCAGATCCGGGGAAGGTCCAGGACAGGGGTCATGTTCCGATTCGATAAGCGAGTCCCACCTGTCCCAAGACCCGGGCGAGCCTACCACAGGACACACAGACACAGACCACACCATCTTATGTGCAGAGCCGCGACCGTCTCAAACCCGACGTTGACAAAGCTGGAACTTGGGTTGTTTCAGCAACCTTCCCCTCCCGCCAAAGCCAGCTGCTCCAGAGGACACGCCAGGTTTCTGTGTGATGTGCACCCAAGCGGTTACTGGCGTGTTCCGGTCGGCTTGAGCACACGGTGGAGAGAGCAAGAAATTCTCAAGCACATCCGAGGCCCTGTTTGTCTTGGGATGCGGCGCCAGCGGGTTGTTAGGCGGTGACCATCACTTAATCCCATCTGCGGCCCGGGGATCATCCCATCGTGGGCGCAAGAACAGACTCTCGCACTAGTTGACACCTGAGCCAATATTTTTTTTTTTTTTTTTTTTTTTTTTTTGGGGGGGGGGGGGGGGGGGGGGGTTGGCGGAAATCCTCTGGAGCACGCGAGATTCATTGTTAGCGGACGATTATCATCCATGTAAGCCGTGTCATTTGTGTCTGCATTCGCTGTAGTAAAAGTGCCCGCTGTGCTATGGTCCCTTACGTCGAGATGGGTCTGCCAGGCAGTCGCAAACTGCCTTTTGTTGTTTTGTTCTTCAGCAGATCGTTCACCGCCCAAGGAAACGGCGTCGTAAACCTGGTTTTGTCGAGACGGCTCGCTCCCGTTGTTTGGTGTTTGTGTTGTCGTTGAATCCGAGCTCGCAGATCAGGAAACACCAAACTCGGTTTGTTCAATGGGCCGAGGTCGAGCCGCGAAGCAGCATGTGTATTGGCTTCATTCGAGGAGAGCGGTAATTCGGTGATCGGAAATAGAGGATGAGGATCAAGGATCGAGCGAGGATCGAGGATCGAGTTTCTTTGCACTCACAAACCCTGCAATTACAATCTTGCCCGGGATTGTGACCGCCAGGATCTCATCTTTTTGGTAAGATTTGGCGGCAGCAAACCCCCGGATCGCTCACAATCGGTTGTCGCCAGATAGCCGATGTTAAGCAAGAAGCCTGATGGAAATTGGATGCGACGGATGAGCCCATTCCCAGTCCGAGCGGATCTTGGACACAGACGCTGGTCCTGCTTCGGACGAACGCCCGCGCTCGGCCTACCGACGCACCCGGTAGTGGCTTGGCTGGGGACTAAGGAGCGGCATTTTCGAATCCGGCGATGTCTTGTCTCGCGCACCGGAGTCGAGGTGTCGCCGCGGCCACTTTGAGCGAGCTGCAGATAGATCTGCCTCCATCATCCAAATCCGGGCCCAAGGATGTTCGCTATCGTCCCTACGATTGAATAGTGGCCACGGAGGAAATGAGAAGGATCGTTTCTAACTGACATCTGCGAACTGGAACCTTCGGCCTGTGGCTTTTATCGGAGCATGTGTAGTGTTGGTTTTCGCAGCTGAGCGCCGGGAATAACCGAGTCACCGAGCCAGTCGAACGCAGCTTCAAGAGCTCAGCGCGCGTCACGTTCGTTGACAGCCAAATGTGGGGCGGCGCAGAGGTAATGTACAGTACTGTACATTCATGTACCAACGGCACATAGAAGCAGGACCTATAAGCTTGAAGCTGGGCCACTTTGGAAGATGTAACTCCATTACTTGGGTGTTGAATCTTGGGGTGAAGACAGAGCCAAGTCCATCACATGCAATTGCCGTGATCGGTTGTGCTATGGATGAATTCCTGTATCACGGTGCGCCCTCTGTGACAGCAGTGCAATGGCCAGCGACCAACCCTAAGCAGAGCTGTGCCGCCAAGCGCAGTAAACCCCACTGCAGAAGCCGAGGGTATGCTAAGTGTTAACTGTTGATGCCTCGGTCCCCTGCCTGTTGGGCCTCGCATATACTCTGCCACCAACACGCATCAGCTAAGAATTTACCGGCGGTGCATGCAGCAGGCCGCGCTGCCGGAGTGGTACCTGAGCTTGGAGGGACAAAGCAGACTATTCTCATCCTCACCGTGGTTGCAAACTTGCAATCCATATCTTCATGATGGGCACAGTAGACGAACTCAACCTGTGGAGTGTTAACTGGCTCCGAAGCATGAATGTGCTATCCATGGTGATTGCATGTCACGAGAATGGGTTGCGTGTGAGAGTGATGGGACCCAAAAATCAGCATTTTCCTGCGTTAGCGCTTCACTGCGGGGAAGATACATTAGCGAGGTACAGTACATGGGACTATAAGGTACTGTACATCCTCTGCGAAGGCCCCGCTCTATCGGTACTTCGAAACGATGTACACCGTCATGATACTCGAGGAGAGGCAAGAGCGAGAAGAATCGGCATGCGACACCGTATCAGGATTCTAAAGCAGATAGGAACTTTGGTCGGACCCCGTCCTCCACAAAGAGAGAGAAAGAGGGCGAAGCATGAGAAAAACCTGAACCGTTGTGAAGAAAAAGTTGCCGCCAGCGGGCCTTGATTGCCGGGGAGGGGAGGTGGTCTGTGCTCCCGACAGCCTCCCCACCCTCTCATTCCTTCCCGATCCTGGGATAACGCCAACGTTGGCCGATAGCTTGATGACTTTGATGCTACTTCATCAAAAGTACATGATCCTTGCTTTCCAGCCCAGGGAAGCATCCCCCGACAAACTAGATTTTCTTCCCGTATTATAGTAGTATTTGAGTTCATCTTGGACGATTCGCGCCGAGAACAATTACCGTCATCTGCAAGAGGCCGATTGCTATTGGAGAGGTACGCGCACGCATGACGCCTCCCCGCCAGGATCCGTGATTGCTGCCGTCCAATCTCTGCAGAGGCAAGCACAAACGCTATTTACTAGCGCCGCTTTTGAGCCAGTGAAGCTGTCAGCGACTCTGTTGCATCGGCTCCGACATCAGCGTCACCGCGCCGCCAGAAGCAAAGTGCGCAGTCACTCGTGCTCAAAAGGCTGCGCCATCACAGTCAGCCGCCAAACGCGACCCCGGGGGCCGTATCGCTCGCTGATTGGCTTCTCCCCATGCTGTACTCCTCAGCCCGTTGACTCGGCGGTCCGGCAGGACAGCCAACGGCCCGAGAAGTAAGATGTTGGCGGCTGCGAGGTGGGTAAGGTGGCTTGGGCTCCAGCCAAGACCACAAAAGCCATTTCTTCCCGGCAGCCGACTCCCGCTTCATCAGCCAGAGAACTCGCGCTTCCCACAAAACCCGATCCACCCCAAGCTCGCACCACGCGCACTGAGGTCACAGAATCCTTCTCTCCACCCCCCAGCCCCCCATTCCCGACATTTCCACCGGTCCAAGGTACTTCTGCCCGCATTCCTGAGCGGTGTCCCGAGTCCTTGCACTGCTAGTCACTTGCGAGTACTCCCTCAACTCCAACAACCTGAACCCGAGATTCAATCCATCGTTTGGGATTTATGCAGCTCCGGCCTTGACTTGGCTCGCCCGTAAGTACTGCTTCCACTTTGCATCACCATGTCTCGATGGCCTCGCCTCGAGTCTCGAATCGCCAAATTTCTTTTGCGACACTTTGACGCGTGCTGCACCGGACACGCAGCCATCCTGGCCGCGCTGCTTTGTTGCGAGCAGCAAAACCGCTCACAAATGCGGCCAAGCTGGTCCGTGGCTGTACCAAACTTCAATCGCCACGCTAAATGAAAATGTCGATGATGGGCTAGTCGGCGCGGTGCAAGGCCTAATGCCAGCATTGGTAGCAACAATGCCGCAGCTATCGCTCCTCTGGTTTCTCTTTTTCCATCGCATCTTTGCTCGACACCAAATTTTCCTCGTCAAGGGCAGCGTCGCTGACAGTGCCTTTTTTTGGGCGCATCTCTAGACCATGCATCAGTGGACAATTACGCCTGTGCCCGAGTACCTCTACTCCAACTCCACCGGGCACTCCAATGACCTCCAGTATGTACCTTGTCTCCTTGTACCTTTTCGGTATCTCGCTGCTGGCCTCGAGACACCATCCCCCTCCGCCATCTCAAGGGCACCCGCACGCAGAGGTCCCAAACCATCCCCGCCCCCCGTTCTTGTACCCCATGTAGTTACTTCCCCCTCCTGGGCCTTGTTCTGCAAACAGTTGGAGCAAAGTACTAGACCACGGAGCACCCGACCGACACACGCACGTGGGAGACGCTGGAAAACATCAAGCAGAAGAATCCCATTTCGTCCCGTTCCCTCGGTCGGCCTTGCGTCTTGTCTACCGCTTTTTTTCTTTTTCTTTTTTTTTTTTTTTCCTCTCTTTTTATTTTCCCCTCCTGACGTCGCGTCTTTTTTTGTCGCCGCCGCTGTCGCGGTCGCCCTGCCGCCGTGGTCCAACCTGGCGCTTCGTGCCCCAGGCCGTCCCCGACGCGGTCTTCCGCCGCATCTGTGATGAAGAAGCAGCGGACGGCGAACGACGTTCAATCATGGCGTTCGATGCAGACAACGTCCATGTCATCATTGCAACACCAGCAGCCGTTGCAGCCGCAGCAACAGCATCAACAGCAGTCGAGCGCGTTTGCTAACCATGCCGCTTGGTACAGTCAGCCCCCGTATGCTGCTCAGCAGCAGCCCGACATGACCCGGCGTGACCAGCCTGTGGATTATCGAGCGTACCCCACACAGGCGCCACAGCCGGCGCAGCCACAGCACCCGCACCAGCAGCAGCACTCACAGCACACCCAACACCATGCTGCCCAGCCGGCCCAGCAGCCCATGGCTCACGGTCAACAGCCGCAGGCTACACCGCCCCAGCAGCAGACACCGGCCCCAGCCCAAGCCCCCCCGAGACGGAAGCGGCCTGCCCCCGGCGCCCATCCGCCGGCCCATGCTCCTCAGCACGCGCCGCAACACACTCCCCAACACGCTTCCCAGCATGCCCAGCACGGCCCTACCCATACACCCCAGCATGCTCCTCAGCATGCTCCTCAGCATGCCCCTCAGCACGCCCCTCAGCACGCGCCGCAACACCCCCCTCAACATGCTCCCCAGCATATTCCAGCCCCCCCTCCCACTCAGCAGCAACAGCAGCAGCAGCAGCAGCAACAACAACAACAGCAACCCCCCCAAGCTGCCCAGGCTGCTCCCATCGCTCCCCAGCAGGTTGTACAACCGCAGCAACAGCAGCAACAACAACCACAGCCTCATCATCCACAGCACCCGCAGCACCCGCAGCACCCGCAGCACCCGCAACACCCACAACACCCACAGCATCATCCCCAGCAGTCACACCATCCTCAGCAACCCCAGCCGCAATCTGTGCCGGCGCCCGCTGCCGCTCCCGCCCCGGTTCAAGCGTCGGCTGCTTCTGCCCAAGTTGTCCCCGGCGATGACGCCAACACTGCACCGGCTCCGCCGCCCGCAAAGAAGAGTCGGACAAATACCCCCTGGACGCCGGCTGAGGAGCTTCGGTTGAAGCAAATGCGTGATGCCGGCAACAGCTGGGCCGAGATCGCCAAGGTGGGTGCGGCCTGAAGTTGGCGCGGAAGACGTGAGGCTAACCGAAACAGACATTTCCGACGCGGACAGAGGGAAGTGTTAAGAAGCATTGGTACAAGGTTAGTGGACCATCAGCCCAGGGTTTGCCTTTACCGCGTCGAGCTAACAACTTTGCCTCAGGATATGCATTACGCCGAGTTCGCTGAAGACGAGGTACTTGATACTCCCCCTCCCCAAGTTTTTCTCGTGCTGCTCGGGAGCTGACTTACTTCCTTCAGAGCCAAGCTTTGGCGAACGCCATTAAGGAGTATGAAAACAACAAGTGGAAAGTGATTGGTCAGAAAGTCGGCAAGCCAGCGAAAGCCTGTGAACAGTACGCCAAAGAACATTTTCCTGGTAAGTAACTCCTAGGAGTTGACGTCTAATCTTTGTGGTTGGATCATCGACACTGACCGTATGTCTCTAGAGCTGTTCCCCTCACAGAAGGGTCGGTAGTGGTGGCGCAGGCTTTCCCCATCGGGCCTCGGACTGTCTGGTGTATGAGGCATCCCGTGTTCCGTTCTTTTCTCTTTTTTTCACTTTTTGCCAGTTGATCCCTTTGCCGGCATGAAGTGCCTCCACCCCGGGGCTCTTGCACAGCATCGATCAAGACCGTACGGCAAGCCAAACCGAGGACATCGGATGCCGTCTTGCTAGTTCTTCGGCGCTCACCTGCCAGGATTTGCGTCGAGCCACAAGACCTTTGCTCATGAGTGAGACCACTTCTGAGGGAGGCGTTTGGCGCGAAAACAAAAGCAACATTGTATTGATCCATGGTCATCGATCATTGCGGCGTCCTGGCACGTTTCTTTTGCGGGTCCATGGCCTGGTTACGGTTTCATAGTCGTCCTTATCGCTAACTTTGGTTTCCCTGGACGGATACTTTTTTTCCTCTTTCTTCTTCCCTTACTGGTATGATTCTTGCTTGGAACTTTCGAATACGACGGATGGGGTTTATTCAGCGATCAAATGGGCTGGGGGAAAGCGTCCGGACAGAGATTGACCTGCACTTCTACCTGGTTCTGTTCACGTTGGGCGTCACCGTTTTATCCGACCCTGTGCTGACTCCGGGAAGGTCTGTGTCTGGTTAGGAGCTGAGATGATGTTGCCCTGTTTATGATGGGACTGTCGTTTCCTTCTGGGTTTGGACTGGCGGGTGAAATCGCTACCAGAGAGCATTGCCGCCGGGCTTGGCCCTACGGGTATAGTTCTCTTTTCCGGGTATGGATTTGCCCTTCCCTAGTTAGGGATAGCAGGGGCCTTCTAAAGTAACTGTGGGATACTGGCTGTGGAGACTGGTTAACATTCGCCGAAGGTACTATCTCCCGGGCATAGAACATCGCGGTTTCCTCTCTCTCTAAGATGTAGAACGATGCACATTGCAATGACTTGGCGCATGATGAGGTGTATTGATTCGGGTAGGGATGCTAGTCACTAGGATCTGCGTTAGTTGTTGCTGAACCGACCACCGCTAAGAGAGTTGACCTCTACTCTCGATAGTCCGATAGAATAAGCGAAGTAATGACTGTCCGGGCCTTTGAGATACCAGGTCTATTTTGACTACAATCCAGGGAGATGGTTCTCACAGCCGAAGATGCTTTCACAGGAAATTCTAGGCAAATGCAATGAGCATAGCATCTAGCAGCTGTTGTGTAATTCGCAAGCATCAAGAGGATATATTTAATTCTCGGACCTCCATCTCGGTACGTAGCTTGTCGGCAACCGACGGTAACAAGTCCTAATAGATGCGTGCTCAGCGACAAGGGGGTTGCAGCCGGAGCGGATTTACTTGCATCATCCGGACCTCGGACTGACGGGTGAGATCTACACTATGTGCTACGATCGCTGGGCTTTGCAACTGGCTTGTGCGACTAGCGACAAACGCTACGTTACCCGAGGTGGGATCAGTAAGCGGACCAGCGGCCAGCACGGCGGCGAGGATTGAAAGATGCCTGTAAAAGAGGGAGGTGGTTTGGGGGGGTGGAAAGAGTGGAAAGAAAAAAAAAAATAGAAAAAAAAAAAGAAAGGAAAAAAGAGGCCTTTCATCAGGAGTCACGGGACAGAAAAACGCGGAGAAAAGGGTAAAGTAGAGAGGGTCGGGCGTATCTCTCTGATTTATGCCAGCAAATTGTTTGGAATACGAGAGGGAATGTGGGCTGGAAAGTGGCCGTGCCACGCCCGATTGGTGGGGCTGTCGTCATCCATGTTCTGGAAGAGACAAGAAGGCCCAGAACCAAGCTGGCGCTGGAAAGCCGACGTTCGATCTGGGGCCATGTTGAATTCCTTGCTTGGCGGGACTTGGGTGCTGCAGCTGTCAAAGGCCCATGAATGTGAGGTTTCATGACAGTTGGAAAGCCGAGACATGATTGAGCCAAACAGCCCGGAACAGGGGACTGCTGCACACTACTGTGGTGCGCGCAGTGGGCAGATTTCTTTGGTCCGATCTCGTCCAACGCGTGCTCCATCGCGTCAGCATACGCTACTGGGACGTATGTATATGTATAAAATCTGGGGCACAACGGTCTGGCGTTTTGCTCGGCACCTGCACCGCACCCACGAACACGAGGACCAAACAACTAATGACAGGAAGAGGGAGAGAGTGGGTGGGTGGAGACCAAGGCCAGGGGGAGCGTTATTTGAGCGATTGCTAAAAAGCTGCGCTCGCTGCAACCCTGGAATTGTCTCTCCACCCACCCCTGGGCAGGCTGGCCAGGCTAGACAGGCTGGGCCGGCGGGAGAGGGTGCGCTCCCAGCTAAAATAGATTTGGGCCGTCGCGAGTCCCGCCTTTCACTCTGGAGCTTTTCTCCTCATCTCGCACACAGCTAAGGAGCCCACTCTCACTCTCGCCGAGAGCGACCTCTCGTTTTTACCTCCCCATTCCCCTCCGTCCTCACCAATTGGTGCCTTTCGTTTTCACGCCGAGGGAGACCCGCCATTCGTTTTAAGGGAGCATCTCTCCGGATGATAAACACGATCGCTCTAATTATATAACACGAAAGGAGCTTTCGAGCCGACGTCTTCGTTTTTGCCGAACCCCATTCCAGCACTTGTCGGCCCGCGTCTTCCGTTTCGAGCACGCCGAAACGCCAGGGCCCAAGCAGCCGCATCCGGGAAGGCGAACCAAACCGGATTCCCTCTCCGCAGCTTCGACGCCGCCGGGAACCTTCTCCCTGCGCGCCATATCCCCCGGGCTGCATCTAGCATACTCAAGCAAACCCTCTCCACCATCATGGTCCGACCTCTCCTGCCTTTGGGCGCTGCCCTCCTCGGCGCCACCACTGTCCTGGCGCAAGACCCTCCATCCTGCTCTCTGGATAACAAGTGTCCCGAGGAGGCTCCCTGTTGTTCGCGTGAGTCGCCCCGAATATCCCACACAACCATCTATCTTCAGCGGCAGACACTGACATCCGGGACCCCCTCCATGTAGAGTACAACCAATGCGGCGTGGGCGCGTTTTGTCTTGGTGGTTGCGACCCCCGCATGTCCTTCTCGATCGATTCGTGCGTCCCGGCCCCGGTATGCCAGGACAAGACGTACAGGATGGACTCTCTGGACCGCTATCGGGATATCAGCGAGTACCTGGGCGACCCCAGCGAAGCTGACTGGGTTGGCCAAGGCGAGCCGCTACTCTACGACGGCAATGTGTTGCTCACCATGGCCCCCAGAACCGTCGGCACCGTCCTGGCCACCACGACGTACATGTGGTACGGCAATGTCAAGGCGAGGCTGAAGACGTCCCGAGGCGCTGGTGTGGTGACGGCCTTCATCCTGTTCAGCGACGTCAAAGATGAAATCGACTACGAGTGGGTCGGCGTCGATCTGAACGCTGCCCAGACCAACTACTACTTCCAGGGTATTCCCAACTGTGAGCATCCCCCTCCCCCTCCCCCCCCAACCTCGTTCGTCTCGCCGTAGATGCTGACCTTTTGCCTCGTATCAAGACGACAATTCTGACAACATTACCGTGGTTGACACGTACAATGAATTCCACGAGTACGAGATCCAATGGACGCCCGACGAGATCAGGTGGCTCATCGACGGCAAGTTGGGCCGCACCAAGAAGAGGTCCGAGACCTGGAACGCCACCTCGAACCAGTGGGCGTTTCCGCAGACGCCGTCTCGCGTCCAGATTTCCATCTGGCCCGGCGGCCTTGCAACCAACGCCAAGGGCACCATCGACTGGGCCGGCGGCGAGATCGACTGGAACTCGGACGAAATCCAGAACTACGGGTACTACTTCGCCACGTTTGCTGAGGTCACGGTTGAATGCTACAAGACGAACACCCCGCCCGGCACCAACAGGGGCGTCTCGTACTACTACAACGACATCGCCGGCACAAACGACACGGTTGTCGACAGCAACAGGCCGACCGTGCTCAAGAGCCTCCTCGGCACCGGCACAGACATGGACAGGGGCGACAGCACATCTGGCGGCTCGTCTACCTCGTCTGGTGTCCACGCCATTCCGGGCGGTAACGCCGCTCCCCCAAATGTTCCGGGCGGCGGTTCCGGATCCAACGGCGGCAGTTCTGGCGCTGACGCCGGCGGCAATGGCAATCCCGCCTGCTCGCCCAATGAGTTCTCCCAGAGTTGCGGCCAGACTGACGGCGGTGGTGGCAACAACAGCAACAATGGCGTCCGTGGTGCTGAGCGGACGCTCGGTGCCAGTGCCTTTGCCGTCATCATTGGCATTGCCGGTCTGCTCTTCCTCTAAGCTACGCCTCACCCTCGCAAAAGGGTGACTTTCGGGCAGATCTTGTCGCCTTTGGGAGAGGTCCCCGATGGGTTGCATAGCTGGCGCTCGCGGTACGAATAAACTCAACTAATTTCTGCCTTCTTGTATGGTTTCGATACCATACGCGCTGCTTCTATACCTCCTTATTTTTTTTTTTTATCCATCTTGCGTACCGTGGGAGGCAGTGGCATCGGGATGACCAGGCAATGGTCTTTTTTCTTCTTTCTTTTTCTTCGCTCTATACCAACTTGCCAAACTTTTTACCATTGGGAGAGCCCGACTCGATTGTATTACATGTTGGGGAGTTACCAAGCTTAATGGCTATATGTGCCGTCCATTCCTTGTACATTATCGAGATGAGACAGGTCTGGAGCTTCTGTATGGGACGAGGGGTTTGTTTCGTCTGGCTCCGTGACGGTCCCAAGCTCCCTTGACAAAAGGGGTCGCTTGTGGGGAGGCAAGGGGACGAGACGCTTGTACATACATTTTGTACATGAGAAGATGATGCATGCATCCGAGGGGCGTGCGTAGTGACACAACATTAGAGATAAGACCCAAATGAGCGGCATAGGAAAGCAGCTTTGAAGTCTTGATGATTGCCATGAGTCGTAGTAAACCGCATCACTTACCATAACACATCGGGCTAGGAGCTATGCATGGGCGGTCAAGACACCACCCTTCCAACCCTAGCACCACAGGATTCGAGTCCCTTTCGCTGACTCTGGCTTTCCAATACCACGTGCGGCAAGCTACCCAGCTCCGGTAACCATGCTGTTTCTGGGATGAAGAAGCGTCCATTCCCACTTCCCTGACATCTCTTCCTCCTATTCAGCAGCATTTCCCCCCCCAAACTAGCCTTTTTTTTTTTGGTTCAACTTTCATGGCTCTGGCCTGTCAACCTGGGCCCCTCATGGGAACTATTCGCGACTCGACGGTGCTGCTTTGTCCCGGGAGGAGTTGGCGACCCCGGGTTCCCTTGTTCAGGGGTTGTAAAACAAAAGAGCCTACTACCCCCTTTTTTTTTCGTTAGTGGAAGTGAACAATCCAACAATGACTAGCCGACCTCCGAAACAATCGAGTTGTTCATCGACGCAGATATATAAGCATCGTACTGTCCGCGCCGATAAACAACTCACAGCAAGCTCATGGGAATGTTCAATCGGTAAAATATCTGGTGTCTTGTCAAACGCTAATCCAACACTAACACGGAATCATTCCATCAAGGTAAAATCAGTACTAGTAGTTCGGGGTAAAAACGAGTTGGGGCCCGCAAACATGTCTCAGCAGACCGAAGCCAGCTCGTACGACCCGGCGGTCGACACCGTCTTCTTTGACATCAACGCCACGCTCTCGGCCATCGAGCTGGGCAACTTTCTCTGCGACGGGTGCAGGCGGGCCATGTCCAGGCTCGTCCGGAAGGCGTTCGGGCGGCGGCTGGACGGGGAGCCCGGGCTGGTGGCGCCGTCGCCATCGCAGATCCGCCGCATCTCGCGCGACCCGGACCGCGTCCTGCAGTTCTTCTCCACCCTCGCCCCGCGGGCCGTCCCCTTCGCCTCGTGCGCCCAGCTCAAGGCCTTCCTCCGCCCGGACTGGGACGCCAACTTGGTCGACGCCACCGTCGCCGCCCTGTCCGAGCCCGGCGACGACGCCTGGAACCTCGCCCAGTGCAAGCTGTGGCACGCGCTCAAGGGCCGCTACACGGTCCAGGACGCCGTGCGGGGGCGGTCGCTGGCCGAGTTCATGCGGTCGCACATGACGCTGCTGAACGCGCTGCTGGCGGAGCAGTGGCATGCCGGGGAGGACGGGGATGAGGGGGGCGATGAGGAGGGATGGCGGACGTGCGAGCGCTGGGCCGTTTCGTTGGGAGGCGTGGGGCGGAGCCCGTGCTTCCCGGAGCTCCCGTACGGGTACCCGCACGGCGGGGAGGTGGCCGGGCAGGCGCGCCAGGCCGTCGCCAGCGGGCTCCGCTACCTCGACCGGGGCGTCGCCGAGATCGTCAGGCTGGCGCTCATGGAGCACCGGACGCGCCGGGCGCGCGGGGCGCCCGAGCCTGCGGTCGCCCATGAGGACGAGATCTCGGTCCTGGCCGCGCTCGAGCAGACCCCCGCCTTCAAGGCGCGCCTGCGCGCCCTCGAGCGCACCGACCGGTACAGGATGCTAAAGTGGGAGTGCACGAGCATGCTCTCGGCCTGGCGCAGCGGCGCCGCGCGGGCCGTCGAGGACCCCGACGCGCCCTGTCCGCCGGGGGTGGACTTCTATCTGCCTTGCGACGAGGACGAGGCTACGTTTGATCGGCCTAGGGCGACCCAGATGACCCGGGACGCGCTGAATCTCATTGTCAACTTACTCACGGGGGGCGTATAATAGCCCCGTAAAACGATGTGCTTTTGACAGTTTGACCGCCAAAGTAGATTAGCTGGTACGGTGAAGGTGCCGTGAGGGTACGGAATCGTTTGCTTGACCACGGATAGAATGGATAAATTTTAATGTATGCCCACCGGAGGTCTTTTGATACGTCTTCTAATAAGTAGTAGTAACTGGGATGTGGACATGTGAATCCCGATCTGACTTTGTGCTTCGGCGCCCTGCCCCTATTCTTGTTTATTTTTATTTTTATTTTTTTTTTTCTTTTTTGGTTTTATTTATATATCTGCTCACTCGTTGCGCCTCACAAACGCCACGCTGGCACCATAAATACAGCTATTTTCCCTCCTGTCTACCACATACGACCATACCCACAAGAAAGCACGGGATCCCGTCCGCTCTCCCTTAGTTAAGCTTGTGAGGGCCAGACTAGTAGTTGGGTCGGTGACGACCAGCGAATCCCTGGTGTTGTATGTTTTTTTACCCTTCACCACTCCCTTTTTCTCTCTTTAAAACCTTACTATCTTTCTACTCTTCTTTTATGTCTGTTGATTTGTCTATCAGTAATGCAGGTAGTGAAATAGTACGGACATATACATCTACACCCACATAGTCATCAAACAAGGGAGAGAGACAGACCAGATATACAAGACAGGCCAGGCGGGCATCTCAAAACACAGGTTCCTGCAGCCCAGACAAGGTCAAAACAACATATGCAGATAGAGCTCTCTCTAAACAGAGGAAAGCCGCTTTGCATTTGAAGACAGCCCTCCCCAATTGAGCTTGTACCAGAGTGTGGAAAAGAAGTGCTAAGTTGTGTGTCCTGTCTCAGGAGCAATGCCGAGACGGTCCTTCTTATTGGTGCAATTAAAAATGGGTACCTACCCCAACGAGTTCCAGCCCCTGGAGCCATCCCAGTAAGCGCGCCCCTCTGATCAGAGGACTCCCTTTTCCCAGTGACCGTTTTCCCCAACTCAGTAGGAGCAATCCTATGGGGCTGGACGAGACCATAATAACGGCGATTACTCTATTCTTCAGTCCCTGCACTGCTCAAATACAGGTCAGCGTGTGCGAATTGCTCTTCCTGTATGGCGCTGTGCTGCACGAGTTGACCTTCTGTTTTTCATCACCCCCTGGGCTGGTAGTCCTCCCCATCGGATCCTTAATTTCAGAGCCAAGTCGTTGCAAAAACGGTGCTTGCACGTAAACCGGTCTGTATTGTCTAGGATCAGCTACGGTTGCGAAGGAGCCAAGAGGGTCTGGGGTATTTACCTGGACGAGTGCGTTTCCGTGGCTTCTTAACAAAGAACCAAACTGAGAAGGAAAAAAGAAGTGGAATATTGAATCTCTTCCCTAGAGAGGCTCGTGATATGATGGGGCGCCGGAGGCCGCCCAAGGCCTCGCATGATCTACGTCTGCACGTCGGCTAACGCTTGTTGAGTGAGTGGTGCTCAGAAACGGAGTTCTTCCGATCAAAATGTGGACTTCAAGAGCCGTTGGCTCCTTGCGATGCCCGTTCTGCCATGTCAAGCTGGCCCATCGCGGCCATGAGCAGCTCGAGGACGCCGGTCTTGCGCTTTTCCTCGGTCAGTCGGAGTAGGCCGTCCAGTGTGCCCATCTCTCGACACAACCGCACCATCTCTTCAGCGACGAGGGCTGAGCTGGAATGGTTGGGGACGTCCCACCAGCTATCCTTTCCGTGGAGGGCGTTCGTGGTTGGGCAACCTGCTAAGTTCCTGTTGGCCAGTTTGAGCAGATGCGAGACATCGTGAGCTTGCACGCGGGGGTCCGCCTCAAGTAGCAGGCGAACCAAGTGTCGGTGGTTGCCGCTGGCTGCGTACTTGAGAGCCGTGTGGCCGGCGTGGTCTCTCACGTCTGGCAACGCCCCTCGTTGCAAGAACATGATCACGGTATTCGTGAAGCCGTTCTTGGCAGCCAACATCAGCGGCGTCACCCCGTCCTTGTCGGCCTGGGCAAGGGCTTGCCGGAGGCGTGCCCATCCTACTGGCGAGTCATATAGCGCATTGATAACCCTGATTGTGGCATCGTCGGTGTGGGAATCGCTGCCTCCACGGTTCTGGTTGGCATAGGGCACCATGTCGGTGCCTCCCACGGCAAATAAAAGAACAGACTGGCCTTTGTCCGTTACTGCGTTGAGGTTCGCTCCGTAGCTCATCAAAAGCCTGACAAACCCGACATCTCCTCGAGAAGCCGCGTAATGAAGGGGAGTCATTCCTCCACGGGCCACGCAATTGGCGTTAGCGCCCTGTTCCAACAGGGCCGTGGCCAAGTCGAGGTTGCCTCCCATAGAGGTGTCATGCAATTGCGTGTGGTCCAGAGAAGATCTAGAGACATCGAGGACGGGGTTGATGGTACGGGGCGGGCTCGTGGCACCGAGTGCGATGGGTATCCTGAACATGGCCATGCCTGGGTTGTACTCGTTCGAAAAGGGTGGGTTGGCGTGGTCCAGACCGTAATCAATAGGCTGGACTGCATGATGAGACGCTTGCGAGACGAAAATCCAAGGCGGGATGCCGTCCGTTCTGGCTTGGTATCCGTGATATCCAATATCTTGGCTGTTCACGGGCCATGGAGATGGAGAGAACGGGGGGCCTATAGTGCTGCGAGGGAGACTGTGCGATAGGCTAGGCATCTCGGGCCTCGAGAACGCCTGAGAGATGAAGAGCTCATCCATGACGGGGACCGCAGGCTGGGGCGGGGGCGGGGGCGGGGGCGGGGGCGGTGACTGGGAACCGGTGCAGGTATCCTCAGCGGGCCAACACATCGACACAGATGATGTCCAGGGCACGTTTCTGGTTGACGGGCTTTCACACGACTCGAAGCCGTGGGGTCCCGGAGGATTCTCCACGGCTGCCTCTTCTGCCTCCCTCGGTTCAGGATCCACGGAAGGCTGGGTCACTGGCGGCGGTAAAGAACTGTTCAGAGGATCTGGCTCGGGGGTGGTATACGTGATATCGGGTGGAGTCGCCACTAATGAAACGTCAGTCGCTCAGCCCGGTGTCGGGGCGGATGAATGAGACGTACCTTGCTGATCGGATGGTCGTAGGCCTCCCCCGACGGGTAACTTGTAACGTTTGGCGAACCGGCGAAGCTTCTCGGGTTCCACGGGTCTACCGCGCCGGATGAAGCGTGTCTCTTTGTTGATACGGCGGCGTTGTTCCGCAATATGAAGCATAGCTATCATCTCGACAGCTTTGATGTTCTTCTCAAGCCCCCATGATTTAAGATGCTTCTTGTACATCTTCTTCCTGCCGGCGGAAGGCGTTAGCTCGGGGGGTGGCAGTGGGGTCGAAAGCGAGGAGCGGGGGAGAGGAAGGGGGAGGGGAGCCGCACGTTGCTACAAAGCCGTGGTCGTCTTCCATGGTCTTCATCACTTCTGGAAGCAATTTCCTTTGACGCCAGTAGAGATCCTCGATCTTTTCTCGGTAAGCTCCCCAGTCAAGCCGAGTATCGGAGGTGGGTGGCATGATGCTTCAAGGCAGCGCGGCCCGTCCTCGGGTTGTGAATGTGACGGGTCACGGCGGGCTGCAAAGGTGCTCCAGGAGGCGTTGACATGAGAATAGGTTGAAGAAAGGTAGACAAAGATAAGGACAAACACTGGTGGGGGTTTGGGCGAGCTTAAAAAAATAAGTAGCGAAGACTCGAGCGGCCTGTCTGTCGATAGTTCGGTCAAGAAGCCGGTGTGCCAACTCATAAAAGACCGACGAGCCGGGGAGGCTGACGCCATGGCCGGGGCCTTCGCTAACCGCTGCCGGGCACCATGATAGACAGCACAAACGTGTACCGGGCCCCAAGCGCCTTCTTGCAGGGTGAGGTTGACGGGGGTCCAATCGGGAGTGAAACCAGACAGGAAGGGGGCCAGGGGAGAACTGGGCAACGTTGCGATTGGGAAGCAGAGAGACCGCCAACTCACATCAGAGTGAAGCGTGCGTCTCAAGAGTTTGTGTAACGGTGCGGCAAAGCTGGCGCCGGCAAGCTGGGAAGCCGGAGCCGGGGAGCGCGGCTCGACATCCGCCAGAACAATAGTCATAGTCTTGCCAGTTCCTGGCACCGTCGTCTGCCGTTCGTCTACACCGCCATGGCGCGCCTTCAGAGATTTGGAGAACGGGCGGGCTTTGGGGTGCTACAGCATCGTTGGGGCCCAGCGGGGAAGAGTTCCGCGCGGGTGAAGGAGGGGGGGGGGGGGGTTGCTGCTGGAAAAGGACTGGACGTGCTTGCCAGTCTCTGCGCCTCCTCAGCTCGGGCCGTGGGCATTGGGTTCGGTCAGATGTCAAGGCCGAGCTCATGGGAGATTGGCCGGCAAGAACACCGCAAGATTGATGCCCATCATCGGCAGTCGCCAGGCCTGCCATGTTGCTGATATTGCGGCAGCGCCAAGCTCGACCATGCTGATCCGAGCAGGGCTCCCCTCGCCCGGCTTGCTGACGACCCGTCGGGCTGGGAGCCAGCAAGGGCTTCCCACGCGTGCCCACGCTCACCTCCTCGGCGTGAACGTCGCACGAAGATTTAAGTCACCGCGGAAGTGACCCGGTTACACACCACCCCCTACTTCTCTAGCGAATGTTCAAGCCACGGCGACGAAAGTACTTGACGGGCTGATCTCCTCGTCTAGGGAGTGCCACGCCGTCCAGGCCGGCAGCGCTTCCGGACAATCGTCGCTGTCCGGTCCCAGGGTTTTTTGAGGGCAGAAGTCCCCGCTTGAGGCTCAAAGCGAGATGGGGACGCTTGTGATTTTGAACACCGCCTGAGGGAACCAGGAGAAGTGGGCGAAAGGTAAGGCTGCGACTGCAGCTTTGGCCCGATTTGGACGAGCGGCCGGCGGAACGGCCTCCGACAGGGCCGTCCTGCAGCAGCTCGGCCGCTGGAGCGCTGGACCGCTGGAGCGTTGGAGCGCTGGAGCAGCTGCCCTGCTGTTCAGGCTGAGAGGCGGAAAACGCGGCTGCATCGTGGGCTGGAAATAGTGGCAAAGCTTCAACACAAGACCGACCGCTGCGCGAGCTTGTGAGTCTTGCTAGGGTCGGGATCGCTTCCGCGGGATTTTCGCTCGAACGAGATTGGACGCTCAGAGAATGAGGCGGTGGATGACGCACAGGAGAAAAGCGTGGGAGGAACTGCGAGGAAGGTGGTGTACTGGCGTCCAATGTAACGTGACTCGCTCGCTGTGTGCAAGCGGAATTAATTTCTTATGGTACAGTAATGAGCGGCCCTGTAATTTCCACCTCGTTCTGGGTCGATCGTCAACATCGTTGACTCTCCCAACTCTGGCTAGCTGTGCATGCCTCCGCCTAGCTATTGTATGCAACCCAAACCATCTTCTATTGACCGCCGCCGACAGCAGATGTCTACATACCTCTTGCAGCTGCTCGTGGGATAGGCAGAACCAGGGAGGAGAAGCCCGATTCCGCTGCGCGGAACTGTCGTAGCACAGCGCAACCGCTCTGGCGATCTTGGGGTGTTTATTTGCGCCCCGCCTCTTCTGCACCCTGCCCCTCGGCTGCTGTCCAACATGTCCCAGAAAATCACATCCAAAAACCTGCACTACAGCTCCACCCTGCCGCCCTTCCTCGCTCGCCTGCGCGGCCAAGCCGATTCCGAGGCCGACTCTAGCGCTCTCGATCCGATCCTTGCCGCGAGGCGACGGCCCGCCAAAGCCCGTTCCGGTAGCGCAGAAGCCGAGGATGCGCCCCTGGTGGTCGACGAGCAGGGCAACGCTGTGAGCGTCACCATCAACGCCGACGGGAGCGTAAAAGAGCAAGGGCCTGAAGAAGCACGGGCCGGCAGAGCTGGCGGAGACGAGCAAGCAGATACGGATGCTGCGACGGGCGAGAAACTAGCCGGCATTGGCGACGGCCCCAACCAGCGGAAGAAGCGCAAGATGGGGAAGGTCATTGGTGCCGATGCCGACGAGGAGGACGCCGAAGCTCAAGGCGACAAAAGCCGCAAGCGAGGGAGTGCAGGCCCAGCTAAGACCGAGGACCAGGGCGACTCGGCGCGCGCCACAAAAGCTAAGACGAAGAAAAAAGCAAAGAAGATCAAGCTTAGTTTTGGCGACGACGAGGGCTGAGAAACTCGTCTTCCCGCCGCCACAGATCACTACTCTTCTCCGCCTGGCCTGCTTCCATGATTCCTCTGCCCACACAAGTCTGCCGTCAAGGTAGGAGACATGTGGGCTCGAGTGTCTGAATACCATCGGCCGTTACCGCATTGTTAGGGTGACGACCTACCGCCTTTCTGCTATCCTCCTAGGCTCGAACGCCCTCGCACACGTGCCATCATCCGAGGTATCACTCCACACCGAAGGTCCATTTCTTGCCTGGGCATGCGGATGTGGCGCTTGGTTGACCTGGCTAAGGCCGGCTATGCCTGGAGCCGTCTATATCTACTCACTGAAATCCTCGTTTGGAAAGCCCATTGGTGTTCAATGGCAGCGGATGGTATGGACGGAAGGGAAGTTAATCTAAGGCCGGCAAGGACAGGGCGGTTGAAATGTGGACGGCCATGGAGATTCAACCACAAAACTGGCTCAGTGAGCGGCGTGCTTCTTTGCCATAGTGGGTGCACAATAACAAACCCTTGTGAAATGGCCCACTCAGCCTATAGCTTTACACAGGACAGACTAAGCAGCACAACCGCCCGCGGTCAGAGACATAGGAAACTCTATACAGTTCATGTGCCTGTCTGGATATTCTACAAGCCCGTCTCCCTAGTAACCTGCGGCTCTCCTTGTCATCGTGCTCGTGATCTTGACACTGCGTCCTGCTTCAATGCCACCCCGTCTCACTGCGGTCCAACGCTTACCAGTATTCCGGCTTGACATAGTCGGCGAAAGTCTTGGGCTCCTCGAAGCCGTGGTGGTGGCCGTGGTCGTGGTGGTCATCCTGGGGCCCGACATACTCCATCTTGTAGACGCTGCCGCACTCGGGGCAGCGCTCGACCGGGCGCTCACGGGTCATCTAGGCGGAAAATGCAGCATCAGCCAGCGTCGTCACTACGGACTCAAGGGACTAGAGGGAGGGAGGGGGGGGGGGGGGGTCCACCAACCCTGAGCCAAATGACGTTGTGGGAGTCGGCAGGAACGCCGGTGCAGCCAGCATACTGCTCTACGCCGGCGGAGCGGACCATGACGGGTTCCTGGAGGGTGCCTGTTCCATAATCAGCCCCGCTCTACCTCTCACGGATCTCGTCCTGCTTACCCTTGCGCGAGGCGTCCAGCGGCCGCATGTCGAAGACGTCGACACCCTCCATCTTGCCGAGAATCTCGAGACGCTCAAGACCGGTAGCCTGCTCCAGATCGGTGGGGACCGTTCCGGGAGGGGCGCCGGGGCCGAAGAGGTCGTCCTCCGTCTTGACTTCTGTTGATCACGAACTAGACGTCAGCCATCTTGCTGCATCCATCCCACACAGTCCAATCAAAAACCCCTCTCAGCCGTCTCTGTTTTGGCTCGAGCTTCATGCTGCTTCATGCTCCAAGCCCAATGGCCTGACGTCAGGCGTCCCACCGAGACCATGACGCAACCACAATCTAATCCAAACAGAAATGTCCATACCCTTCAGAGTCTTGTACTTGGGCGCGGGCGCATCGGGGGTGGCACTGCCTGGAGGTCCAAAAGCGTCAGTTTCTATCTATGCCGGCGGTCAATTGGTGGCTGCGGAAGCTCGGGTCGGCCCCGTGCGCGACATTCCGGAGCTTCGCTCGCTCGGGTTTTTTTGGGCTGCCCTGGGAGTTCCAACTTACGGCGAACGGCAGTGGTGGCCAGGCTGCGACGAAGTATCGGAGCGGCCGCGGCGCGGCGCGCGACGGCGACGGCAGAGCGCTGCAGAAACATGTTCGTCGAGGCGGTAGCGGGTCAATTGGGCGGGTGGTGGAAGGGTGAAGCTTGTTCTCGGATTTGAGAAATGGTCTGATTTGGCCCGGTTGGAGCACGAGTAGCCGAGCAGTGCTAGGTGCTTGCTGTTTAGGGAATAGCGCCAGGGCATGTGACCTGGCACGTGGATTCTCTTGTGTTGAGGAATGAGCCGTCGGAACCTACAACCGGAATTAGCAGTTTTCAAGAGTTGTGGTAAACAAAGCTCGCTATTTCCACATTCCCATTGACTTTGCAAAATTGCCTGATCAACAGATGCAGTGTCGATGGCTGCCAGTGAGCATATCAAACCAGAAACTAAGTAAGCTGAACCCTAACCCTTAGACAACCCGTTCTCGCGCAAGGTGAACCTTCTTGGGTGAGGGTTTCTGGGAAGGAGATATCCCTCCTTCCAAGCCATCAATCAAGGTGAATTACTAGAGACACAGTCATGGCATGTTAAGAATAATGAACGGCCTAATCACGTCTCCCGGTGCTAAGTATCATCTCGAATCCGGTGTATCCATCTATAAACCTGCTCTTCCGTATATACTACAGATCAGTTTACACATTCGGCGCTAGGCACATGACACCGCGGCAACCACCGGCCGCAGAATGGACTCTATCATCTACAGCCTGCTATACCCCCCTTTCTCCCCGTCCTCCAACCCCTGGATCAGCCCATCCTGGTACTCAGTCGCCACATGCAACCCGCGCGGACTCCAAATCTTGCTCTCCACAATCCCCCTGCCAGCCCCGGTCCGGGGGAACCAGGCCTCCTGCACCCACCAGCTATCCTCGGGCCTTATGACCGCCTGCTCGGCGCCCACGTGCATCACGAACGTGTAGCTCAGGCTGGCGGCCCGCCGCAGCGACCAGCCGAAGCCGATGTGGTTCCCCGCCATGAGCAGGCCGTTCCGGTCCGCCACGAAGGCGTGCGCCACCACGTGGGCGTTGGCGTCCCACCCGTCCGCGCCGTCGCCAGCGCCGCCGGCGGGCGGCAGCGGCTTGAGGAGGCGGTACAGCAGCAGCTCGCGGCGCTCGTGCACGGGGCGGCCGTCGTTGTGCGGGGCCATGTCGACCTTGCGCATCTCGACGGCGGGGAAGCGGCCGGCCTGGTCGGCGCCCACGAGCGCCACCACGCCGGCGATGTCGACGGGCGGGGCCGGGGGCCACTCGTGGGGCGCGCGGCGGGCGAGGATGGCGGCGAAGCGCTTCTGCGGCGGGTCCTCCTGCGTCGAGACTCCCACGCTGTCGGGCTCCGGGAGCTTGAGCGAGCACATGGCCGTGAAGGCCGGCGGGTCCAGCGGGAGGGCGGCGTCGGCGAGCGGGAAGCGGGCCCCCAGCGGGTCCGGGCTGGTGCTCGGTTCCGAGGGCTGGTAGACGGTAACCGAGAGGGTACTGAAGGTGCGGGACGCTGTCAGGGGCGTGACGTCGTAGATGAACGGCCGCTCTGGGATGCCCCGGCGGGTGAAGTAGCCGTGGATGGTCTGTCAGTGTGGTGAGGGTTAAACGCGGGGTTCTGAGTACATCAGAGAGCGGGTCAATGATAGGGGGTTGATGATGAGCGGCCTTGTATGCTGTTGGGCAGAGTTCACACCTACATGGAGATCGAGCCTCTCTGACGGCTTCACCCCCTTTTCATCCTCCAGCTCTCTCCATGCTCGGTACGCCGCCAAGGCGGATTGAGCGTACACATGGCCACCGAATGCGGCGCTGTGGACCATGGGCATCTCCTTATCCTTGGTGAAGTCGGAGCCGGGCAGGTATGCGGCCCTCGTTGCCATGAAACGCCGCACGTCACCCCGCCGAGGCAGCTTGACCAGATCCAAGGCTTCCTGGAAGGATAGCGGGGGTTCGTCTTCGGAAGGCATCCTCATAGCAGACAGTGAAAATAATGTAGCGAATTTTGGTGTGTCTCTTGTAAGCCGTCCGGTTCACTCGTTTCTGGGGCCTCAGCACTCGCCGAGGGACGTGGTTGCTGTCTATTATTGGGACAACGTCTTGAAATGAACGACTTTGGATTGAGGCGAACAAGAACCTAAGTAAAGAGAAACGAAGGATGGAAACTGACAAACAACAAGGAAGGTATAAAGTTGACGGTCCGGATCACTTCATCCTGCCGACGAAGAATACGGCAACGCTGGGTTGAGGTCGTCGTCATTCGGGATGGACCTTTCGGCTGGCCGAGAGAGCGGCCGGGGTCCATAGTTGCCGAGGTATCCACGTGATGATACAACCGGGGGACCGGACAGCCGACGGGCGCGGAACCGGAGAAAAAGGCATCGTCCGTCAAGTTCACTCGAGATTGTTGAAGCATTTTGCGAGCCAGTAAAATAAGTCCATAGGCGTACATGAAGCCATGCTAACCACGGTTAACGCTCAGTTTCCCATGGTTGATGGGAAGCTTTCTGCAGGTTCTCTGGCGCCGCTCTGGCGGCACCGGCCGACGTCCACGAGGCCGAGACGGGAGGCCCGAGTATACAAGTGCGCCCCTCAAGAAACAGTCCATAATGTTCAAGTACGCCGTATGTTTTTTTCTGCTGTCTTTCGCGAAGCAGGCTCTTCCAGACATTCCAGACAGAAACACCACAAACAAGCCAAATTTGTTCTCTTCCCCGCAAATGTTTATTCAGTGGGGTCACAAGCGGGGGTCAGTACGTCCCCACATCACGCCAGCGTTCCAGCGCTCTCCCCTGCTGGCAGATCACTTCCAATGACCCCCACCACGCCAAGTGCTTAATGTTAAAAGCTGAAACATGGGTCACCATGTACTGTACACTCTTCATGGGCGTTGGCAAGCCGTCTTCGCTGAAGCATGTCCTGTGCCGGAGAAGAGACAGCCAGTTCTTTTCTACCTAAATCACTGCTAGAGATGTCTGGCCAGTGCTCCTCTGCTCTGTCGAACTCGCCCGCTGATGAGCCGAGAGCCGAAGCCGAAAAGAGACCAAAAAAGTGCATTTATTTGCAACCACACCTCTCACAACGCCTTTCATCAATTGGGGCGGCTCGCTTGCCCCCACTAGTGGTGTTGGCACCCTCCATGGAGCTCGGAAAGGATCTCTGTTTTGGAGGGGTTCGTTCGGTATCCCGCTTTGGGGAAGGGGCCGCCGGGTTCGGACGAAAAGGAAGTGTGCCTACGTAGTACGGCGGTCGAGACGAACCAAAGGAGTTGCTTGGGCCATGGTGTCTGTGTGAAGTCGAGTGGCTGATGTATGGAGGTGTGAGTGGTGGAAAAGAGCCACGAAACGAACGAAAAGCGTTTCGAGTGACATTTGGCTGCACAGGAAACGACATCACGGCGTTCCTTTCTCGTCCCAACGAGGGCCTTTCTTAGTTCAGTCGGGATGCCATCTGCAACCACCAGCGGGACCGGTGTGCGGCTGGTCGCATCCGATCCACAGCTTTGGGTTTCCGGTAGCCGGTGTCGACTGCGTCAGAGAGTAGGACGGTACGACATTGATTCGCGGGGCTATTGGCTGCTCTCTCTTTAGCTTCTAGGCACAAGCGACCAGCCTGCTCGGCAGCTGTTTGCCCGAGGTTATTTAAAACCTGAGAGTCGCTTACCTTTGGGACACGCAGATCCTAAGGACAACTGGTAGTGTTCCGCTAGAATTCATGCCCCACCGGACAATATATTGTCTCTTTGTTGCTCAAAATTGGTAACAAGGGGTTACTGCCTGCCGCGGTGGAGGTACTAAAGCCAACGTGGAGGTTTGTGTCATGTAGCTGACAGATGTGTCCGTTCACTTCGGGGTTCTTGCGACATTTCCCTACCCCAAGAAGAGCGAGAAGTTTCCTGCGTTGTCATCTTATTATAACTTACATCTGAAAAGGATCAGTCAGTGTACCAGAGGCTGCCAAAGGCGGCGGGTAGATTTCCCAGACGGGAAGGCGTGAAAAGGGTTGCAGCGGAATGCCTCGGCCACGCAAGCCAACCTGGTTCAAAGAAGAATGCATGGATGATGGAACGGTAACCCCTAGACCAAAGTCAAGCAGCATCGATCGCAGGTATTCGGACCTGGGCGTAGCTAAAGAGAAGCAGTACACAGACAGCCAAGAGAACACAAGGCTAGCGTCGTCGACCCTGCCGTGCAATGCCCGTTGTAACGTTATCCGGCAAACTGAGGATCCCAACTTCTTAAGACCCACCCTCTGTCCTTCTGTGGTGTCCGGCCCTTTCTTTTATCCCCCGCCAGGCACTGCCCGTGTCGAGGGCTTTCGGGTTATCCATGCCTCCATTGATATGTAAATGAACCGCCGGGAGATGACGCGAATGGGAAATCGTTCTTACGGGATGGCTCCCTGCACCTGATCCGATTCAGATGTTGGGCCGCAGGCGGGTTAAATCGGGCAGTGTCGGTTGGCAAATGCGGCGAGTTCCGAGTGCTGAGAAATTGCGATGAACCGCTGCGCTTTGCTTCTGCAACTGAGGTGCGAATTGTGTTTCTGACAGGAACTAGGAGTCGCCGATTCTCTTCCGAGCCTCGGTGAGCCCCTCGGCCGTACCTCCGACCTGCTGCCAATTCAGTGGTTTGACCCAGCTGGTCCTAGCCGTGTTCGGCGGCAGGCATGTACTGTGTATGTATGCTGCTTCGCTTTGGTGTGCCTCGTGACCCAAATCCTCAAATGAGGTCGAGCCAGTGGCTGATTTGGGGGGGTTATGTGTGATACGTTTGGCCTGAATGGGCAAACGCTGGGCTGATGACCTGGCATTGACGGCAAATTGCGCTGCGGACTGGCCCCTTTATTTCTTGCCACGCCGCAGGCGATATATTTTATTTGTTTTATTTTACTTTTACACGCCTCAACAATTTCTGCGCAAGACCTGGCCAGACTGCTGAGTGCCAATGCCCGAGATTGCAAGCTTAGGAAACAAGGGTCGACATGCATGCAAGCACGGCAGAACACGATCCCCCTCAATGGGTGGGTCTTCTTGGTTTGGAGTCCTTGCTGTCTGCTGTATTGCAGTGTACACTACACGTACTGTGTAGCTGTTGGACTGTGGGTCGCGTGTCGCTCAATGGCCTCCTTCCCCGCAACCGCACAGCCGGGGATATTCTGGGGACCGAACGTCCGCGGGTTGTAGGGAGTTTTCTTAAACAAGCCTGTTTATTCTTATTGTTACTCGTATTATTATTATTTCACGATTCGAGCATCGCCCTAGAGTAATATGCGGGAATGCGCCGACAGGAGGGTCAAACAGTTTAGCTCCGAACGACATACGAGGTACACGGCGAGTATACCTGTATAATGAGTGGGGAACTGAGTGAAAGACAGGCAAGGCCGTGGTGCAGGGACTGACGTTAGGCTGTTTAAACCAACTGCGCCGATTTCCGGGGTTGGATGAAGACGAGAGGGGTACTGTCCATGTACATTCTTACAGGGATCAGGCTCGCCTGGGCGCTCTACGGCGCTGCTGCATCCAGCAACTTGCTCCCTGCCCTGTGAAAAAGAAAACACAGAAAAATTGAAAAGAAAAAGCAATAACTTGCCGCCCAATTACGCCATGGAAACTCTACAACTGGCTGCAGGTTGACGACCCAGCACTGGCCAATCTGCTTCACCACCGGCAGACGTGTAGATGCGTCAATTCGTCCTGTTCCTGCCCTTAGTCTGCTGCTCAAGCGGTCAGGAGGCGGTTCGTGTCACCGGTTTTTCTGCATCTTCGGACAGTGTCCCGGCCCTAAATTGAGAGAGGCCGTTTACTGGTTTGCGGCTCGCCCCAATCCTCCCAGGCCCAGCCAACCCCGGCGTCCATAATGTCAGCACCTCAACCTTGGCACTCAACCTACCCCTGCACTCTCCGCATTTCGCCCCCCGTCTCCAGGCCATTGTCAGCCGATGGGCGTCCATCCAGGACCAGACGCCTGGGAGCTTTGCACCAAGTTGCATTTGGGGGGACTTGGAGGCTTCTTGAGCCTGACCACATCACGAATACGCTAGTGGTTCTCTCGGGCCCAGCGTCTCCCACCACCAAAGCTCCCGGCCAGTGAGGATCCGTCTTGGTCCCAGCCCCAACGAGGTTCCCCAGAAATTCCACTCACGGAAGCCCCATGCCATGCTTGCCTCCGACTAGGGTATTCTTACAGTAGCGTCCTGCGAGTCGCCCTGGAGGAGCACATCTCCCCCAGGTCCCGCACCGTGGAACGAGATCTCCGTCTTCTCCACTCGACACCGCCTGGCTGGATGCTCTGTTTTCATCCCTGCGTCCTAATAAAGAGAGCACACGCCGTTTCATCCCACTCTGTCGTCTCTTTCCCTCCCACGCTCCCGGCTCTCTGGGACCCCCGCGGAGACGAGCGAGCGAGCGATCAAGCACGCCACCCCCGTCCAATCCGTCACCACGCAACAGTCCACTCGGCCCGTGAACGGCGCATTCCTGTATCTTGCCGGAAGCACTAAGCCTATTTCCTACGCCTCAGCGGTTAAGTGGAACTTGTTGGCTCATCAGATACCGCTACGCCTTCTATTAAGAGAGTTACCGGAGGATGCCGTGTCCCTGATTCCTGTGCGTTGACAGAGGTGGCTGTCCGAGTTGGACTTTGATCTTGAGTGTTTACCTGTGGGGACTATTGGTGGTTGGTCGAATGTGTCCCGCTGCTTGGAGGCCGTTGACGAGGTAGTTTATGACTTGTGTCTCGACTCGAAGCCTCGCCTTCCTGGAGCAGCTTCCCTGACATTCTTCTGTCTGGCCGGCCGCGACTTGGATCGATGATCTTGCACCTTCAACAGCCAATCCGCGACGGTCCGGTCGACTTAGGGCTGCTCATGCGATAGCAAGGGAGTTACGGCCAAGCCACAGGAGTCGTCTGGTCAGCGCTGGACTGTGGGGAGCAAGAGTTTACACAATGGGGTTGCAGCTTGAAGCCAGCAAGCAGAACTCCTTTGAACAGCACGGGCCCTGGCATTTCCGTGACGTTCGGTTCAAGCAGGACAAGCGTGTCGAGCTTGAGACGGCGCTATTCCACACAACAACGATCCCTGAGCTGAACGATCGGTTTCTCGACATCTCAAAGGGCAGCAGAGCAGACGGCCACAATCAGGCTCAGCCTCCTGAGATTGCCCTCTCAGTGTCGAAGCCGACAAAGCTTGAGGTCCAGCAGCTCAACAAAGCACCGTCGGCCCGCATTGCGACGACCACGAATAGCAAGATTGACCGCCCTACTTGCCTTGTAACGGCGCATCCGGACCTGGTTTTTACCAAAGTAGTCCCGTCCGGCCAGCAAGTGGTAACATTTCCGCTCCAACAACTCCACGCGTACCAAAGGCCATGTCTCAAGCGTCGGCGGCCGGATACGGATGTTGACGGACCCAATACTGCGTCATCGGGCTGTAAGAAGCGACGTCTTCTGCGGCAGCTCGTCACGTCGCGCCTATCGGAGCCGTTCTCACTTCCGGCAACCCACATCCTGAATAGGGAGGCGGTGGCGACTGGTGACAAGCGCTTCCTAAAGCTCGCCGCGATCATGTCCACGCGCCGACTCAACAACGTCGGGGCCGGTCAGGCACCGCCAGCACCAGCATTACAACCAAGCCCATCAACGTGGCTGCGTCGGGCAGCGGTGATCAACAGCTTCCGACTGCGGGTTTGTGCTGAGGCGGCGGAGCGGGGGATTGCTCAGGCTGCCGAGCTGGCGGCCAAAGCGGCCGTGTTTCAGCAGAGTCACGGAAGCAGTGCGTTTTTCGGTGGGCGGTACCTCGTGGATTCAGCAGGTCGGCCGTCGGGCGCGGTAACGCCGGGGATTAACTCTCCGCAGCCAAAGCTGTGGCCACCACCACCAGGTGCTGGATTCCGGCCACCGACGGCGAGGAGCTTGCCAGGCCCTCAAGCAGGGGGGCCGACGTCGACTGTGTTGAGGATCCCGAGTCCGCGGCTACGGCCCATGCGCTCGCCGGAGCTCAGGGTGACGCGGCCGGCTATTGCGCTCGAGGATCTGACGGATCTCGATGACGACGACGTGGCATTTCCTTCGTCAGAACACGAGAGCCGGTACGACGACGAGCCGGAGGATGTCTATGCCGACTTTGGCGTCATCTTTGGTGGTGGGGAGAGCGGGTCGACCGAGGCCGACGCCGGTGACCATTACGAAGACTACATGGACGATTTGGATGGGATCCCTTGGAATGTGAGGTGCTGAGAGGTGCGCCTCTGTTTTCGATTTACGTTCGGGAGGATATTCTGCCTTTGGATGCTTGGGATAAGGACATCAAGCCAGGAGTTTTGGGATTAATACGCTCGGTACATCTGACGGGATTCAGCGTCGGGATGGGAGGCCAACTGCTGTTTTACCGCCGCATCTTTGGTTCGCAAAATGTTTTCTGCGTGGCATTTGTTTTTCTTTAATGCGTTGTAGGAGTTGTCTAGCGGGAACCAGGTGTAGTTCGTTGCAAGCGAGTCCTGGGATTCTGGAGCGTTGCATAGCCGAGTTGGTGCATCAGTAGCGGCGAGAAAACCAAAACGTGCTGTTGAGAACGAGAAAGATTGTGAATTGTATCTATATAGGACTACACAATATCATTGTGCTCAATTGAAGGCAATTTCTAGGCCCGGTGACGAGTTGGAACAGGCGGGCGCTCCAGTCGACATCCTCTTCATATCCGTTCCCTCAGTTTCTGCAGCGTAATTAGCATCTCAGCCAGAGTATACTATCGTTTGCTGGAATTCACAGGAATCCCAGATGGCACAAACGTCTCAATAGTAGACTATTCCCAGCGCCGATTGTGCCGTCTGTTCATCCGATGTGTTGGTGTTGCCCAGAGTTTCGGGAGCTCGACGTCATCCAGCGTTTCGTCGTCCAAGTTACAGCGCGGGGTGTCTGCATGAACCCCACCATGATCAGGCTGTCAACCCCACACGAGCTTCTTCCCATCTAATCCCCAGATACCAAGCCGCAACTAAGGCAACCATCCGAACCAGGTCATTCAACTTCTACCCGGTCCATTTGTTTCAGACGTCGCAAATTTGGTATTCTGGCAGATCAAGACAACCCAATTCGGTTTTGCCCGCCATGGCAACCATCACCACCACCTCGACCTCCTCCTCCCTCAACCCAACAGCAACCCCCTTCCTGCCCGCCATCTCCTCCCTGCCCACACTATCTGACACGGCCCTCCGCGCGACGCTCGACCTGCTCTTCGAGCCGTCGCCCGAGCTGCACGCCCTGGCGCTCCCGACGATGCGCACCCTCTCGTTCGCGTCGTACGACGACCTGGTCGCCACGCTGCGCGACCAGCTCCTCGAGATCGCCGCCGCCGTCGAGGGCAACGAGGAGGGCCGGCGCCGGCTGCACGCCGTGCTGGGCAGCCACCCGAGGCTGGGGGAGCGCCGGCGGGAGGCGCTGAGCGAGCAGAGCCGCGAGGAGCAGAGGCACTTGCGGCAGGGGGACACGGGGGCGGAGGCGGGGGCGGAGGAGCTGGAGGAGCTGGGCCGGCTGAATCGCGAATACGAGGACAGGTTTCCCGGCTTGCGCTACGTCGTGTTCGTCAACGGGCGCGGGCGCGGGGAGGTCATGGCGGATATGAGGAGGCGGATTGAGAGGGGGGATTTGAGGGAGGAGGAGAGGGAGGGGATACGGGTGAGTTACCTTTCTTTTTTTTTTTTTTTTTTTTTTTTTTTTCCCTTCCCTAATAATCCTTTCACCCCTTCGGATGATGGCGTCTGCTTTCTGGTATACCTCGTGGTTGCGTTTGTTTCCGGTAACACGGTTGACTGACTGGATCACGGCGGAACAACAGGCCATGTGCGATATCGCCGCCGACCGGGCGCGTAAGCTGCTGGGGAAGTCGGCTGAAGAAGCGGCCGACGGGGGCACCGGTGGGAAAAGCTGAAGGGGTGGCTTTGTGTATGTGTTATTAGGCGGTGGAATCTGAAAAAAGTTTATGTGACAATAGTCGCACGAACATTTGGCTGGCGGACAGCGCTTGGGTAATACCCATTTATCATGTTGGCCGTTCCGCACTAGACACACAGATGGGTTA
Organism: Madurella fahalii; assembly: GCF_045866475.1. Classification (NCBI taxonomy): domain Eukaryota; kingdom Fungi; phylum Ascomycota; class Sordariomycetes; order Sordariales; genus Madurella; species Madurella fahalii. Next base: position 4,133,562 of record NW_027263976.1, read on the forward strand.
GGTTTGATGGGAAGAGTTACCTAGAAATAGCTTGCTGCCCAGATATGAATGCTAATTAGATATGAAAATTGGTACTACGACTGCTACGGTTAATTATCCAAGCAGTTGGCGCCGAATAGTCCTATGTCTCACTGATTTCCCTTTATCCAAAACGGGCCGATGGCAGACGAGACTTCCTTGATTCAATGCTGTTAATATCGATCAGTCGTATTATAATGCTTGCATAGTCAACAAGCGTCCGTCTAATGCAGGGATGTGGTGTACAAGGTGCTGTTAAAGGAGACTTAGTGTTGTTGTAAGGCCCAATTGGTCTATTGTAACCGCCATCTATCCCCTTCCTGCAGTCCAACATGATTATATATACCACCCTCTCATTCTGGCATAATTTTGCGTATCTGCGGCATTGTAACCAACAGACATTCTTCATCGCTGGATATACTGCGACCTGCTCACGCGTCGTACAACGTAGGTTGACACTGCAGTGCCTTTTTCTAGTAGCGACTCGGTCAGCGAGCATATAAGTATACTCGAAGCGGTACTGCCTGGCTCAAGATGTATCGGCCAAGTACCTAGTGACTCATCAATATAACGGCTGTTAGCCACTAGCGAAGAAGGGTAGGACATTGGCTACAAGGGTACGAGAGTACTCTGGTTGCTCAGATGTGTCGCAGGAATCCGTCTTGTATTTATATGCAGCCTGGTGTCCCGGCACAGCTCTGAAAGGTGGGACATTTTGTCGTCAAAATGCCGCTTTATTCGTGTGCTGCCTGTTGTCTCACTGGGTAGCTAACCTTCGAGGTTACATTGGGTGACTGCCACCCACCTATAAGAAGGCGCTCTAGTCCTGGACACCCAATCTCAGCGCGTCTGTCATTCTCCCTTCAGTCCACTAGCAACCTAGTCCCGGTAAAACCCAACACAACCAACAGCCAAGCTATGGCCTCCTTAGACAATACCCACAATGTCAAATGATCCCACTGCAAGAGAGCACAAGTTGAGACGGCAGATAGTCTGAAGCCCATGAACGAAGTGCCAGCAACGATCCTTGGCTGGCCCGCGTCGGGACGAGTGTGGGTGCTGAAGCCAACAACAGCCGAATCGAAGCAGCACCGCACCATGAACTTTGCCGGCCACGACCGACATGGAAGAGCACTGCGCTATCTTGCAGAGTTTGGGTGCCACCTGCTATGAAGATCCCAATGACTGTGAGGAGGTGAGACAAACTCTAGCCTCGCTACCTCCAACAATGGATTAGACGGTTTTGGAGGCCTAACGGCACTAGTGGATCTAGCCCTTAGCACTTTTGAGTCACGCACGGTTTTTCGGATTCGTAATCGGGCTATGACCGCACGGCTGGTGGCTGAGGTGGGCTGGGAGAGGATGGAAAATTTTAAAGGATCAACGTGACGGCTACTTACTGTCTAAGGATTCGTTTCTAGAATTTGAGACAAATAGTCCCCATCGCGGCCCGGGAGGGGGTTCCGTTCCTCTTCTTTCCTTGGCCGTGTCTTGGTCTGTTCGGTAAAGTGCCGCTCTCAGTTAAGAGTTTTTTGGGGTAATTGATCATAATCCATACTAAGCATCGGGTAGGGCCGCAGAATCTTGAACGCGCCAAGTCTGGACGGCCTGCAGATCACGACTACAATTTTTGGGATTGGCACATGCTAACCTATTTCGCCGTCTGCATGTCTTGCTATGTATGACATCTCACGGGAGGACAAGAAGCGCCGGTTTGAATACACGGGGGGTTCCGCGGCTTCATGATTGCTGCTGGGGTTTGTTGTTAAAAAAAATAATCGAACAATTCGAACACGATCGCCACTGGGCTTGGGGAGTCTCACTAAGCTGTGGTGAGACATGCCGTACGTAGCGTACTGTACATGTGGTGGGTCCTGACTCGTGCGCCGGGGTGATTCCCTCCCGCAGACGGCAAGTGCCGTTGGCATAGTTTCTTCTCCGTAGGACAGGGCAGTTGTAACAGAAACGGAAAGGGCAGATGCACGCCCCGGCCTGGTTCCCTTCACACCGCCGGTTCCATCTAGATTCCTGGAAGGGGTTTTTGTTTCTGAAGCCGGTCTGGTGTCGTTGCAGTAGCTCAAGGCAGTCTTGTCTTTATGTAGCCGCCCGCAGACGCCACCCAGCCTGGTTGCGACCTTATCCGGTTTTAGCTGTCTCACCGCCGATTAGAGCGTGACATGTCAAGCCTCCTCGGCCGCCACAAACACGGACAGCTGATGTGGAGTCTGGCCTTGCTGTTTTTTCCTTGTTGGTGTTTAACAGGCAGCCCCGAGTATCACGCTGAGCGCTTCGTTTCTTTTCCTCTCAAACCCCTCCATGACTTCGTCGTCAGTCTAAACCACATCGAGCATCGTAAACGAATTACACACTCATGTCGAAACGGCAGGTTGCTGATGTCCCGGTGGCGGACACGGCGCCGTCCATGATTGAGGCCGTGGTATGAGCAGAGTAGACCCCTCGTGCGAATCGACACCGTCACGGCAACTAACGCGAACACATGAAGGATTCAGATGAAAGCGACGAGGATGATGACACGTTAGTTTCCCGGTGCACGCCGTCCCTGGCGCAGTTTGCTGGCAACGGACTCGATGGCACAAACTGACCCCCGCCTCTTGATAAAAAAATAAAGTTTGAGTTCGACCACATCCATTACATCTAGCGTCCTAGAATATAGGGCCATGAGAGGAAGAACGTTCCACAGCTCTCGCCACGCCACTGAGTACTTCGTGCCAAACGACGGGCGGCAGCAAGAGTCCCTCGATTTCGCGCAAGTAACCGGCTTCCAGCGTTCTCGGCCAACGGTTCGCTGACCGTGTTGGACAGTCATCACTACCTCACGAAACTCCTGGACGACAAGCTCTTCCTTGCGCCGATTCAGGAAGATGCCGAAGGCCTGACCGTCCTTGATGTTGGCACCGGTACAGGTAAGCGTCGGCACACAATCTCCTACAGCTCTCATCTCAGCTTCATCAGACTTACACAAGCCCTTTCTCTTCAAGGAATCTGGTGCATGTAAGACGTCCCGCTCCCTCCCCTCCCCCTCCTTGCCAGCTATTATTTATCATTAACGTCGCAGCGATTTTGGCTGTGAGCACCCCGAAGCCGAAGTCATCGGTACGGATCTCTCTCCCATTCAACCGGCCTGGGTACCGGCCAACGTGAGATTCGAGATCGAGGATGCCGGCACTGACTGGACCTTTCGGGACAACAACTTCGACTTCATACACATGCGATACCTTCTCGGTGGCATCACAGATTGGGCCGCGCTGTTCAGGCAGGCATACCGATGCTGCAAACCTGGCGGCTGGATCGAGTCGATCGAAGTAGACACGACGCTGTACAGTGACGACGGATCGGTTGAAAACAATCCTACGATTGCGATATGGAATAGGTTGTTTAAGGGGGCGGCTGAAAAGATGGGCAAGTCATTCAATGTAGTTGCCGAGGATTTACAAAGAAGGAGCATAGAGGAGGCGGGGGTCACCGACTACAAGGTGGTAAACCTTAAGGCAAGTCCCTCGCTAATAACACATTGGCCCAGGTTTTGAGACTGAACTGGGTGTACAGGTTCCGATGGGAGGATGGCCTCGGGATCCGAAGCTCGCCGAGCTCGGGCGCATCAGTTTGCTTTCGCTCGAGACTGACGTTGAGGGTAAGGCTTTCCTTGATTCATGTCCTCATGATGGCCCGGGTAAATCGGACCGCTCCTTCAAGGATACCGGTATGCCCACACCGCAGGGTTTCGCCGGAAACCATGCAAACTGTTTCAATAATCTAAAAGTGCCCTGACCTGCTGACGCGGTTTCGCTTAGGCTTCACCATGCTGTTATGGTACAATGTCCTGCAATGGCCACAGGATGAGTACCGACCATTCCTCGACGCGTTTCGGAAAGCCCTGCGAGATAGAAGAACCCATGCCTACTTGAAGCTCCGCTTTGTCTACGGGCGGAAACCCGAAGCGGCATAGCATTTCGATTCTAGCAACGGTCTGCAAGTAGTCGCGGACTTCAGGGGGTAGGGACGAAAAGCAGGGGGGTGGGGGCGGCCCCGTGTGAGTCCAACGAGGTGTAGCGTAGAGCTGTCACGGCTGCCGCCGGTCGCTCTACGCGCTGTTTCCAGAACCCGGAGGGCAGCTTGGAAGGCCAGGCCGCACCGAGCTCCAGCGTTACTCCCGTGGCTTATTTCAACCACATATGCCCAACGGTGGACCCCCGCCCCCCCCCCCCCCCCTCCCCCCCTTCTCCCCCCGAGTCAAGGAGAAATGAGTCGAAGTCTTAGTAGATCACCAATTGCTTACCAGGTTCCGGGAGTCGCGCGGAGTTACTATAGAGTCATCTGTCGTTTGCTCCACGGCCACTCTCTTGTTTACTTCTTCTGTTTCATAACGTAATGCATAGGAAAGGGTGGTTGTTCTTCTGCTCGGGAAGGGAGTGAGTGCGAGACGGGCAAGGCGAGATCATGTCAACGGGGGTTGTCGCTGCCGGGTCTTGACTGTAAAATACCATGTCAGACACTCTACCTCTACATTGACCTCGGGCGTCCGATCCCGTCAATATGCGACTCTGCATTACGAGCACTTCTCGTGAATGGGGACGTGGTCGGTATAGCTGTTGAATGGAACAAATCTGAGCACTTTGGTATCGGAGGTAGATATTGAGGTAGGTGATATGCAAGAATGGAATGGGTGATGAGTAAGGTACTCTAGCTTACAACGCATATTTCTATGGAGTTCCGGACTGTACCCACGCTATCCTCCCGGCAACGGTCCGCGGTTCGCAGCTCTGCAGCAACCTTGCCCTCTTCTTCTTGAAGCCGACCTTACACACCTTCCAAGCTGCATCTCTGGGATTGCCATTCACGTCCACATTTTAAAGCCGACTCGGCCTAGCTGCGCATCATGGGCGATCTCATATTTCCTGAAGATATGCATGCCCGAGTTGAAAAAAGTCGTCACCACATACCCATCCTTCCGGTAAGCTCTCATCTCCCTCGGCGTGACGTCGTGCTGACCTCCAGGGAAGACACCAACCTTGAAGGATTCGTGAGGGGACGTCCTAGTCAGCCAGCCACGAGAACTGGGCTTGAAGCTGACAGTGACGGTCGTCCCGTCCACAACGGTCGAGGCTCCGTCGTTCTGCGGCGGCAGACTCCCGCTCGTGGTGGGAATCCGGAAATAGCTTTGATCGATACCGGTGTCGAGCAGAGCGGACACCTCCTGACAGGGGTCGGTGTCTGGGTCGTCGGCGCCGAACCAAATGCAGGCGGGGATCTGGCCCCAGTTCGGGGTGCCGCTGCCTGAACCGCCCCCGGAAGTGTCGTTCTTGTGCAGCGGCAGGTCGGCGAAGTCGATGCCGACCCTGTTCCCCTCGGTCAGCCCGACGATGATGCCCTCCTTCTTGATGATGAAACCCTTGTACAGCCTGCTAGTGCGGCTGCCCGGGATTTCGACCACGTTGATCAATGGGTTCTTGTCGGATGTCCCATCTGGCTTTCCGTCATCCATGCGACCCCAACCGATACCGATAAAGCCGAAGCCAGTGGGATCCTGCTGATCCGAAATTTTGGTGGTGCAGTCTCCATTGCGGAACACGTAGGGGTCATCGGTGCCTGGATCGCACTCGATCCTCCTGTACACCGCCAGAACGGGGACTTGGGAGTGGACCACGGGATGCTCATCAGTCTCTGTGTTGAAGTACAAGTCCCTGGTGATCCAGCATCCCAGATACAAGATGTTGCTGCTTGTCAGATAATGAAAACCACGATTGAGCAATGTGCACGAGTTCTGGTTGAACCCGGTGATGTCCACGGCCGGTAGAACCACGCCGGTTGACCCCGTATCAATCCAGGGCTCGAATCTGTCTCCAGAAGGGCTGCCGACTCTCATTGTCACATGAACCGGCCTCGTCCACGTCGGGTTGGTCTGGTCGTTAAAAGGGATGAGCACAGAGACGTCGTATCCGCTATAGGGGCCGGAAGCGGCCGCCCAGGAGAGACACGTAAACGCCCAAACGAGGTTGGAGAGAAGACGACGCTGCATTTTGGGTTCAAAATCCGTCATACGCCGATTCAAACGGATATCTGCGAGTGTCTGAGAAAACGGCGGGTTGACTGTATTGGTTTCGAGTTGTGAAATGGCTGTGATGTTCATGTGGTCTCGTTTGAAAGAGGCCTGACGCTTGCTTTTTATACCTTTACTTTCGCAGCATACGAATTGCTTCATACTCGTATCACAATACCATGACCCGTCAACTCATGATACCGAGTTCCCAGCTTCCGAAAACACCTGCACCGCTGTGGGCTGGAGAACCCGCCGGCAAAAGCTAATTAGGAACACGAATAAGCGCATATTTTAGGAGGTAAAACTCTCGTCAAATACGATGGCCGATGACTGCTAGTAGCAGATGGCAAAATCCGGAGATGCCCGGCAGCTGACGTGAGCCGAGTCTAAGGTACCTTGACCTATGAGATTCGTGACAAGCAGCACACTTGCCATCAGCCTCACGATATGAATAGGTGCAAGCACTATGTCCACTTCCTTGGCTCCGGAAAGAACCATCAAAAAGTAGCCGGATCCTCGTTCTAGATACTAGCTGGCCAATAAGCGACTGGTCCAGCCTAACAGCTCGTATGACTCCCCGCCTCGCCGCCATGAACATCGTGGTGATTGCTGGTAAGCAGCCCGATACATTTGGAGACAACGCCGATGTCCTACGGGCCGAATGGAAGCAGAACACACCATTCGTGGCTCGCCGAGGTGTCTATGCTACCACCCATCAAACGCGGATTAGTTAGAATCTCTTCAGCATCGGCGATTCCATAAATGGCAATTACCGCAATGGCATCTGCAGGCTAAACGGGCATGGTTACTGTGTTCTTGGGGATAGGGACAAGAGCGCAATATACATCAATGGAAGATAAAAAGCTGTTTAGCATGCCGACTCCTTCCGAGATATGACCAAAGACGCCGGTCACGAGCATTTTGGCGGGTTCTGAACTGCTCAGTAGGTAAGGCAAGGCAGTTTCTGCACGCGTTTCCTTCCCACACTCATTTACACTCGTTTTACCCCCACTCTCGTTTACCCCCTTACCCTCGTTTACTCTCCTACACGATGATGTCCCTATTGAAATTATTCATGCCCGATAAAATTAACGCACTATGTGCAGCAGCGTCAACGATTAACTGTTGTCGCGAGAGAAACACGTTAGCTGACCGAGCCAGACTTCTGTTTGTTTACCGACATGGTGTTGGCAACACGGGGACTGCCGGATGAAGGAGTATGCTGTTTACGAGTGTGGATTGTTGGCGGTATTTGAAAACAGACCATGGGTTTTCTGGGACGGAAATATCGGGGAGTGCACTGGATATGGAATTAACCAGATTGATCAAATGGCACGGTTGACGCCCCGCCGCTTTGTGTTCCGTATTATGATTACATGATTACAACAGAATATGAAGGAACGCACCGCGCTGGCCGACATGACCATGGCCCAGCTCCGTCCCTTGGAGCCCTTGGAGTCCGACCCAGAACAATCGTACAGTACACTGCCCCAACGCCCCACCCTCCTCGTGATCATGTACAGGCTTGAGTCTTCCCATGTCCCTCTTCCTTGTCGGTATTTCCCCCTTCCCGTCTGAACCGCAACAAGCCTCAGGGGTAGGGCCATTTCCGCTTTCGTTCGTCCTTCGTGTCCATGAGAGCCTTGGCTGTCCTGTTGGCAGCAAGCCGCGACAACATGTAGGCCCGCGTCTCGGGTGGGACGTTCACATGGCGGATCCACTCGGTTGGTGTTGGACGGTGGAATGTGGCGGGGTTGTAGTCGTCATCAAGGGGCTCGGGGAAATTCAGGCGCAGCATCATGTAGTACTCCTCCCAGTCGAAGGTGTTGTCGCCGGGGACGTCCAGTCGGAATGTGTCCGCGATGGCTGTGACTTTGTTGGCAGACTTTGATTGCACCTTGCTGGTGATGGCATGCCGCACACGATGTAGAATGCTCTCCTTCTTCTCGTGTGTCATGGTGGATTGCATCTTGTGCTTTGTGTGTGCTATGTGTGCGCTTTATGTGCGCTTTATGTGTGCTTTATGTGTGCTTTGGGTGTGTTTTGGGTGTGCTTTGGGTGTGCTATTGTGCGTTGGACTGGATTTTGGGCAACGACTTGAAGATTTTTGGGGAGATGGAGAGAAGCTGTCACGCTGATTTGTTTGAGTTGTGCGGGCAACAAATACTCGAGTTCGGCACGGCATGAGGGAAAAAAGGGGGGGAGTGACGAGCATTTATGCTGAGCCGAGAGTGCTTGGTCCTTTGCAAGGCAAGAGCAATGACAAACCTCGAACGTCAATGCTCTGAGCTTGGAACTTTCAAAAACAACGGTTTCTCACTACTGGGGGTAGCAGTTGTGCTTGCAGTTCTGTTTTGACGCGTTTCTAAACGCCCTAATTATAGTGCTGGTGTATCATTAAATTCGTCCAGTAGCCCAGGTGGGACTCGAACGCCGGCGGAGCCAATCTTGCCAATCCATTTCCTGATTTCTCGGTCCTCTTCCGCCGAGACACTCACACGCACGGTCCCAATGTTTTCTTCGAGGTACTTGATATTCTTGGTTCCGGGAATGGGTAGGATATCCTCGCCCTGCGCCATCAGCCAAGCCATAGTCAGCTGGCCCGGTGTGCAACCCTTCTTTGCAGCCAAGTCTTTGAACTTGTCGACAAGTGCCAGGTTCTTGGGAAAATTCTCCTTGCTGAAGCGGGGGTATAACCGTCGCAGATCTCCGGGTTCGAAATCGTCGGGTGACTTGATCTGACCCGTCATGATGCCCCTACCAAGTGGCGAGTACGCAAATACGGAAACGCCTAGCTCGCGGCATGTCTGCAGGAGAAAGCCGCTCTCGGGGCCTTCAATGTCGAGCGCCCAGGGGCTGTACTCAACTTGGTAGGCATCGATGTGGTGGACGGCACAGGCACGGCGGACGGTGTCGGCAGATGATGCTGAGATGCCGATATGCTTGATCTTCCCTTCCCTGCTTTCTCCCCGTCAGTATTCGGTCATGCAGCTGGCCGGCTCGGACACTGCATAATGCAACGCACTGCTTCAATTTGACCAGCTCGGCCATGGTCTCCTCGATGGGGGTCTTTTGATCAACGCGATGGATGTAGTACAGGTCGATGTTGTCAACACCGAGGCGCCTGAGGCTGTTCTCGCATTGCTGACGGCAGTACTCGGGCGAGCTATTGACAACAAGCCCACGGGTACCATCCTCCCTGATGCCTGGCCGTAGACCGAACTTGGTTGCCAGGAAGATATCGGCGCGGCGCTCGGGATGCAGCGCGAACCACTTGCCAAGCAGGTCCTCACTGTCGGCGTACAGGTCGGCCGTGTCCCAATTGGTGCAGCCCAACTCCCAGGCTCGGTCAAGCACTTTCAGCCGTTCTTCGTCGGGGCTGCCGAATCACGTGTGAGCACCGGCTTTGGTGGCCTTGGTAGGCCTTGATAGGCCTTGGTAGGTCTTGATAGGTCTTGGACGAGTTTTGGAACTCACCCAACGGACCCGTAGGCCGTGCTCAGCCCCATCAAGCCAAAGCCTATCGCCGTGATTTCAGGGCCGTCCTTGCCCAGCTTGCGGGTAGGGAGCTTTCCGGGTGGTGCCATTGCTGCTGTGGTGAGATGGTGTAGCGCGCTCAGATTTGGTAAACATAACGAGCCCAAAAGAATCGGGTACGCGCAAAAATGAGGCAAAAGTGGTGAGCAATGGGGAAACCAAGCAAGAAAGGGGGGTTGCTGTCGGCTAACTAAGGTAGCCCCACACCGGCAGCATCTCAGCACGCTTTCCGGTCACTGATTAATATCCGGTTCGAGTCCTGTCCGAGTCCCGTCCAAGTCCCGTCCGAGTCCCGTCCGAGTCCAGTCCTGTGAGTGAAGGAATCGGCTCGTACAGTTGCTAATTGAGCAGCTAATAATATGTACGTTTTGCTCATGTCCTGGCGGCGGCTTCCGTGGATAGGTTGGAATAAGGAAGTCGGGGAAATCGGCAACCGAGACATACGCCGAGCGGTCATTCGAATCTGGAACAGCCCGGTTTAAGTTGCCAAAAGGGAAAATGCATATCGAGGAATGAAAGTAAGAAGGAACGAATGAGAAAGAGAATCGAAGCAGAGCGAGCTCGAGCGAGGCTCTACAGGAAGTGGCCAAGCCGTGCACGTCTTGTGCTATGTCCCCCTGTGACTGGTTGGAGACCGCGTATGGGCGGCTCGTTACACTTCCGGTGACCGCTCCTTCAAGCACCGGGCATCGACCCCATCGACTCCCACGTGGAAGTCATTTCGGCATCGAGCCCGGAAATCGGCTCGGACTATCAGCACCCGGAACTAAAGTACCTTACTGAGGTGGCGCACGCGAGCTCGAGAAGAGTAGGCCGGGGCGCATTTGAAACTCACCTATCGAGTGCGAGGCGGAAATGCCTGTCTCTAGGCAGCCTCGATCCAGCGCACAGTGACAGCGCACACGGCACCCTTGAATTCTCCAATCTCCAATAGGCCAGCTTGCTACCTGTGTACAGGACAGAGCTTACCCTGCCCTGCCCTGCCGTACGTAGAGACTCCTTCCTGCCAACAGTGCCAAGAGCTGAGCATGGGCGCCTAAGCCCGATCGGCGCCTAGCGCTTTGCAAAGTTGGCCTCTCTCGAAGTCCCAGTCTCACCACTCTGCACCCGACAAGACAGTGGGCGTTCCCTAGACGACTCTATTCGCTGTCAGGTTCGTGCCCGTCGCACGCGTTCCCTATGGTCCTTGTTACTAGCAGAGCACACTCCGCTCAGGCGCAAACTCCCAGGGTGACAAGGTCTGCTGTTCGACTTCGCACACGGCACACCCCAACGCTTGACCATGGCGTCCCCGCTGGATCTCGAACGTGCCCACGCAAACCGGCCTGGTCCTCCCAAGCGCCTTATTGTCTGTTGCGATGGGACATGGATGGACTCATTAGGCACAAAGGCGTATGTGCCGTGCACAGCCTGCGGCCCTGCCGCCCTGCGCAGGTCCGCTTGACATTTGTGTTTCTGACGCCAATTCAGTGCACCTCCGTCCAACGTAACGCGCATATCCCGTGTCTTGTGTCGGACCTGTAGCGATGGCACTCACCAGGTCATCAACTACTTCCCCGGTGTCGGCACCGCAAACGCCATCGACCGCTTTACCGGCGGCGCCTTTGGGATGGGCCTGGATCAGGACATCCGCGAGGCCTACAACTTTGTCTGCGCCAATTACGTTGATGGTGACTCCATCATTCTGGTCGGCTTCTCCCGCGGCGCCTTCACCGCTCGGTCAGTCGCCGACATGATTGCTTCGGTCGGCCTGCTGACCCCTGAGGGTTTGGACCGCTTCCATGCCATCTTTGACGACTACGAGAACATGGGCAACCCGACCCGCAACGCCCGCGACTACCTTCTGCCGGGCCTACCCGAGTACGACCGCTCCTATGGCCAAGCCAAGATTGAGTGGGAAAGCGCCCGCATGCTTCGGTACAAGCATGGCTTGAGGGAGGCAGGCTTCTTTCCAGTCTGAGTCATATCTCTATTACTACTGGCTAATGACCCTGTAGATGAAATATACTCGAGATACTTATCACGATGGCGTTACCGAGATCAAGATCAAGGCCATCGCCGTCTGGGATACAGTGGGCACGCTTGGGATACCGCCGGCTCCCGTGATCGGAGTCCGCGGTTCGGCCGATCAATAAGTCACCCTTTAGGCCCCAGCTCCAGGCCACTTCGGCTAACAAGCACCGCACGTGGAGATTCACCAACACCCAGATCTCCAACAAAGTAGAGAACGCCTTCCAGGCGCTCGCCCTCGACGAGCCACGCTATGCCTTCCGGCCGTCGCTGTGGGAACGCGTACCTGGGAGCACTACTCATCTCAAGCAGGTCTGGTTTCCGGGCAATCACGGCAACGTCGGCGGGGGCTGGCACGACCAGCAGATAGCTGACATCACTCTGGCTTGTGAGTTTCTTCGAATTCGACTTGCCCATCGAAGCCTATATTGATAAAACATGATGCCTTTAGGGATGTGCGACCAACTCTCGGCCCTCGGCGTCGAGTTCAGCTTCCAGCGCATGGCTTCCCTCTTCCTCGACACGCTCCGCTACTCCGCAGCCCATCCCTTCCCCTTCGCCCCACAAAGCAGAGCCTCATCCCTCTTCCCGGTATCCATCCCAAACCTCGACTCGGTGAAATCCCTCCTGCCGCGCTCTGTAAGCAAGCTCGTCCGCAGTCACAACGGAGACCCTCGAAAACGCCAACACAATGGCACCAGAACCTCCAGCAACTCCACAAGCGGGCCCCTTCCCTGGGCTGACCCTGCCGTTTACCAACCTCCCTATCACCACCCCCACCACCCCCGCCGCGACACCTCCGAATGCACCCACCGCTCACCTCGCGCCTCCGATCCAGACCCGGCCGTCATCCCGTGCACCCACCCCCCGCCCTCCGTCGCGCCCACCCACTTCCTCCGCGCGGGCGCCCGTCCCTGGGGGCTTGGCATGCTCCGCGGCCCCACGAGCGTCGTGACCACCATGGCAGGGAAGACAGTGCGGCGGCCAGGGCTGGTGCTGCGAGTGGACGAGACGACCAACGAGGACACAGGGGAGCCGCTTGTGGGGACCAACGAGCGGATCCACTCGTGCGTGAGGGTGCGGCTGGCTTGTGGAGGGCTGGGGTTGGACGACGCGGGCGTGTGGACGTGCCGGGCTCTGCTTGGCGGGGAGCGGGTCGAGAGAGGGAGGGGCGCGTGGAGGTTGGAACGCGGGAGCGCGCTCTTGGAGAGGGAGGAGTGGGAGGCTGTGGGCAGGGTGAGGGGGCTGGCGGGGCGCGAGATGAGCCTGAAAGAGGGCAAGTACCCGGCTGGCGTCCTGTACCCTGTCGGGGAGGACGATCATGCGTGGAGGTGGGTGTACACGGGACGAGTGGAAGGGGAGGGCCTATCGAGGGTGCCGCAGGCGCTGATGCTGCCTGAGGAGCCGCTGGTGGGATACTGGGAGAGGTACCTGCTGGGGCTGATGGTTGGGGAGGTGGATGTGTGGAAGTATGCGCAACGCGGGCTTCACGGGTGAGTGGGAGGGCATGGAGTTGGTATTCTATGGCCTTTTGAAAGGCCTGTCAAGCTTAGAAGTCATGAAGGGATGAGCTGCAGCATTGGCTTTCTAGAACGATAGACTATTATGGTAGAATCGGAATGGTTCACGAGTTTCAGTTGACTAGTAAGACTTTCTCATTTTGTGATTTAAATCGGTGGTATTTCCTGGTTGTTGCTCTGTGATTTTTTCTGGCTCGAAGTTAGTTATGGGAAAAAAAAAAAAAAAAAAGCCATCTAAGGTAAGGTACCTAGTTTCTATCACTCATTATTACAACCGTTTCGCCTTTTACCTACCGCCACTCAAAGCCTGCACCCAGAGCGGTAACAGAATCTTACAACAACGTTGAGGATACCGTTTCGGTTTAGATAAAAGACAATGAGATTCTTCGGTGAACCAATAATTTCCATAGTATTTATATAAGAACCAGCAGTCTCCTCCACCCAAGGCCAGGGCTTAATCCACTCGGTATCGGCATCGATTATCATTGCCCTTCCGTTCGAAAACTGTGAACTTGACTTATACCTTCCAGGTGCGATCAAACATCGGAATCCATTTCAAACCCCTGTTCATTCCCCTGAACCAAAGCCATGGAGTTCCTCCAGAACACCAGACAATATTATCCGGGTGCGGATGCCTTCCAGAACTCCGAGCCCTTTCATGTTTCGGGTCCCTTCTAGAGCCCCGCTGCCCTCGGCACTCGCCAGTACTCAGGTGGACGAGAACCCGATTCAGAGACTCGAGCAGCTCGGTCTGGACAACCTTTTTCAGGTAGGTCCCCGCGTCTCGCGTCCGTCCAACCAAGCTAGAACCCAAGAAAGTGAGGACCCATTCCACAGGCTCTCGCAGATGGGCCTAGAGCATCCGTTCCAAACGCCCCCGCCGATCCCGCAGTCTAATCCGGCTAGCCGTGAAGACGTTCAAGCGCCCACGACCCCTCGGGACCAGGCAGGAACGCATGGCCCGGAAAATAATCCCATCAATTACCCTTACCTACAGTCCCCGTGCCCTCCCAACGCCCGCTGATCTCACCGGTTGCCGAACGAGTAGGTTGGTGCGGCGAGGGCGTCGCTCAAGACGGCCGGGGACTACGAGAACTACCGGTCCCAGCCGTGGATCCCTTTCCACCACGTCCCCTCCCACCCAAGAAACGGTGTCCCGCAACAGGATGACCAGTCAGACGATCTTTGGAAAACTGAGCTCGTGGAGACCATGCGAATGGTGGAGCGATGGGTCATGAACGTCGATGAGACGGGAGATGACTCGGATTTGCTCGCTGCTGGCGTCTCTCTTGGCGATGATGCGGCTAGTGGAGCAGAATAGGCGCGTTGTGGAGGGAAGGGGTGTTACTAGTCGAAGTCGAGGGGTGGAAGGATCGGAGTAGTACTGACAGCGATTGGGATTGTCTGGTCATCTAATGCGTACAGTACAAGGGGGGTTTTAAACGGGCCTTGATTGTGCGATGGGGGAACTTGAGCTGCTGCGTCGCTGCCTAGCGGAACTATGAGGTGACCAGCTATATAAATACCTAGCCGGGGGCAGGGGGGTCTTGGTCATGATGTTGCTATACCCTGACCGTATCGCCAAGCGCTGGCAATGGCACCTCTACTGGTAACATACTGACGCCCAGTTAGACACAATAATGGCCTAAGTAGGTCATGATAGTGTCTGGCTGGGTGTCGTGATGTCGCCAGCATTTCGGAATTGCAAGGGCTGGGCCATACGGTCTATGTAATGACAGATACCCCCGTTTCTCCTGCTAGGTAATTAGGAACAACCCGAGCGTTGGGAGAATATTATTATGAACGAAAGCAGCTTGTCTATTTAATCTCATATTTAGTAAGTTAACGTGGTTTGTGCTATGTTATTAGCAACTTGGAGGCCAGCTCTCCCTTGTGGAGAGATTGCACGAGGCTATAAGGCAGGACATGTGTGGAAATGAGGTGCGTTGTGATGCTGCCAGCCGAGACCAAAGCGCCGGTTTGATGAGCACGCAGGCATTCCTACAGAGAGATTCCCTTCGTACTGTGCTGGGTGGACCTAATGCGAAGTCAGGACTTGTCCTACGGCCACTCGAAGCTCTCCCTCAGGTTAGCGCTTTCCGAGACACTGCTGTCGAGAGAGAGGACCCGTGGTACTGAGTTTAAACTTGAACCCTCAAGTTCCTGCAGGGAATTTTCCCATCATTCGAATTTATTTAGCTCGTCGTTGCCTTGGAATTCAAAGTTCGCCCCCCGTGCCACCCCTCTTACATGTGAAGGCGCTTTGAGTTATCCAGCGTCTACAAGCACCGATCGTATCCCTATCAGAAAAGCTTACAATCAACTGCGACCTCGGCGCAAAACAAGACCCTCGGACCACCATTTCCGATACTGCGTTAGCACGCCAACTAACCAGTCCAGTGCCCAGTCCCGTGGTCACTGGTCACCCACCTCAGGTACGCCCCGGTCAAGCATGTCCGTGGCAGGTCCCACTGCGCTGGGTACACCGGCCCGGGGGGGTAATTAGAGCTGGGTATGCCCGAGTCGGGTATGTCCGGGTAGACCCCGCCTCTGGGAGAATATGGCCCCAGGCACTCTCCTGCAGAGCTGCCACCTAGCCCGATTGCAGGAAGACACGAGAATGTTTGTCCGGCAGCTTCGCCACTGCCCCTATTCTTCCTTCTGCTCAAAGACAATGCGGCCGAGGTGGAGCTAATTAATACAGCATTACTTTCGCAGAACCGTCCTCTTCAATCTAATAATTGTGAGAGCGTCGGTTGATCGCATTGCACATAGAACCTGAGTAACTGCTTTTTCCAAGATAGATCTCCTGTTACGCTAATTACCATTAATTTTTATAGACACCCGTCAATCGCGCATAAATAATTAGGTGGTACCTTAAGCGACCTGAGGTATCTACAGTACCCCGCTCGCTAGCCAGCGCTAATTAGTAAGGTACAGTACTCTGTCTTTAACACTTGCCCTGTTGCCGTAAGTTCCCGCAACCCCCATTCTGCTGGAAATCCTTCAGCAGCCACCTATCCCCGTATCCTCTGGGTCGGCGACAATTTTGATCCGTACTGGTCGCAGACGGGACAGTGTGACTTTGATAGGAACCCTATGTCGAGCGGCGCTCCGTTGTCGGGGGCAGCCACCCAGAACTAACCAGAGAATGGAGCCTCACAACGCCCCGAATTCAGCCTGTTCAAACAACTTGAACGTCAACCCAGAGTCGGCAATACAGTAAGATGTATGTATACCTTACCCCAATCGAGCTGCTGTAATGCGACAGGCGATTTTTTTAAAGGGGTTATCATGCAGCTGAGAAAGGAACAAAGTCTGGCGGGGTAACCGCGAAATGCCATGGGCGGTGAGCCAATGACAAGGCCGTTGTTGTCTTCCGCGTATCGACCTTGTTCCCTCGGACCCCGAGTCCATTCTTCCAAATCTACAGATTCATGCAACCTAGCAGTATCTTGCATCATACGGGTCGGCTTTGATGCGCTATGGCGACTTCGAATAATGAACCTCCCGGGGTCCTAGGAACCTATTTCGCGCAAAGGTCGGTCAGCGTTTGGTCGCGTTGCAGATATTGTGCCACGACTCTTATTGACACAACGGACAGAGATCGACACTCTCAGAGCACCGGATGGTCCGAGCTGTGGGAGTCGGGCCAGAACAATATCTGGGACCGCGGGAAGCCTTCACCCGCCTTGATCGACTTCATCTCCTCCCGGCCAGACATTATTGCCCAGCTTGGGGGCGGTCGCCGGCCCAGAGCGCTTGTGCCGGTAGGTTATCGTTCTAACTACACCCTCCAGCGCTCCCCTCTGGTTCCAAAACACCGCGCTCACCACTGCGACACGTTCCAGGGTTGCGGAAGGGGCTATGACCTTCCCATGCTTGCTCTTCACGGCTTCGACGTCGTTGGCCTCGACGTCTCACAGAAGGCCGTCGATACAGCAAGAGCGTACGTCGAGACTGAGCTCTCTCAGCCGTCGGCATACAACTTCGCCGACGGGGACAGCGAGACGAGGCTGGCTGCCCGCCCGCCGGGAACCGTGAGTTTTGTGTGCGGCGACTTCTTCCAGAGAGACTGGGAGGCCGAGTACTTCGCGACTTGCGACAACGCGGGCTTTGATCTCATTTATGATTATACCGTAAGTTAAAATTCTATACTCGATAGTAGAGTCCCCTTTCTGAGTGATACGGGTTTTGATGTATGGCTCCCGAGATAGTTCTTGTGCGCCCTTCATCCCGAGACGCGGAAGGACTGGGCTCAAAGAATGCGAGAGCTCCTCCGGCCAACGGGACTTCTCGTGTGCTTAGAGTTCCCCCTGTATAAGGATCTGAAGGCACCTGGGCCGCCTTGGGGCCTCCAAGGTGTCCACTGGAATCTTCTGGCTGAAGGTGGCGACGGTAAGATGGACAGGCCGACAACGGAGATGGACGAGGCGCACGGTTCATTTGAAAGGGTGGAATACATAAAACCTCCTCGATCGTATGAAATGGGGCGGGGAACTGACATGCTGAGTGTTTGGGCACTAAAGAAGTGAGTGAAGATTACGCAGGGGGAACTTATGTCTCGTTCAGCCACTTACGGTCTCACTGGTATAGGCTTAGTTATGATGATGATGTCCGGTGTTTCTATGACTAGGCTTACGGGCCATAGGGAGGATACGATCAATACTGCTCCTTATTGTCAGTCTGTGAAGAGCAGCCAACGAACGCCAAAGTGTCCAATTGCGGAAGTTGAAGATCATCCGCACCATAACTCCTCATGTTGCAATCTCCCTTTCGTACAATTGCAACTCTGACGCCCATGTGGGGTTCGATCTGCGGTTTGGCAACCGCAACGGACGCTTCGCTGGTCCATCATAGCTGATTATATAGACGTTATTCCTGGGTCTTCCTAGGGTTCCGTGGTCTGATACGCCTGACCACAATATTCCATCCATTGTCCAGCTTACACCCTTGATACTCATGTCTTTTTATCTTTCTTTTTCCTTTCCCTGGCCTCAATATCCATCGTCGAAGAAGTCCGTATTGTGTTAAAAGTCTATGAGGACGGCTGTACCGTCCCTCGGGAAAAAGCACGACTTTCTTTCCCTTACCGGGGCAACAGCGATTACGAGGACCGCCGGCAGCCCTGCCACGATGCCGCGAAAACAAGGCCATGCGACCTTCGTCGCGGACATGGTACGTAAATGGAAACGCTATGGTATCAGGGACTGGCCAGACCACAAACGCATGGCATGTCTAAGATGGGCGATTGCATCTGGAAGCGCTCCTACCGTTCGAACGCTTATAAATGCTGGAAGACTGGCGGCTGATCCGAATCACTACCAGACAGAAAAGCCCGCGGCTCATTGGGCCGTCAAGGAAGCAAAGGGCGAAATAGTGGATGTGCTATTGGAGTTTGAGGATGTCGACCCGAACCACCAGAACAGTAGCATCATCGACGCCCCGCCTCTTGTATGCGCCGTCAAACTCGGAAAGGAGACGATTTTTGACAAGATTCTGGGCTCGGAGAGAGTCAGGGCAGACACGACAGACGCCGGAGGTCGGCCCCTTGGTGGGCGGCGGCCCTGGGCCTGGATTCTTATGTCCAAAAACTCCTCGAGCGACTCTGAAAAAGTACACCGCCGCGACATTGTAAACAAGAGGGGCTACTCACTACTCTCAATCGCGGTGCAGGCAGGTCACCTCGGAGTGGTTCGCTAATTTCTCAAGTCGCAAACTGTTGCTGCCGTCAGCTTGAGGGCGATCCTCGTCGCCACAATAAACTGACATGTACTCGTCGTCAAGGAGTTGTTACCAGCTAGAATGAGAAACAGTGGCCGCGCCAGAAGCTTGCTCGAGGGTCTTAGTTTACATAGTGCCTACATAGCGTTGAGGTAGGCCAGTATACCAGACAGCGAGTTTTAGTTGGAGAGGAGCGGTGCGGAGTCAGAAATCGACGAGGAAATCCGGAAGGAGTGGAAAGCAACGGAATTGAGCGGCAGACGTTATAACGTGATGCTTCGAAGCTACACGCGGAAAGTTCAATCTCCCAGGCAACATTTCCGAAGCGACATCATCAGAGTCGGGATCGAACGACGCAGATTCTCCTTCCGAGGCGGAGGGTTCCTGGGTCACCGAAAATGCCATTAGCCTTTCGGGTCTTGCTTAATTTTCGTTGCGAATTCCCGCCCCAGCTTCTCACCCGCCAATTATCAGCTGACAGGGAGAAGCTGCGGCGACCGAGCTGGCGGTTAAAGAGAACGGATTACAGCGCTCATCTCTGGATAAGAAGTTACAGATATTGCAGTGGAGGGTTTGACGAACTTGAAATAAGCGTCACCTGAGCTGAAATGGTATAAGAGGGCGCTCGGAACAATGGTTTTATAGCTTAGGATTCCTTGTAAGTTAATTCGTCACTATATCTACGCTTTCCTATCTGTAGAGCTGAACTCTCCTGTACACTCGTAACCTACTATAACTTGTTGGTAACCTTACCAACCCGATTTGTCAATAGACTCAAGAGCCGTTGGCCATCACATGACGGTGGAGCCTCGTGCGAGTCGCTGTTCTCAAGCCCGGCGCAGACCCTTACCTCAATGGCCGGAACGTCCCTGGGTTGTACAGCATGTCACCTGAAGAAAGTTTTGCTATGGCAGCTACTTCTTTTCAGTGGCGATTTGCATTGAACCGGAATAAATGCACGCTATGCAATGGAACCACTCCCGCACTTCTAACTACTAGATTCTCTAGAATGTCCAGAGTTCTAACGATCATACTTGAACCTATCTGCCTTTTTTGAGCCACTCACTCTAATTACTCACATTTCTTGTTGGAAGTTGGGGTCTTTCCGCCCAGGCAGAAAGTCATTCTCGGATCTCCTCAGCTTGGACAGACCCGATTCTGCGATAGGAGGATGCATCCCGTCAAGGAAACGTCCCGGATTAATGACTTTTGCCGTACGCTTTGGAATAATTAATTATACGTAGAGAGAAGTTGGGCGCTTACAGGCACTTCTGTAATCGGGCGCCAACAAACAAATCAAAGCGTGAATGAGGCTCTGAAGCGCTAAAGCTGAGCTGTTCCAACCTGTATCCCACTCCCGGTGTGCTTCATACCCACCTGAGTTCATCCCTATCCCTGCCTATCTCATATTGTATTCTGCCTGTAGTCGTGGTTCCCTCCCTAATCATAGCTACCCCTAACCCGACGATATGAAGGAAACCGACTATCATATCACAGCGATAGTCGCAGCGCTTGGATAGGAGTCTGATAAGATACGCGTCACGTCGACGTCCGAGCTTCGGCAGCTCGATAAGGTCGAGTTCCACGCCGCCCTCGAATCGGCCACGGATCACCTGCATCCGCTGGGCTTGGCACACAGCTTGATCAACCCGGACTACCTTATGGTCAAGGAGGGAATGCCGGTTTTGATCGACTTGGGGTACCGGCAGCCCTTTGGGAGCGACTTCGGTCGCTTGGCACGCGCGGGGGTGGTACGAGAAGCTCTTTTTCACGTCCGAGAAGAAACATGACATGTAAGCTTATTCTCTCTGGAAAGTACGGGATTTGGCTGGAAAAGCTGGAGTAAGAGATGACAGGTCAGCGCGATGGGACGAGTGCAATGCTAGATATATTTGTTAATTTTGAGATTTTCATTATATGCATTCCATCTGCTAGTACTTTCCCCATTACAGCTGGGAAAAAATATCACACATGCAACTAATTACCCCTTTTTGTCCCGGATGACGAAACGACTGAGCCCCTTAAACAATGACAGCCAAAAAAGCCAGCCACCAGAGCGAGGACGCCACCGCCCTGAACGGTGTTGCCACCGGGGGCACCGCCAGTACTGGCAGTTGTAGTTTGACTAGACGGGGCGTTTGCGGCTCCGCCAGCGTTGCTAGCGTTGCCAAGCCCAGACGAAGCGGCGGTTGAGAGTGTAGTCGGGACGGTGATGATGGCAGCATCGGTAGTAACGGTGACGGCGGAAGCGGTTGAGGTCTTCACGACACCAGTGCCAGTCGTGCGATCCACGGCCAACGTTGTCGACGGCTTATCCTCCCCGTCCTCGTCGGAATCCGCACCATTCTTGACCTCAAACTGCTCCGACTGGGCCAAGATGCCCGTGTTCCCGGCCGCGTTGCTCTGGAAGTTGAACTGGTATCCCTCGTTATCGGGGACACCCTTTTCCGAGACGACAATGCTGCCCTTGGAGAGGTCAACCTCGCCGAGGTCCTTGCTAAAGGGGTTGTGGCCGGCGGCCATGTTGACGAGGAAGAGATGGGCGCGGGACGGGTCGGTGCTGACGGTTGACCAGGAGACGGTGATGCCTGAGGACGGGTCGACTAGGTCACCTTTGGCGGGCGACGTGATCTGGATGGCGCGAGCGCAGCACGCCGCAAGGAGCGCGGTGGGGAGGATGACTCGGATGGAGCGCATCTTGATGGTTCAAGTGTTTTTGGCTTAGTTGTAATTTAACGTTCGTTTAAAGGGTGAGACGAGACTTGAGGTTGACCTTGAGAGCGAATGACTAATACTAATTGATGAAGCGAACGTTGGCACGACAGATCTCTGTCAGTTAAGCAACTTGAAGCAATACAACAGGCACAATCACAACGGCAGGTGAAGGGCGATTTTAACAGAGTAGAGGTGACGCCCGATACGAACGACAGTTTCCCGGCAGCCCCGGGGCAGCATTGAAACTCCACTGATGATCATGAGAAGAATATCCACTGCGAGTTGTTCTGGCCAGACAGGCGGCATTTCCTCGCGCCGAATGGATGCTGTCAAGGCGAGTCAAGATGGGATGACCGAGTTCCAGCAGGGTCATCGCAAGGACATGATGTTTGAATTTTCTGTTCCTCAGCCACTTTGTGTTTGGCGTTTGTAGGCGGGAAAAATTCTGTAGCGCTTACGGTGGTGTGTCGTCTGATAGCACGAGTCAGGGGGGCTAGTTTCCGGTCCGTGAGCTGTGAGTCCGCATGGGCTGATGCTTGTTTGTCTCAGCTGACTTGACTAGAGTGTGCTAATAATACCAAAACGTCCCCGTGGTGCCGGATAGCAACAGCTTGGAGCGACCGGAGATCCAAGACATCCCAGTTTAGTCAGTCTTGGCTCCTGCATGTCCAGATCCTCATACCGTAACTTGACGTCAGAAGAGAGGAGCATCCGGTGTCCATACGCAGTGTAGACGGATGGCGAGAAGAGCGTCGGTTGTTTCGCCGTCCCAACCGTCCCAGCCGTCGGTCGAGGTGAGTGGCACCAGGCTGAGAAATATCAGTGAGGCCCGCTGTTTCTCGGATGGCAGTCGGTATGCACGCCACTGACCCGGAACCAGACGCCTGGTACGCGTTCTGCATCTTGACAGCCAATATTTGCGTCAGACACGTCCCCCCTCCAAATTTGCCCTATCGGCGCCCGCAAGCCGAGGGGTGCCGAGTGCAGATAGGGGCAGCAGGGGTATTCCCATAGCGCCCCGTTCGTGCAGCGACACGCGAACTGCTCACCGATCGGAGTGATTCCATCCCACCGGCGTTGGCACCGAGTCGCTGGGGAGCGGTGGAGCGGTGGAGCGGTGGAGCGGTGGAGCGACGGGCGACGGGCGACGGGCGACTGGTGTGCGGCGAGCGCTGCATGAGGGTAACTTTGACTACACTGCAAATTGGCAGTGAGCGACGGTCGGGAGAGCTAATTCACTTGTCTCGATGCGGGTAATCTAGCCGCGACTGACTGAACCAGAAGGGCAGCGGCTGCCGAGGGGGCAGCCCAGGCGTGGCTCAGGCTTGGTTCCAGGCTTGGTTCAGGCTTGCGAGTGGCCTGGCTGGCCCGCCTGGCCAATGCCAGCCGCCAGCTGCCCTGTGCGCTCGGGCAATGTGGGGCGCAGGAATGCAATCCGCTAGGCCTGATTCGCTGTCCGTGTAACCTGACGGCGGGCAGGGCAGCCAAGACGCAAGGTGCCAGCCGGCTGCCAGGCCCCCCTCCCACTTTTTCCCTCCTCCATCTCCCGAAAGCCTGCCCTGTCTCATCAATCCTTCCCGCTCCGCTGCCCAGCCCACATCTTGCCTCTTGCGTGTTCGGCCGGGTTGGTCGTGGAACTCTCCTCCAGGCTGCACTCTGGAGAGGGGCCCGGCAGTTGGGTTGTCAATCGGGACAAGACACGGTCTGCGTCTTGTCCCCTTTCCCTCCCCCCCCCCCCCCCCCTCTCCGCAATTTCCCCCCACCGTGATGCCGATTGCCCTGCTCCTCGCCCTGGCCCGAAAGAGCCCCAATGGCTGAGTCGCTCGGACGGTGACAATGCGTCTCCGAGCGGGGAAAGGAATAATAATGAGAGGGGAGGAAGGGGAGGGGTGCTCAAAGCTGGTCAAGCCGTCCACCATCCAAGGCCTCCGGTCGGTGGTGGAAATTGCGACCCAGGGTCTGGGGACTGGTTCCGGGGTTAGCGAGTTGCCAGCGCCCAGCGATTGGCCGCCGACACCTTCTAGAACCAATTGGGGAAGGCGATGGCCCCCGCGAACACGACAGTGTTTGGTCGGTCGCTGACATCTTAAAACGGCGGACGCTCCCGAAGCCTCATCGTCACTCGCAGCCATGTCACGCAGCCGCCATCGTCCTGTCAATCGATATCTTCGCATTCGAGCCCGTGAATGACCGCAGAGCGACACCGCAATAGCAAATGCTTTTCTCCAGGTCTTTCAAGTCGACGACCGCGAGTTCGCCTTCCGAAGTTGTTGTTCGCCGATCGTCGCTGAATCTGGGCCGTGAGTGAGGGGATTCGAAACATTGCGAGAAGGGAAAAACAAGATTTTTTTTTTTTTTTTTTTTAAAAAAAAAGGGGGGGAAAGGGAAAAAAAGTAAGAGAGAGAGGGAGAGAGAAGGAGAATGAAAGAGATGATGGAAGTTGCGACAACCAACCGTGTCTCGCCCCCGGCTGCCCGCCGAGGGCGTCGCGAAAAGCCATGGCCGGCCGAGAAGCAGAAGAAGCTTTTGCGGCTTTATGTTTGCACCCAGAGCGAGCGACTGCCGCTGGTGCGGATTCTGGAACTCTTGAAGGACGGAACGTTTGATCCGAGGTGCGCATCTCCGTCCCGCAATTGCGCCGATTGCCAGTCCCCGCGTGCGTGCGCAAAAGTCGCACTGACTGACTTGAGGCGGCGTCCAGGCAGCGTAACACGCACAAGCATCTGAAGAGCCTCCTTCCCGATCGCAGGATCGACGACTGGAGACCGAGAGATCTGGCCACCATGCTCATCCGTGTGCGCTTCTTGAGGTCGGTCCGGGAGGAACGGCGGATGAGGATTAGGAAGGTCCGTCGGCGGCTCGAGGTAGCACGATCACACGGTTTCTATGCAGACGAGTCGCCCGGCCTCCCTATGCACATCGACCAACCACACCCCGTGTATTTCGCCGAGACCCCCCGAACCATCAAGCAGCCCGATTCCCCCGAGTCAACACCACCGGGCATCAGCACCGACTCGTCAGCCACGTCCGACACGTATCTCAGAGACAAGTCTCCGTCACGAGCATCGTCAACTTCGCCATCCACCAAGTCCGCCAAGCGCAGATCATGGGCCTCAGTTCTCTCGAGTATCTCGTCCGGAATATCCAGCTTGGCGCGGTCCTCTTCGTCGGCGTCGTCCAAGGGCATCAACTTGAATGGCACCGGCCCCAACACGGCGCTCAGCAAGATGACCCGCGAAGAGTTTCTCGCCCATCTCCAGGAGAAGCCGCGGAAGGCGTTCAAAGGCACCACCAAACCGTCCACCGGTCTGTTCAAGCCAAAGTACTCCAACGTCAACCCCACGACCGAGGACTTGAACGCCGCCCTGGTCCGCATGTGCTGCTCTGCCTATGTCGGCTCCTCCCCCGGCTGCGTCCATGAACGGTTATCGAGAGCCATCGACGCCCAAAGGGTCGAAGGGCCCGATTTCCGCAACTTTACCATCACCGATGACGAGGCTAACATGGTGGACAAGTTTGGCAACTCGTTGCTTCACGTGGCTGCGCGATGGGGCGCGCGCGTCTCGCTTTTGCTGCTGATTATCAGGCACACCGATGATGTTCAAGTGGTCAACCACCGTGGAGAGACGTTTCTCCATGTCTACCACCCTCCGGAATACCCGCGCGTGCGGCCCGTCTCGTTCCTTAATCTCGTTCGGAGCTTGCGGTCTCGGGGGTACGATTTCTGCCACCGCGATGTCGACAAGCAGACCTTCCTGCACCACCTCGTCGCCAAGAAAGAATTCCCCATTGAGACTCTGTACTATGTCTTTAGGGAGGTTGGTCATGGGGCCGCTCGGTTCCTGGTCGCGAACAAGGCAGCCGATGGTGAGCGGCTGTGGCACAGCATCCGCCAAAACCTGGAGAAGACGGCCCCGAAGCTGCATCGCATCTTTGGCGACGAGGTCGAATTCATCCGGCGCTACCTTCCCGAGTTTTCCGAGTCCAACGCACCGTGCACCGGTGACACATCGACATGCGGATCCGACAGTCTGATCTCGCTTCACCCAGCCGACACCAGCATAGACCCCAACGACAGCAGCGCTCAGGCTGTGAGACGGACACCGCTGATGAAGCTGCTCCGCAGGGCTGCCTCGGGTAGGGGCCTTTCGGAGAAGGACCTGGGCGCCAAGTTGGAGAGCATGTTTGAAGTGGCCTCGAAGCAGTCGGATTTTGACGTCCACAGTTACTTGGGGAAGCGCGATACCGAGGGCAACACGGCCTTGCACTACGCGGCCGAGTTCGGTATCGTCACGGCGGTGCAGTTTCTGTGCGCCAAGGCCGCCAGCGTCAACGTGTTCAACAACTGCGGCAACACGCCGCTCCAGCTGGTCAAATACGCCATCCAGCGCACCGACGTCCGCTCCGACATCCACATGGAGGCGCGTTATCTCCGCTGCGCCGTTCTTTTGCTCGAGCAAGGGGCTTTCGACCAGAGCAAGCTCGTCAGCGAACGATCCATCATTTTTCCCTACGACGTATTTGACGGCAGCGAGCGTTCCATTAGCAACTTGGTCAAACAAGGAGTAGCCACCCACTGCAGGGGTCTTCACCTGCTGACCTCGTCGGTCAAGCACCACGCGCCTTACCTAGATGGACCCGAACAAGGCTTTCACCAACACAAGCCTGGCCCATCACAGCAGGCGTCATTGTCGTTCCAGACGTCGGTTCTCTAATGCAGGCTTGAGTTTCTCGTGTACAACCATCATATTTTCTTTGTTCAAGTGGCGGCGGTGCATGGAGCTATGGGGGGCTTTTCTTTTTTACATCCGAGTTTACGGACGAGGCGTTGAGAAGATCTGTCGGAGAGGCAGACTGTCAAGTCAAATATCCCTTTGGAGTTGCTCTATTGTTGGGAAGCGGGCGCCTCGGAATGGGTGGTTACTACGTGTTTGGCTATCTACTTTGCAGTATCTTCTTTAGGCGTCAACACATAGTAAAGCTGTCCTTCAACGACATGTGGATACGTTCTCGCTGTTCCGAATCCTGTACACGCCCCCGGCCCACGTACCCTCTCTTACAAGTCTCCTGAAGGGGTGCAATGGATCCGTGGCGCACGCGATATTTCCACTGCACATACATCATTCGATGTTCGTCCATCCTTTCCCCTCCTGGGCTAGCTCTTGACGGGTCCCAAACAAACGGAATGTGGGACAATCCTCGGCAGCTCATCCGGTGGACACTGGTGCTCATTTCCGTGTTTGGTATGGCCCGGTGGTGGGGGAGGGAGGGTGCCGACGGGCGTCGCCGGGAGCTGCGGAATCGGGGCTTTCGGCAGCCAGGGGAGCGCGCGAAAAGATCGTCACCAAAGCTTGCTGTTGTTTCCCCACAAATTGATCTCTCCTCCACGTGTTGGAGTGTACGTCTTCTGCAATCGGGCTGGCATCGGAAGCTGGCAGTGGCCGGCTGCAGCTTAACCTGCGTGGTGCCCAGAAGAGAGGCCCGCAAAGCGGGGTGACCGGGCCATTGGGTAGAAAAAGGAACTGGCCAATGATAAATCATGGACTACAGTCCGCGTTTTCAAACGCCCCTGCGTGTTTCCCTGTTGTCTATCCGGGCCTGGGGACACATTGCGCTCGGACGGTTTCCCGAGCTGACAGGTTCGGATGCAACTCGCTGTGGATATCGACTAGGGTTCAACCCCTTGTTGGTGACGCGAGGATCTTACCTTATACGCACCAAGCTTGCGAGGTCGCATCCAACATGTACAGGACGCTAGTGTAGTGGAGCTTGAAGAGTGGACTCTTGGCAGCGCCCCCAAAAGAAACCCAAGCAGTTCCCAAACACCAGAACCGCGGCCCCGAGGCAAAGGTTCCGATGATTCTCAGGGCAGGGGCTGACCAAAAGCTGTCAGATTGTCATGGCCTGCACAAGCTACTGGGCCCCCTCTCTCTCTTGGAGAGCTGCAAGGTATCCGTGTGGGTTACAGCACCGTTGTGAGTAGTGTAGATCCAAGCCGGGCCGTTGCGAGGGATCGTGATGCATTTCCGTTGGCCCTACGAACGTCATGTAGCCAGGGGCTAATTCCCCATAGTCCGGCAGGTGCCAGCAGGTGTGCCCCGACAACAATAGGTCTGCGTAAAATCAGGTATTGCCGCTTGACATTTTTCCTCGGAACGTTGACCGGAGAAAATACAGTGAAAAAGGCGCCATTTACACTTACTATGCTATCTACCTCGAATTTCTAACGTAGTAATTAGCTAGCCCACACTCTGCGCCCCATATGTACGGTACCTATCAGCACATTCGAGCAATGCGTTTATCACGTGTTTGTATATGTCCAGACGACCGCTTGTATGACTCGTTTTGGTCAAAGATGCGGGTTCAGGCCAATGGCGATCGTCCACCAGGTGGAGGGCATCGAGGACAGCGATCTTGGCTGTCAGCCCCAGAGTAACCCTCACGTATGAACACCAACCAAGGCTGCGAACCGGTTGGTCGGTTCACGTCACACGGATGCGAGATTCAGATGAGATTGTCCAATTGGGCTACATTTTGCCCATTGCACACCATTGGGCTGGGGCACCCGTGGGGACGGCTTAACTCTTCGTTGGCTCGGGACGTTGAAGCTAATGAGCATCCCGCGTTCCTGATGGCGGAATTACTCCACTTATTGAAGGTGTCCCAATGACAAACTTGCAAGTGTCATTGGCCACATCTCCTGAGTCGAAAACTCTGCCGAGTTGACTGGACTGGAAGTCTCCGGTTGGAAAGCCTCGAGGGATAGCCGAGTCCTTCTATGCGCATCAACGACTTACACTCTCCAAGAAGAACCCCACGGAAAATTGTAAGCGGAGATCTAACTCTTCAGCTCTTTCCCCTCTATTTGTGGCTTAAATTTCTTCTTTATCCCACAATACTCCAGGAGCCTGTCCCTCCATTCCATTTTCTCCGTCGTCATTATTGTTCTTGGTGGACCATCAAAAGCCGGAACCGTGACAGGAACCATGGACTTTCTGCCGAAGGTTCGCCCCTCCTGCCTCCGCGTGGGTCGGCTTCTCTGGACTCTCCAGTGCCTTGCGGGCGTGGCGTTATTCGCAGACAGCGGCAACGGATGGCCGGGCGAATTTCCAGGGGCTTTACATGAACTCCAACGGAGCCGGTATGTTGATGCGTCCAGTTACCACTTTCCGTTAACTTTCCCTCCTGATCTCAGACTTCTAGTTGAGACCGTGAACTGCGGGAGTGATTCGGTATTTGCACTCTCAAGCACCTTTGGGGGATGCTGCAGCATTGGAGGCAACTGTAATATCCTCACTGCCTGTTCCCGGGGCACTCCGACCAACAGAAGAGGCGGTACATGGACATGGTGAGTCCAATTTCGAGCCGCACACAGCGCAAGGCATTCGAGATATCAGGGGCTTTGGCTCACACAACATTCGCCTTTCACAGCAGCCCGGACCATGATTGCTATACTATAACTGTCTACGAAGCTTATCCATCGGCGACAGACAGCTAGATTGTGCACAACTGCGCCAATGCATGGTCGACTAGCACGATATATCGAACAATTCCTCCCTCAACCACAAGCCCCACGAGCGATTCCACCATTCTTCCCGACGCAACAGACTCTGCGGACAATGCCGCAGAGGAATCCGAGTCATCCTCGCGTTCCGAAGCGTGGATTGCCGGCGTTGTGATAGATACGCTCGCAGGTGTTGCGGTGATTGGCGCACTGGGTTTCTGGTTGGGAGCGCGGATGCCGAGGCCGGGAGGGGCGGTGGAATCAGAAGAGAGCAGGAGGGGATTTCAGCTCCTCTCCGGAAGGACTGGCTATGGCAGCTGAGGCAAAGAAAATATTCCGAGCAGTATTCCTTTTTACGACAACGCGCAGAACACCCAAAGCTCGAGCACGGAGTGTTGGTCTGGCAAACGGGGTTGAGATGGAGGGGAATACAGTGGATGTTCAGTCCGACATTGTGTACCAGGCCCCGACCGTGCCTACGTCTACCATGTATTATCATGCTAATCGCGGTCCTCAGAAGATGGACGGGATGTCACACGCCAAACTCGACGGCCAGGCAGTTCCACAAAGAAATATTGTCTAAGGTAGGGTAAGCGCCGTTATTGTTCGCTACCTTGGGTTAGGGCAGCCGTGTCCGGCCTTCGAGATCTACACCGACTACGTCACGGATAAGGCATCCCCGTCCCGGGGCCGGGCATACAGCCAGCCCGATTTTACGTTACGTCTCCCCTATTCGATGCCGCCTTGATGCCGACTGGGTGTGGAATACTAAACCCCTCCTTTCCATCTTCCCCTAAGAGCTCAGGGGTATATCGCTGAGGATTAAACAATTCCCCCGCTACAATCGGACTACATAACTGGATTCCGGCACAAGGCTCCTCGGATAGAGCCGAGCGGTGTTGCCGCTTTGAGCAATGGCGACGACTTCCCCCGGATTAGCCAGATTGCTGGCCCCAGGAAACAACTCTATAATCAGCACTCAACCCCCAGCGCGGTATTTAGGCTGCGGCTACGCCCAATTTCTCCCAATTGAAAACGCCAAGCCCTATTTATACCGCCATCATGTTACGACACTCAGAATCGTGGGGGAAAAGAAGAAATGGGGGAGGGCCCATGGCGGGGGGAATATCTTCTCGGGACGGCGTCTTCAATCTCGAGGTCCAGAAACAGAATTCTATCTTGTGCAGTGCAGATCACGGCTGAGGTTTGTCCTCTTCGTTTTCGTTTCCTGAACTCGGCTTTTCGAGAAGAACAAGAGTAATAAAAAAGAGCAAAGAAAAGAAAACCGCCACCATGTTCTTCTTCCTCCCGCTCCTCGCCACCCTCGCCAACGCGGCGACCATCTCGCCCCGGCAGAGCGCCACCCAAGTGGTGCGGCTCCAATCCATCGAGAACGTCGCGGTGCGCCCCAATGGCCAGATCCTGGCGACCAACATGAATAGCGCCAACCTGTACTCCATCGACCCGGTCGCCAAGACGTCGTCGACGGCCGTCGTGGTGTCGGGCGCGTCCGGACTCAGCGGCATCGGCGAGTATGCGCCCGATGTCTTCGCCGTCATCGGCGGCAAGGGCATCTACAAGGTGGACTTTTCGGGCGGGTCGCCGCGGGCGTCGCTGATCAAGACCATCACCGAGGCCAGCAACCTGAACGGGCTGTGCGCCTTTGACAACAGCAGCGTGCTGGTGGCGGACGCGGGCAAGGGCAACGTGTACAAGATGGATGTCAACACGGGCGAGTACGCGGTGGTGCTGCAGGACCCGACCATGGCGCCGACGGGCGGCATCCCGTTCGGCATCGACGGCATCAAGTACAAGGACGGCGTCGTGTGGTACACCAACATCTTCCGCAACAGCTTCCACAAGATCGCCGTCGACCCGGCCACGGCCAAGGCCACAGGCGCCGTGCAGACGCTGTGGACCAACCTGATGGGCGACGACCTGTGCTTCGGCCCCAACGGCAAGGTCTACGTCACGACCAACGGCAGGAACTCGCTCGTCGAGGTCGACCCGGCCGTGGGCAGGCCCACCACCGTCGGCACCATCACCGGGTCGACGTCGTGCGCGTTCGGCCGGACCGAGGCCGACCAGAACGTCGCATACGTCGGCGCGGGCCAGGGCGTGTTTGCCGTCACCATCAGCGTGTAAAGGGAGGCGTACGGTGTTGTGCAGGTTGGGAGACGAGCCGTACGCGTGCAGAAGACGCTAGGTTGGCCGGCGGAACCACCAAGTTTTATCATGCGCCGCCGAAGTACGTAGTCAACTCGAGAAACCATTCTTCTCAGTAAGGAGATATAAATATATATATATTTCATATATATTTATCTACATGCAAACGTCGTGTCGAGCATGATTATAATAAATTGGATCGTAATGTATATCTACACGCAAAGTTGTCTGTCGTCGACATATACCCAAGTGCAACTTGGTATCTGGGTAAGCTTGGTTCAAATCCCAAAGCAGCAAAAAAGAGAGAGAGAGAGAGAGAGAGAGCCAGAGAGCGAGAGAGCGCTCTTTCCGTGAATCCTCAAAATGGAAGGGCTGGGAATTGAACCCAGGACCTTTCGCATACACCTTAATCAGAACCCTGGGCTACTCGAGCAGAGAGAACCGTACAGGATGCTAAGCGAACGCTCTACCAACTGAGCTACACGCCCGTTGTCTTTGTTGGATGGTTGATTTGGATGGCACATATTGCGGTATTTCAGGGGGTTAGGACTGAGTCATTAGAGACAAGGGAAGGTGGGGTAAGGAGCGAGAAAATTTTGCTCTCGTTGAGCGCTGTTGTGGAGTCTAACAAAAGGAGAGCAGATCTGGAGTGTGGATTTAATCTTAAGGGTTGTGGAACTTCTTTCATCAAAGTTGGAGGGAGACAGCGGACGCGGCATTGGATAGTCAGTACTAATAGCTTTGGTAGATTAGGCCATCGTGGTCCGGTAGATTACTTAACCTTCTCCTTCTCTTCTCTTGAGTCTTGACATTCTTAGCAATAATGATGAATAACTGTTGTCGCAGTGTTTCATTTCCGGGCTCCTTTTCTATTATATCTCTATTTTGAGTTGCGACAAAGCACTTCGCCAGCTCGTGCCAACTCCTAGAGAGGGTGGTGGGAGGCACCTGCTCGGGGTTTGGATTTCTTGGGACTGCCAGCAAAGCCCCAAAGTCTCAGTACAATGTATAGTTGGATACGTGTGATCGTATGCAGTCGCTGTTGCCTGACCATGCGACCCAACCGTAGATCACTTATATACGGGATCGTCGCGGCGTCATGCGTTGATCCGTGGGGCGGCCGCTCGGTCAAGGATGTGACGACGTCTTTCACAACGGCTAGTGTAACCGACCCCATTTGAAAGTGTCTGCACCATAAAGTGAGGTAACACGTAAGATAAGCACCGAAGCGCAGAAAGATGGCACAGCTCCACGCTCGGATTACTCGGCTTCCCACTACGGTACACGTAGCAAGGAGTAGCACGGAGTTTGTGTAACCTGTCATCAGGAGTCGGAGAATATCTCACCTGGCCCGCTCCGGTATCATTTCTGGTTGGATGAGCCCTAGCGCTGGGGCCCTGGGGGGCTGGTTGGAGGGGACTAGAATCGAACTTGAGATGCCAATATTCCGCATCCAAGCGGCCCGGGCTGGGGGGGCGCAGTATTCTGGCGCGGATACCCGCAAGCAGAAACAAGATGATGTGTAGACTGCGGGTTGGGACGGGTTTCGTCTGAATCAGTCCATGTGCCACTGCATGCCCTGAACATCACTGGCCAGAGCAGAGGCCGACCCAGGTCGATCGGGGTTAGGGATCGCCCAGTAGGGTAGCTATTGTCTCGTCTACCACATAGGAGGATCGGTTGGCCCTGGTCGGCGAAAGCCGCCAGGCACCAAAATTGGATCTAGAAGCAAATCATCCTTGTCAAATGCCGGGCATCTCAGCCCTGCCAAGCCGCGCTTCTCTCTGGTGAAACTGTCCAGCCAGGCCTTGTGGTGGCGGAGCCGGATGATTCCGCGTCTGGCAACGCAAAGGGTTTTTGGGTGACTATGACTGCAGTACGGGGATGTTGTCATCACTGCGGGCTCGCTGACGACAGATGCCGTGGTTTGCATCATGGCCGCTACTTATCTGCCTCACCTTTTTGGCCGCCTACAATTGGTTTCTCCATCGTCCACCTTGAACGGGAAGACTCAAGTGGGGCGCATCACGGCCCTGCGCTCAGGGATCAACTAGTTGGGCTACGTCCGATTTATTTGATAGACAGACGAGCAAGCATGCGGGATCACAGTGCATCCCAGACGCCATGGTCGTCGGCCTGTCCCAGTTATCTGGTGCTCGAGGAGACGAGGTGTACGTGTGTCTTAGGGTTAATATTGGGGGAGTGATTCAGCGGAGGGTAATTCGGCCCCCACTGGCCGGGTCCTGCGGCTGATATCCTGCGGTGAATGGGGCCGACGCGGGGATGAGGCACAGCCCTTCTTTGCATGGAGTTTCGACGACACGGTTGGCCTCTTCTGGAGAAGCCGTTGGCTCGTCGAAAACGTGGCTGATTGGCCCGCCCCACGGGATTTGCCTCCGTGCACCTGCAACCAGAGCCCAACGCGGCCGTTAGCGTTGTCGGCGTGATTTTGTCATGGATGAGTAAATTTGGGGGTGTCATCGAAGGCCGGTTGGCGCAGGGCCCTACATAGGGGGTAAAAAAGG
The DNA here is from genome assembly GCF_045866475.1 of Madurella fahalii. Classification (NCBI taxonomy): domain Eukaryota; kingdom Fungi; phylum Ascomycota; class Sordariomycetes; order Sordariales; genus Madurella; species Madurella fahalii. The sequence continues at coordinate 4,167,339 of NW_027263976.1, forward strand.
TAGCCACTGGTCCAGAGCTCAGAGACCGGCCGATATGCACACAAACTTGGACCAACGAGCTCCGAAGGACCCGAGAGCTGAGCACGCCTCGGCCCGGCTCTGCGGCCGTGGAGCAGATCAGCTCCACCGCCCAGTTCATGGAGGCAGGGCGGGGCGGGTCTGGGGGCCCAAAACGTTTCGGGGTGTTGCCGCAAACCTTGTTGGACTACTGCGTCAGATGTGAAAACGCGATCTGAAATCGGTGGCAACCGGCGGCGTCGACGGGAGGATCGGGGGCTGGTGCACATTCGGCCGCCCGGCGGCGTCAGCGAAGCCACGCCAAAATAGAAACTTCCTGGACGACGGCCGAAATGCACATGGGGCCGGTTGGACGACGGCTACTGAGGGAAGACTAGGGGTAGCTTCATATTATCGCTCTGGTGATCCAGTAAGTATTATGGCCCGCAGGATCGGACCAGCCCGCCTAGCGTTTTGGTTTTGATTTGCACTGCCCACTGGTGATAGTGGACCTCGCCGTATCTAGTACATGTCCCAGTTGGTAAGCACGGGCAAGTCGATGGCTGAGATGGGATGTGTGCGCTGTGGTGAACCTGGTGTATAGAACAAAGTATCTACTACTGGTACTATCTCTAACTGTGGAATGTGGGAGATACGCTAAGTACAAGAAAAAACAAGTATGAAAAACACAATGCAGACCCTCTGATTTGTCCCAACCCCTGATGCAGCAGTGATGCTGGTTCCGAATCTATCTGTCTAATATTGCCGTTGTGCTCATTCGTATATGCAAGTCGAAATCGGAAAAACAAGGAATGCCGTAGTAAAAGAGATATGGATCGCCGAAACCAGTCGTGCTGTCTATGCCAGTGCGCTCAACGCATAAATCTAATGATGAAATCATGGTACGGGTGCTCTAGCAGCCGAAGTCAGTGAGTCGCGTCCGAAAGCGGCATGGGGAGCTCAGCATGTTCATACCATTCGAGGTGGTGATGGTGCTCCGGGGCTTAGATCTCCTCTGCGGTTATGCCGCGGATTTGCCTCGACTGCTGGCATCCCAACCACTAAGCCGTGATTGGGACCAGAGGAAGGGTGGGAATGAGGGCTTATAGGTTGACATATTCGTATAATCTCCGGCAGTCCTCGCAGTAGTCGTAGCTGATGACCTCGTGGACCTGGTCGTGAGCACTATCGAAGCGGCATGAACCGTAGATGTGGCGTGTGTAGACGGAGCACGAGTACGGGACTCTGGTCGGTTTACTGCGGCAGTGGCAGGCGTATACGGTGCGCTCCCAACTGCACATGCTGGACGGGATATCACTGGATGATGGAATGGAACTAGGGCGCTAAGAGGGCGGAAAACTGGTTCAGAGGACTAGATGTCGGTATGGTAAGATGTGAGTGATGAGGTAGCAGTGCGGTACGGAAGACTCCCTAGAAGCTGCTGACGACTGGATGGTTGATTTGGATGCTCGGTCGATGTTGTGCGTTGAGACGAAGCACAAGTGGTCAACAGAGAGCGATCATCCTTTTATAAGTATAAACAGGAGAAGGCATACCAACGGCCTCCTGGAGCGGCGAGGACGTCGATGCCACAGAGAATACAGGTCGAGGATGGAGAAAGGAGGCGAGCAAAGTACAGGGCTTGACTTACACGGCACTGTGGATGCGGCGCCGCATTCGCCTAGCCGTGCCTGCAGCAGATGCTGGAACCAGGGCGTCGGGACGGGGCCGAGTCTGCCTCGAAACCCCCTGACTCCATGACAGCAGATGCCGGTGGAGGGGCGGTGCGGGTTGTTGGCTTTTAGGGGAATGTTGCCAGGTGCCAACCGATGGTTGACTTTTGGAGGCTGTCCGCAGGACGCTGCCGCGGGCTTGCCGGCCAGGTATTGTACAGTAGGGTAGGTAGATGCGGCGGCGGCGCCCAGCAGTTGGGGACTGCAAGCGTGTAAGGTAGGGGATTAGCCGCCGAGCCCCTTGTCGTCCACCGTAGCGGCCGCTGATTGGCCCTGCACGTTGGTGGAGGACGCATTGCGCAATTCGAGAAGCTGGGCGGAGTATGTAGGGTCAGACGCTAAAGACGGGACGAACAGGCTGGTTAGCGGCCCGCTAAAAGGTCAGCTAACACTCGGAAATCTGCAGAACACACAGCGCTCGTCAGTGGCAGACTCCTGGGTGTCTTCCCCGGTCACCAACCAACATTACCAATAAACAATCATGGCTTGCATGTTGGAGTCTTGGTTTTCCCCTGCCGTAATTCTGCTCCAGGCGGCTGCGTATGGCCCCAACGAGCCGGTGCTATTGCAGAGGTAGCAGCCAAGGCGCCTGCCTACCTAAAGGTACCTAAGGTACCTTACACAGCGCAGCCACCAGGTAGACTGCCTGGTCATTGATTGATGTTGTTACTTATCCCTTGACCTTGAAAGTGCTTCTCCATGACGTGCCGGACTCTGGCTCGACCAATCGCCTGGCCCCAATGCACATAACCTGCCTACCTACCTTACCTCGCCGTGAAGGACTCATCACCCGCCTTCACCGACATCGGTCTAACCTAGGTGTGGTTGTGCTAATTAACAAATAGAGATCTTGTGAGACCTATCCGGCCGCTACTTTCCCGTGGATCCTATTCAATCGTCACTTACAACGAGACAATGATTGTTTTCTAATTACTCGGTTGCCTTACTCCTTACCTTAGGCGGGCGTCGAAACATCACCATGTCTGAGAGCCATGCGCCAGGGCTCTCTGATACCGTGTCCCCATCTATGAAACCTTTCGAGCAAGGCATTCGGAGGTGACCGATGCAAGTTGGGGATGACGCCAAGTGATGAATCTTGTGACTGGCTTGTCCGGCTCAGTGGCTCCCCATCAAGGCCCGCTCGATGGAGTCACCGAGACGGGACTGGGACGGTAGGTAGTCAGACAGGTTGCGCTGCCTCAACTGTAGAAACCTGGTACTGTACCTATTCAATCATACCGTTGGTGCCTCCTGCGGGCATCTGCAAATTGGTCGGTTGATCGCTTTGACTCGACCCGTCGCCCTGCGTCTCTGCCCGGTTTTCATCAAGGCCTCCGATATGAGATTTGAGCTATGTTTCCCTTCCAATCCGGACATGGAACAAGGGCACTAGCCTGGGTCGCCGTTCTGGCCGCAGGAGATGGCCGAGACATGTACGCCAATCGATGATGTGGCTGTGTGCCTCGAGCACCCTCCGTCCACGCCGGGTTGTCTGCGGCGTTGCACCGTTTTGCGTCGGACCAGAAATAACGTGGGTGAACCAACAACTGCTCAGCGATTGTCCCATGCAACTGGGAAGGAAAAGGGGTGGAAGGAAAATAGGAGAAGAAAAAAAGGTTTACGTCGTGAGATGGCAGCTATGACTAATTAAGATAGCCCGGCTTATTGGGCTGTGGTGTTGTTGGCTCTCTTCAGCGGCCGACATTCAACAGTCAATAATCCAATGGCAGTGGACGGCAGTGGATGGCACTGGATTGGCCAGTTACCGCCTAGGCATACTAATAATCGGATGCAGGGTGAACAGCGAACTGCCGGTGGCTTGCAGCGGGGAACAAGTGGGGTGAGGGGGAAAAGGGGAGTGTCCCAGTTTGCACAGCGTAATCGTGAATGGCCAGCGGCGTCCTTGACACTTCTCGCCCACCCCCGTGTGCATCCTCCTAAAGAGGAAAATGTGGGCTTTGACCAGGCACGTCGGGTAGCTTCTAGAACCTCAGAAGCCCGTAACCCTCTACAACCCTGGCCATGGTTGGTAATTACCCCCCCACCAAAGCCGGAATCTGGCTAAACCGCCATCAGATGGCTCTGATTCCCTGGATAATCTTGTCCTCTCGTGGCGTTCGGTTCCGGGAGGGACACTGCATGAGACTGTGTCTCGGGTACTGTCTGGGCGGGGTGCGAAGGGCAAGAGTAATATCAGGTACCTGAATCGAGATGACGGCAAATGAACCGCAACGTGTTATCCCGGAAACGCGTTCGCGCCGGCACGGTATTTTTACGACCGGCTAGCTCATCATGGGGGGTTTGGGTCTCAGGTCTGCGGGTGCGACCACTTCTAGCGCAGTCATCACCGATTACCTGAACCAGCCCCTTTCTGGTACTGCGGTCGTCTTGAAGTTACCTTGGACAGGAGTCGAGTCTCGACATCAAACCGACCGAGCCAAACTTCATTTAAACCTGCCAATCTCGTACTACCTTACTTACCATGCCTCGCCCTCATCTTCTCACCCTCCTCTCCACCCTTCTCCTGACACCGGCGGCCCGGTCGCAGGCCCTCCGGTGTCAATGGGCCTCGTTGCGCAGCGCCACAGACATCTTCATCGAATCCCAAGCCGCGGGCACGCGCTCAGACCCCATCTTCTCCTCGCCCGACCTCCAATACACGCAAAACGGCGAGCCCCTGACCATCAACTCGTCCAGCAGCCTCCTGTCCAGCCCGCTCACCGTGCAGCACTCGCACACGCTCATCGACCAGGACGCCTGCGCAAGCTTCACCAAGCTGATCCTCGCGCGGCCCGAGAACGAGGCGGAGAAGCTGCTGCTGGGGGCGCAGATCCACTTCAACATGAGCACCACGGACGCGCGTCTGACGCGGGTGCAGAGGATGGACGTGGTGTACGTGGGGGAGGGGGACTGGCAGATGGACAACTTCACGGCCGCGCTGGCCCACGTCGAGGGCGAGGACTGGGGCGCCATCAGCCGGGCCGCGCAGGACACGCGCGAGTCCCTGGAGGGGGTGGCTGCGGCGTACCTCGATCTGCTTGGGGGCACCGCGGGTGGCGCTGCCGGGGCGGGAGGGAACGGCACTGCGGGGGCCGGAGTGGTGGCGGTCCCCTGGGGCCGACCCTGCGCGAGGCTCGAGGGGAGCGTGTACACGGCCGGCGGGGAGAGCTGCGTCGAAGGGCTGAGCCTACCGCCGGAAGGCGGAGAGGGTATCACGGAGAGGAGGTACGTTATTGATGCCTCGGTCGGTTCGGTGAGCGTGATTGCGAAGGATGGGAGCCTCGGCGGCGCGCCGGCCGTGTTCGAGTTGAGGGTCGTACAGGGCGAATTGAGATATGTGCATCAGTTTGCGGCTACCAGAGGCGCCAATTCTGGTTGAAGAGGGCGTTGCCTGCCGCCTGGGGTACCTGTACCTATTTAGTGGTGTAGATGCAATCTACAGATTTGGTCGCGCAAATCACAGCCGCCCTGAGTCGTGCTTGTTTGTTGCCTCGGTGAACGCACCCCACCCTGAACAATGAACGAAGCCTCCAACATCCCGAGAGACCAATTCCACCGTCATATCACACTGCCTCAACGCCATAGACGTTATCACAAGACGAGTGTTGCACCCAGAGCGGCGCCCGCGATTTGAGGATGTACGAGGGAGCCCGGACGACCCCTGGTCGCATAACCGGCCGCTTGGGGGGGGGGTTTTGCCTCAGCACTTGGCTTCGCATCGAGTAGCAAAATGCTGTTGTGGCTAAATTGGAGGCCCAATAGGCATTCAGGAAGGTTGATTGATTGAGTTGTGAATGACATTCGCTAGTCTATGACTCCAGTAGAGAATTCTGCCGTAATAGTCCTCCCTACCCGGGGTAACCTGCTAAGTGTGTCTTGCGACGACGGTCTTTCTCTGTAGAACGCTGTGAAGTTAAGGCATAAAACGATAGGGAAAATAAAAGATGAACAAAATATCAAAAAATCAAAAATCAAAAATCAAAACATGTTGGTGGTGGAAAGTTCGACATCATGGATGGATGCGATTGCCATTTCTGGCCAACCCGAAGCACTTGAGAGATCCCGCCAGCCCACTCATTCCCAAGACCCTCCGAAACCGCTCCATGTCGATGCCATCCAGGGCGGGATAGACGGTCGGCCGCGGCAGCTCTCCCGTTCTAGGGTCGATTCCTCCGTGCTCGGCGGCGAACGAGTGCATTTCCTTGCGCAGCGTTTTAATGGCCTCCGAGCCCGATGTTGCCTCGCCGGGAGACAGATGGGACAAGTGGTGGTAAACAGCACCGAGCCCGGCTGCCCACATACTGCGAATGTGGGCTTTATCGGACGCGCGGTGGAAATGCGGGCTGAGCGTCCGGATCTGAAGAACTCGGACGGGTTTCTGGAGGGGCTGTGGCGTCTTTCTGGCACCGTTGATATTACCCCTGTGGCTGGGTGTGCCGTAAGCCACGCCGTTCTGCTTCCCCGAAGAGACGCAGTGTCCCGACCGCTCCAGGAGGTCGGTAAAATGAAACGGCTCGATGGCATAGCCGGCTGCCATCCTCAGCTTGCTCGCCAGCTCCATAGTCATGGCATGCTCACCCGCGTTCCCGGTCGACACCAGGCCGGCCCCTTCCCCGGTTTTGTTGGTCGGCACCCTGCCCGTATCCATGCGGCTGCATTCCGCCCCCACGGACACGAGCAGCTTATTGAGCCATGAATTGACAATTCTCGAGCATCTGCCCTCGCGGACAAAGACGAGCTGGCCGCCCTGGAACTTTGGTTTCGACGACCAGCGGAGCCGGACCATGGTATGTTCCAGCTCCGGAGGCTGAGACAAGGCGAGCCCGGCGGCAAAAGCCCTGCAGTACTCGTTTACCGAATTAGGGTAAAAGTTGTCAGCGTCGATAAAGCCAACGTAGCGGCGCTCGGGAAAGAACGCAGCTGCAATGGCAATTCCAAGGAGCATGCCCTCACCCTTGCCGTTGCGGATCGTCCCATCGACCGGGTCGACCAGCTCGGGCATTCCGGCCTCTTTGAACGCAGCGGCCGCTCCAATGTCCTTCTGGTGGACGGCCAGGATCTGTCTCGGGGAACCGTCAAAAGTCTTGAGCATTTCTACCTGCTGCACGTATCGGTCATGGACCCTCCGCTCACAGTTAGAGGCCAGGATAACTAGGCAAGACGCTGGAATCGCCGTAATAACGTGCTTGATGACCTCGACTTCCTCGTTCTTGCAGGGGACGATAATGACCATTTGTTCCAGCACACGGTGAAGGAGCTCTCGCGGACAGCACACAGTCTCACCCGCCTCACTCTCGCCCTTATTATTCTGGGCCCTCTCGGCTCGGCCTCTCGCCGGCGCACGGCGCTCCAATGAGGCGGCCAGCGAGTCGCCGTCGCCACGCGCGGATCCCCCGGCATCCAGCTCCACCACGCGGATTTCCTCATGAATGTGCAGGCGCCCGAAGTCGCGGCTTCTGCAGGGCTTGGTCAGCCGCACGGCGCCGTCAGACGGTAGTGGAGGCGACGTGTCCCTAATGCATGTCTTGATACCGGCGTCTTGGGCGGTCCAGGCAAATGGCACAGACATGTTTTTTTTGGGGAGGCCGGATTGGGATGTACTAGCTCGGCAGTTGAGACAGCTTTTACTGGGTGAGTGCATTGCCTTGCAATTGCTCCGTTCCAGGCGCTCCCGGTATTATTATAGGAAAACATCGGCATCAACTCCAGCCGCGCTGCGGCTCCCGGCTTCTGGCTCCTCCTCTGGTTGGGACATGTGCCCAAAGAGACCGGACAAGACTGTTTGCGGCCTGCGTGTTTGCGGCACAATGGGGTGGTGGGAGCCGTCCAAAAGTCAAGCTTGGCCCAAGGCGGGATGGGCCGTCGTACAAGTCCAGGGAAGTTTGGCCAGGAAAACCAGCGTGGTCTGCGCCATCTCACCCTCGTACCTAGTCATGCGCTGTGTACATCTTGACCCGCGGCCGTGGTACCGTACGCTATCACGACAATCCCCGTGCGCAAAATTGCTAATTTCCTCGGGTAGCAGTCCTGATTGGCAAAAGCGTGCCAGACTTGCAATTTCCAGCCTGACCAAGCTTATTCCGCTTTTGTCAGGGCTGGCGAGCCAACCGTCTCCGTCACACCCGGGGCTGTGGGTGTGTGCGCGCGCGCCTGCGTTCGTGGAACCGCTATCGGTCATCACTTATACAACAGTTACCTATATGCATCCCCAGTCACATCCACGGCAGGCCCGCTATTCCCGTCGCCAAGGATGACGTGATCAGCTGCCCGCTTCATCGCAACTGATAAGTCAGTTCCGGACTGAGGACTCGTCAAAAGTTGCCCGGCTGCTGAGGCAAAACCCACCACGTTCCACGCTCCCGAGTTAACATGGAAGTACCCCTTGGTAGATCGAGGAGTACGGCCCAAGTCTGCAGCCGGCTGCGAAAACCGGATTATCATGGATCCCGACCACAAGTGTTGTGGCCCGGGTGTGGTCTAAGAACTAAACGCTCTTTGATTCCCTGTCTAATGCCGAAATTGTACGAGGTTGGATCGTCCAGTAAATTGGGGAATTGTCTATGTAATTCCTGGTTCCTCTTAGATAAGATTTATAAGTTCTGCATTGTGATGGATCCTTTTGCTGTTGTCTTACGCGTCAAGTACCACTTGGGGACCCCTGATCAACGAATATACCCATTCCTACACCTTTGCCATCCCCTAATTACAACCAAACCGAAACACGCCCACAATGATACAGTAATCTAACTCTTCTCCCTAGCCCCACCTCCCAACACCCATGCATACGGCCACGTGATTGTACGCGCCAACCGCTGGATCATCCCCGTCGACCCATAACCCGTTGTGCATCAGGCAGATAGGGAGGGCGAATGCAAGACGAGAATCCATCATCTAAGCCGGCCCGATGTCTATAGTCACCGGCACCGTATCTAAAGGAACCTGCCATCCAAGCCGTGTCTGCGCCAACCCCGGTGTAGTGACGGTGAACTTGCCCGTACCGGCCGTTGTCTCCAGCCATACCACTGATGACGCTGCTTTGGGGCCTCTTTCCAGCTGCGACAGTGTCAGGGACACGGCTCTATCGGCCGCACGGTAGGTGAAGTCCAAAATGACACCTGCGTCAATAGTCACCAATAACCCCAACGGGCCCACAAATGCCCTCCTGCGGAAAGCGTCTTGCGTGTAGACCGTGCTTACGCCACCCGTCGTGGTGAGATTGCCTCCGTAGACTAACAGCCCATCCGCCTCAACGTCCTCGACCAGATAGGTTCCCGACCCGAGAGCGAGCCCCACAAAGCCAGGCCCGTAGTCGCCGCTGTATCCATCCCATCGGAGCGTGTCCGGCCACGAGTGGAATGATGCCGAGGCGAATCCCTCTTGGTTGATGTTGGATAGGGCTCCCGTCATGCCGCCGTAGCCGACTCGGAGGAGGTAGCTGTCGCTCGGGTCGCTGCGGAAAGCTGACAGAAGAACAAGCGCGTTTAGAGCAGATCCGTAATGGTGGATCTGCCGCTCGATGCGCCGGAGTTTCCCTCCGTACACGTTATCCCAGTACCGGCGGGCATTTCCGTTCCACCCCCAGTGAGGGACCGTTGGGTCGTAGCCGAGAACCGTATTGAGTGTTTTGGTCGCTGTTGCGTTGTAGCCGAAATATCTGGAACATTTGTAAGCGGAACAAGAGCAATTGAATTCAGACTCCGGGGACGAATGATTTACCTTGACCAGTAATAGACTCCCTCCTGTCCTGTCGAATCCCACGCCATCTCACTCCCAAACGGTACGGCCGCCGCATCCCAACGCCGCGCTCGCGCGCGCATACTTGCCTCAAAGGCAGTCACCTGGGTAGCACACCCCTCGCGCTTGAGATCGGCCAGAATTTCGCCAAAGACCGTCTCGCCCATCAACCCTTCGTGTGAATAACCCACGTTTCCCGTCATGCACTTCATCACAGTCTCATAGGCCTGGTCAAGATACCACTCCCACGTTCGCCGCGCCAGCAGGTCCGGATACGCGCGGCCCGCTCGATACAGCGCCCAGTACGCCGCCGCTACGTGGACATAGTTATAGGCGCGGTCCGTAGCATATGCGTGCGATCTGTCCCATGACATCCAAGTGTTCCTGCCCAACAATATCAGCCATGCGTTTCTCTTAAAGGTGGTTTTGGGATAGGGTTCGCGAGGGAGCGATTTATCTCGAAAGTCTTTTTTTTTTTCATTTTTTTTTTCTTTTGTTTTCGCTTGGCTCCGAAAACAACCGAAAAGGGTGGGAAAGAGCTCACGTATGACGTACCAGTCGAATGCACGATTATAGCTGAAGCCCGGGACCAACGATGGCTGGTAGAAAAACAGACTCTTGCGTACCGTGAAGTCGTTGTTCTGAAGTTTACCCCAGAGGACACCGTCGACGAATTGCTCGAGCCGGGCTACCTCGTCCGCATGGGGTTGTACGGCTTGTTTCATGGCCGCGGCGAGGAAGGAACCAGCGCCGCCTTCATCGCTCAGCCCGGCGATCCAGACGCGGTTGTCCTGTGTAACGATAGATCGGCTCTCGTAGTCGTAGCTCATGACGGAAGGGGCTCGGCCGAAGGGGTCGGATGTGTCGTTGTACCATTGTTTGGTCGTGAGAAATTGGCCGAGGTCTGCTACCGCCTCGTTGGCCGGCTTTGTGACCCAATAGTGGATTGTCTGCACCCGCCCGTCTGAGTATGCTATGGAGAGTCTGGCTCGGCCCCATGCACGGCCGTCTGGGACAACTTGGTATAAACCGTCGGCTGCATCAGTCACTTGCAGCGCTGTAGGCGGGTTCACGCTCATCGAGGTCACCGACAAATTCGTAGGAAGTCGGATTGAGAGCTGGGCCACGGAACCGCGAGGCACAATGTAACCAGGCACGCCGACAACGACGGGGGTGCCGGTGCTTAGGAGAGTCTTGTCAATATGTCGAACGCCGCCTTTGACCAATGAGAACCGGACGCCGGCCGTAAAAGACTGCCCCGGTTGTAGCACTCGTGAGGTCGGCGGATTCCAAGGCTCACTAGAAGCCCACTCTTTCGTCGCCCATGCCTTGCTGAACACCTGCCATTCGTAATAGCCTTCGAATGTCTGGCTGCCATACCCCGTGTCAGAGTAGCTTGTCTCTGCAAGGTTGCGCCAAGCCTCAAAAGGCGTGTCGCCGAGTGGCGTGACGACCAGGGCGGCGCCGACACCACGGACAGGCACTACACGGATATAGCCTCCGTGCATCCCGACGTAAGGGTCGGCGAGGGAGCATTTCTGTTGGATCTGCTCGGCGGTTCGACCGGTAAGAATGCTGTTGAATACGGCTGGCAAGCCGAGACTGCCAATCTCCACGGCCACCTTCCCGCTGTTGGTGAGAGTGAATCGTAACCCTAGATCGCCACCCACGTCGATCCACTCTCTAGTTATGTTCAAGGGTAACGATGTCGGCAAGCTCGGTGCCAAATTCGCAGCCGACAAAGCATCAGTTTGCAATGACGTGACCGGCTTGCGCGCCGTTGCCGAGTTGACATCAACCCAGTCTATCGTGTTGAGCTCGCGGTAGCGGAGAGTCAGATCGCCCCAATGATACTGCCCATTTCGAGCTCTCCGCGAGAGATAATCTAGGGGCAGGAAGTCGAACGTGCTGTCCGCTGGTCTCAGCGAGGCGAGTGTCTGGGCATCGCGTAGTATTTGCACATCAAAGTTCTTGATGCTGCGGTTAACATGCCCGTTTCCGACTCCTAGATTATCTTGCCCGACAGCTAACCAAGGAATGGAGAGTGCCAGGAGCAGGAGCCGTGTTGCCGGAATCATCGTGGTTGCTGGGATCCGTTTGTCCGGCGCGAAGAGGGGAGCCTGCGTCTTGTGTATATAATCAGCCTTACCCTACTCACCCGCGGCTGCTTTAAGCCACCAAAGAAAAGGCACAAATTGAACCGCCCAGCCGGAAAGGTTGACCAGGAGTTGGCAACACAATACAAATCCTGCGAGGAACAAATCATACGGGTACGCCGGCGACCTAGCAGTACACCTCGCCCTCTCGGAAAAATCCCGCTACTATACCCCACGAGCCGCCTACCTCTATATACCCTACTCTGACGGAGAATTTCCGCCATGCCCTGCATTCTCGGTGCTCTCTCGCACTTCGGCGGGGGTGGTTTGAAATTTCCTCCAATGAGTTACCGGCTAAAAACCACAGTTGATCAGCGCCCGTCCATGCCGGGTTAACCCATTTCCTGGTAATAATGTATCAGCAACACAACATGTGGCGAGTTCAAAAAGGGGTAGAAGCGCCCTACGTATCTCGCTCTTCGACGACTTGCCTAGGTTGTGCTTCATAAATCAGCTCAGCATGTACGTTTACATTGTCTTGGCCGCTCTGGCCTTCCTAGACACGGTCGACTGTCAGAACAAAATTGGTTTCGGACCGTACTTCTCTACTGGTCCGATAAAAGGGGACGCATGGATTCGAGAATCAATGACAACTTTGGTGCTTCCCCCTGTACCGAGTCCACAGAAGGATAGACTGGCACTTTGGGCGGGAATGGGTACAACAAGCAAGGATCTTATCCAGGCTCTCGCAGTCTCCTTCTCGAATCCAGGAGCGTGAGTGGAGAGTCCAGTGTAGTGTGGTTGCATGTTTGAATGTATTGACATATTCGCAGAAACTGTGGTGCCAGTATGGGACAATGGTGCATCTGGGCTAGCACGCTACAGAGTGAGCCGGTCGACGAACTGCCAAGGCTGGAACTGGGCGTTCAGTGCTAACATGCTGTTCAGGGTATCAACTCTACGGACGACAATTGCCAGCTTCGCCGGGCACTCATATGACCATGCATTGTTAGTTTCCCTCGGGTGCCTGCATCCTCGATTGAGTAGGGACTTACCCGCCGTTCAGATAAATACAACGACACTACACAACAGTACGACCAGACTGTCACTGTGAACGGTACGATAGTGTCCGTCTTGTCCACAAAATCCGGCTTCGCAGACGGCTGGGGCACTGCCGTGGAATGCCAGGATTGGGCGTGCCAGGGAACTGTGGTCGCACACCGTAGGCGTCCCTATCAGCTGTACGTCTATGACACGAAATTAATTTCAGTTGTTAGAATACTTGGCGACCACCATCATCCTCAATACTGCGGATCCCTCGTTTGGGAGAACGGTGGTAATAAACGAAGCAGACGCTTCAAGCTTCGAAACAACGGACTCGGGCAAAACGTGGAAGGTCTCAACGATTAACATCCATGCACACACCTTCAATCTCTGAGTGGAGCTAGAGTTCGCGGACGACCTACCTGAGCCGCGAGACCCACGCTCGTTCTTAACAAACTGTACACGACAAATTTGTCTCTGTACCTCGCGTGGTACAGCGGAGTGCTTCACATGTCAGCGTCGTCATTTCGGGTCAATTACGGCCTTAACAATCCTCTCTATAGGTACGGCCTGTCACGCTGAAAAGATCCAACCACCGACATGTTGAAGAGTCCCTGGGTCCAACTCACGGTGTCCATGGGTCTTGAGGGGCTCTGCTTTACTGGGTTAGCGCAGATTGTAAAACTCATGCCCAGCAATTGTTTACGCTTCCACTAAGGATGTTAAATACGAACGTGGCGCGTTGACCGCGTCTTTTGCAGGGCCTGCATGGGCCCAGTCCAGTTCAGCTTAGGACTAACCGGGAATTTTGCCAGGAAAGGAATAGGAGAGAGTTATCCATGCGCATAACAACCCAACGTAAGGTTTTTGGCACAGTCTTCCAATTCCGTCACCTTGTGATGACCCAGTTCATTGGCCATACTTACCAATGCCGATGTTAGCCTCAATCAGGCTGCGCTCAGTTATCTAGCTTCCAACTTGTTTTCTGGCCATAAGTGACGCAGCTAGGCGGCTGTGCCTCCATCTGCAGTCAGCATCACGGGGCTAATGCTTCTATCAGCCTCGTGATCCTTCTCCTCGCATTCACAATCCGCGGTACACCGGTCGGCTCAGTAGACCGCCATTTCAGCCTCCCGTAAACGTAGTAGTATCCGTACGGCCGGTTCGAGGTTACGACGCAAACCGCTCCCGGTAACTTGGAACGCATGAATCAGAGTCTGACTGGAAGTTTCGGCGTTGAGCTATGAACTTTTGGACATGGGGTGTTATTAGCAAAGTTAGCGTTGATGTACCAGTGAGTACCATTCGAAAGGCTCATGGGAGAAGTCACTCGAGGGATGATTCTCATCAAGAACCAAACACGGAACTAAAATATTTTATCCAAGCGGCACAGTCGAGTCATCGGTTAGCTCCAAGGATACGTTATCGCAGCCAGTATTCAGGTCCGAGACAGTCGAGTCAGCTAAAGGGTTGTAGTTAGATGCCACTACAGCGCTTCAAGCTTCCCCCTATCATGATATTACCCCCACCATTGACGTTCATTCCTGTCACTGGCAATATAAACATGCATGGTATCACAGTGCTTGGAGAGTAATATATGGAATAAAGAATAAGAAACGTTGTCATGACAATCATTTCGTCATTGCTAGTAGCGCTGCGGAGTGAATGGTAGATAACAGGTTTTCCTATTGGGGGTGGTAGCTTCGGTAACCGCCCATCAAGACCACTTCTGTGCAGCAAACCCAGCCACGAAGGCCTCCAAATCTTCAAGTAATACTCTCGGCTGTTCCAGTGCAGCAAAGTGGCCGCCCACCGAGTGGTCCCTCCAAAACACCAGGTTCTCCGACGCCTCAACCCACTTCCTCGGCACAAGGGCAATCTCAAACGGAAAATAGGAGATTCCCAGCACCTTGGGTTCCTGTATGCGGTACTCTGGGCCGAAAAAGACCTTAAATGACTCACCCGGTGGCGGGACCAATTCTCGGTAGGCATAGAGAGATGTGTGGCCCCGTCCAGTGAGCCAGTACAGGCTGACGCTGGCCAGAACCTCGTCCATCAGCCGCCTCGAGCACTTCCCGCCATCGGCCAACTCCCCGTCCTCGAGGAACGACCTCGGATCCGTCCAGTCCAGAAACTTCTCGGCCACCCACGCCAGTAGCGCCAGGGGGCTCGAGCCCAACACGAGCCCCGCCGTCGCCGGCCGCGTGGAATGCATCATCGCGTACGCGATCGCATTCGACCTGAACCACTCCGTCCTCTGCAGTCCCTTCTTCTCCGTTTCGTTCGTGTCCTTGAGAACGTCGGCCCCCTCCGGCGGCGTCAGCGGGATGAAGTTCAGCAACGCCCCCTTGCACCCATCGAACCGGGCCGTCATGATCCGCCCCACGTAGGAGCCTATATCCCCGCCCTGGACGACGTACTGCTTCAGCCCCAACGCGCTCGTCATGAGGTGGTCCATCGCGTGCGCGACATCGGTCATGCCGTAGTGCTGATCGCCCGGGAACGCGTCCGAGAAAGCGAAGCCGGGCAGGGACGGGACGATCAAGTGGTAAGGGAGGGAGGACGGGTCTGGGTATGTTGACAAAATATGTTTGAGAAGCGGGAGGAACTCGAGCGGGGAGCCGGGCCATCCGTGCATGAGGAGGACGGGGGTGGCGGAGGGGTTGGAGGAGAAGAGGGCGAGGAAGTGGATGTTGATTTCATGGCTGGTGTTGGGGAGGGGAACGGGGGCTGTGAAGTTGGGGAGAGCGTTGATCTGTCCCTCGCGAGATCGCCTGGGACAGTCAGCGAGGCGGCCAGGAACCTGGGCAGCGCGGACTGCTCTAGTTACCAGTTAAACTCGGTCTCCCAGACACGTTGTGCTTCGACCAGCCACGCGCGGCGGAGGCCCAGCTTGCGACTGCCGTCGGGGAGCGCGTTCTCGTAGCATGCACTTGGGACTTTCGAATGGGTAATGAGCGTCTTCAACCGCTCGATCTCGGCATCTGGGATGTTGACCGTAAATGGTGATACAATATCCTTCCGGGCGGTGCCAGGAAGGATGCCAAATTTGCTCAAGTCCATTATTAAGGAGCTAAATGGATGTAGAGATGGTTAAGAGAACGTCGGGGTTGAACGAGGGGTGGAGTGTTGAGGCTATCGTCTGGCCGCAAAATAGATGAACAATGTTGGAAGTCCGTAGCCCGGCGACTCAATTTACAATGCAGACGTCATCCCCGCGGTGAGTCATTTATGTTGTGGAGGATGTAGAATCACTGTCCGAATTCGCCTATCAAAGCGTGCATGGACATGCCCTCTCATGCTGCGGTGTTCAACCCCTCCTCGACAATTACCACATGAACGCCAAGAAAGGAGTCTTGCCGTATACCGAGGTCAATGGTCGTACAACCCTTGACACTGAGAAGCAAATACTTTACCTTACCTTGAACTGTACAACGGCTTACTCAAAGTACATCAGCAACCCACCCCCATGTAAATACGCTGCGGTATACTACGCTAGGTTAATTAATTCCCTTACCTTACCTACCTTACCTTACCTATCAGCCCTCCATGATTATGTGTGGTAATTCGTAATACCAACAAAGGTGTCTCCCTATTAGAAGGCGCTCGGATTTGCTTCATTCAATGGAGTCCGAGCCGGTCATCTTCGATTAATGCCTACGTCTCCTGAAACGCTCCCACAGCAGAGCAGAGGATTCGTGGCGCATCATGGGATTCGATTTACAGTGGGGAACGGATGAACTCAGTGACTTCTACACTGTAGAGCCAGGGTTAGGGTACAAGTGCAGCAGGTGGCTGCTAGCTCGGGCTGCGGAGGAACAATGGCGTCCAATGAGAAGCGCCGGAAAAAGCCACAGTGGAGAACCGGAGGAACTCTTGGGAGACGGCCGGCTCGCGACCCGAGGCCGGCGCCAGAAAGCCACACTCCATTCCGGCCGGGAGACGGTTCGGGATAGCGCCGCAGACTTTTCCTTCAGGTGTTCCTCCGGGTGTCGTCACCACCGTATGCTGCGGCCGGCGCAGTTACGCGTCCACGATGAGTATTAAAAAGGCTGACTCCCGAGGGGAGCCCGTGTCAGAGGGCCCTTCCATCATCACTAGCATCCGACTAACACCAATTTGAACACCATTTCGCTTTGTGATACGCAGCTCTGCACCGAACACCATGTCCGCCCCCAAAGCCATCCTCTTCCTCGGCGCAACCGGCGGGTGCGGCCTCTCGGCCCTGCGACGCAGCCTCTCCGCCAACCACACCTGCATCGCCCTCTGCCGGACGCCCTCCAACCTCACCTCCAAGCTCCCCAACAACACCCAGCCCCCCAACCTCCACATCATCCAGGGCAACGCCCACGACGCCGAGGTCCTCGCGCGGTGCCTCGTCCACCCGGCCGACCCGGCCCGTCTCGTCGACACCATCGTCTTCTCGATCGGCGCGCGGCCCACGCTCAAGGGCATGGACGACCCGCACGTGTGCGAGAACGGCATGGCGGCGCTCCTCACGGCGCTGCAGCGCTGCCGGGCCGAGAGGGGCACCAGCAGCAGCACCAGCACATTCGCCGCCGCCGCGGGGCCGCGCATCGTGGCGGTCAGCTCGACGGGCATCAGCGAACTCGCCCGGGACCTGCCGCTGCTGATGGTGCCCATGTACAAGCTCTTACTCGGGGCGGCGCACCGGGATAAGAAGGCGCTGGAGGACGCGCTGGTGAGGGGGGCCGGGAAGGACGAGGCGTGGACCATCGTCAGGGGCAGCTTCTACACCGCCGGCGCCGAGACGGAGGGCGCGGTCCGCGTCGGCGTGGAGGACCCCGTGCGCGGCGTGGTGGAGAGCCTGGCCATCGGGTATACCATCAGCCGGGAGGACGTGGGGAAGTGGATTTTTGAGAACGTGATCCGTGACGAGGAGGGGGGCGGGAAGTGGGTGAGGAAGGTGGCGACGGTTACTTATTGAGGCGGGGAGGAAAGGGTGGTTTGGTTGTAGGGATAGCGCTGGTGTTTTGGAGTTGTTTTTGAGGATGCTAAGTTCGTGTAGTATTATTTGGGTTGATTCGGCTCGCTTTGGCCTGATAATTAGTAATCTAACGAAATGGGCGTTCATACGTCATAATCCAGTCGTTAATCATTTGAGTTACATCAGTTCGTTGATTTCCCCCTACAATCTCCAGCTCATCATACCAATAGAACTCCGGCCAAAGTCGTCCGGCACTAAACTCGGTCCCCCTCCCCTCTCGTACAACTCCACCTTCACCTCCTCGTCCACACTCTGACACACCAAGCTCACTCTCCCGATCCCCCGCCCCGCCATCTCCTTGGCCTTCTCCCTCACCAACCGCAGCAGCGCCCCGAGCTTCCTCAGCGTCGCCTGCTCCTCCCGTTCCCATACCCTCAAGGCCCCCGTCCTATCCTGCACCTTAAGATCTGGTCCGGGAACAAACCGCCCCTTGTCGTAGTACCGGGCATTGTAGAGCTTCGTCCGACGGCTAAAGTACAGCTGGGCTTCGGGCGTGAACATGGGATTGCCCCCCGCCTTGTGTGTCTTGACTTCTAGCAAGCAAGTCGAGGGCACGTCGCGTCCGCAGCGGTGGACAACGACGGGCGATGAGCTATCCGGGGGAGGTGTTGGGGGCTTCCGCAAGACGTCAAGCTGGGCCGCGGCAAAAGTCGGGCTGTCTCCGGGGTCGTCGAGAGTGAGGCTTGCAAATGCGAGCTCGGGTCTCTTCGGCGGGGAACCCGAGACGGAATGCTTTCGGGTTGGCGCGCTGGTGGGAGGGGAGGAAGCCGGAGTGAAAGGGGCCGCAAGCGGTGATAACGTGCTGCGTCCCTTCTTTCCGGACGGGATAGGGATCGGAGCGGGACTTTCATCCGAGTGGTCGCAGTCGCAGTAGTAAGCGTCGACCTCGGACTGGACGACGCACCGCAAACCGGCAAAACGGTACGACACAACCCGGTGATGGCTCATGCTTCGGTGCAAAACGGCGTCGTCGTCAGGCGTATAACGGCATGTCTGCCTCTCGAACCCCGCGCCGTGCCCGAGGCTGTCGTTCAGGGACGGATCCTCGTTCCACCTCGACAGCAACATTGTGTTCCCCCTCATTTCAATATCGTACCGCTCCGCCCTCATCGTCTTGTGGGACAAGATGTGGAAGAGTTTTCGTAGATTGCTCGCGTTGCTAACGACCTCGGCAGACTCGAATATGTCCACATTCGGTGCCATGATCTCGATGGATCGAAGCAAGGGTTCAAAGGGGTGCGTGTACCGGGGGAAGTTGAAACAGAGAGACTTGTTGGTTGCATCACACTCTACATCGAGGGTTTGTGACAAAGGTGTGAAGCGAGGTGGGCTGCCTGTTACAGGCCGCCATGTCAATCATCTCTCTTTATCACGTTCGCGGGCTCAGGAAAGAGACGAACCTGGGACGGCAATTTCAGTCCCGGACACTTTGTTGAAGCTTGCAAGGTCCTGATGGTCCGTAATACCGACGAAGGCTTGGCTGGGCTTCAGGGACCGTAGGTTCAGATGCCCCTTGTAGCGGAGGCCATAGGTCATAAGCTCCTTGAGCAGGGCCAGCTGCGCTTGCTCTTCAGGCGGATGGGTCCATAGGCAGGTGCGTGTCTGGAGGTGTGTGCAATTTGGCCCTTTTTGGCATCGGCTTTTTCCCGCATTCTGTTTCCACCACGAGATCTGGTGGGCGTCGTGGTAGGAATTTTGCTTACAGCTCGTGCTGTGGCATTGCCTGCCGTTCACGAGATGAGGACACGGCCCCTTACGGGCCTTGGCCTGTCGGCAAGATGGCTGTCGTGAGAAAGACATTGTTTCAGTTCTGGAATATGTTGGTTCTTCTCATTCAAGCTCTGGTTAATCCATGTCACCGAGATGAATGATCAAATGGAGCAAAGGATAGGATCGAGTATAAGTGCTTACAGGAGTCCAGCCCTGGGTGTCATTTCATGGTGCGCATGCGGTTCACATTTGTATATTTGTTGAGAGTTGCCTTGACAGCCTTGTGGTGGGCCCCGTCTTTTAGCGGCCAACCGGCCGAGTTTGTTGCGACTGGACGCAGCGGTTTGCCTTATGCAAGATGGTCGGGCGGACAGGGCCAACTCAGCCATCGCCAAGCCCCAATCGGTACGCCCTTATCTTCCCGCGAACGTGACTTGCCCTCACAAGGTGGTGTTCACAGATTGGGAAGCAGGCGTGAGCCTTCCAGCGATACTCGAAAGTGCTGTTGTGTACACATCATGCGCGGCCTGAGCGGAGAAATTAGGCCGTCATGCGTGAACAGCAGCCGTGTCAGAGCCTGTGTTGACACACGGCCGTAGCTCTGTGGCTCTTCAAAACCGCATCTAGCCCGTCACGGGCCAATGAGGCCAGGTTACGCGGCCTAGTGTATACGGTGTTGGTGGGCGAGAGGAGGCACCGAGGCCTTCAGCGGACACGATTCGAAGCCACGATCGTTGTTCATCTAAGTTTGTTGACGGGATTTTGGCTACCAATCATACTCGAACCTCCGAGACATAGACTGCATCACGCTAGTTTAATTTCTCCCTGAATATCAAACTTCCTTGCCGTACGAAAGCGAATGGCCAAGAGGGCACGAAGATAATGAGTAGAAAGCAAGAAGGGAAGTGGAAACAAGCAGGGGTAACGCGGGAAACCGCCGTTCCAGATGCAAAACTGTGTTCAGCAACTGAGGCACTTACTATCCTGTATTTTGACTGACGTTTTTACTGCTGGTACTGGTACTTAGCGAGCTTCTTGTTCACAGCATTGTGTTATAACTAGGAGGCGTACTGCTACTAGTACCAAGTACTAGTACTCGCTGCTAGTAATAGTGAAAGTAGTAATCTGAGGGGAACTTGAAGTCGCGGTACCTCTGGAAGGCTCCGAAATTACAAATTTCAGCTCCGGCCCTAATGTAAATTGGGGACCCCACAATGTATAGTGCTGGTTATAAGCAACATGCCGCTCGGAATTCCCTGCTATTAAACGGGAACGCCTCTCCGGTCACGTATTCGCAGATCCTCGCTTCTGTCGTAGTCGAAGTTCCCAGAAAGCCAAGCGTTGCCTCTGCAGACGTCTCCCTCAGCTGTCGTTATTTTGACTCACGGGAATGAGAAAGCCCTCAAATAACTGCTTAACGGAGTTTACATCTTCCAATGCAGCAACCTTGGCCACATCTTTTCGAGAGGAGTCAGCATCTCATGGTCAACAGCCGTGGGCCTTACTTACAATGATCTGGTCGCACAACTACCAATGCTCCTTTCTGAGGGTCAATTCCATAGGCTTTGTATGCGTGTCCATGACCAGAGTTATAGCTCTCGTCATCGGCATAAACTTTTGCTAGGCCTATGCCCAAGAATTAATGGTCAACATGAACTTGCCGTCAGGGGTAAGGACATAGGCACCGCTCACATTTCATCTTCCACCGGCCCGTTACGGGGGTAAAGAACTGAGGGATTTCTTCCTGTTCCACCTTCTTCCTGTCTGACGCGATTACCAATATGCGATCGATGACACTATCGGGGTAAGCATCAAGCGGCGTATATCGCCTGGCCACCTGCTCGAGTGACTGAGAAACCTGGGAGGGATTGTCAGCTGAAGTTTGTTATCTCCATAATGATCACTGCCAAACCTTTTGCAACTGCAAAGCAACATCTGGTTGCAACATGTCGCCCGCAAATACCACAACAAACCATTGCCCGTCCGCCGGCAGTGCCTTAACCAACTGCATGGCTTTAGCGTCGGAATATCGCACGACCTGTGCAGTGGGAAATCGCATTCCAACCGTTATGTTGGACGTAATCTCCTTGTCATGCTCTCCAATGACCGTAATGGGCGACACATCGTACTGTATGGCCTGCCCGGCCGTGTACCTCCCGGCCTTGACGAACTGCTCAGCGAAGTGCTCGGGGGTAACACCATGCTCCTCGCGATATTTTGAGTTGAACAGTTTTGTGAAATAACGGTCAAACTCGATCAGCTCTGTGGCCGTCCGCTCCCGTTCAAGGACATACGTCTCAAGCAGTCCCGGCCTCGCCAAGCCCCTGAGAATCATGCCCAGTTTCCAGCCAATGTTGTGGCCATCTTGCAGGCTGACATTCATGCCCTGGCCCGCCTTGGGCGAGTGCGTGTGGCACGCGTCGCCTGTCAGGAAGACGCGGAAGTCGCGGTGGAAGAAGTCCGCGCGGCGCTGACCGATCGAGTAGGCGGACCACCACGCCGTTTCGGCAAAGTCCATGGTGTACGGTTTGAACACCGACCGTGCGTGGTTCTGAAGGCTCTCGAGGGTCACGTCGCTGACCTTGGTCCCGGCCGGTAGCTCGGTATAGAAGCGGACCATAGAGTCGCCCTCCCGCGGGACGATGAGGATGCCGCCCACAGGCGAGTTGATGATGGACTTCTTCCGGATATCGGGGAAGTTGGTGCGTGGGTAGATGTCCATGACACCCCAGACGGCGTCGGAGCTGTCGCCGACCATTTTGTAACCGAGCGACTTGCGAATGACGCTATGTGCGCCATCGCAGCCCTGGGCATCGAGTTCAGTTAGCGTGCATTGCCGAGAAGTGTAAATGGGAAAAGGGTAAGCTTACCAAGACATACTTTGCCCGGTATGTCTTTTCCACTCCGTCCTTTATTGCTTTGACTCTAACGCAATACGCATTGGGATCCGTGACGCTGGTCTCATCCACCTCGACGCCCTTCACCTCACATCCGTACTCTACAGGGGGCGGCGCTCCCCCCATTTTCAACTCTCCCATCATTAACGCGTTCAGTCTTGCCTGATTAAGGATAACATGCGGCTGGTGGCTGATCTCGGTCTCCTTATCAGGAGCATACCGGTCTCTCTTGATGCCTTTTGCATCAGGATCGGGCGACCAGAATGCGAGCTCCAGGACATGGTACGCCTCCTTGAGTAGGTCCTCCGCAATACCGAAGCTGTCGAAAATTTCCACTGTGCGAGTCTGCACGCCATCGGCCTGGCCAATCTTGAGTGGCCCGTCACGTCGCTCGACGATTTTGTAGTCAATACCGAAGCGAGCGAGCCACACGGCTGCGCAGAGGCCGGCGGAGCCGCTGCCGCAGATGAGCACATCGGTTGTTTCGGAGGCAGCGGCCATTGTGATGTCAGTGAAGGTACCTTAATGATGCCAGACGGAGAGTGGAGAGCCTGGTTGCGCCCCTCTACTTTATATTCTAGATCCAAGGTTTCTGGGAGTTATCGTAACCGTCAAAACAAGTGCCGGACGATCCAGACAACCCGCGTAGGCCCCGAGCGTAGCCGGACCTGTTCCGAGCGGGATCGGCCGCGAGACGGCGTTGACGCCGTTGCCTCTAGAGAAGTGGAACCTTAGGGGAGCTTGACCTCCCCCCTAACGCATTTCCCCGCATCCCCACAACACCTTCGGCTTAAATCTCGGAAGTGGTGGGCTTTCTTCCACCCTCAACCTGCCGGGCCAGCCAGCCCATTGACAATGAGGCGTTTGTGGATTGCGAGACTTGATTACCTACTCATTGCGATAAGTGATCAAGGCCGGTTATGTGAAATATAACACTGACTCTTCGATATTGCGCTATGTTTGTGTCTCCAAAGGCAGAGTCCTCAATGCGTGTAAACAGTCCGATGTTACAATCCGTTATCCCTTGAACCCCTGAGCGACTAGAGACGCCAATCAATCAATACGATATTGCCTGTAAATGCAGTGACGCGCAGCATGTCTCCCAGGCGGTCTCAATCCTCTCTCTCCGGTTCCCTTAGATCGCCTCCCCGTTCCATCAGTTCATGCCTCTCCCCATCATCAATCAACTCCACGCCCACCACCTTCTCCCTCTCGTTCTCCGCAATCCTCACCCCAGCACAACGCGCCACGAACTCGCAAAGCATCTCCTCGGCCTTCTCCGCGTTCATACTCAGGGCGTGATTGTCCCCGTCGAACAACTCCAACCTCCTGTCCCCTTGCTCCCCGTACATCTCGTACAACCTCCTGGAGCACCCATCGCTCAGGGTGCGGTCGGCGGTGCCGTGCATCAGCAGGACCGGCCGGGGCGCAACCTTTCTGATGCCGTCGGTGCCGGCCGTCTGGCTCGCCACCGTGGCACACCCAATCACGCGCTCGTCCTCCCCGGCCGCCGTGAACACCACGGCCCCACCGAACGACCAGCCCACCAGCACGAACCGGTCCAGCCCGTACATGTCCCGCAGGTACCCCATCCCCGCCCGCGCGTCCGCCACGCACGGCGCCGTCCGCGACGGGAACCGGTAGTCCAGCCGCAGCGTCGGGATCCCCCTGCCCAGCGTCGCCAGCTTGCACGCCAGCGACAGGTAGATCGAGCTTGGGCCCGTGACGCCGCCGCCGGCGCCCGAGAGTAGGATCGCGGCGGTGCGGTGGTGGTGCGGCGGGAGGGGCTGCGACGGGGAGGTCGTGAAGCCCGGCGGGAGGTGCAGGAAGCCCGGCACGAAGCCGTCGAGGGAGTCGTCGACGTCTATCGAGAGCGGTTCGACCTGGGCTGTTTTGTGCGTGGCCGACTCGAGGCGGGAGAGGTGCGGCGGGTGGGCGAGGCCGGAGTACTCGTGGATGGAGTGTGGCTTGGGGGGCGGTTGAGGCTGGAGGATGGTGGCCATTTTGTCGCACGTAGGATGGTGGTGTCCGAGGCGTTGAACGAGTTGTAATGGCATGCGTATTGAGTGGGTGAATAGAGGTGTGCCGCAGAATAGCTAGGTGAATTACCTCCCTTATGGTATCAGAATGGTGAAGTGCGGGAGGGAAACCGGGAATGATGTCACGTAATCGCCTCCTCTGCTGCCATGTCCCGCTGGGGTTCGTCATGGAGGGGTGATCAGCAAATGATGGACGAAACGTCTCCACACAACAGTTCACGACTACAGTATATTCTTTTGGTATACATTCCATTTGGGCTCGGGAAGGAGTTAGTCTTACAAAGTCCGTTGCTATCGGTCAAGTTGTCGTCGGCGTTCTGATGGCCGTTAGATGGAGCGGAATACAGGGGTACTTACAGGCCAACCGCACCCCCGAAACGAGGCCAAGAACTGTATATAATGGATTGTCATTCTGCTAGAAGTGATACTACAAGCGCCACCGTGTTACCGTGTCATCCTAACGCCGGGCGTCAATAGCGTAGAGCTAACTCCTCAAACTCACATCATAACGCAACGCCACAGGATTCCAGAACATGCAAAATAGAGAGACCTACCTTAGCCATCGACCTGCACCGCCCAACGACGAGTCGTCGAGGCCGCAGCAGTCCGTGCTCGCCTTGACTCCTCGTCACGTTGACGCTGGCTGCGAGCCGCCAGCTCCTCAAGCAGCGCGACAATGATGCTCTGGATCTGCTTATCACCGAGTGCGGCCAGCCTTGCTCTGGCCTCGACCCGGTTTGGATGTAGCCCCTGCGGCTCGACCAACGAAATACGCGGTGCACTCCCACGTGTTTTATTCCTGTGATTCACATTCCGCCGCACCAGCTCGTCGTAGACGTCGGTATAGAACTCGCGGAACTGATGCTGCGTGAGCTGTGTCATCTTGTCCCGGTTTCTTACTGACGCCGTCACTTCCTTGTTTGCGAACCGGAGCGCGAAAGGGGAGACTAGAACGGCGCGGCGGAAAAAGTCGAGCACAACCGCCTCGGTCACCTCAGGGAGCTGGAAGACTGTCTCCGCGGACACGGCTATTTCGGAGGAGGGTCGTTGCAGAGTGGATGGCGCATCTATGGAGTTGTGGTCTTGGAGGGGCGAGAACGCCACACCCGCCCTAGAGACGGTAATCACTTCAAGCGAGTTAGAGTCGAACGGGGGTTGGGCGCTGGAGTCTTGGTCAACGCTGCGGTTGGGCCTCTCAAGGTCAGCGACAAGGACGATGATGGCGTCGAGACTTAAAATATTGGCGAGATTCGCTGACCGGGCCTCTGGAGTGGACGGGAATTCCGACGAAGTCGGGGTCGGCGGCCCGGAAGATTCGTCATCCGAATCATCGATGTCATCCAGAGTAACAAGAGTCGCTGAGGTGTCAACGAAAGGGCCCATGAGCCCGGAGCCATCCCTCATTGTATCAGCCTGGCCTATGCAACTCAATCCTGCCTCCGGGTCCGGATATAACGCCTTCATTTCCATCAGCAACCTCTTGTCTTTCCTGAGGATGGCGGACACAGCCGTGTGTAGGGTCTTATGACTCTCGGCGACGTGGGTTTCCGAGGTACTGCTCGATGCAACGTCAGCAAGTCATCCATTAACTCGACTCGACGCAATCCTTGCCTTTCCAGCACCGTTGAGATGCACCACATTGATCTTCCAAAATCCTGCAGCCCCCTAAGCATCTCCCAAACGTCTCCTTGTGCTAGGTGCCGCGCATTTCGTAGAGCACCGGGGTCGCCGCTACTACTGTCACTGAGGGCTATCAGGTCAAGCAAGGCCGATTGGAGGTGCGAGAAGACCAGGGAGCCGGCGCCGAGGACGGTAGCAAGCTGGCGGATCTCAACCAATTCCTTGCGATGTCGAGGGATGCTGTCTAGACGACCCAGGACGCGCAGCAGCTGTTGCAGGCAACCGCACGCATTGTTGAGCTCGTAGCGGACGCGGGCCGCTTGTCCCCCACCGCTAACCTCGTCGTGTGGGAAAGCAGCGTGGGCGGTAGCGGATATGGGTTCTGCGGCGGCGAGAAGATGGGCGATGGCGGTAGGGATCGGTGTCGGCTTGAACAGCGCGGTCATGGCGATTCGGCGACTCGGCGGTTCGGCGCTCCGGCGTTTTGGGCGGATCGTACCAACACTCTATCTGCGGACTCAGAGACTTCGAGCTGGGGGTCTGGTCGAACGACATCTCATACATAGTACGGGCACGTTGCGGGGGTGGCTTGGTTCTTTGGGCTACGGCTGACCATTTCAGGCTTGCGCCCATCCTGTCAGCGCCGAGCGCGCCGAAGGGTCTCCCCGATGGTGTTGGTTCATTTAATCCCTACTCAGGGCCAAATATTACTGGTCAGGGGTGCGCTGCATTGGGGAGTCAATCCACTGAGGGGCCATGCTTTTACTGGTCCACCCAGGGACGATACTCGGGGCCCAGGGTCGTCTCCTGGTAAGCCCTGGCAGCGCCACTTCCTCCCCATCATGCGGAGCGATGTCAGACCGCGGCGCTCCTCTTGACAACTCCAGATCCCCACGTACCAAACTGACCGTCTCCACGCCCTCCATTGCCGCCGCTCCTCATGGAGCTTCCAATTCTTGACAGCCTGGCTAGGGGACCTTAGAAGAGCGGTGACAAGTCCGACGCGGTATCGCGCAGCTGCCGTCAAGGGATAACGATGCCACTGTGACGGATCCCTTGTGCGAGAAACATGAGGCGTGGGATACAGCAGCGCCTTTATATCGGCTGGCTTCTTCGGATACCAGAGCGCGACCCAACTCGAATGTGAAGGCGAAATCACCGGCCTATCTTGCCCGTCGCCCTCGAGCGCAATGGTCCAGCCAAGCCTGCTCAGGACGACACTGAGCCGCTTCCACTCAGCAGGGGGCAACATGCCGGGCGGAGGGATGTTTGGATAATGAAAGGCCCACTCAGGGCCAGGACCGCCGGTGATGCAGAGTGTAATGTGCTTGAGCGAGGGGAAGGCGATCCGCAGAGCGTCGTCCAGCCAGCCAAACACGGACCTCAGGCTGTGCGGGCTGAAGCTTAGGTGGTATAGCCAGCGGTTGTTCCATCTCATGTCCAACTCGATGGTCTCGAGGTGTGGACAGTGCCCCTGGAGGTAGGGAATGAGAGTTTGGCTCCAGCTGTCCTCTTCAAGCTGCGGTCTGTTCCGGAGGCAACTGAGGATATCCGTCGAGGGGTCCAGTAGGAATGGGACCCTGAGGTGCAGCAGCGATGCGGCGTTGCGCGGGCCGATGGGACCAAGGAACCAGCGCATTAAGAAGTTGGCCTGGACCTGGTGTGGCGCGCTGGATGTTGCGGAGGGGAGGACGAATTTGTTGTGCGAGTAGAATATGGACCTGGCCTCCGAGTAGACTTGCTTACATGTGAGAAAGAGCGCGAGGACCGAGCACAGGGAAGAAGGCTCTGGCGATTCATCGCCATCCGGCCCTCGGTAAATGGATACCGGGTCTGGGAAGACGATGAGGCACTCGTATATCTGATTGCGCAGCTCGCCGGGGATCCCCAAGAGGTGGTGAGGTGCCATCTGAAGCCCCGACACGGTCCCCCTCCGGGCAATTCGGGCCGCCCAACCAACGAACGAGTCGCGAAACGGCATGCTCGTCAGACCACGCCGCGCGCCGCCAATTTCCGGAACAGACCTGTATGTAGTTGGATTAAGGCATGAGGCGGGGAGAGCGAGATGTCGTCTCGGAGGGGAGCGGAGACGATGTGGAGGTTCTCTTCGACCCGAGGAATATGGAACGGCTTGAGGGGCTCGCGACCCGTGCGTCAGCTGCGCCGCTGATGGAGGCGAGCGATTGGCTGTGTGTCATGAGTCGAGGCACCATTGGAGGCTAACCCAACAATGCAAACTCCGTGGCAGAGTTTGGTTCGCGGCGTCTCGAATCCCGATAGACGTCGACTCAGGTCCCCCGGTCTCTCCCAGACTCCGCAAGCTAATATCCGGCCCGCACGCCAAATACGGAATACACACACAGTTCTTCCAAAAAAGTCCGGAGCCACAATGCGGTGGGGCTTGTCGTGACCTACCGTGACGCCTTTGTATTAGTGATCAATTCCGCGTCATGACGGCCGAATCCCAGAGTGTCCAGACAGCGATCGCTTTCTCGTTGACGCCTGAAGCCACTGCCAACACTTCAGCGAGTGACTAATGTGCCCCCGATCAGATGCTATAAATGCCCGTACGTCCGGAACAATTGAACATGCGTAAAATACTCAATTTATCCATGTTTTCCTCAAAAGTACGTGTCTCTGCGTACACCGAGTATACATTCTGCCAACACCATCGGAAATTAGTATCTTAAGTAATCACCAACTTGGTGGGATCGCCATGGCCTCATCTAGAGATCCTGTGCCTCAGCCCAAAATCAAACTCTACTGGTGAGTAGTCGGCTTCACAACTAGGTCGTAACTAGACAGTTTCTGCTGATAGCCCCAGGCTCAATGAATCGCGCGCCCAGCGCTTCGTCTGGCTGCTAGAGGAACTGGGGCTCGAGTACGAAGTCGAAGTTTTCCGACGCGACCGGGACATGTTCGCCCCTCCAGAACTCCAAAAGATTCACCCGCTCGGAAAATCACCGATTCTCAGACTCATCTTGTCCGACTCAACCACCACGCCGTCAAAAGAAACACAGCTCATCCTCACCGAGAGCGGTTTCATCGCCCAGTATCTGTGTGAGCACTTTGCACGGGACAGACCTCTCCTCCCGAAACGGTATCGTGAAGGGCAAGAGGGTAAAGTTGGCGGAGAGACGGAGGAGTGGATGCGCTACCAGTACTTTTTGCACTATGCCGAGGGCAGCTTGATGCCCCCAATGCTAGTGGAACTCATTCTATCGAGTATGTCCGGACCTGGAGTATACCAGTTCCAGAACCAAGATATTGACCGCGATCTTGCAGTCCTGAAGAGCCCGAAAATCCCATTTATTATCCGACCCATCACCTCAGGCGTCGCCGACAAAATCATTGCCGCCTTTCTCGTGCCCAACCTGTCCAGACACCTAGTGTTTCTGGAATCCCAACTCGAGACATCTCCCAACAACGGGTCCTATCTGTGCGGTGCTCACTTGACGGCAGCCGATATTCTCATGAGCTTCCCTTTACTCATAGCAAAACACAGGGCCGGTAGTCTTAGTGCGGGCAAAGGAGAGCCGAAGCTTGCGGATAAATACCCTAAGTTGTGGGCTTATCTACAACGTTTGCAGGAAGAACCCGGGTATATGCGGGCAGAGGCCAAGATCAACGAGCTCGAGAAAAGGGGAAAAAGTTGAAAGTGTACAATTCCCAAGTGCCCTGCACTCTTCATGATGCCACCCAACTCATGTCATCGCACCCCTAGTGTTTAGTTGAATCTCATTCCGTCGCCCAACTACCATTCATTCATACGGCTCTGCATAAGATTTCTATGCCTCCCACTCCCAACGCTGAGCAAGGGCTCCGTTCTACCTGGTACGACGATTACCGTTTGACAGGTGTAAGGTATACGTAGAACGGCGCCTTTTCCCAGACGGTATATACTTTTGCTCGCTTGTACCAGGCTTTAATATCCCCAGAAGCGCGTAAGTCGAACTCGTAAATGATACGGGCAAGGATGAGACGCATTTCAGCATAGGCGAGGCTGTTTACGTGAGCGCATTAGCAGTGGTTCTATACTAGTGCGGGGCCTTGATGCGTAAAGGGGATGAAGTACGCAGTAGAACAAGTGGAGAACTCACTTCTTTCCAATGCAGTTTCTGGGGCCGACGCTGAATGGTTGGAGGGCTTCAAGGTTGTCACCATAGTGGTTCTTCTCGGTTTCCTCAGCTCCCCCGAATTTACCCTCAGACTTGTGCAGGAAACGCTCAGGCAAGAAGGTGTAAGGGTCGTGCCAATGTTCGCTGCTGTGATGCATGGAATACGGCTGCACCTCAACTATCGTCTTCCCACGCCAGTTAGTACTGGGACTCCACAACCGAGGGACAACAGATGGCATCTGGTACAATACCTGCTTGGGAAGAAACTGGCCCGAAATATACTCTCCTCCCTCGTGTACTTCACGGGCTAAGTTGCCGGCTGCGGGTGGCCAGCGTCGGAGGCCCTCGTTAAGGCACGCCAGCGTGTATGGCAAGCGGCTGACTGATGCGATGGTAATCTCGTCGGCGCTCTTAAAGGCTGACCGCACCTCGTGCTTCAGCTTCTCCATAGCTTCAGGGTTTTCGAGGAGGAGGTATGTGACACCAGACAAAAGGCTGGCCGTCGTCTCGGAGCCAGCGACGACGATCAGCGCTGCATTGGACTCTAGCCGTTGCATGTCGAGGTTCTACGCCTCATGATCATCCGTCAGCACTGATCATCAATACTGGGAAACTGTGTCCTTGATGGGCATCCGCAACTCACCCACTCCTCCCTTCGCTTCATCAGGCCCTCAAACAAGTCGTGCCTCTCCTTCTCGATACCCAACCGACGCTCCAACTTCTCCATCATCCCCCTCCTCAACTCCTTGAAGGGATCCTTCCCAATTCCCATTACCACCAGCCGAATGACCCACCTTAGACGCAGATACCTCATCGCGGACAGCCACGCCCCCTGCGCCACAAGCCCCGTGATCATCTCCACAAACGGGTGCGTCCGTTGCTCCTCCAAGCAGCCAAAGGACTCGGCGAATGTCAGGTCCCCGATGATGTCAAATGTCGTCCAGTTGTACCACTTGACCAGGTCCAGCGGCTTCTTCCCTTCCTCGCCGGTCTCTCGCAGCCCCTTCACCAGGATGTCCACATAGCGCTGGATCCGCGGCTCCTGCTCGCGCATGGCACGGTCGCTGAAGCCGTGCGCGATGGCCCTCCGCAGGCGCGAGTGCTCCTCCCGATCGGCGGTGAGGATGTTCGGGGGACTGTCCATAACGTCCCCGGGTCGGTAGTGGATGCGGCTCTTGGGGTTCTCGGGGATGTTTGCGTGCTGCGGGCCGGACCGGTGGCCGTAGATGTCCTTCCAGGCCCGCAGATCGGTATAGGATAGGTGGTTGGGCGCGATCCGGACGACGGGCCCGTACTTTTCGTGGAGCTTGTGCACAGCCATGGGTCCGCGGCCCGAAGTGACCCGGATGGCGTGGGGGAGACGGGAGGCGCGGCTGAGGAAAGGCCCTGGGAAGGATCGCAGTGGGTGGAAGTAGAGGTTGTAGATTGCTTTGGCGAGGGTGTAGACAATGAGCTAGGCGACGGGTTAGGATGTATATAAAAAGGGGAAAAGAGTGAAACGGGATTGGCGTACGGTGCCCAAGAAGGCGTAGATGAGAATCCACGGGCGGGCTCTCAACAGAGATCCATGGAGGACGTAGTCGGGTTGCATATTGAAAGCTTGCGGATTGATGGGAGAAGGGCGACTATTGGCGGATAAGGATGGAAGTACGTTGGCCAGGACTATGTGCCGGTGACTCAGGCAATACCGGGATCTCTTGGCTTAGACGTGGGAGTTTGTCCGTTTCCAAGACCTGGGACTGGGCCGAGGAACACTGAGCAGCGAACAATGGGCCCCTTTATAACCCATGACACTCACACACGCGGACTCCGTCCCGCGCTGGGCGGCTACGAGGCAAAGAGCAGGTTTATTTTTGCCGACACGGTGACTGGTCCAGGCGGGTTTGTAGGGCCACCCGAACCCCGTGTCCGCGTTGCACCGGAACGTTGCTCTGCGGTAATATCCGCTACCCCGAACTTGAAACATGCATGACTGCCGTACCGGACATATATGGCATCTGTACGCGATAAGGGCGGGGGTCTACAACGCCGAATCGGTGTAAGTCTGCTAGGTGCGGCGATGTTCGGGGAATGGGAATCAAGGCCCGCGCCAGTAGGAAGTGTAACGGCAGAGTGGGTCTAGGTACAGTACAGTACCTGAGTGGACTATCCAGAATGCTAGTAAATCTGGCATCTTCCTGTTCCCTTCAGAACTCAGATCCTCGGTCGGACTTTGGCATCATCCGGACGACAACAAAACCCCGCCCCCGAGTGTAACCAAGCGCACTGGGGCAGTGAATTTACTATCAAAGCTGATTGGGCGAACTCCTCGCAAAAGACGTAAATTCCGAGAGAGTGCGAGTCTTCGTGAAAGAGCTGTCGTTGCCATAAACATTTGCGGCGTTATCAACCCTTGGGGTTTGCCTGGCCTCGCCGTCCATGTGCAGGCACTCAACTCCAACCGCCGAATGAGACGAGCACACACATGTCCCTATTGGTCAAGGTTGTGGTTACATAAACCGGACCAGCGCCTCTCATCCAAGGTTTTCCCCCATCACGCGCATGCACCCCTAAATCCCTTCTTGCTCACCGCTAAAAGTCTCAACATCGTCGACGTGGGGCTCATAAACAGTCTCCAGATCCTAGTTCCCATAGTATACCTTCTATTTCGAGTTCAAAATGAGTTCAAAATGTATTTCTTCGATCGGGATGAGGGAGCGATTAAGAGAACCGTTGCTAGCATTCCGTGTCTTTCCATAGTTTGTCATTCTCCATTCCCTCAAACTTCGGGCTTGCAATCACATTCCCAACATTTATTTACTTGCTCAACACTGCAGACCAGTCCTGTCTCGCTAGAGACTCCTCAACGGTCAGCATAGGACAGTCGATGCCAGCCTAGGGACGATCAGCAACCGTGGTATTCCCAGAATTCTTCTTCAAAGCACAAACTCACCTTGCGCAAGTCTTCGGCTTTCAATACATCCATGCCACCATCGTAGCCTGGGTCCGAGGTGTATTTGTACATCAGAGCTACCTCGAGACCGCAATCCTTGTCGGGGGTATCAGCCACCATGTCCTCCACGCCTACCTCCTGGTAGCTGATGGTGGCACCCGTCACCTTGGCCCACGTCTTCATAAAATCGGTCCAACTGAGGTACTCGCCGGCCATGTAGTGTTTGCCGGGCGGCATCTGGCGCACGGCGTAGACAAAGTTGCCCGTGTCGGCTTTGACATCCAGGTGGGGGAGCAACTTGTCCGGCGCCGTGGGGAAGCGCATCTGGAATGTGCCGTCGGGGAGCTGTCGAGGTGGTTAGTTGGGTTTCTTTTCTTCTCTTCCCCCTTCCAGTTGCTAGATGCAGAATAGTATCTGACCTTCTTGAAGTACGAGTTCGGCAAGATGGCGTGACTCGACGTGAAGAAACCCGTTTGGATGCACGACATCTTGGCCGCCAACGCGGGATATGTAGCGGCAACATAGTCCGGAAAGATGTCGGCCTTAGCGTCAAAGTGGTAGAGGTCTTGGATCTTGCCATTGCTGCATTTACCCGCGTGGCTCAGTGTCGATGCTAGGAACCCGTTGTTGTCGAGCGTGTCCACGACAGTGGCGGCCGCGTCGGCGATGTTCTTGCCCTGGCGGTACTCGACGTCGTATGCGTAGCGGCGGCATGTCATGCCGAGCTCCTGGGCCTTGGCCCGGTAGTCGGGCCGAAAGAAGGGCTCCCAGTAATTCGTCACGCTGAAGATGATGTTGGCGCCCGCGAAGGCCGCCTCGAGCGATTTGACATCTTCGAGGTCGGCGGCCACTATTTCGGCCCCAAGCGCCGCGAGTTCCTGCGCCGCCGGCGAGGCAGGATTGCGAGTCAATCCACGCACGGCATA
This sequence comes from Madurella fahalii, assembly GCF_045866475.1. NCBI lineage: Eukaryota > Fungi > Ascomycota > Sordariomycetes > Sordariales > Madurella > Madurella fahalii. Next base: position 4,201,193 of record NW_027263976.1, read on the forward strand.
CCGAGGATCCCGGAGGAAGCGCCGGGCAACGGACCCGCCTTGGTTACCCGTGGCTCCGACTACCACGACCAGCTTCTTGTCGCTGCTATTGCCAGCCGATGATGCCATCGGTTTGCTGCTGTATCCGTCTCCTGCTGCTAGATGAAGAGGGTGTCTAATTTAATTCTGGCTCCTGGGTCACAGCATACACGTCTTAAGCAGCAGTGTCTCCATGGTTTCACATCAGCGCCGCCTCGCGAGGTTATTATTCCCTGGCCCACGGAGCCCCGCTTTGTGCAACACCAGGATCAGTTATGAGTCGCAAGCCCGTCCCAGGTATTCTGGGGCGCCGAACAAATGACTTGCCCGAATCCGAGATAGTGTGTTGGACGATGACACAATGTATCGGAGCATAATGATGTTTCCGGATTAGCGTTGGTATGTGGATCTACGGGGACCCAGAGGGGTGGGTTTGTCTGCTCCGGTGGAGGTCCATATCAACTGGGTCCATCCCACTTCCGGGTCAAGAATATGTCAAACTTTAGCATCTGTGGTCGAAAGGGGCTTGTGAAGGCAAAAGACTATGTCGTCAAACCCAACCGACGTACAAGCTCCCGACAGAACGGTCCCGAGCCAAGGGGCCAGGCAGAGAGAAGAAACACACGCTCCGCTCCAGATTGATGTATGCACTTTTAGAAATACCAGTCCTTAATATACTTGGTACTAGCAGGATGTACGGGAGGGGCTGACTCAATTCCACCACAGGATGACCTCAACAACAACAGCGACACTGCCTCTGACACCGACTCAGCCTACGTCTCGCTAGGCGGGTCAAGCCGAACCGGGTCAATAACGTCTTCCATAACAGACTACGTCTACGAAAATGGCCGGCGATACCACGCCTACCGCTCAGGCCAGTATGTCCTCCCCAACGACGAAGCCGAACAGGAGCGTCTCGACCTGCAGCACCACATCTGGCGGCTCCTGCAGCAAGGAGCTCTGTTCACGGCGCCGCTTTCCATCTCTGAACCTGACAATGAACGCTCTCCGGGGAATGGTGAGTTCCGGATCCTCGACCTAGGCTGCGGCACCGGCATCTGGGCCATAGACATGGCCGACGAGTTCCCGCGCGCGTCCGTGTTCGGTGTCGACCTCTCCCCCATCCAGCCCGACTGGGTCCCGCCAAACTGCCGCTTCCACGTCGACGACTACGAGGACGAGTGGACCTACCGTGACGACGAGAAATTCGACTACATCCACGGCCGGGCGCTGTCGGGCACCGTGGCCGACTGGCCGAGGTTTTATCGCCAGGTGCGCCAGAATTTGAAGCCCGGCGGCTGGTGCGAGTTGCAGGAGTACGATGCGTGGATCTTTAGCGATGATGATAGCTTCGACAGGGCCGTATGGACAAAGGAGTGGGTCACGAAGCTCGACAACGCAAGCAAGATGTTTGGCAAGCAGATCAACGTGGCGGCCCAGCACAAACAGTGGATGATTGATGCAGGTTTCGATGATGTGTGGGAAGAGGTTCGGAGGGTGAGTTTCTGACTTTGTCTTCGAATATTCCCATGCTGAACGCTCTCTATAGATCCCTATTGGGCCATGGGCCAAGGATCCCCTCCTGAAGGAGCTTGGCCGCTTTGAGCAGCTGCACATGCAGATGTCGGTCGCCTCGCATACGCCTGCTCTCTTCACCCGCGTATGGTCCTTCTCAAAATCGCAGGTGCAGTTGTTGATTGAGGGCGTCAAGCGCGAGTTCCGGAGCAAGGACTTGAGGTTGATTACGAGTTACCGCTTCATCGTAGGCAGGAGTCCCGGTCCTCCCAGTGCCACGTGAATTGGCGAGGAGAACAGGCACAGCTGGTATGAACGAGTTATATCTGATCCACGATTAAACGAATCCATAACGTGAGAGCTGTACGAATGCAGACGCATAGCAACTAGGAAGACGACTAAAGGCACGTGGGCCAAAAACTAATGCAAGATAGACTAGTAAGACTACAACCTTCGGACGGGGACAAAGGCGATAAAAGCTGCCGAATTGTCTTCGCACTCGCTACTTACTGCAAATCAGGGATAAATTAGGGGCTCGGGGATTCAGGGACTCACGGCTCGGGGGCTAAACTTGGCGTCTTAGTATTGGGTTCTACGTTCGCTCGAGTCTGATGTATTCCCAAGCACATCCTTCTTGCTGTCCACGTCTGGCACATAAAAACAAACGGTAGGCTCGCCTCTTAATGATCACCTAGCCCCTGATATACCCTCCGTCACCTGGTCAACTAGTAATTATTCCCAGTTGGAACGAAAGCTAGAACACTCTATTCATTTTCTGTTCTATATCTTAATTAGTAGCTAGGGCGCGACGAACCCCGAGGTAATTAAGGACGAAGTACATGGAAATCTACGATTCACGCAGCGAATTCGCGGTGCTACAACTGATACAAGTATACTCAGCACAATATCGCCCCAGCGGCAGCCTAGGCTTCCAGCACCTTAGGCGATAACAGTGTTGTATAACGCTATATTCTCCGTACAACAATCATGGGCGGCAATGAACCGAATCGTCAGTATAATCATAGATCGTTCCTTAGCCATGAATTACGCTAAATCAATTTGCGGCTACTTTACATCGCCCAACTTTAGGTTAGTCCTTAATGCTGTTTCTACGGTTGATGCCGTTGGCAAAGGGAGAGAACGAGTGATATTATGCGGGTAAGGTGAAATGTACTGCATCCCAACAACAACAGTCTTTTGAACCCAATTTACCCAATAAATGTATCCGTCGGCCAGGTGCGGCTGAGGAAAATGCGTGTAGCTGTTGATATGACTGCAAGTAGAAGCTGGAGAGGGCAACATTCGTGGCACGACACGACAGGCATGAATACGGGTCGCTGCAGGGTCCGGCCGGGCAATGATCTGGCCAAGCGTTTGCTTTGAATAACCGCCCGGCACACTGCTGATGTATCAGGCAGCACTGCGGCCAATAATTCGACAGTCTGGACGGTCTCGCTGCAGCCAACCTGCCTCGTTGGATCCGACCGCTCATTTCGCCGAATTATGATCTTTCTCTGCATTCAAGTCAGGTAGAAAGGCACGGGGGCCCCTTGGTTCCTAATCCCAATTAGGGACGCATCCGAGTAATCTGAACTCCCCTACATCCAAGCAGAACTTCGTCCGCTGCCTGGGAATGGTGGCTTAGATGCTAATTAGCTCACCATGGACAAGTGCTGGTTTGTTCTGAAGCAGACGCACTATCCGCCTCCGCCTGATGAGAGCCTACGAAAGGGCAAACCGGACGGGCCCTTATGTCTCGGGCATCTTATTCCTTCACTTCGACAACTCGATCAAGTCATCAACATGGAGGAATTCGTAGATTTCATGCCGAAAATGAAGGTGTGGCGGTCCGACACAATCGACTTCACCTTTGACCAGAACACTGGGCGCGATGTCGGCTTATTGGGACAAGTCAGCCTCCCTGTCGCCGAGGGCATTCCCGGGGTAAATGCCACGGCCTCGGTCGGAGCCCTCTTCAGCAAACGAGCAACGAACCACTACCAATTCTCCCGCCTTGAACTATACATCATGAATCCAACAACAGCTTGGATCAATGACAGTATTGACACAGCGGAGGTGAAAGACTACATAAAAAGGACCTCGAAATTTGGCCGGTGGAAAATGTACCTGATCTCGGGCATTGCCATCGCCCGCGCAGGTGCAAAGATTACCTCGAGCGAAAGCAGCGGGATTGCTCTACAAGGCGGTGTTGGGCTGTAAGATTACTACTGACTTCCCTTCTCCGAGTGTATGCTGATCCCAGTAACCAGCCAAGTGCCGGCCCTAGCAGAAGCTGGTCCTGAATTGAGCGTCGATGCCAACGATTCCACGACGGTTACAGCAACCCACACTACCGACTTCATCTGGGCCGTCAGGCTGGCTAAGATCACCAACAATGGGCCACAGGAACGATGGACCATAGAGACTGTTCTCGGCAAGGAGTCGTTCCTGGGAAAGAAGGCTACCTTCTCTGCCGATGCCAACCAGCCCACTTTCGACCCAAGGCACGAAGTCGCCGGTGAAGGGTTGGATGGGTCCGAATTCGACGTTACCAGCGTGATTAGGACCTTGGACGGTGGCAAAGAGGAGCAAATGTATTTCATCACCATTTCAGACGAAGGGGGTGAGGGCGATGAATGATCCTGCGTCCGATGTTGAAGTTAGCATGTTTTTCCTCCATGTTTGCCGATAGAGCCATCAGACACCGGATACAAACACGGGTGCTAGTATCACAAAATGAGCTTTGGGAATACCGGTTGGGTATGGGAAATGGAAAGTTGCCCTACAGGAATCTCATCCTGTTAAAGCTGGCCAAATATGTGGGAAAATCCGAAGGCTTGGATGGATGTGTCACAGGTAGTCACGGACAACTGCCATCGACGCAGCCTTCAATACAGGTAGTAGTAATGACTTGGATACATATCAGGATTACTTAGGTACAGTGATACGGGTCCATTACATCCTCTGCAACAAGACATCTGACAGGTAGTTGCGGATCCTCCGCCGTCGGCCTTCGTTCTCGAGCTCTCCCGCGATGAGGTTCATCAGATGCCACGGGACGATACAGTCGTACCCCTGATCCCGGTAGTCCCTCGACAGCTCTTCAAAGATGAGGTTCATCTTCTCGTAGCCTTCCAGGTTCAGTATCCTCTCCCCTTCGGCGACAGGCAGCCGCGAGAAGTGAAGCAGGCACCCAGCAAAGCCTGCGGCGATTGCCGCCGCAAAGGACGTCCCACTTGGAGGATCAACGAACCCCCACCCACCGGACTCGGGTCGTATGGCCTCTCCTAGGATGGCAAAGTTATATCCACGTGGAAGCGGCGGAGGATTGAGAGTCCTTGAGATTTTGTTCCGGGCCGTTGTTGCAAAGATGTGCATCACCCTTGCCATCCTCGCAGGGAACACAACGCGATCGCACTCTGGCAGGTTCCCCGCGGCGGCGATGACAAGGATGTGGTCCGGTAATGTGTTGATAGCTCTGGTTACATTATCAAGAGGTTTCATAGTTCCTGAAGCGATCAAAATGATGTCGGCAGCTCTCTCGACCGCCCATTTCAGCGCCTAGATGTCGAGGTTCAATGCAGTGAGCGAAAAGGTTTCGGGGGGAAAGAGAAAGAGGGGGGGGAGGGAATAATGGCAGTATCCTTACCCTTTCCATTCTTTCAAAAGTATTATCGGTGAGTTTTTCGTCTTCGAAAACGCGGGCAACATGAAGCTCAGCCCTCTCCTGAATCTCAAGCACTAACCTCGCCACAGTGGTCCCATGGCCTGTGTTATCTCGCTTTTCGTAATCTTGCCCACTAACAAAATCCTTGTAGTTGCCGGGGGCGATATCCCAGTCCAAGTCCCCCCATTCCTGCGAGAAGCCCGTGTCGAGGATGGCGATCTTGACAGCTTGATGGTTACCCTTGGCTAATAGGAGGCCTTGTAGCGTGTCCATCTCTTTGAACCATCTTTTGCACGCGTTCTCGTCTTCCGGCCTGGTCTCTATTGTCAGCCGCCTCCTAGGAGAAGTTGAAATGTGTGGGCAGACAACGCACCATCCTTCGGTAGGGGTCCCCGTAGTTTCTGCCGCAGCGGCTCCAGAATTCCGAGCTGGGATGGTTTGTTGCCGTGTCAGTCGAATTCCGCTGTTCGAGTCTGTTGCCGGCACACCGTTGAGCTCGTGCAGAGGGCTCAGGTCATATGGCTCGTCGTACATGACTTGAAGTAGCGATTCTAGCGGTATGACGAGCTGCTCGTACATTGCTTCCCGCAAACGGCTAGAGAGCGGCTGCTCTGGTGATGTTCTCGACTTGATGACGCGCCTGAATGACTGATCATCCAAGCACCTCCCTATCACGTCCCTCAGGGGCTTGATCATGTCGCTGTCTGCCTGGATTTTTGACTTGAACAACCAAACGGCGATTCTGTGATCAGTGTAGGGTGTGACTTTGCCGCCCGGTAGCCATGGAGCCGCCTCAGGTGCGCTTCGGAAACTATCAATCTCTCTTCCGAGCAGAATTTCCAGGAGCATGATTCCCAGCTCCCGAATCTTGGGGAATCTGTGCGCAAGATTTACATGCTCCTGTTGCCTTTGTGGTGTCGGATGAAAATCGGCCGATATGAGCGGCTGGTTGAGAAACACGCCTGCGGTGAGGGTGCCGTTCCGCTCGCGATGCTCGAACAGAAATTCAACCGTGTCCTTGGTCCATTCGGTCGGCATGAGCTCTGATTCGTAGAACTGCCATACACCCTTTGTCAGAAGGTAGAAAAGGATTATTTTTACTTTGTTATGAGCTCTATTGGACCCGATGAGCTCTCCCCGGGCGAGGATTTTCCTGAGCGTCAAGGCAGGAGTGTCGGGCGCTGTCATCATCCATGCGTTGGCCCCAATGGAGTCTGGGCATTCTGAATGATGGAGCTTGAAGTCCTTTTTCGACACAGTAAGGAAAAGTTGCTCCTGCTGTCGGCCGCTAATGGTCCCGCAGAACTCGTGGTATTCGATCGCAGGGACAGGCTGCGCAACGATCTTGTCTTGAAACGTACTATGGGCTTGTTAGCTCTGTGTCTCGGTATGGGATGTTACTTTGACGCAAAACGTGCACTTCAGGTCCTACATGAACGACAGCATTTTGCCAGTTGCAAGGGCTCCCGTCTCGGTCTCGGTGAGGATGGTCCGGGAAGAGCATATCAAAGACTGAACCAGAGGCATCATGGCGCCGATAACCACTCAGGCTGATTTTCGGAACAATACTGGCAGAAGAGTCGTGGCAAACGCTGTAACGGGAGAGCACCGCGTAGAGCGTACCGAGATGGGCTGAGAAGTCGCTCTCATCCTTCCTCGTTACTCGGGGTTCAACGACACCTGCAGCTTCCGTATTGGTGATTTTGGTCAGGACATGCTCAAATCGCTGATGTATTCTCATCTGCCGCTTTTGTCTCGATCCTTTCTCCTTTGGCGTTGCCCCTGCGTCGTTGGAGAGCTTGTCCAGGGACAGCCTAGCATCTTTGTAAGTGGACTTTGACACCAGCTTCGCGAGCTCAGGATACTTTTCCGACAGATCTGCCGTTTTGCCCGTGCTAGGTGACGGTTTCCATGTCGAACTACCCTAAAAAAAAACTCAGTTGTGCACTAATGTCCACGAAGAACAACAAAGAATATGGGGTGGAAAGATAGTAAAAAAATATAAAAAAATAGAAGATTGTGAGAGGGAAAAAGAGATAATAGTAACGAACCTTGCAAATGGCCTCTAGCACGGCAAGGATCTCATCGAAATGGGAGCGATCAGCTTGAGCCCGGTTGTTTTCGAGCCAGATGCGAATTTGACAAAGGTCGGCATTGAGCAGGTTACAAAACACACTGGCGCCTCTGTTCTTGTACCGCGTGATGAGTGCCTTGACGATTTCCTCAAGGCACCCAACGGCTTCAAGAGCAAAGTCTACTCCCGACTCTTCCAACATAGCCAGCAAGTTTTCAACACCCCATATGGCTTTGTGGTATTTGGAAGAAGACGAGCATGCTCACCCGCAGGTCGGATTTGAGTCTTGAACGATCGCCGGAGGTGGTTGGTGGTGGCTTGCGGCGGATCAAATGACCCAACCAACAACTGTTGAACTGATGCAGCGACAGATGGGGGTCACAATTGAAATATATGTAACAATAGTTGCCGCTGATTGTCAGCAAGCCATACAGAGCACTTGGGACTTGGAGAGTGGGATGGCTCCAGTTCGGCAACAGATGGCGAACCTAAAGAGCTGGAAAGAAATCAGGAGCACTTCAAAGGGGTGTTGTGTGTTGTCCCAAGGAGGGACAGCGGCTGGCGCCAAGTTGCAGGTCCCAGGCCGCAGGTCGGCGCTCCCGTGGCACGAGGGGATCTGCTGGGCTCCCTCTGCAGCTCCCCTGTCCAATGAACCGCTGACTGTGGCACAGTTGGTCGCCATTTCCTGTCGGCTCGTCCCACTGCAGTGCGTGAACGCACAGGATGGGCGTTATTGACTTTAGCACTGCAAAACATCCGGCTTCTTCTGCAACAATAACAAAGATTGTGGTATCATGTATGTCATCAACCGACAGATGTCAAGCGTTGGTTAAGTGAGGTACCGACAGGACAGTGCAGCAAGTGACAATGAAGGTGGGCGGCTGCTCAGGGCAACTACCGTTGGCAGCGTCAAGGGTCGGGCTGGGATCGGCCCACGATGCGAGACCAGGCTGTGGAGAGGTTAAATTTTCGCTCTCTTCATACTCTTAACATTAAGGCAATACTGCCAACGATATGCGAAGGCCCGGGTGTGCTATCCCACGATTCGAAGTTCGCACATGTCGAGCTGCGGGTTTCAGGATAAGGTATTCCGCCGGTCCTTCGGCGCGGCCCGAGTGGAGATATTGTCGTGGCTGGCTCGGCATGCAAGCCGATCCCCGCAGGTGCAGCGGCTGCCCCCTGCACAAAAAATCAGGTACACCAATACCCGACACCACCACACCAATGCAGTCACCACTCCGTCAAAACCCGCCCAACTTCAATCGTTCCGAGTGCAATCTAGGTAATCACCGTCATGGCGCCTTCTAACTCTATATAGTTCTTCAAGATCCGATGGATTGTCTACCCAACGATAGGGAAAGCCCTATGTGGCTGCAGTCCAGCCCTCCTCTGCATACTCGTTTACAATAATATCATCCCAACAAGGCCGTTTCCTAACGTACTGCTTGGGCAGTCAGCATGCCCTTTCTATTGCAGAAAGTCCGGCCTTAGCGGAAGTTAGAATAGCTCTTACCCCAATTTTCCTTTCGGTGGGAATCTGAGGTTGAGGAAAGGAACATGAAGGAGCATGAAGGAGCATGACGGGCAACTTGGTGGTTGGTGGGTCGGCCAAAACCCGGTTTTGGTGTACCAGTTATTTTGTGCGAGAGGGGAGCGGCTACTCACAGCAAACGTGCTAAGGTACGTAAGGTGGTTTTCCGGAAGCTCACTAAACCGTAGTATGCAATGTAATGCGATTCCCCAGGACCATAGGACTGCCCAGCGATGAAGATCCCAACAAAATAGGCCCAGGGTTAACAACCCGAGCCTGCTCGGTTCTTGGTCGGCTGCTGATGGATGCTCGTACCCCGCCATGGCTTCACGCTCGGGATTCCTCAACGTTCATGGAGGCGGCGGCGGAATGAGGCTGCGAAGACTCACGGAAAATTGTCTAAACCTGTTCGCTGAGTGTTTGCGAACCCAGGGGCTATCTAGGGAGCAGCGTGCCTGGCTTGAGGATTATCAGGCCCGACTCCGCTGGTGGTCTTTTGGCTTGAAGGCGCAGGCCTTGGGGAGGGCTTCGCTTGACTACCGACTCGCTCACCGCGACGATGCCCGCGCCGCAATTTCGGGACTCCTCACATGTATATCTGAAGCACTAAACGAATGTCTCGCCGGCCTTCGCTCGCTGGGCTCACCGGATGACAGTGATGACCAACTTCTCTCCGACGCCTCGTCCCCGGTTTCAGTCACGTCCTCATTCTCAGACTCATCGAGCGACGAGGATACAGGTGGCCATTCATATCCGCAGGGCGCTACTCTACGCCATGCACATCTCATCGAGTTGTGCTTGTACCGCTTGGCGCGGCTCTCCATCGCCATCCGGAAATCAGGAGACCGGTTCAGACACAAGCGTGCCGATGACGACCTGAAGCGGGTTCAGATACACGCACCTAACACCTACGCCGAGTTCAAAACACACCTTGAAACACTGATACTGATTGGCCCATACGAGCACGCACTCCTGAGTCGACTAGCTCTTGCAGCGTCCCGCAATGACATCACCCAGAGTGTCAACATTGTCATCCGCGCTTGGCTCTACAACAGGCTAGGGCGGATCCAGAGGCGCCTAGTCCAAGCCAACATCATCCGGCGCCATCGGATAATGTGCTCAAGAAAAGGCGGAAGACAGGCGAGCTCGACATCGGCCGAAATCAAGCCGGTTCGCCGGCAAGCAGTCACCATGAGGCCTTCGGCTCACCCACCTCAACAGACTCCCGCTGGGCCCACGGAGGTTGCGAGGTCGGAAGTCGCGCCGGCTATACCCGTTGCCCGAGTCATCGAGCAGACCTCCGCCGTACAGACCGCAACAGCAGTTGGGCCAGACCTAAACACTGTGGCTCTGCGGTCTGTTCGGGCATCCTCAGCCGTATCAAAGCTCACACGGACCGGCCAGGATCAGGATTACCCAAAGCCATCAATGCTCGAAAAATCGCCTCAGTGTCCGTATTGTGGCTTTGTTTTGGATCTAGAGTACGCAAAGAACGAGAAGAAGTGGCAGTAAGTCACCGCTGATATTCCCTTTCCCCCCTTTCCCCGGCCCCACGGAAAAGACGCTGGAAGACCGTGATGGACTAACTTGACTTCGCCATAGTGGCCATATCGCCCACGACCTGAGTCCGTATACATGTATCTTCCAGCCATGCAGCTCTCCCTATAATCTTTATTCGACCAGGGAGCAATGGTTGGAGCACATGGCAGCCTCTCATAGCGTAACCCAGTGGAGCTGTTCTCTGTGCTCCTCTGATTTGGATGACCAGGGCGAGATCGCCTTTGCCACAGCGTCAGATTGCAAGACGCACATATCAGAAAATCACAGCGGGTCATTTGCTCCTGAGGAACTACCTATCTTGCTAGACTTGAGCGAACGGACCATGATCGAACTGGTTTCATGTCCCCTCTGTCTTAACGACCGGAATCCGGTGCATCTCGAAGAAGACGACCACATCGCCATCCACCTTCACTCTTTTGCTCTCCGAGCGCTGCCATGGGACTTTGATCTCGATGAGGGAGCTGCATCTGCTGGTTCTGGCGATTCGCCCCAGATGCCGGGTGCGCGGCCGGTTCTGGATGAATTCGATGATGACCCTGAAGATGATACCGGAGCTTTAGAGGACATGGCGAGCTCAGTCCGCGGCCTTCTCGAGAGGATTCTTGCCCAATCGGACGGCAAAGAGCGTCTCAGCTTGCTCCCGAACGCAGACATGGCACACGCCGCAAACCTGCTCCTCCAAATCGAAGCATGGGCCAATTCAGCTCAAAGTATTGCGTCCCAGAGACAGACCTGTACTTTCTTGCTTCGACGTGTGCAGGACAACCTGGGGAAACTTGCAACGGAAGACCCTCAAGACCAGAACCGGATGTCGGATCTCGGGGCCAACATCGCTCTTGATCTCCAAGCTCTCGAAGAGTGCATCTACGAGAGGGCTCGACAGGACCATGATATATGGCAAGAATCCTTCCGTTCGCTTTCAGATAATGTGCGGAAAGCAGTCCAGACAATGATTGACGACGATGAAGTCAATTCACACCCGTTACCAGACCAGCTCGATAATCTCCTGAAGCTTTCGTGGAGACTCGAGGCAAAGTGCCGCAACCGGGCCAACCCCAAGGATTTCCAGCTCGCTCAAGATGTTGCGAGCTCCGTTCAGCAGATTGCCGATGACGAATCAATATTCTTATCGCCTCCGACGGACCTGCCATGGGCTGCTCTTTTGGGCGTGATGAAGGTATGCCACCTGCCTGCCCCTTCTCGGGATGAGTATCCAGTCCTCATAGCAAAGCAGTTAGTACTCGAGCTCTCGGATGCGTCTGCTCTTTCTGCCTACGATGAAATCAAGCGATCCAACGCACTCTGGGCTCTGCGATTCGCCTTTCGTGCCATCAACCGAGGGCGATTATTCGGCCTCGCTTACACGCTGGAGAACACATCTGAAGAAGTCTTCGCTGCCCTTCGCTTTGCTTTGCTGAACCTCTATGGTGCCTTGCTGGAGTTGTTAGTTATTGTGAAAACCAAGAACCCCGAGCCGAAGGAAAAAGAGATAGCTAGGGCGATTGCTAAGCCCAAAATGACCGCTGGCTTCATCGCCAAGCTCTATGCTCTGATCGACCAACTCGAGCTCGAGGTGGAGTCGTGCAAGCGAGGGAGGATTGCAGAAGTAGATCCCGAGGTTCTGCAGCTGCTAGAAGATATGCCTCCGGTTTGGCTAGACGCTACGGCGCAGGACAATCCCCTACTCGGAACCGGCGAGGAGCAGTCTGAAAGCGAAGATGATGACGAGGAAGGTTGGGATCTTATGGACCTCGAGTGGATGTCCTCCCATCCGTACGACAAAGTCCACGAGGGCCTCCGGCAGAAAAGGACGCCTGACACTTGTAAGTGGCTTTTAAATCGAGAAGACTTCAGCAGTTGGGTAAACAGCGACCGATCTGCGATCTTCTGGCTCCGAGGCTCTTGTAAGTATTTTCCTTTGCTTAGCCTCTACGTGTTAGGAATACTGATGTGGGTAGTTGGCACGGGCAAAACGTTCCTCTCCTCAAAGGTCGTTGACCATTTACAAGAAAATATCGTAAACTCCCTGGACCCAGAAGGACTAGCTTTTATCTACTGTGATGAACTCGACCCAGCAGACCGCGATACTCAGCTGCCGTTACTTCGCAGCGTAATGCGTCAACTCCTTGAATCTGAGCCCAACGGCGGGCTCAAACGCATCAAGAGGCTCCACAGGGACTGGGGCGATACAGAGCTGGGCGACTCCACGGTCACCAATGACAGAGTGACTGAAGGGTTTTTAGAAATCCTTCGCTGTTCCCCATCCACGACGTTAATTCTCGATGGGTTGGACAAGCTCGCGCCCCATGCCCTATCCGACCTAACAACGACGCTAGCCCTCCTTGTCGATGCCTGCCAACAGCCGTTGAAGCTGTTTCTGTCAAGTAGGGACAGGAAGGAGGTGTCACATTTAGCCAAGGCTTCGACCGCGTCTTACCAGGTTATTCTCCAGCATTGGGACTCGCTAGATCTTGTCACATTGGAAACCAGCCTGCCTCACACCTTTTTCGACGTCGAAAAGGTAGTCACGGAACAATGGAGGGAGATACCGCCTGAAATCTTGGGGGATGTTGTGCGCAGCAGTGAGGGAGTGTGAGTTCTTCTCCCAGATTACGGCCATTGGCCGTCCGAGTGATACTAACCGTCATGAGAAGATTCCTCTGGGCGGTCCTGACGACTCGGCAACTCCAAGCCGTTGACGCGGACAATATTACTAGATCCACCATAGAGTCGTTGCCGATCTCTGAAGAGTTCCTCGAGGTCTACCGGAGAGCAAATGAGAAGATCCAGAAGCTAACTAGGAGCGATCAAACAATCGGCAAACGAGCCCTAAAGTTGGTGCTTTGTGCCGCCCACCCGCTGACAAGCGACGAGCTCCTCTCTGCACTTCGCATCGACCCAGAGACAGACGACTCCGAACTAGGCCCCGAGATTGACGAAGAATGGTTGAGACATCTCTGGCCAGACGTCTTGGTTCTCGGCCCTCACCCAGGGTTGGCGCTGGTTTGGGTGCCAACTCACCTTTCGTGTGCGCAGTTCTTCTCACACTTCGACCTTGAAGGCCACCTCGACGCCGCCCGAATATGTCTCAAGCTTCTTCTAGAGGCCCTCCCAAATTCCGTTCCAAACCAGACGATCGTCGGGGCAACCCATCCGGTGCAGGTCTACGCGCGGCATTATTGGCTCGCACATGTCCGTGCCGCGTCGGGCTATCTTAAAGTTCCAGACCCGGTCATGGTTCACTTACTAAAGAAGTTTCTGGGTTCCCCCGCGAAGAGCAGCGAGCAATATCGGAGATGGTACAAAGCTGTTGAGAGAGACGATGTCCACCGGCCACCGGACTCCGACTTTAAGCAACCCGTATTGGACTTTATTGCGCCCGAGACCCAAACACTTTTTGCAATATGTCGGTTCTCGTTGTTCAGGATACTCGAGGACTGGCGGCACGATCCATCCGTCGACCTATCTGGAACTAACAAACACGGTAAAACTTTGTTAGAGGTTGTGAGCATTGAAGACCCTGCAAGTTTCGCCATCGGTCGAGAGTTAGTGGAACTCGGGGTAGACGTAAATCAGTCTCGAGTCGACTTTCCCACTACCACCACACCTCTCAGCCGCGCTGTGGAAATTGGAGATGCCGAGTGGGTGCGCTTTCTCATCGCACATGGGGCACGCGTGGATCCGGATCTTGGAAGCGCATTAGCTCTGGCCGCTAGCATGGACAGGGCTGACCTCGTACAAATTCTTCTGGAAGCCGGAGCTCAAGTAGACGCGGACGACGATGCTCTTGACTTCGGCAGTGTTCTAGCGGCCGCCGCGGCATCCGCAGGGCTTGAGACGGTCAGGATGATAATTGATGCTGGCGCCGACGTCAACAGAGCACTAGAGAAAAACGTCGGCAGTGCCCTGGCTGCAGCTGGGAGAAACCAGAACCCGGATGCATTGGAAGTCGTCTCGTTACTTCTCCGCCATGGAGCAAATCCGAATATGCTTGGCCGCCATGGTCTTCATACGTCCGCGCTGGGCGAAGCATGTTTGTCCAGGAACTTGCCGTGCGTGAAGAGCCTCATCCAGGCCGGGGCCAAAGTCAACCAGGAGTTCCGCTCCGGATATTACGGCAGCGCCTTGATAATTACGGCGTCTTTGGGAGATATCGAGTGCCTTAGCGCACTCATCGAGGCAGGAGCGGATGTGAACCAGGTGGTTTCTGCGGGAGACTATGGAATCGCACTCATCGCCGCCGCGAGACATGGCAACCTGGACTGCCTGGTACCGTTGCTCGCAGAGGGAGCCGATGTTAATCAACTGACCCACACGGGGCTATATGGCACCGCGTTGGCTGCCGCCGCAAGCGTTGGGCGGGAGGACTGCGTGCGCGCCCTGGTCGAAGTCGGTGCCGAGGTGAACCTACTAATACCTAACGGCAAATACGCAAGTGCATTGGCGGCGTCGGTAGGGCATGAGGATTGCATGCATTTCTTGATAGATGCCGGTGCGGATGTCAACCAGGTTCTGCCGCTTGGAACGCATGGTAGGGGTGGCACTGCCTTGATTCACGCAGCAGAGAATGGGCTTGCGGACTCGATGAAAATCCTCATTGAAGCTGGTGCGGATGTCAACTTCCTGCTGAAATCGGAGAAGGCGAGATGCGGGAGTGCATTAATGGCCGCTGCATTTGCGGGCTCCAACGAGTGCGTCAAGGTCCTCATCAGGGCGGGTGCCAAAGTCGACCAGGAGACGCTGGTAGGCGTTTATGGAAGCGCGCTCATGGCGGCCGCTGGGCAGGGAATGCTGGAGTGTGCCCAAGCTCTTGTGGCGGCTGGCGCCGATGTCAACAAACAAGTCAAGCAACACCCTGGGAGATGCCGAACTGCGCTTGTTGCCGCCGCTTACATGGGTAGACGGAATTGCGCTGCATTTCTGATCCGCAAAGGAGCCACAGTGAACTTGAAGTTGGAAGGCCATTTTAGGGACGCTCTACATGCGGCTATGGAGCCTGTGAGTGATGAATATGTTGTTTTCACTCCCCGCCGGATAGGTCCCGAGGCTTGGTTTCAGAGACAGTCGGGGAGGGACATGCTGGCAGAAGAAAAAGCGGACGTCGCTCGGCTACTCCAAAAGCACGGTGCGCATGTAGAAGGGCAAGGCAGCTCAGGACCGTAGCCAGGAGGTAGTGGTTAGAGAACGATGAAGTTTCTTACATTGTAGTAATTGATGATGGTGAGGTGCCGCAACGCAAATTCTGGCGCTTGTTCATACTGCGTATTTACAAAGGTACATTAGGTACCTTGGTAGACTGCATCTCGATCCCCGGGTGTCAACCCAAGTTATGTTCATTACGTTGTGTTGCTTAGTCATCCCCTGTCGAAAGCTCGGTCCAAGCGGGCGGGCTCAGCTAAATTGATATGCCGAGCGGCATCAGTATCGCGACCAATTTTTGATGGAACGGACCTGTGCGACCATCTAACCCAACCATGCCGCCGAGATTACCATTCGCCCAGGCGGCGCGATGCTGCGCTCCAGCAATCGAAACGTTTTCGAAACCGACGAGTTTGGTCTCCTTGTTCGCCGCGCTCTCAGTGCAAACACGTAGCGCATCCATCCTCGCGAGCCTTTCGGACAACAAGGGTGCCTACCACAAGCGCATCCGTAGAGGTCGCGGGCCTTCCTCCGGCTACGGCAAGACGGCCGGTCGCGGCCACAAGGGTCAGAAGCAGCGCGGAAAAGTCAATCCATGGTTCCAAGGTGGTCAGACGCCTTTGATCTTCAGCCATGGCCGGATGGGCTTCGTAAATCAGTAGGAATCCCACTGGTCTGTTCTTGTCTCGTTCTAACCCTCCGGTAGCCGCGCACCTGAAATGATGGAATTGAATCTCGACCGCCTCCAGACCTTCATTGACGCCGGCCGTCTCGACACGACCAAACAGATCACGCCGCGCGAGCTTGTCTTGTCGGGTGCTGTCGGGAGGAATATCAAGGATGGGATCAAGCTCCTTGCTCGCGGTGGG
Organism: Madurella fahalii; assembly: GCF_045866475.1. Taxonomy (NCBI): domain Eukaryota; kingdom Fungi; phylum Ascomycota; class Sordariomycetes; order Sordariales; genus Madurella; species Madurella fahalii. Next base: position 4,217,566 of record NW_027263976.1, read on the forward strand.
GACACGTTGAAAACGCCAATTGATATCATTGTGTCTCGGGCCTCGGCCACCGCGATCAAAGCTGTCGAGTCGGCCGGCGGCAAGATTATGACAAGGTATTACACGAGGGAGTCGATCAAGCGGCTGGTTGCTGGGAAGAGCATCAACACAGACAAGCCGCTGCCGGTCGGACCGGAGCATGTGGAAAGCGTCCTGGAGCAGGCGAGGACGGCAAAGAAGCACTACTACCGCTTGCCCGATCCGACAAGCCGATGGGATATCGAGTATTACAGGGACCCTGCACACAGAGGCTATTTGAGCCACAAGCTGCAGCCAGGCGAGTCGCCTAGTCTGTACTTCAAGGTGCCAGGCACAACGGCGTGGTCTCCTAGGACTACCAAGTCCCAGGAGAAGGCTCTTCAGGAGGAGGCCGACAAGTTATTCTAGTTTATTCCCGAGCTGGAATATGTATTCTAAACCGTTCAGCACCTGTACAATCCAAAATCCATTAATATGTGGCTGACATGCCAAGCCCCTCGCGTGGCTGAGTAGCCCGCTTCAAACTTCGTCGCAAAGCTACCCCTGTCGACGAGGCAGGAGCTGTTGCCCTCCGCGCGTCCCAACCGCCCCAAGTGCCTCTTGGTCGGCTCTGCTCCTCCGCTTGATGACATCTTCCACAGCACGAGCTATTGAAACCTTCCGTAGTTAGCTCCGGATACCTCCATGGTATTCTGAAAGATTTCGGCCACTTTTCGGTTTGATTTGTACCGCGCATTTACGAGTTGGATTACAACACAGCACCCTGCAGCCAGCGCCTTTGCTTGGATATCGCTCTCCGCACACGCCTCACTTCCGCTGCCGCTGTCACGCGATTGAAGCTCACGAGGCGAACACAACCAAGCCACTTCACGCGCAAACAATAATCGCCGTCCCGTATGTCGCTCTTCGGCAGCTCTCCGCCGGGTGAGTCGCCGGGCCTGGGATCGAACGACTTCGGCAACAGCAGGTCGTCGCTCTTCGAAGACGAGCCGCCCATGACGAAATCGACAACCACAGCACTCTTTGCTGATGACGATGCCGGCTCAGACTCGCCGTGGGACATGCCGACCCCTCGCAAGCAGCTTACCCGTGCCGATCTGATCCGCAACCTGCTCCCTCCTTCCGACGTGCCAGAGAGCTATACTAAGGCGTTTGACACGGTTATTGGCGAAGATGGAAGCGAAGGCCGCATTACATCTGGCGGAGTTGCCAGAACTCTAGCTGCGGCGAGACTTAGCGCCGATGCGCAGGCGCGCATCATGGGTATCATCGGCCCTGGTGATGGTGGCGGGGAGGTCACTCTGGACAGGAACCAATTCAACGTGCTGTTGGCCTTGATTGGCCTGGCCCAAGAGGGCGAAGCGGCTAGCCTGGATGGCGTAGATGAACGCCGACGAAGTGAGTCTGCATGCAGTGCCTTTGCTACCTTTGATGTTCCCCCTTCAGCCAGCTTCCCCTTATCTTATCTGGACAATTCGCGAGTTCCTCGTCTGGGGCTTCGATCCCGAATAGCGCGCGACCGTGGGTGCTGCGTCTGGAGCGGGAGTGGGCCCCCCATCTCATTCGTTATCGAAACTAACCCTGCTGCGTCAATCCCCCAGATCTCCCCCAGCCTCAACTCCACGGCCTTGTCGAAAGCACGCCGGCCTTGCCGCATCTTGCCGAACTGGCCGCGAAGCCGCCCCAGCGACCCGCAACACCACCGAAAGCCTCCCAACCATCTTCCCCAAAGCAGCCGCGCCGTGCCAGAAAGCCGTCAATGGACTACGCTGAGGACCCCTGGAACACGCCCGACGTGCACAGAAATCACAATCATGGCCCAGAGTTGCCCAGACCGAATGGCGACGATATGGCGAGCTCGGCTGGACATGCAAACGGGAATACATCGTACGGAACCAGCCCCCAATCAACGTTACCTCGCCGGACGACGTCGACATTTACGACGAGTGCGCCAGCGTCAGGCACTGGATCGGTAGGGGAGAACACGAATGCATGGGGCCTTCCAGAGGACAGCCGCTCCGCAGCTGGGGGGTTCAATGAACAATCGTCCAACCCCACGACTCCGTTTGTCGGTAGCGGGGGCGCGCGAGAGCCCGGCGGCGGCCAGCCCTCGGCCCCCGTTCCTGGTAGGACGATTGGGAGTGGGCGGACGGGGCCCGCCGTAGAGGAGAACATCATGGTGACGTTGATGCCCGAGAAGGAGGGGATGTTCTTGTTCCAACACCACAATTACGAGGTAACGAGCTCGAGGAGGGGTAGCAAGGTTATCCGGCGATACAGCGATTTTGTCTGGCTACTCGACTGCTTGCACAAGCGGTACCCGTTCAGGGTGTTGCCTCTTTTGCCACCTAAGAGAGTTGCTGGTGAGTAACCGCGCGCCCGAAGCGGTCGATGTTAAGCTCACATCTTCTAGTTAACGGCAACCATCTATCCAACGATGGCGCTTTCATTGAGAAGCGTCGCCGTGGGCTAGCAAGGTTCCTGAATTCGCTTGTTCGGCACCCTGTCCTCGGGCAGGAACAACTGGTCATCATGTTTTTGACCGTTCCAACTGTGGGTAGCTGCATCCTTCACAACGAGCCGTAACTGACATGGGTCGTTCCAGGAACTTTCTGTCTGGCGGAAGCAAGCGACCATCTCGGTACAGGACGAGTTTACCGGCCGGCCATTGCCTCCCGGTCTCGAAGATTCGCTGCCGCCCACTCTTGAGGAGCTCTTCAGCCGCACTCGCGCTGGCGTCCGACGCAGCGCAGAACTATATATTACCATCTGCAACATCATGGATCGTCTGGTTAAGCGGTCAGAGGGTGTAGCTGCAGATCATGCCCGCATTGCCCTCTCCCTCATGTCGCTAACAGAGGCGAGCGCCGACACATATGCCACCGACACGAACGATGTGCCTCTGCTCAACGACGGGCTCCAGGCAATGAGTAGGCATCTCCGCACGTCGCAGAGCCTGATGGAGGACGAGGCACGTGGTTGGGATGAAGGCGTCCTGGAAGATCTCAAGCGCCAACGGGATGCGCTTGTCAGTTTGCGGGATCTCTTTGACAGAAGAGAGAGGCTTGACAAAGACAATATCCCCCATCTGGAGCGGCGCATTGCGGCCAATGAGACGAAGCTCACGGCTCTGCGCGCAAAACCGGAGGGCATGGTGAAGCCAGGCGAGATCGAGAAGGTGGTCGAGGCAATCATCAAGGTGGGATGCTCCATGCTCGATCCTCCGGGTCCTTCCGCACTAACGTTATAGCAGGACAAGGAGTCGATTGTCAACCAGCATAACAGGTCCGTCTTCGTCAAGGAGTGCCTCCGTGACGAGCTCATCTACTTCCAGCGCACCCAATACAACGTCTCGCGATGGAATCAGGACTGGGCGCAGGAGCGCGTCAAATACTCGGAGATGCTCGCCGAGAATTGGCGCCGGCTGCTCGATGATCTTGAAGGCATGCCGCTGGGCGATTAGAAGCGACAGCGAGATAGACTCGCCAGACCACACAGTTTTGTTAACGGGGCAAGAGGAATTTGTGAAATGACAACGGGAACACGCCCTCTCACGAGCCACATGACCTCTGGGCAGGACCGGGAGAGCCGGTGTGGAAATATTTGAGCGAGCAGACAGGTTGTCTGAACTGTTTACGAGGCGCCGCATGGGTCCCGAGTCATCTACAGCATTGGCGGCGTTTATGCAATTTGGGTCGCAGATGTACGGAGTATGTAAGCTATATTGCGGGGTGGCTCTGAGGTTGCGATACCCATTGGTCAAGCATTCCCACCCTTCGGTCGTTCGATGCGTTTTTTCTCCCACAACACCTGCCCAACAATGCTTCGGATCATACAATTTCTCATTCTGCTACCATCAAACCCGGGATTGTTTGAAGGTACAGGCCCTTACCCGACGTCGATTACCGGGGTGAAGTCACAGGGGCCGTATTGCGGGGTCTCCGGACATTTTTGATCTAACCAAACTCGTGCTCTCAAGTCTTTGCTGCAACGCCTAGCACCGCTTGCTCAACACGGAAGGCCAGCCAGTGCCTTGCCAACTCGGCAGAAGCCATGGCCAGATGCGCTCATGCAAGATGCAGTAGGAAGTACCGCTGCCAGCGGGGTGGGTGCCCAACTGGGGTCAGCCTGGTGCAGACATCCCCGCGCTGCCAAGAACCACTCAAGAACCACTCAGGGCAGTCAACGGGGGGCAATATCGCCTTCAGTCGGTGGCCCACCGCCACTTTTTAGTCAGAAGCTGCAACACTCCCCGCCGTGACGTTTTTCAGCCTCGCCTGCCCTTCTTCCTTCTGTCATCTCTTGTCGTTGCCAGGCGCTTCGTTTCTGAGACCCCGGGGTGCTACGGTCGCTGCGCTGGAAGAGACGTGACGATCTCGACCGTAGACCGCTGGCGCTGCTGCTTCCGTCAGTCCTCTTGCCCCGCTTCCCCTTCCCAGCGACATCTCGGAGGAACCACTCAGGCCCGACCGCGAGATCCTTCTGCCTGAAGGAGTAATTCTTGGCAGAACTCCCGAATCGGATCAACGACACGATCACATCGACGACGACAGGCGGGCGTGCTCGGTTTGAGCCTGTTGCGATTCGTTGAGACGCAACTCTAAATCGCAACAGCTGCAAACGTTGCGGCCGAGCTCCTCGCCTGCTGTATTTTATTATCCCAATACTTCCCTGCGTCCGGCAAATCTCTGCAGTCCCGAACCGCCCGTCACCCTCTCCCTGATTGCCAAAATGCCGCCGACTAGTGCGGCGCAACGGAGGCTCGCCTTGCAGGACTTCGTAGCCGTCACGCAAGAGTCGAATGAGAATGCGCAGCAGGTGGGTTTCCTTCTCGTCCCGCTATACCGCACCGCATGGCCGATGGGGTTGTCTTTCGGCCCGATATCTATGGGCCTTCGATCCTTGTTTTGCATGACCCGCGCTGACGCTTGGATGAATGCGACAGTACCTGAAGAACGCAAACTACAATGTCGCCGTGGCCGTCAATCAGTAAGTTCTTTTTCCCTACTTTCCATTAGTAGCTCTGTACCTCCCGCTCGGCGGCTGGGTCTGGTGTGTGCGCGTATGTGAGTGGTGTCGCCGGCGTGGCAATGGATAAGGGGCCCCTCCCGAGCCCCTAGCACCCCGGGACATGGCTGCTGGGGCCGTGGAAACGTTCTGGACGAGGAGATCGGCATTGCGACACCATGTCTCATATACGTGCTCGTGGAACTAAACATCCTTCGTTTCCCTTCGTGTCTGCTTTACCCTTGCTTTGCTTTTGCGCTACCTCGGTTTGAAGAAACATACTTTATGAAATCCAAAGCAACCAAAGTTTCAATTGCATCACGGACAAACTCCCAGTGGAGGCAAACCTAGATCCTTCCATCCCATACCTGCACACTTCGTTCTGGAACACAGTTTCCGTCCCGTATTATTGCTTCTTCTTTCTGTCCTCCCCCATGGCTGCACCGGATACCGACCGTCCGGCGATGCTCCGTCGTCTCTTCCGTTCCTGTTTCCAGAAGAGACCGGAACGCCTGCCGTCGAAATCGCCCCATGCAGAGGGAGCGACCGAGACTGACGGCAGCTCCGTGATCCTTCAGCCCGTCCAATTCTCCCAAATCCCCCAGTCCTCGAAAGATATCAGAGTCCCAACAAGGGAAGAGGCAACCGAAGATCGGACCATGCCGAAACCCCTTCAGGAGAAATCAGCAGCCAAGCCGTCGTCCCGCAAACCTTATCAAAAAGCCGGACCAACGTCTAAGTCCGATCACAAGTCGGTTCTTGTCTTGCGCATTCGATGTCGTTGGCAACACGGGACGAAATACTGATTGTGTGGCCTCCTGCAGGTATTTTTCCACTAGGGGCAGAGTAGATACTGACCATGGCAAGTCCAAGTCCAAGTCGGCGTCCAAGGGGCCGCCAGTCGAGGACGTGCTGAATGTGATGTTCGATGAGCTTCTCAGTGGTGGGTCCCGCGGCGTTTCCTTGTCTCTCCTATTCGGTTGCTAGGCAGGCGAGCTTACTCTAGGCAGAGGATGACAAGGATGCCGATAAGTCGGGGAACACCATGTTTGCCGCCTCCTCCCAGGCCTACATCCAGCGGTTGGGCGCAAGTGCCGAGAACTACGAAATGTTTGTCGTTCTCGACATTGTTAACGCAGACGCGTTGGGTCAGATTTCACGGGCCGGCTTCGTCGAGGGCTGGGCCCGGCAGCGAGTTCCCGAAGTGGGGAAGAAGGCGGACAATGAGAAGACAGTACCGCCCAACCTATCGGCGCACCAGCAGCACGTGCGGTACTGCTGCGGCAAAGTGACGACAGATCCCGCATACTTTAAGGCTCTCTATCAACGCGCGTTTCTAGCCGGCAGGGAGCCGCAGCAGAAGTCGATCAATATGGAGGTCGCCATTGTGTTCTGGGGGATGATGTTCGAACCGACAATGCGGTCTTGGCGATCTGCAAAGGTTGACTGGCTTCAAGCATGGACGGACTATTTGACGGAAAAGTTCTACGTCGAGGATGGCGACAAGAGCAGATGGACGCGGACGGTTAGCAGGGATTTGTGGACCCAGGCCGCCCTGTTTGCGGCCAAAACCATGGAAGATGAGTCGTTGAGTTTCTGGTCCGAGGAGCAGGCCTGGCCGGGACTCATCGACGAATTTGTGGTCTGGTGCCGGGAAAAACGCATTGTGGCGACTAAGAACACTGAGGATATGGAGGTCGATGAATGAGGCCTGAAGCTCACGCATGCCTAGTTCAGATCCCAGCAGCAAAGCGCGCCGGCTGCTCCTGTTTACGCATCATGGAATTCTGTGAGGAGAGCCCCCGGAGGGGTGTTGGAAGGGAGGGAAGACCAGTCACCATCCACGCAATGTTTTCTATGGACCGACTGGTTATCGAGCATGGCCCGGCGTACACGCACACGCATCAGCAACGACCGGTTTGGAGCCTGCATTCTTAGCTACTTCTGCATACTTTAGACGAAAGACAAGACTTGTTCAAACAAATAGATTCTGGATGGCTGCAACGCTGGGTGTTGAAGTGTGTGTCTGCGCTGCTATTGGTGAGGCTTAGCAAAGAGGGATGCCACGTTACTTCCATGGGTATGAGCGTGTGTAACCACGGGCTGCAGAGCACCAGGTCGTATGTCACATCTGGAATGCTCCCAAAGGTTCACCTCGGCGAGAAACGCAATGCCGGTCTATCAGAACGGACCGAGAGCATGCAGTGCAATGAGGCCGAAGCGGAATTGCTTGGTCATCCGGATCTAACCAAAGTCTGGGGTGCCCGGTGCCCACGGTCCAATCCGGACGAGAACAATGCATTCTTGGGGAGAGACGTGATTCTGTTTCGCCCCCATTACGCCCGGTCTATGAGCCAATAGCCACCCCCATTTCGTCCCAAAGCAATCCTATGGTACATAATCGTACAAAGCCTTGTCCACAGCCAGACTCAGGTCGTTTTGCTGGTTTGGGTCCGTCCATCCAGCTTTGCCGGGCGTCGCGCTCTCTTTGAGGAGGAAGGTCAGGTATGCTTATTCCCCGCCCAAGACAAGGGGGTCTAGGAAGCCTACCCTTCCTTCCCTCCGTCCACTCGTATAAACATCCCCCTGCAGTGAAGGAGCACGAACAAACCATTGCTCCTACTCTACTAGGCATGTCCCTGTGCGTCCGCGTCCGCCTCCTCCCATCCTCCCCTTCCGCCAACGCCCCATGCATGGTAGCTAGAAAACCCGGTCCTGCATCCCAACCGCCAAAGAGGGGTTTTTTTTTTTAAAAAAAAAAAAAAAAATTGACAAGCTTTACTCTACTCCATCTTCCGCCACTGGACCTGGCCGAACTTGCTCATGGTCTCGAGCTTGCCGTCGCCGAGCCGGACGCCGCCGGAGCGGATGACGCGCGGGTCGACGGCGAGGGTGCTGGTGACGGCCTGGTGGGTCTTAACGGCGGCGTCGTAGCGCATGACGAAGTAGTGGCCGCGCGTGTAGCGGATCTGGTTGCGGCTGACGGAGCGCGGCAGCAGAAAGACGCCCCAGTTGGCAATGTCGCGGATCACGCCGCCCTGCCCCAGGATGAGCTGGCCGGCGGTGAGGACGATTCTAAATAAAAAAGAAATCCGCCGCGACGGCGCGAAGGGTTAGCGGGCCCGCGTCTTTCCTCCTCGGCTTGGGATGGGGTGGACGGGGATTCGTATGGGCATCGCGGTCTCTGGGAAAGGGGGAGGGGGGGAGGGGGGTTGTTCTCTTTCTCGGGACGCACTCTTTCACCTCGGCGAGGTTGTTGGGGCGGACCTGCAGTTAAGCTCGTTAGCGTCGCGCCGGGCTTGTCTATACACCAGAGGGGGAAGGAGGTCAGCACTCACAATGCCAATTACTTCGTATAACATTGTTGCTGGACAGCGGGGATGGAGGCTGCCGTTGCCGTGTGGGGGGGAGTTGATGTCGCGGCTTTGGTCTTCTGGCAGGCGTCGGACGGGCGCAATCAAAGCGACAATCGGTTGCTTGAAAATTTGGCGGCATTTTCCGAGATTCTGCCCGGTTCTTGCACACCGCCTTCGGTAGTCCCCCGCCAAGACCCCCCGATCACGGGTACAAGTGAGAGACTTCCCCAGTGCAATAGGTGTGAATTTGAGAAGCACCATGCCAGCGCACGCAGCATCTCTCGGTCGACATAGCACCTTATTCATTGCCCAACAATGTCAAGTACGAGCAAAGCAAATGGAAGTGAGCTGCAGCAAAAACATATGTACAGTCCGGCAACCCCGCAAACATGCCCGATGTCTCAAGCCATGCTCGCATCTGGTGCAAGTCAGAGCGCGTGCGACCGGCCTGCACACAATCTCATGTTCCCAGATCTGGCTGTTGTGATCGCATTAACGACTGGCACTGACGCTGCCAGCTCTCGGTACACATAGTATTATACACAAAGCAAAGCTTTTAATAGAGAATGCATGTCGGGCGATCTTGCCCGCCCGGTCTCTGCACCCCAGCATCCACTTCCCGCCCAAATCTGAGAGAAGGCGCCGGGATATCACTCGTCGAGACCAGAACACTCAAAAGTGCCGTCCCCGCCTGTAAAGCCAGCCCCAAGAAGCAAATCGCAATCAGTAATGCTGATTAGGTGCCTTATGAGTGGGCTCCCTTGCCCAAACGCCAGGCACCAGCCTTTCTCCCCCGATCCATTAGAATAAGAGAGGTTAGATAGAGAGAGAGAGAGAGAAAGAGAAAGAGAGAGAGAGAGAGAGATAGGGAGAAAAAAAACGAAAAAAAGAAAGGAAATGTCTTCCGAGACGCATACGTGGGCTGGGGAAGAGCAATGTCAAAGGTAGAATCCCGTGAACGAGTCGAACCGCACGCCTCAGGAGCGGTCATGCTCGCCGTCGTCGTCCCCCTGCCCGTATTCGTTATCCTCGCCGGTGTCCGTGTCTCCGCCGCCGTCAACAAGTCTCGGCCCCCCCCGGTAGTGCGCCGGAACAGTGGGCAGCTAGTCCGAATCACCAGCAGGGAGGGTCTCTGGGTTGAGCGAGTCCCACATCATCTCCATCCGCACGCTGTAACCATCCCCCAACTGTTAGGAAAATCACGGCGCTAGTGGAAAATGAGGAGGGGAGAAAAAGAGGAAGAACGAAAATGAGAGGCAGCAAAACTCACTTGTTCACTTCGGCCAGCTTGACCCCATGCTGCTTCAAAAATGACAAGAACCTCCGCTTGGTCCGCTCTCTCTTAAACTGGGCCATGACATCCCCTCTGACATTGACGTCCTCGCCGTCGGGGCCTTTCTTGTGCTCGATCACGACCCTGCCGTTGCCGGGCGCGAACAGGACCCGCTCGATCTCGGCGATGCGCAGGTGGAAGTCGTAAGGGTCCTTGAAGACGGACCACTTGGGCGGCCGGACGGAGCGCAGCACCTGGTGCTCAAACATGCCCTCGCCCTCGTCGCCCAGCCAGTGCCAGTACTGCGTCACGCGCGAGTTGCTCGCAATGTCGCGCGTCTTGACCTGGTGCACGCGCCAGTCGATGCGCATGAGCCGGTCCTGGCTGATCGAGTCGGTCGACGTGTAGCCGTCGTACGCGAGGTCTCCCGCCGACGGCGCCCTGCCCTCGACCGGCGCGTCGGCGCCCAGTGCCACGCGCTGCTTCTTATTGGGCGTGCTTCCCACGGAACGAGCCGCCGGCGGTTCCATCTTCGCCTTGCCCTTGGCCTTGTGCTGCGCCGTCGCTGAGGCTGGAGTTGCTGCTGCCGCCGACGGTGGCTTACTACTGCTGGCCGTGTTGTATACGCGCTGCGGTGTCGATTCGGGCGTCGCGTGCGGCTCCTTTCGCTTCAGAGCCCGCGGTGCCGTCTTCCTTCTGGCCGACTCGCCGCCGCCTCCGCCGCCGCCGCCGCCCTTGGATTTACGATGGGCCGGCGGGCGGCCGATGTTGGGCAAGCCGTTCATTTCTCGACCCTGCTCAACCTTGGGGTCGCTATAGGCCTTCTCTAGCCAGTGCGACAGGTTGAACTTGTTGCCCTTCTCCAGGTAGACCTCATGTATGCGGTGGCGTAGCCACTCGGATGGCGTGATATCGAGGTTGAACTTGGGCAGATCCTCCATGAGCAGCTGCGCCATCCTGTAAAGCGCTTCGTAGGTGGTGATTTTCGGGTTGAGCACCTCCTTCCCGACGAGCTGATACGGGTGCAAGTCGCCTTCTCGCAAGAACTTGAGAATGGTGCGGCCTCGCTTGGCGTCCCGGTGCGCTAGGTGCTTGTCTCGGGGCTTCGATCCATCTTCTTCGAGTTTCTCGTACTTCTCCTGGTACTTTTGCAGTATCGGCTCCACGATCTCCTCAGTTGGCACCCAGTCGCTCTCCCAGTACGGATGATCCGGGCCAATCTTTGCGAGGGGGACTCCTCGCATCATGGGCGGGTCCGTGAACACCATCCCATCGTCGCGGAGGCACAGCACCGCCTTGGTGATCTCGGGTAGCCTCGGGGTCCTATCGTCGTCGTCATCGTCGTCGTCTATATCTGGTGATCGATTTAAGGGGGTCGCCGCGGATGGCGTCGCGACCTGCGAGTGCGCTTTTCGCATGTCTGGGAGCGGCCTACGTAGCGCTTTCTTCACCGCACTAACAGCCTCAAGGCTGCTGCCTTCTTCTTCTTTGATATTTCCGCTCTTAGATGCGCCGTTGGCGGGCGTGAAACTGCTTTCCGGCGAAAGCGGTTTGCCGGGTGACTTGCCGGAGGCGCTCTGGCGAGACCTGGGACGCGTTGATTGCAGAGAAGCACCGTGACAACCGCGCTTGTTCCATTCGCAGTTGCCGCACCGAGGGAAGTCTCCGTCATCCACGACGATACATTCCTGATATAGACCGTTGTTGATGGAGCAGCCCTGGCACGGTCTCGCCTGCACCTCACCCGTCGCCTGAATATAGAAGCTCAGCCACTTGGCGCCCCGTTTGTCGTCGGCTGGGGGGTGGCGGGTCAACTCGAGGTCTTGGGCAGTGAACTTGCGGCCTTTACGGAGCCGGACGGGCCGCTTGATAGGCAGATTCATGATTCGCTCGACGAGTTGGTTACTCCTATCAATAGGGAGCAGCTGGCCGACTAGCTCGCCCGACTCGTCGTAGACCTCGACAGCATCCGACGGGATGTCTGCCGGGGTTGCTGGCCTTGTCGGCTCTTTGGCCTGGGACACGGGCGTGTCCAACGCCGGTGTTGTGTGCCGTGAACTCAACTCTGACGACAATGATGAGGGTGAACCTGGTACTGCGGGCGCTATTGATGCGCCATTGGGGACCACAACACCATTCGTGCCATTGTCAGCCGGTGCACCGACGTCGGGCGTCACTGCACGCTCTTCACCAGTCTTGGGATCTGGTTCCTCTTTGTCAGCCGGCACGTCTTCGATTCTTGGTGGCTGGCAGGGTTCCTCAACGGCCTCGGTGCCGTTGGCTTCCTGGTCAGGACGTGTAGCCCCAATCTCCTCAGGCAATTCAGGTCCGCCGATTACCTCCACGTCGTGCTGGTCTTGACCATTCTCTCCCGCGGTGTCCATCATCATCTCATTCTCCGCCTCGGACCCTTTGGGCCCATGCCCGTTGCCCACGCGCCCGTTGCCCACCTCTCTAGCATCCGGCATCTCGCTATCCGCGGTCAGGGCTTCCTGCTCGCACCCGTGAACCACTTTGCCAGCGTCCCCCATCCCATCGGGCCCAGTCGGATCTTCCTGCCGAGACGCATCAGCAGTCCGGTACGCCAAGCCGCCCCGCCGGAACTTCCTGAACCACGCAAGCCTCATTTCATCTTCACGCGCGTTGTCCTCCTCCTGAGCATTCAGAACCGCTTCAAATTCAATCTCCAACGTCTTGAGTGCCGCCTCCTTGGCCTTGTGCTCCTCCTTCAGCGCCTGGAGCTGGCGGCGGAGTTCGGACTGGGCCCGGAAGTTGTCCAGCATGGCGGATTTGATCTCATTGTTCTTGGCGCGGTACTCGTCCTCGAGAACACGTCTCTGCTGCTGGCGGTGCACGCGCATCGACTCAAAGTAATTCTTCTCAATCTCATCCCACGTCGACTCGTCTGCCCCCGACGACGTCGTCTCCATTTTTGCGCGATGGTGTGGCGAACCGGCAGGCAGGCAAAGGGAAATGGGATGGGAATAGCGCCTGATAATGTGAGAAAGAGATGTGGCTTTTGGCCGGACTTGGGTCCGGCGCCTCCCGTACCAACTAGTGTATTGGATGTATGTTGCCTGGTTCCACCAACCTATGTCCGACCCGGTCAATGAGGGCTGACTGACCGATCTAGCCCATCAGGAAAGATGCGCAGCTGAGAATTATTGTCTGCTGGCAGAAATTAGCGCGGGGTCGCAATGAAGGCGCCTACCGAAAGTTTCAGTGCCGCTAATTATGGAGAGGCACGGGGACCACCGAACTCCCGGATGTGTTCATTCACCTTGGGTTCGCGATCTTCACCCAGCACCGATGGCGATGGAAGCCGGCGGAAGACGGTAAGGCAGCGCGGATAGGAAGGCGCAATCAATTGACAGGGCGTCACGAGGTAAAAGAGGCAGAGAGTGAAAGTCAATGTGTTGCAGCAACCCGATGGCCCGCGCGGTGGTGATGATGATGTCGAAGGGAGAATCGCCCCCGATCACCACGAAGCGCTAATCAGTCTGAAGACTCCTTTGGGCGCTAAGTACGCAAGGTGCCTTATCTCGACGGAGGTATCGGGCACGCCCTCCCTGCACAGGGCGATCTAGATGTGACGCGGTCGCTGGGCAATAAGCGTGACCGCCGGGGATTTTAATTGCGATGAAAAAGGGGCTGAATGGGATTCCAACCCTCATATGAGGCAGATGTGATCCTCACTTTGTCTGCCAGCCACTGCAAGAAAAATAGATCGGGCCGCTGTGATCGGTGGTTCAGCAGGCTGTTCAGGCTACCGGGGGATGATGCCAGTGGTGAAGGTGCCTGTGGGGATAGGTGCCGCCGCGGCATGCCGGCAGCGAATTGCATTGGTTTTCAGTTCGCTTCAGGGGACCCCCAATCTAGCAAGGCACCGCCTGCTCTTGAGCTGATTGCCTGGTACTGTACCTGAGGTGTATATAGGTCCGAGCCCAAACATTTTACTTTGAACCACTTGCCTCGAGAGAAATATACCTGCAAGGGAGCACACATACATCAGTCGTTCTTATGGTTAGCCACGCACAGCAAGTTGTTACCTATTTGGCGTTTCACCAACCCATCTTTCATGGAGGACCACAAATGGTGATGGGGGCCAGGGGCTTATGAGCAACTCGATCCGCGCATCGCGATCCCATGCACATATCACGTCCACAGACGAGACCGCCAAGTACACCACCCGAACATGATTAGCTTATAACTAAAGTAGACTATATACCGACATGCTATGCCATCAGAAACTAAGGAATGCGAGTAAACAGTATTACCAATGTCATGCTGAGAGTTCCATCCCCGCTGACGCAGCCCCTCCCTCCCCACCCCCCGTCTTGCAAGAACGTTCATTTCCCACCCGACAAGCCAAGCCAACGCCAGAACGGAAAAACCAGCCAACACGCTGATGCTGATGAAACAGAAACTAAAACGTCATCGCATTCCATTCCTTTCCAGAAATAAAAATTAATAAGAAACGTGGGCGCTGAGCAACCGACCCTTCGTTTTGCTCATTTCCCGTTTCCCCCCTTAAATAAGTGAGCCCTCTGCCGTAGAGTTGCAGCGCGCCACAGGCAGCTTAGTAACGCGAATGCCGATTCGGGCTCGGTGTAAACGAGTTGTCGTAGGCGCTGGACTGGCCGTAGGGGTCCTCGTTGTATACCGTGGCGCGGCGGTCTTCCTCGGGCAGCAACTCCTTGACCTCCCAGTTGTTCATCCTCATGCCGACCGAGAACTCCAGATCCTCCTTAGTAATCGAGTCCCAGTACTTGTACACCATCATGACGGCAAGCAGGTTGCACGTCGTGGCAAAGAACAGGCCGTCTAGGTAGTGGCTGATGGCGTTGCAGAGCGGCCGGCTGAAGGCGTACAGGATCACCTGCCCGACGACGAAGAAGAAGACGCCAAAGGCGATGTCGCCCAGCGGCCACCGGTCCTGCAGCGTGCGCGTCACCAAGAGGATCTGCATCACCACGTACACAAACAGCTGGATCGCGTTGAGCATGTAGAGCACCACGAACAACCCGATCGTATTGGTGGGGCCCAGCCCGGCCCACGACTTGAAGGTGGCCAGGGCGACCAGGAACGAGATGACGAAGGCGGCGGCTGAGCAGAGGCGCATCATCCAGAGCGACAGCGGCGTCCCGTCCTCGTACAGCTGGAAGCCCACGAACCCGTTGATCAAGAGGCACGTCACCATGGCGGATGTGAGGCCGGACTGGACGGCGACAAAGTATGGGTAGGGCGGCGAACCCGGCGGTATCACTCCGGCGTCGATACAGAGCGACAAGAAGGTGAGGAGCATGTAGAGGTAGAAGAAGGCAGTGATCTCCTTTCGGCCTGCGCGCAATCCCGTGTCTGTCAGCGGCTGTCTCTCGACCCTAGGTGCAGCATGCATGCGTACCAACTGCCGTGAACTTGCCCCGTACATGCAAGACCATGACCACCGTCATGACCAGCGCAATGATGTGCATGGCGCTCGCAGCACCCTGGAAGATGATGGTGTTTGCCAGCTCAATGTTCCGGGCGAAGCAGTCGGGCTCGATGCCCACGCCGCTCGCAATCGACGTTATCGGACCTATTGAGGAACATAGCGGCAACGGTGCCATACGGCAGATGTCGGTAAAGTCTCCGAAGGCCATGGTTAGGGATGGCACGGCCGGTCAGGGACCCCGCCGGAAGATCGTCTCGAGGCTTCGCGGGGAGGATGCGACGGTAGAGGAATGTGCTAGTATTGCGGAGCGGGACAACAAGCGGGCGGCCGATGCTGGGCGCGAAGTGGGAACGGTGATAGTGTTTCGACAACAATGGCAGCAAATGAGACGGCAAAGGGACGCAAGCGTCTCTCGTCAGCTCCGGATTCCACGTCCACGGGGACCGAGAAGTCCGCACAAGAAAGAGCTAGTAACTGAGCGAAGGTGGGGGTAACGAGAGTGGGATGTATCAACGAACGGATAGAGGCTGAAGAATCGTCATAAAGCGTGTTGCGGCTGCCGGGCCATCCCAGCCCTGTGGTTGCTCGGCTGTTGGTGTGCGCCAGGCGATGCTTTCGAGGAATGCGTTGCTGTGGAAAAAGGGAGAGCGGCGGAGTCGAATCCCACAGGGAATTCCGATCACTGGCTGTGCCGGAGCGGCACCCCCCAAAGTTGTCTCGTCTAATTAGCCTAATCCGGCATAGCCAGCTACCATTGGCCCGACAGGCCCCCCACCACGCCAGTTCGATGTTTTGTTCCCTGCCAGGTTCCGAAGTTTCTGATGTTGTTGGCAACGGGATGCAACCTGCAAGCTCTTGCGAGATGCGCCCAACTTGCATCGAATTGCGTGCGAATACAGTGTTTGCGTTCTGTCTTGTCTTCACCAGCCACCGTCTTCTAGCTGTTGAGTTCCGGTTGATACGAGTACAGTTGCAATTACGGCAAATGGCAAATGTATCCAGTTGATCTTAATTGTGGCTATCCAGGGTTTAATTTCTATTTTTGTCTTTCCCTGCTTGATCCCTCCTTTAAGTACCCTCCCCCTCCGCATCCCTACGTATCTTGAAACTGGAATATTAAACTCAACGCAGCAACCCTTCGGCCTCAGAGCAGGGCTCGGCGCAGCTCAAGGATTTCGGGAATCTGGCTTCATGAATTTAGCATATACCGATTCGACACGTCTTGCAGTGCTAAGACTAAAATGGGAGCTCTGCTATCATTCACACATGTCATGGTGTTTGAGTACGCAATGTAATTGGGGTCCTGTGGCTCAGCAACGCCAACATTCTGAGTTTGATTTGCCGTTTTGTTGTCCTCTGAAAGAACCCACCATCATCCCCGCCTTCCCGAGACTCTATGCTCGGCTATGATACCCAAATGAAGTCTTGTGCACATAAACGCCCTCTTTGAATGGTCTCGCCTCCCAACTGTCCGATACTGTCAGTCAATGGTCGCGCAAAGTACGAACTCAAACTGTCTTGTCCTGGGACATTGTCATACATCATAGCAAGCAGAAAGCGGATTCCATAATTAGCTATAATTAACCAAAACCATAATCAACACGGTACTTCAGCGCCTTGGGCATTACAGCAAGTTCGTCTTGGATTGGAGTGCAACTTGTATAATTCTGCCTGACCTGATTGTGACAATCGTACACACACACACGCTAAACGAGCCCTCTCCTAGTTCATGCTATACATGTGGAAGCCAGTGAGCGGTTGCGGTTCAGTGTCTTTTGCCTGTGTCCCTTCCACTCCAGAACAAATTCCGCATGTTCAATCCATGGTAATGACGGCTCTAAAGCGTACCTTACCGCTAAGCATCGCGTCTACGGAGCGGAAGCGTTAGCTAAGGTATACATCATGTGATGAGAGCAAATTCTGCACAAGGGGACGTACTGAAAGCCTCGTTTGCCTTGTCCAGCGGAAACTTCTCGATCATGCAGTCGATGTTCTGCAGCTGTGTGAATTGGATAGTCTCTTCCATGTCTGTTGCGTGCCCGGTTGGCCATGCCTGCACCGATAAACCGTATCGGATCTAGTATGAATAGACTTGATTAGCATATACGTGGTACTGCCAACGGAGTAAACTATGTCTTACCATGAGGCCGGTATCCACGGGAATATCTCCAGGAACTACCGACGTGGTTAGCTTCCGTTGTCCTTACCCCGGTAGCCAAAACATACCCGAGAGAATTAGCAGCTTCCCTAGCGGCCCGAGGCCCTTCAGGAGTTGAGGCATCCGGTCGCCGTCTGGATTTGTGGTCACGATAAGCGCTGCTCCTCCGAGCGCCTTGAGGGCCTCGCCAGCGTCGACCTTGGACGTGTCGATATACTCGTGGGCGCCCAACTCCCGAGCGAATTTTTCCTTGTCCGAGCCACGCGAGATGGCAACGACGCGGTAGCCGAACTTGTTGGCGTACTGGATCCCCAGATGGCCGAGGCCTCCGAGCCCCTGGATTGCCACCGTCTCACCGGGGCCAACGTTCATGCGCCGGATCGAGTTGAAGACTGTGACGCCAGCGCAGAGGAAAGGAGCGTACTTGGCTGCGTCGATGCTTTCAGGAATGGGAACACCAGCCTCGGACCGGATGAGGACGTATTCGGCATCTAGAGCGTGCGTTAACTACGGCAGGACATAAAAGCGCCCCGGAAAGTACTTACATCCGCCAGGCTTAGTGACTCCGTTGATGACCTGGTTGTCGCACATGTGGTAAATGCCCCTTCTGCAAGTCCTGCAAGTTCCTTCGCAGCAAAACTGGTCAATCCAATAGCTCGTCTAGTGCAAGGTGGATTAAGACTCACCATCATGGCCACCGTGCCAACCAGAGCCAATGCGGTCGCCCACTTTCCAGGCCGTGACACTGTTACCAACTGCAGCAACACGGCCAATAATCTCGTGTCCGGGGATGAAAGGGCTATGAATACAGGTCAATAAACCGTCGCAATGCTCCCCAGTTACTGAAGAGTGTATCACTTACAAGCCGCCGCCCATACTGTTGTGTTGTGTAAACGTATCGGAGTAGCAGACTCCACAGGCCTCGACCTTCACAAGTACTTCGTTTCGCCCGGGAAGTTCCAAAGGAGCTTCCTCAAGAGTGAGAGGAGAACCAGCCGCCTGGAAGACGGCCCGCTTGTACGTCTTTGGGAGAGACATTGCGTTGCTGTGACTGTTGTTGATGAGAGATTTTGGCAATATCGCACGGCTTCAGGCCAGCTCAAAAGGGATTGGAGGGTCGAAATATACGTTCGAGCTATTAGTTGGGAAGGTGGAAGATGTCCTGTTCCAACAGAAGACTCAGCGGTTTGGAGAAAAGCCATACCTTTATATAAAACAAATCCAGATGTTAGTTCGCGTAGGTGTTGCTCTGTTCGGTGTAAGTCGCCATCAATGGGAATGCCGTCACGGTGGCCCCACCTGCCTGAAGGAGAAGCAGGAGTGTCAGTTGTGGTACATCAACCGGCCTATCCGGAGCCAACGTCCGTGGCCGTAGGATTGCACCACACGGCATTCTGATAGATCCCAGAATACCAGAGACACGTACGCCCTCTTGTAAACGGCTTATGATACTCGGTTGGTGAACCAGAGGGAGGCGTCCCTTGGGCGACTCTTAGGGATGTGTCAGCACCCTTCGGCCGAATAGCCACTCCGTAATGGTACATCCAATGAGGATCCAGGCGCATTACTACGGAAACCAATAGAGTGAACACGCTTGATGATGAGTACACATCTTGGACACGCAGATAACCAAATGACACTATCAATGATAGGCAGATCTATAGAGATACAGATTAGTTATTTGCTATTTGCGATTTGAGGCAGCCTTTTGGCGTGGTTCACTGTTGGTTGAACTACATTACCCTGAGCAGTGCATGCGTTTTGCCCATGTTTAACCGCGGTTAGCCATATCTAACGGGACTTGAGACACTCATCCGAGGGCACAACACGGAGATTAGCGTACTCCCCGATCTCAGTTACTCATTAGGCCAATCGGAGTCATCCCTGGGTACCGTTCCGACAGCAATTTGCATGAGCCTCCCACCTAGAATTGACACCGGACGCTTCCCTGAATGTTCCTTGGCAGATCGCCCGGCAGCCTCGCAGCTCCGGAAACTCCTTCGAATGACAAGGGCCTATTCCCCACAAAACTCCGGATACTCCGAGTCCAAACCCTCCACTTATAGAAAGTCAAAAACAGCCGAGAGATGAAGCGGTGCGAGCACAGCAAGATTTCGGGGACAGCTTTAATTTGCCAAACGCTAACTCCAGAACGGGCTCCGACGGAATGCAAGCCCTCTTCTCGATTGAACTTTTGACGAATTCTTGAACCAATACCTGGGTGGAATGACTCTAGGCTCACGTCGGGAATGTCCAGAGATCACCAAAGTTCTGGCTCCCTCCCTGGAGCCACTCAAAGCTGTTGAACGAATCTACTGAAAAGGCCACGTCCATAGTTCCCGTCAACACATCCTGCAGCCCTGCGCCCTCCGGACCGAGCAGAGTCCCATCGGGCCACACGGCTCCCTGCACCGGCCACGCCGTATCAACCGGCCCAGCTACAGCAGCAGCAGCAGCAGCAGAAGCATCATAATCATCATCAGTAGCAGCAGCAGCAGGGTCCGTAGCCTCACCTTGACTACGGCCACCGTAACCGATCAGCGACTCAACCTTGCCCATCAGCTCACCCACAATCTTGACCGCCCGGGTACCGACCGCAAAGTGCCTCCCAAAGATCTCAAAGCCTTCGATGGCGAGGTCAATGGCGGTCCTGGCGACCTGGACGGTTGGGGAGGGCGGGGTGGCAAGAACGAAGCCGATCATGGTGATGGCGGCGTTCCACTGCCACTGGAACGCCTCGTGCCAGTTCTCAAGGAGGCCCGTCTCGGACAGGGCCTGGTGGGTGATTTGCGTGAGGGTGATGGCGTGGCGGGCGCATGCCATAGCGCACTCCTGGGCATCGGTCGCGGGGCCGCTCTGGCCCGGCGCGGAAAAGGAGATCATGGGCCGGTAAAGGATCACGCAGAGGTGGTGGTAGAGCAGCTCGGTCAGCAGGCGCTGGCGCTGGAGCCAGGACGGGGCGAACGTCTCGATGGCGAGGCTGAGAGTGTCCGATGCGCCGAGGCCGGGGTCGGTTGAGAACGGCTCGCCGCCGCGTTTCCGCTCGTTGCGGAGCCCGTCGGGCACGCTCCGGACCCACGAGTCAAGATGGGCCATGCTCGACCGGAGAAAGGCGGCGCAGCTCTCCAGCGCCGCGGGGTCATCGTGGATGCTGCTGCTTTTGGAAGCGCCCAGGACGCGAGGGCACTCGCCGTAGAAGGAGAGGTACACGTCCCTGGCGGCCAAGACGAGCTTGGTTTGCTGCAGCGTGTACGTGAGCCAGGTGACGTTACCGGACGCCAGAGTGGCCGACCCGGACTCGATGGCCAGCTGGTGGTCGTCGGCGGGCAACGAGCAGCTCGTTTCGGACAAGGAACCCGACCACGGCCGGCCAAGCTTCATGCAGGTTTTGCTCTCGAGCGCGTAAAGCGTCCACCAGAGCCGCTTTCGCAGCTCCCGCTCCGGCCGCGGGAGGTCCGGCGGCGGTTCGAGATGCAGCCCGAGGATCTGAGCCGTCCGCATCGCTAGGGCCAGGGTGCTGTGCGCCATGTTTTGGAAGGATGCGCAGCAGAGGTAGATGACGGAGAAAATGTGGCACTGCAAGGTCGAGAGGGATGGGCTCTCGAGCTCGGAGATTAGCTGCGTCTGGCATCGTTGGTAATGCCAGCGCCCGGCGATGGCTGTCGCGTCCGAATCAGTTGCAGGGTCGCTGTTCTCGCGGTCGCTCCGCGGCGGGCACGCGGACAGCATGCACAACGCGAGGATAATGTCCACCAAGGCTGAGGGCTTCCGGGTGGTGCGGCTAGCTCCATGCCCGCTCCAGAGAGACTTGTAGTGCTCTTTGAACTTTCCCTCGTCAACAATCTGAAAGGAGCCGTGAAACGACTGCCAAAAGAGCCCGAGGAAATACTCCTCCTGCATCGCTGTCAAGGAGTAGGTGTAGCCGTCAGGGACAAGACGGCCATCCGTTGCCGGCTCTGCGGTGGGTCGAGTCGACTCCAAGCCGGGACCATCGGTAAACGACATGCCGGTCGAGCTGAAATGGATGGTGTACTCCGCGGGCGGCTGTTCGATAAAGGCAGCAAGATGCGAAGTTATGCGGCCGATGAAGTAGAAGAGGGATGAAGGTCCGAACCATTGCTTCTGCGGCATATGGCCGTTGCTGATGTAGAACCCTGGAAGGGCCTGGTTCTCACCACCACCTTCCCTCCGTAAATTATAAGCCTCCCGAACTGTTGGCGCTGATACCACTGCAGGCATAGACGACTGGTTCGGGTTCGGCAGGCTGACTGCAGCGGCGGCATTACGCCTCTCAACCTCTTGCTCCAGCTCCCGAATCCGTCGCTTCAGGCGCTCTATTTCCCTTTAACACAGTCAAGTGTTAGCTGTGAATGATACGGATGTTTGTATCAGGGAAGAAGCGCCGCAGAACTTAGCGGTGATGGTGATCAGAGTCAAACAGCTTTTTACCTAAAGGCATGAGGTAGGGAGCGAATCTCACCAGTACCGGCAGTGCGGCACTGTCCGCCCCGACTTCTACAGTTGCGACAAGGCTGTTCATCGTCGCACTTGACGCGATGGACACGACACCAGTCGCAGGCTCGGCTGACCTGGCTCCGCTTCGGCCGGCCGTGGTGTGCCGGCAAAGATGAGGTGTTGGGCTCGTCGGAGGCAGGCATGTTGGCAAACGTGTTTCTAAACATGGTGCCAACTTAATCCAGCGTGATAAACCTTATGCTAGACGTTTGGTGTGCAGCGCTCCGGGCATAGGATGTCATGCGTTGGCTCCGGACATCTGGTTGCAATGCAGAAACCAGTAGCGGGGTTATCTGCAAAGCTGACCTTGCATGGGGAACCAGGGCCATAGGACATTAATGTGAGGTGGTCCAGACAACCAACGATCGAGCGAGCTCAACCTTATATCTTCTAAGCCAACACATCAACATCAGCATCGTCTCGTTTCCCGTAAAACGAAGCTCTGATGGGGAAGTTAATCGACTCAAAGCTTGGGTCGCGAAGTTCCGACGACAAAGGGCTTAGCATTGGCCCGGCATCTCTATCCTGTAAGCCATGGAAATACCCATCACTGCCGAGGCGGCGTGTCCTTGACCAAAGCACCCATCATGACCACCGGATACCGCGTTCCGTGCACTTCGGCCTTTTCGATGGCCTCCCTAATCTCCTTTTCCTCCTCGTCCGTCAGGGTGAGATAGACATCGTTCGCTGCAAAGTTTTCCTCGAGATACTTTATCCGTTTGGTACCAGGAATGGGGAACACCATCTCCTGCTTCATCATCCAGGCGAGCGTTAGCTGGCCCGGAGTGCAGCCCTTGCGGTCGGCAATGGCCTTGATCTTGTCCACCAACTGCATGTTGCGGGGGAAGTTCTCGGCCGAGAAACGGGGTACGGCGCGGCGGAAGTCGCCTTCGACGAAATCATCGGGCGACTTGTATTGGCCTGTCAGCATACCCCGGCCTAGGGGCGAGTAGGCAACGATAGCGATGCCGAGCTCGCGGCAGGTCTTAGCCAGGTCGATACCGGGTTGCTCAATGTCCATCGAAAATGGGCTGTACTCGATCTGGTACGCGTGGATGGGGAACACCTTGGATGCGCGCCGCAACGTGTCGGCTCCGCATTCACTGATGCCCAGGTAGCGGACTTGGCCGGAACTTTGTGGCTGTCAGCGGCAGGAGCACATCAGCGGTGGGAATCGTCTAAGCACACGTACAGGACAAACTCCTTCATGGTCTCGACAACATCCTCGATAGGCGTCTTGCCGCTGATGCGGTGGCTGTGTAAAACGTCCCCTTCCGGTCAGCAAGCCGAATGCCCACCTGGCTCCCTTAGCGGTGCATAACATACCAATACAACAGATCGATGTAATCGGTCTTGAGACGCCGCAAGCTCTCTTTCACTGCCATGCGGATGTACTCGGGATCGTTTCTGAACTCGCGGCCCCCATCAGGTCTGACATAGTTGCCAAACTTGGTGGCTAAGAAGATCTGCAGAGGGCATCAGTCGTAGCTGATGCAGGCTTAACGGAGATTGACCCACGTCATTCCGTTTCCCAGTTCGCTCAAACCACCTCCCCAACAACTCCTCACTGTCTCCGTACAGGGCAGCCGAGTCCCAATGAACACATCCCAGCTCGTGAGCACGGTCGAGTAGCCTCAGACGCTCCTCATCGGGGGGCAGCGCGCCGTAAAACGCTAGGCTGAGTGTAAGCTACCATATCAACAACTTTCTAGCATTTAGCAACAACTCACTACTCAATCCCATAAGCCCAAGGCCTTGGATGGGGATGGTAGGTCCATTTCGTCCAAGCTGGCGAATAGGGATGCTGGTCGACGGCGACATGGTTTTAACTGGAAGGATATAATCACGGTATGGGTAAGGCTTGCAAAAGCCAAACCAAAAGCACAAGTTTCGCAATCACTCTCTCATCTTGTACGAGCGGTCCGGCACCTGGTGGGCCCGGAGTGCGGAGACTTACGGAGCTACCGGAGAATGACTTCCGTGTTCCCGGCCGGAGCTCTCGCACCTCGGACTGTTCAAAAGGCTGATGTTCCGTAACGCGTTGGCAACGGTTGCCGATCGTTTCTGGGCAGAGCATAACCACTACCCTGTACAGCAAGTGTACTTAGACACATTGTGTTGTTCGAGCAAGGTGGGGTGAAATGATTTGAGCACGCGAGCGCTAGTGCCGTCGCCGGTGCCGGTGCTGGAGCCGGCGTACCCGCAAGTGGCGTCCGGGCCATGCCCTCGGCAACTTCGGCAGCTCACGTTAAGCCGAAGCAGACGTCCCAACAAATGCGGCCAGGCCCGTTAGCATTGGGCAATCGCGGCCATCCCGCTGCTCTGGCTCGTAGAGTGGGCAGATCATAGTGCTGTATAGCGACGATGGGCTGAGATGCTAGATAAAGGCAACTCTGTCGCTCGGGCAGCCGGAACACCTGGCGATTCTTCAACCACTACTGTACAAGAACCTAGTATCCTATGCAGGCGCCTTTGAATCGCTCGAGGGCAGCAGTGTGTGTTCTCTGCAACATGTGGAGGGGTAAGTTCTAGCAAAGCTAAGTGATGTATCCGAGTCGTGTCAGTTTTGAACACAGTCTTGGGCCAAAGAGGTCGTCGTTCACTCGCAACTCCCAAATGCAAACCTACATTGGCACAGAACGTCGGGCAAGTGGCCCCATGAAACGGCGTTCCTATGGCGATCCGCAGCAGGCCACCTGACAGGTGAGGGCATTGAGAATTAGAGTGCAGGACCCAGCCCATCCCTTTAACCGGTAACCCAATGCAGTCTCGGGCTTGCCCCGCGCGGTGGATGGTAGGAAGGGTCGATGCCTTGCCTTGACACGGAAGCGTCCCGGACTCGTCAGATGTGAACATATTCCAGATGAGTGCAGATGATGAATGGGTTCTCAATTGATGCGGCATTCGCACCCACCAAGGGAAAATGAAGGGTTACTGGCGCGAAATACGTGGCATGCCTACAAATGCGAGGGCCCCTTTGCTGGCAGTTCGACGATGTTATCATTGACCCCAGCTAAGAGTGTGCTCAACGCCGGACCCTCGCCGCCGTGCTGGCGGAGGTCTAGACGTGGAGCTGGCCCTGTCAATCGTCAAGATGAAACAAGGGATGCTCTGTCGAGTGCCAAAAATATGGATATTCAAGGGATCTTTCAACCCCCCCCCCCCCCCCCCCCCGGGGGCATTGCCGCTGTGTCAGTCAGCAGCGCCAACGGCCCATTGTGGCGCGATCTTACATGGATACTCCAGTGACTTTTTCCAACTCGTCACAAGCGATCTTGTCAAGGTTCTCCACAAGGCCTTATGGTGCGGAGCGAGGCCACCAGACCCTGCCATCCAGGGAACAGAAAAAGAAACCAAAAAAAAAAAATTATTTCCTAGTTATCGTCGGTGGGCAGATATGGCATCGATGACGATGTACCAGGTTCTGCGCGTTCAGCCAGCGCGCGGGTGCGAAGACTGTGTAACGGCCCCAGAAACCCCAACGATCGAGACCCATTGGCGGGCCATCGAAACTGAAAATGACGGTGTCTCACTCTGGAGTTGCTCATAACCTGATTTCCGGCTCGAAAGAAGAAGAGAAACCTTCTCGTTTGGAAAACCAAGGTAGCTGTTCTATGAGTACAACCAATCTCTTGTTTTTGATGCGGCCTTCTGGGAATGTCGATTAGGGTCTCCACCAATGGGATATGATGTCAGCGGCGTGCTGGGAATGTCGGATCGCCCGATCCCGACAACGGCGCACGCGCGCTCTCTGTGTCACGTCGACACTTGCGAAAAGCTGGGGTTATTGACGAGCTGACTAGGCACCTTAGCAACTCGCAATCGGTGCCATGTACCAAAGGTAATCTGTATGTGTATTGAGGCGCCAACCCGTAAATGGTATCCAAAACCACCGCGACGAGGTCACTGTGGGTTGCATGCAGAGATTTTGCTGACGAGAAAGAATTGCAACTTGGTCATGCGGCCGAGCGGGGAATCCCCGCGACTCAACTGAAATGCGTTCGTTCCCAGCTCTTAGGACTTGAGATGAGCTTTTGCTGGACGACATGGTTCCTCCTACTGGCGGCTTAGGGCTTGAGGTCACCACTTGAAACGTTGGCCACCCAAGACAATGCTGGCTCAGCCTGAATCTCAAGCGTATTCCCAGTGCTAACATGGCGGTTGGCTGAATCAGCGCTTTGCCCTGCTGTGCCTTGATGTTTGGCACATGCGGGAATTCCGAGTTTCCGATTGTCGAGCGGCTTGTCACCCGTCATGGATCTCGGACCGGAAGAAGCGGCAGGCATGCATCTGCTGAGTCTTGCTCTGTTTCTGGGCGAGCATCAAGACGAGCCTGGTTCCGTGGAGGACGAACGCCTCTTGTTCTCCGATTTTGAGAGCATCTTCCTGATGGTTCCTCCATGAGTTCGGTTGGTGGGAGGTGGACGCGTGGGCCAACTGCGGGCAGCTGCAGCCGCTGATTGGCTGATGCGCCTTGGCAGCCCATTACCCCACCATGAGACCACCAACTTTACTCGGGGAATCGATATTGGATCGCAGGGATGCGCTGTCGTCAATACATCATACCTCTGCTGCACTCGCAGATCATGGCGTCCGAATTGCGATTCCTAGGTCCTTCTTGGCCGCCGACATATCAGTATACCCTTTACGCTGCACTTGACCACGGCCCTGCCGCATCAGCATACCCGGACCGTTTGTTTCGACTCTCCCTGCACCTTACCTCGAACTACCGTCCCATTCCATTACGTCCCCAACCTTCACCCTCGTCCCGAGAGCACTCTGCTTCTCCGGCCACCCCTCGCCCGCCCTGTCCGCGCCAGCTGCCAAACTATCGCTGCATCATTCCCGTGGTGTTGCCCTTGGGCCCTTTAACCACTTGAGACAGTCTCGACCCAAAAGGGCGATCCTCGGCTCCCGACAGGCGGTACGCCGCTCACGATACACCCAAGTCCAACGTCTCGCCTACGCAGGCCCGCGGCGCAGATTAGAGCTACGTTGGCTGGCTTGAAATACCGAGCATCGGACTTGGTTGGTTTGCTGCTTGGTTGCTGTCTTGCCAGCTCCTGCTTTCTCGTGTCCTTCGAGACTGGTGTGCAGTCCGAGACACGCAGGTAGAAACCCGAGAGTCTCGACTCGAACACCACGCAGCCATTGGTGACAGTAATAATTATAATGGGGGTGCTATGATTCAGGCGCAGGTACGTGCTCACTTCCGCATCCGTCGTCTCCCCTCCCTCTCATCGCATGTTGCATGTTCCCCATTCTCCCTTCCCGTTTCCTATTTTGCGACGTCTTCCCGGGCGTCCCTTTGTCCCACTCTCAAAACCCGCCCCTTCCCGGTCACGGCCCCAATCTGCCCCAGCTGCAAACCTCCATCATGCCTGTATGCCATGACTGCCATGGCGTTGCCCCTCGACACTCGTCGGCACTCATCCCCACCTGACCTGCGCCCACACCGATGGGTATCCTCACCTTCGGCCGCCGGCGCATTGCATCTCATTTCCGGCCAGCACCGTCGCGCCGTCGCCGGCCACACGCTCCATCCCTTATCCGCCTATAGCATCCCCCACGGGCCCGACCTGCTAGATTTGGACGGCCTCGCCATTCCCTTTATGCCTGGCTGCTGTGTGTTGAGCGCCCGCCCTATTTCAGCCTCGTCTTTTTCTTTCCATTGTTGCCCCTGATGTAGTTCTGTTCTACGCCCTCTGCTCGGCTCTCGTTTTTGACATCACTGGCCGTGTTTCTTCCTGAGTGGACATCTTGTCTAACCGGAACGCCATGTCTGTTACAGGTCCCGAACACGACCGACTACACCCCCGGCCATACTTCTCGTCTGGACTCGGTTCCGTCTACTATTCGCCAAGCCGTCCGGCCGAACGCGGGCGCCGTGCCGACTCCGCAAGCTTCCCCGTGCCGTTGATCCAGCCCCGCCAACGCCGCCCGCACTCCATCCATATCATCTCATACCCGGCAGGATTTGTACCGCGGGATCTCCGGCCGGTCCAGCCCGGAACACGCCCGCAGGGATCTACCGGCGGCGAAACTCGAACGAAGAAGATCTGGTCGAGGAAAGAAAAGAAGGAGGAAAAGGAGAGGAAAAGGGCGGACAAGGAGCGGAGCGAGAAGAAAGAGAAGAGACGTTCTCTGCGCTCGCTCCCGCCAGGCAGCGAGAAAGTCAGCAGGGTTCTCGACAAAATCTTTGCCGCCTTCTCCATCACACCCAAATCGCCGCCAGCTGCGTCCGCGACCTCAACCCCGCAGACGCAGTCTCGGCCATCTAGCTTCATCAGCTTCGCCCGGAGATTGTCACGGATCGAAACTGCGTTCGTTGACCAATCCGTCATCCAGGGGCCCATGGCTGAACCGCTCAACATGGCCGCCAACCCCATTCCCCGCACTGCAAGCTCGAACGGAACGCCGGAGTCCAATAGGAATAGCATCATATCGGTTCGCTCAGCGAAGACAACGATGAGCTCGTCCGTCTCCGAGATCCAGAGGCCGGTGGCATCGGGCAGCGGCCTGACATGTTCTATCCTCTTGGCGGAACCTAACGTCTTCCTAGACGGTTTTGACCATGACCATCGCAGTCGCCGTGGAGCGCGGCCATCAAGCGCACTGCTCCGGGGCAAGCTGCAGCTGAACGTGTCCAAGAACGTTAAGATCAAGTCTGTGATACTGAAGCTCGTCGGCAAAGCACGGACAGAATGGCCCGAAGGCATCCCACCCCTTAAGACGGAAACGTTCCAAGAACAAAACTTGCGTACGCAAACCCTCGTTTTCTTCCAAGCTATGCATGAAGGAATGTGGGAGACCGAGTACGGAATGCAGTGTACCTTCACCCCCAAGAGCGGCGGTAGTCACCACGGCCTCATGCACTCCCTATACCCGAACAATTCCAACACCTCGCTGCATATCCTCGGCAAGAGCCGGAATAACAGCACCCTCACCGCTAAAGAACTCAAGCGACTTTCTCTGCAGTCTGTCAAGTCTCGGAGCTTCGGCAAGGGTGACTCTCCGTTCGCCAACCAGGTCCAGGCGAAAGGGTACAAAGTCTTTCGGCCCGGCACCTACGAGTACGCATTCGAGCTCCCGATTGATCACAACCAACCAGAAACCGCGAAGCTCCAGTATGGGTCAGTACGGTGGGAACTCCAGACGACGGTGGAGCGCGCAGGCGCTTTCAAGCCCAACCTTCACGGTTCGAAAGAAGTGCCCATCGTTCGTTTGCCAGACCAGATGTCTCTGGAGACCACCGAGCCGATCTCGATCAGCCGGCACTGGGAGGATCAACTGTACTACGACATCATGATCTCGGGCAAGAGTTTCCCTATCGGTGCAAAGATACCCATTGCTTTCAAACTCACACCGCTCGCCAAGGTTCAAATTCACAAGCTTAAGGTGTTTGTAACCGAAAGCATCGAGTACTGGACGAACGACCGGCATGTGACGCGCAGGGACCCGGGCCGCAAGATTCTCCTGCTGGAGAAGGCAGCGGGAAAGCCGCTAGACAAGCAGTTTGCGGCTAGCGAAATTCGTGTGCTGAGCGGTGGCGAACTCGACCCGGCCCAGCGGGAGGAAGCCAGACGGACGGCGGCACGACGCAGGATGAGGGAGGCGGCTAGGACTCGCGGGTCGCCGGAACCCTTGCCTGAGCCCAGTGAAAACCTACTCGGCGACTTGGATTTAGGTTTGGAGACTTTCTGGGGGAGCACAGAAATCGAAATGAACGTACAGCTTCCCACATGCGAGACCATGGCGCGCGACAAGACGCTCCGGCTGCATCCCGACTGCAGTTGGAAGAATGTCAATGTCTTCCATTGGATCAAGGTTGGTCCCACGCACTCTGCCAAGCTCTCGAGAGGGGTGAAACTGACCATGGGTATTCAGATCGTCATGCGCATCTCGCGCGCGGACCCCGACGACCCCACCGGGAGGCGCCGCCGCCACTTTGAGATCAGTATCGACAGTCCGTTTACTGTCTTGAACTGCCGGGCCACTCAGGCGAACACTTCGCTGCCGCAGTACAGCGGCCGTGACGGGCCAGTCGCCGAGCAACGGCAGCAAATGTCGTGTGGCTGCCCAGATGCCCAGCCGGTGGACCAGGGCCCAGCCGGAGCAGCTGCACATCTCCCTTTGATCGAGGAGGACGCCATCACCCCTGGCGGTAGCCGGCTACGACTCGATTGCTCCAACGAATCTCGTCTTCCTAGTCTGCCCCGGGCCGCCCATCTACAGTCCAACTCTCGGCACGGCGACGTTTCACCTGGGCATAGCAATTCCTCGAGTCGGGGAAGAGGCCAATCATCGCTGAGCCCGATGGAACGGGATCGTCCAATCCATCTCCTGAGGTATCCGTCGCACAACCCTCCAGCATTTGATGCTGATGAGCCGCCGCCGCCTCCAAACGAACTGTTGACCCCCCCGCCTCGCTACGAAATGATTGTCGGCACCCCGAGCGTGGATGGCCTAGCAGACTACTTTGTCCGGCTGGCAGCCTACGAAAACACGGAACAAGGAGACACGCAGATGATTAGCGAGAGTGGAGGCCAGAGTGATAGCGAAAGTTCTGGTTCTGGGACCGTCACCAGCCCTACGACCGGGCTGGCAACCTCGTTCGATGATGTGGATCCCTTTAATAATATCCAACCCACGGTCGAAGGAGAGGCCGTTCCTGAGGACAATTCGTCCGACAGCGCCGAAGAAGA
The DNA here is from genome assembly GCF_045866475.1 of Madurella fahalii. NCBI lineage: Eukaryota > Fungi > Ascomycota > Sordariomycetes > Sordariales > Madurella > Madurella fahalii. The sequence continues at coordinate 4,248,032 of NW_027263976.1, forward strand.
CGACGGCCCCGCCCGGCCACATCGCCGCGGCAGAGTCAACGTCGCCAACCCCAGGACACCTGGCGGCCGGCTGGTCCCAAGCAGGAGCTTGGACATTGAACGGCCCGTCGTGAGGCTAGACATGACCGCGGCTCTGAGGCGGCGGAATGAGATGGGCTAAATACATACCCGTTGGATAGAGACATTGTCTTCGCATAGGGTTTTGCTTCCTGGCTGGTTAATAACGTATAGTTGGCTTGGTTGGTTGGTTGGTTTGGTCTTTGGGCGCATGGGCATAGACGGGCACACGCACGGATTCAACGGCTGAATGACACCAGGACGGCAAGGGCGGGCTGACACAGGCATGGTACATGGGATGGTTTGGCATGAATTGATGCGATACCCCGGGCATACCTCACGAATTGACGGCGGGGAGCGGCTGTTTTGGATGGCAGGGCAAGCGGCTTTGTGATGCAAACTCCGGCGTTGGGGTTGGGGGTGGTTCTGGGCGATAGCATATCCTACCTAGCGAGATGGACACGATACCAGCATCATGGACTTGTCTCCAGTACCGATAGCTTATACTATAGAAGTAACGAGTATGGCCGTTTTTTTTTCCTTCAGAGGGTGTGTCGCTCGGACAGGTGCTTGATCCCCGTCATTCCTTCGGCGTGGTCTTGCTCAGGGGTAAGAAGCTCTAGGGGGTGAAAAAGAAGAAACTGCTTTGCCTAGGTGGCTAGGGAAATCGGATCGAGAGCGTCCGAGAGAGAGCAGGCATCTGCAATCATGAAAGAAACCCCTCTATACAGCCATGTTACTCCTTCAACCCGTCTAAGCATCTGTCAGACCACCCCACAGTCCGCCTGGCTACACGCGTCCCGGAAACATCGACACCAAGCATCGTCTTCACAGACTCAGGTCTCAGCAAGTTAATTTACCATCATTTTTACAATTTTTTTTTTTCTTTTTTTTCTTTCTTTTCCCCCCTTATCCATTCTGGTCTATCTTTCATGACACATGGCGTCTTTGTGGTCTCCTTCACCCAGACTTACAAACCCGTTGGATTGCAGGCGTTTACCATTGATTTATGACGACGAGCAGGATCCGCGGCCTAAGGGTTACTAATTGTACGGCGCTATGCGGTTAGTAGGATGCTCCTATAGCGCTATATCTCTTTGGTCCATGAAAGGCCTGCATCATGTATTTCCCCTTCTTATCTTAATTCAGGCCAGAGGTGAAAAGACCCGAGCAAGCTGTAGCCGCTACCGATAGTTAATTCTTTGGCGCCCTCGTCGAGGGCTAGCTCTTTGTATAAGGCAACGCGATTCCCCTAGTCTCATCTCGCAGATGCCGGTGGGCTGTCCCTAAACAGCAGCGAAGTGCTCAAACCTAGAGCCGTCGGAAAACGTAAAACAATGCCGACCGAGAATGCAACGTGTGATGTCCCCCCGCTACAGAAAGGAGAAAAGAAAACAAAAGAACGCCGATCGTCTCGCCGTTTAGGTTAGAGTACACATCGTTGCGCCGATATCACCCACAAATCCCAACGCCGTAATAATGCATATGCATCGCAGAATTAACAAAATTTAATAAAAATACAAATATTTCGAATCAATAATGCCCCGTGTAGGGCAGGGCAGGGGGTCCAGTAGGCCGCGGCGGATAAGGTTGCCTCGATTGAAATGGATGTTGGCCACCTGGGGCCGGCCGGGTCCGATCGGCGGTGGTCAATGCAAACTCGGGAAGAATTCCCGTGCGGTACTCGTTCCTCTTGCCTAGCGGCTGGTAGTGCATCTGGTTTGGGAGAACCGGGTTCGGTAGGTGGTACTGCTCAAGGAACGCCGAGGGCGGAGGGTAGAGAAGCGTGCTGACGTGCCGAACAGGTCGGTACGGACTGTTTCGCTGCTGCAAGTAAACCGACGGGGAGTGCGAGATGGGGGTGTGCAAGCCGCTCGCGCTGCCAGAGTTCCCGATCGGCGTGGCCATGTGGTGGCCAAAGGGATCGACCAGCGGAGAAGAGCCGGCATAGGAAACGCCCGAAGAGAAGGCATTCTGAGGTGACAAGCGCTTTGTTGGGGTACCGTAGCTCACCGGGGGAAAGCTGGTTGTCGGCGTCACCGCTCCACAAGTTACCGGGGTAGGTTGTGGAGGCGTGTACGTTGTTGTCGGGAAGACGGTCGACATTGCTCGGACGCCAGGGACAAGAGGTGGCAACGACAATGGCGATGCCTGGGGCGGTGCGTACGCCGATGACCCGTAAGGTTGGGACTGCGTGACAGGTACGGTAGCGGCCGGCTGAGCTGTGTTGAGCGTCAAACTCGGGACCGGCACGCGTGCTTGATCGGGAGGCACAACGTGTGGGGGCCGCTGCGTGACTGCGGGAAAGATGGCCAGCTGTTGGGGGACAGGCTGGGCGTGGGGAATAGCCGAGGGGTGTTGACGCAGCGCCTGGGACGGGACATGGGCGGAAGGCTTCACCTGTTCGACAGGTGCCCGGTTCACGCGCTTGGCGGGCGGCTCGGCCGAGCCCGCTTGATCAGGAGAACTTCGCTTTCTAAACAACAACTGCGGCTCGGGCTTCAGGGCTAGCGGCGACACTGCATTGCTTCCGCTATATGATGCCGGCCAGTTGTGCGCTCCATTCCCGTTGGGAACAGGACCCAGATTGGGCGAGGGCCGGTTGTTGAGCGAGCCTGTCGGGGAAGGCAACGGGGAGGCCAAGGTCCGGGCTGTGGGAGACGGGATTAGGAGTGGAGAAGGCGACGACGACACGGCTCGTTGCGCCAGCTCCAGGTAACGCCAAAACCCCTTCAACCTGTCGAGCCACTGGTCCCACTCGGCCTCGGTGACCAATAGGCTATACCGCATATTGCTGAGGAACTCAACTTCCATAACGTGGATCTCGGTGACTGAGATGTACGACACATCGGCCCACGTCTTGTTCGTATATGTGTTGTCGTCCAAGAACTTGTTGCCTAGCATCAGTGCCACAGTGAGCAGCCGAAACTCACTTCCCGGCCGGCCCTTGACTGTCGGATTCGCCATCTTGAGCCGGTAAATGTAGAGCAAAGCGAGGACCGCCACATTTTGCGTGACTTGGGTGGTTGTCAGCATGGTCAAGACCCACTTTTTAAAGTGTTGGCTGGCGACGGCGTTGCTCGCCAGAGGCTGGACCGGCGTGTTTGGCGGAAGCGTGTGCATCTTTCCCGCCTTTTCCACGATCCTGGTGGTCTGGAACCAGAGGAGCGCCGTGACCTCGGCCAGGAGGTCAGCCAGGCTCCCCCCGTTGGGACTGATGCGCTCTGGAATGTTTAGGCTGTGCAGCGTCATCTTTGCATCTCCACTTTGCTCGTTCTCGACCAGCGTGCGTGCCGAGCTTGGAGAGATTGCGGCGGCGGTTTGATGCGGTGCCAACTGTCGCAACGGGGCGGCAGGCAAGTCGCTGGGGGGAGCAGGTGGTCGAGTGCCTGCGGCGGACATGGGTTGCGTGTGATTTTGCGACGCTGCGGGGTATCGCGAGGTTGGATGGAATATCTGCTCGTTGGGGGCTTCCCGTTCGTTGAGCGCGGGCCGCCAACGGTCCGAGGCCGCCATCGAGGGCGCGCAGAGAGAGGGTTGGCGAGCGTGGTAGTTCTCGCACGAGGCCATATGGGGCATCTCGTACTTTGTCCCCATGTTTTCGTCTGCGGGCGGCGTCCAGAGGCCGCTTGCACGAGTATTATAGCACAGCGACGAGCCTGCAGGCGAAGGAGGGGAGGGGAAGACGGTCGGGGTTGGGGTCGGGGTCGGGGTCGGGGTCGGGTTGGTACGAATCGCAATCGAATACATGGGCGCAGGCAGGATCCTCGCTGGCCGAGAAGCATTGAGGGAGGGAATCTCAAGCAGAAATCACCGCCTCAGCTGACCCGTTCTGCCAGGCTCGGTGCCTGCTGCCGCAGAAAACCTGAAGGTACGAGTTGAGAAATTCGTGGAAGGTGGGGGGGTGAAGCGAGGCCGGCGGCAGGTGTGCCTTCCAAATGTATACACTCAAGTGGTCGAGTCCTTCTCCTTCCTTCCTTTGCTCACATCCGCCATCCGAAATTCACGCGGCGTTCGCAACGGTAACAGTACCGGGCCCGGAAGGTGCGGCGGGGAAGCGTTCTTATGAAGATCCCAATCCTGCCACAAAACTATCACACGTCAACTTTAGCAAGGTGCGCTTCGATTTCCATCCCAGCACGCATACTACAGTAATGATGGCTTACCAGGCCGTTAGAGTAAAGCCCCAAGCACAGCGTCCGTTCTGTCCAGCGACTGGACGGCCCTTTAGAGTTGCCGGTCACAACGAACAAGTGGATGACAACGAATCGAGAAAGCCCCAGTCGGCTCGATATGTACCGTCCAGCAGCCAACGTTGGATGTGCGGCCACAGAGGTCACGTAGGCAGACTCTGTTGCTTGCGCTGAGGGCCGCGAGAGCCTTCCAGTCTGGTTCTGGAGCTGTCAAGGGGCTTCCTTTGTGTGGGGTTGCCCCGGTCCCGCAGCGGCATCAATTGTAGGAGCTCTGCTCGGGCTGGCCTTCTTAATATCCTCGAGACTTGTCTTTGTCAGTTGTCGAAGCAGCCCGAGACTGCGGGCGGGTCGTGTCAGGGTGGTTTCCGCCTGCCCGTCACGGCACGCAATGGGCCCGTCGACGAGGGATGACGATAGAGGGCAGAGCGGCGGCGGCGGCGAGATCGGACCGCTTCAGGAAACTTCAGGTGAGAAGTGCAAGGAGGGAGAGGGAGAGGAGGAAGAAGAGTCACAATGGGGGAGGAAGATCCCCATACAGTGAAAACATCCATACCGTTGCCCATCCATGTGGTGGTTGCGTAGGTGCGTCGCTGCGTCTTAGTCCTGGTCGCCGCAAATGCTGCTAATTTACTTTGTCCCTGGTCGGCATCGTTGTCTGGTGCGGTGCAAGGGGCGCTGTGCCGCCGCGGTCGTTGCAAGCTCCTTGGCCGCTTGCAAGACTGTACCTGGGTACTTAGCAAGCGGTACGTACCCCGGATGGATGAGCCTTCAGGTGGCCACCAGATGCACAAAACCGCCCCGCCGGGCCAATCCAGCCAGTTGATTCCTCGCTTAGGCCCAAAAATCGATTCCCCATTTTCCAAGCCATCAGTGAGGGACCGTGTTTCATTGCGGTTTAGCGCCATGTCTTCTTTTATTCTCAGGTCGGCTTTCTGCGAGTTTCTTTGCACCACATTCTTTGCCCATGGGATTGGCAGGGTTGCCACTGATTGAGCGCCGAGCTAGGGCGGCGGTCTGGCTTCTCTTCCTCCTACTACCTCATTTCCGCCGTCACCAGGCTCGGCACGACCGCAACGGGCTCTGTAGTCAGCATAGGGTAAAACTACAAGTCAGTAGCAGAGGCCGCCCGCCAAACAACAAACAATCGAAGCTTCCAATAATGCCCACGGGCGGAGGCTTATCACAAGCGTGCTTTGGTGCCGAGGAGGATTTTAGTTTCTTAACACACAGGTACACATCGGTGTAAAACACGGAAACCCCTTCGTTGCTTGGGTGTGACGCCGAGACGCCAACGATCAGTGGGGACCCAGAGAGTGAGAGGGCATCCGGACGGAGTAGTGAGCCACTCAAATTGATTGGCAGGGATCAACGGCCACACAATTGACGCTCGGAAAACGGAGGCAGACCGCAAGCATCCGTAAAGAGTGACATGCTGGTCATACTGTACAGTACCTTGGTTCGCGTCCGCTAACTCGTGGGGTTGGAACTCTGGTACCTGCCTGAACACTCCACCACTACTGCTCGCCCATTCCCTATCCCTTTGCCCCTTTACGCCCTTCGAACACGAGGCGTCAAAGTCAACGGTTGTCCGACTCTCAGTGGATCCAGCCGTGTCGGTCCCAGCAAAAGATGCGTCTCGGGCTTGGCTTCCCTGGTGGATGTCTCGGCCGTCTATCCCTTGGGGAGGCAAAAAAAGAACCGCACGCCGTCTCAACGCTGAGGATTTGACCCAAAGCGGAAGGCAGCGAACCGTGAGAGTCGGTTTCCTTGTTGGAGCTGATCCGCCTGGATGGCGCAGGCTGCGAAACTATGTTTGGTCTGGTCCGGGCTTGGGCTCTTTGGAGGGTGGTCGCCGCCGGCCTAGTTCCATGGCGCAGTGATAAGTTTGACGACACGACTGGACAAAGTGTATGGGTGCTGGGCGAAGGATGCCAGGTCCGTTTTGACGCTAGAATTGGGATCATGCCGCACAGTACGCAGCGTTTCTTTTATTGGCAGCTTTGTGAGATGCACTGGGATCAACACGCTGCCCCATCCAACGCAAAGCCCCTCTATTGCCCAGCAACGCCCGGAGGTGCAAGCCTCTTTTGTCCCGGAAACCGCATAATGCCCGGAAAACCCTCGTGCACGAAACGTCCGCATATCCTGCCCGTCTTCTGGGTGAGAGGAGTATGGGTGGCCCTACCCCTGCGCATCGACATATTATCTGGATAGTGGAGGTAGGGGGCGTGCAAGAGGCTGGCGGGACAGTGCGGGGAAACGCAGCGCAATCAAGCACGCTCAAACCCCAAAACGGATAAAAGCCCATGGTCAGGCATGGTGGGCGCTGCCTCTTGCAACATCTGTGGAAAGTACTGTACGTACTTTTGGCCCTGTCGGCAGAGGCAGTTCCAATCGCCGACTCGTTAATTCCGATCATATAGAATTCACGTTGTCCCTGATCTGTCCTTCCACGTCAGTGGCAGAACAGAGACTCGCAGCGGCAAGTCACCTGAAACCCATCTCATGCTTTGTCGCGTCCTGTTATCGTCACCTCCCTGCGTACTTGGATGCCAACAAATCTGAGTGTCTCTGACATCGGCCTAGTCTGCACCAGCCAAACTACCAGACTGCCAGAGCCAGAGCAAGGATAAGCCCATCAGGCTGAGGCCAGCTTCGGTAATTACTCTCCTGGTGGCACTCAAAGTACTGTAGCGTCTGACTTGCCCATCGGATCCTTCGACATCAACTTTGTTTTAATAAGGGAGTTGTCAAGCCACGAGGTTGCTTCACCCACCCCTGTGCGGCACCGACTCGGTGCATCAACCCATGTTGATCCCACAAAAGGCGGCCTGGCATCTTTTTCCTCGACCACACCCCGCCCTCGGTCTTTGACAATTTTCGTTCGCACGCGGGTGGAGCGTGACATGGAATGGTATCATAAAGAAACCCATCCAGACCCAGACATACCACATGCAGCCAACTTCGATAGAAAAGGTCCAGCTCGCAGAGTTGCCCCCCTAGGTTGCTTTCCTTGTGGGCCCCGTCAGCGCGGCGGAAGCTCCGGAAAGATCAGAAAATTCCAGGCCTTTCCTCCGGGCAGCCCTTCAGCGCGGGAAGTCTTGTGCACTGCAAAGCCTGCCCCCCCGCCAAGCGGCAAGGAACGGGAATCCCAATGAGCGGGCTGCTGGCTGCGAGGGGCCACAATGTCGGGTTTTGGTGACGAAGCAAAGCGCACCTCTACACTTCGTACTTTGTATTGCATGATATGCTTGGTTGAGCCCGCCGCGAGCGGGGGTGCAGTCGAAAACTGACGCTCTCGGCTTCCTTGAAGGTCCAATCCAGAGCTGCATCCAGACCAGTCCACAGTGCGAATCCAATGGCTGTGCTAGCCGCAGCCACCACGATGAATTCTTGGATTCGGCCGTCGGTTGGCCAACCAGCGAAGGCGTGGCACAGGGGACCCTTCCCACACGTACTCAGCACACAACACCCGAGAACAGGAGGTAACAAAATTCTCGTTTTCTGATCCCTCAGTTCTCCCTACAGTTTCGCCTTCGCCTGAAGGGCGGGACAGGGTGCCTGCACCGGGGATGCTAACCAACAAGGATGACGCTTTGCGGAACACACGGCAATCACATCTCTCCGCCAACATGAGCCGGAAGTCTGGGATATTGCAGATGCTGAGCGTCCAGTCAGTGTTGCGGTTGGATCGCCACTAAATCATCGGCTCCTGTTTCCCGACGACGGCGCAGCCATGTCATAGCCAAAGGCCAGACAAGGCTGCGGTGATTTTCACTTATTTTTTATTTTTATTTTTCCCCTTTTTATTTTTTATATTTTATTTTTTTTTTCCTTTCCCGTTTTCCAACCCTTCCCGCCCTTCATTTTCAGTCAGGCGTGGGTTGTTAGCTGGCGCAACCTATGTGATCCGCCGGCAGCTGCGTCGCGAAACGGGCGTCCGAGACACCGTAGCGATTCACGAACACGACGGGTTCGCCATAGCTCGCCCGCGGGTCGATCGTATCAAGCGAGAGGTGCGTGCGGAGTCCTTACCGTATGTGCATTGAGCAAAAGACAAACCGACAAATGAGTGGCTGCGTACACAGGTACGTTGCAGTTAGTGCTGCCGGCAACTGGGTGTGAGAGCCTAAAACAGGCGGACGGATGGTAGTGAAACAGAGTCGCACAAGATATCGAAACACCACCCGCCGCTCTCCCAATGACGCCAGACCAGGCCACCAGACCTGCATCCGTCGCCTCGCCTTCGCATGACAGTCGTTACCTTGGATCTTTGGGGATCCGGTTGCCCGTTTGAGGGTCGTGCGTCCGGATGCCCAGGCATCAAATGGTTTTTATTCTCGGGAGTCCTGCTGCTGCAACCCGGCGTCCGGTCCTGTCAGGGCATCCAAGCCGTCGGCAGTGTTTTGGCGGGCCTCGCCCGACGGGCCAACGGCGACGCAAACGATAGGTATTATGTCGCTCAGATGCCAACCCAGCCTAAGCCTGCAACCGTGGGAACGCCGATGCTATTTTTTGCGCTGCGACCTTTTGCAACCGACTGATTGGACACGCGGCCGAATGCCAGGCAGAATGCTGCCCTCTTCTGGAGCCAGGCCGAAGAAGGTTGGGAACAAGAGTCTTGCCAGGGTGGGTACGCAGTTGTGTCGGTCGACCAAGAGCCGTGACCAAATGATTAAACCAATACGGAACACACTGCAGGGCCAGCGTCAATTCGGCAGCAGGTATAGCCGATTCCTTGTGTTGCTCGGCCACCCATTCTTGAGCCGTTTTGACGACTCGGGAGCTCTCATTGGACCGGTCCGTCCCCGCTGCATGCGAAATGCGCGGATTATTGTCACGGAACAGAGATAGTGCCAGATTCCATAATCCATCCAACTTCCAGCCTCGGCCAACACTCTGTCTTAATTGTAGTAATTGGCGCCGAGACAGGGCGCGGGTCACAAGGCGCGGGAGGATGATGCATCCAAGCCGTTGTTGATCAGGAGCAGCCGTCGGGCCACAAAGCACTCTCGGTGCAGTCAGCCCATAATGCAATCCCTGTCAGGGAGGGAGGAAAGAAGAAAAGAAAAAACGAGTTAGCCAGCACCTTTTCACCTGAGCCGATAAAACAGTTTCGAGTCATTCTCCTCAAACCTTACCTTTCGGCACCTCGCTTATGAAGATGCGCGAGAGAGTAAGTCTGAACGCTCACCAGTCGCCGCGCGCTTTTGTCCCGGTGTCAAACCCCCTGTTCTTGCAAACTGTGTGGGCGGCAGCTTGTTGGTAAGTTCAGAGACTGTTTTCTCAGTTGAGGGATGGAGAGATCAACACGCAGCTTCAGCCACCAATGGCTGTGAAGGGGATGACGAAACAGCCGCCGCCGCCGCCCACCAACACCGGCCGTCCGGCTGACGGCAGGTGCATTTGCGGGCCTTTCTCCGTTAGCCAACGACCGACTTTGGCAATTCCCGTGGCTTTCAGCTGCTGCAGGGCCCCTAGCGATGGAGGATCGGCCAGCGACGTCCCGCCGGCCACCCACGGTTACGAAAGGGGGGCAGCGCTCTGCAAGGCTCAAGGGGAGGTCACCACAAAAAACTGACCAGCCCAGTCTGCGGACGCGCATCCGTTTTCATTCCAACCGCAGCACAGTGCAGAATGGAATGGCTCAGTGGCCCCGATCAACCTTGGCCAAGAAAAGCATTCAGACCCTTTTCTCACCGCAGCCCACGTTGGCCTCCAGAATCCAATCGGGTCACACGAAGGGACACGGAGCATGAGACGCCCTGGTTCCCTTACACTCTCCGCCTGGGCCGCCAGCGAACCAGTGCTGCTGACGCCTTTACTCGCGCTAGTCACACGCAATAGTGCGGAGCACAGGGAATCAATCGTGCTTGTGCCCCGCCCCAAGTCAACGGTGTGGACATCCCTCGGTTGCGTGCACAGCAGTCAACTAGCGTTTGGTAAGTTATTTGACCGTCAAGAAAAAAACTGCGCACGAATCAATCTCAGGTCGTCCGATCCGTCAAATGGCCGTCGGCGGTTTGTATCTCGGTAACCATGACTGCATCGCTTGTGTTTCTCGACCATCCATCCGCCACTCTAGCTCTGACGACCCGTCGGATGATCAAAGGCGCAGTGCCGAACGATGATTGTTTGTCATCATCTTGCCATTCAAACCCCTTCGTCTGCACGGCGTCGAAAGGATATCGAGCCTGCGCCCAGGTTGTTCTCGAACTAACATTGGTCCTGAGACGTCTCGGGCTTACGATGCGCAGAGGGACTGGGGCGTAATGTAATGTACATGCAACAAAACGGCACAACAAACTCTCCAATCTCCCCCCCTCCCAAAATCCCAGCGTCCCGCGGACGTCATGGTTCCATTCGAGTGGCCATATGGCTGTTACTGTTAACTCAGCACCGGCCAAGAATGAGCAGGCCAACCAAGGAAGCACGGTCCTCCGATGGTTCAATCCGATCGTGTCCGTGGCAGTATCGGGCACAGCGACCCGCCGGGAGGAATTCTGGAAGCCGCCGCCCCGGGGGTGTTGATTAGCCTTTCCGGCGGCTGCCTGTCCTGTACCCGACACTCTTTCCAGGCCGTCATTCCGCCCTTCCTGTAGTTGATCAGGCCAGTGATGGTGGATGACGAGTTCCTTTAGCCGTCAGCCAATGAGTTGTCTGCTGAACAAACTGCCTCCCTCCAGGTCGTTTTGTCCTCCTCCCCCCACACCCCCTCCAGCAGCAGCTGCGAGGTGGTTGCCAGACGGGTTCGCATCAATAATATTCCGGGCCTCTTGATAACCACCGAAGGTACACTCGGTTCTATGTTAGCTCTTGATGCATGATGGGCACCCGATCCATTAGTGGTTTACGCATACGTATATGATGTATTTTCTGAGGTTATCTTGTGTCCTATCCCCCTATAGGCATAAGTCAGCCATCGTTTTCCATATCGCTTCTTGCGCCTTAGCTTGCCGCTACCTTTCTTCTCGTGCACAATAAACCGGTCTACTCAGCCTTGAGCATTCTGAAAGCGATACATTTTCTCTAAATCTGTCCACGGTTGGTTTTCGGGCTGTATTGGGCGTAGATTTCTCTTCTTCCGTTACGTGGCTGATAAGGGTACCTTACTTTGGTACCGATTTCGTCTCGGTTCAATTGCGGCCGCATCACCGCTTCCAATTCGGCCTCGGCCGCATACACAGGCAGGTCTGTGCCTTTGACAGGGCCACGTAACATTTGTTTTGCCCGGCTTCGTGTGCAGGGAAGCTGAGATTCGGGGGACACCAGGTTCCAATTAGACGAGCTCAAATCGGAGCTCAGGTGGGCTTTTGATATGGAAGCTGATACCCGTCTCGCTGGCGGCTGGGTTGAACCAGTTACTGGGTTTAGACCTAAATTCTGGATTCCGGGGGATGATCGGGTGATACGTAGTTTACATAGTCCATTCATGTTCTAAGTTGCTATAGACTGCAAGAGCTTATCCTACATAGCATTGCGCCATGTGATGTTAGGCACCGAACTTTCCCAGCAAACAGCACTCTGTACACAGACCGGGCGTCATTTGGGGAGCGGGTTGATGCTCCAGAATACAACCCCGGAAGCCTTGTCTCGACAACGGGAGATACCCGAGAATGCCTCAACACAGGGGTAATTAGGTCGTAGCCATGCGTCGTACGCGCCGCCGTGACACAGCCGAGGCAGAACTATGATTACACCACGCAACGGTGCCAGATGTTCATTTCTTATTTCTAGCACAGGGGGGCAGTATTGGCTATGCGGGAGAGAGAAAAGAGAAGGTGGCTGGCTCGATGATAATATTGCTAACCATTAAAACTCGAGCCTAGTGCTAGTAAATGTTAACTTGGATAATTCTCCTATGTTGTCCGGCTATGCATAAAAATGACTCTCCGGGTCGTCGTTATGCCCAGCTGAGCGTTATCGTACCAAATACTGTTAGTGGTGGATAGTAAGGTCAGATAATGACTAGGGCTCTCCCTCCCTCATACTAAGTAACTGGGTTATGGAGCTCAGTCGGTTTTTCGAGGAATGGACGGGTTTCATCATACATCGCCACGGCTTCAAATCTATGTCCCTTGTTTACAATTAACTGTTAGAGGACCCTCGAAATGCCAAGTGTTGGATAGTGAAGCAGAACCACGTATAGAGCTGGAGTAATTTCTATGATCAAGCGATCATAACAAGAAGTACATCTCGGTTCTGGCCAGAAGCCTTCCCAAGGTAAGGAGGGCAAGGTACTGAGCCAGTGGGCATCAAATTCCTTTAGGCAGGCTCTAGATTGATCGCCGATCCCCAACCTTGCACAGTGAGTGCATTATTTTATTTTAGGCTTAATCGTCTACCAGCAAGAAATTGGATGTATCTAACTCTACCATGTAGCAGGGCAGTTTGTGATAGGATCAAACCAACTCGAGCTGTTCATTGAGTTCCAATGCGAAATTGAATCGCAATCCGCTGCCCGGGATCTTGCCAACTAATCGGCCATGGAAGACATTATGGAACAGATATTCAGCGCCGGTCAACAAACAAAGGACGCGGTGATGGTACTACAGTACTTCGTAGACTCCGTACAGCTGGCCAGACGCAGTGGTACCAACCGTTGGATATATCCGGTTCCCCCTGCTTAAGTTGTTTTGATCGCGTATACATCATCTAATCAAAGACACTGCCTTTGGGCGGTCGCTGTGAGCTTTGTGTTACAGTAATTACTGAAGTAACCGAGGGACAGCCGATGCGGCAGTTGCCCGATGCGGCAGGAGCTGGGAGAGGGACTCCCGGTATAAACGTACGTGTACGGTGTCTATCAAATCAACTGCGGCCTTGAATGTCATTGGCAGGGATAACAACTACCCTACTGGTGGCTGACCGGACACGAATATGCTTCAAACAAGGCTGTCTCATTGGACCAAGAATCGGACAGCTGCTCAGTTTCAATCACGACGACTAATTTCTGAATTTGCCTATGAGGCCGCCAGTCTTCGTGGGACGCGGACCCCAACCGAGCAGCGCCCTTGCTTCAACCTCCAGTCATCAAATCAGCGAGGAACCGGCAAGCGCCGTGATGGTTATATGGCTGCCTCCAACCCCCTGTGGCCAGCTACGATCTGGACATGGGTCATCTCTAACATGTGTGCTGGCAAACGGATATCGTTTGAGGCCATCTCGCATATGACGCGACAACCGAGATCGATCTCCAGACCCTGCACCGCATCTTCACTCGGAATATTGTGTCCTGTCTTGTGGATATCCTGGAATGAGGCGGAGACAAAAATCCCTCAATCTGGCTTTCTTTCATAGGTTTCTCAGGAGCGTTGGTCCCTGAGCCGCAACCCAAAGCTGACGTGATTTCGCCACCTGGGCGCCCTGGATATCGACGATCGTCCACGTAGTCCATCCAACTTTCCCATCGATGCGGCTATGCCGCGAGCCAAGCCGCGCAGTCCTCTGTTTGCAGTTGGATCGAAGCTCTCTGCAAGTTGTTCTGGATACGAAGGTAAGCAAGCGAACGAGAGCCGCAGCGGCGGGGCACAGACGGCCTGATCCAAGCACGAGGAATTGGGGGTGATTTGTCCGGGAAGCAACGACGTATTATACGCCTTTGTGCCCAGACCATGTTTTCACCGCTCAGAGTGGAGCGGGCTGTTGTAGCTGACACCAAGACGCGGCTTAGCCCACTTACACACTGGGCGGGGGTGCGAGAGAACCCCGGCGTTCGAAAACCGAGCGGCCGGAAATGCACGCTTATCCTTATTGCAGGCGATTGCAGCTGCGGTGGATATAAACAGTTCAAGCAAAACAGCAGGGGAGCAGGTGGAGATACGCCGGTCTGGGGTACGTTGCTGCACAAAGTGGTCACGAGCTAGTAGCGGACTACCTCGGCGACCACGATTCGAGACGCTTCCAGCAGGGACGGGGTTGGGAAGTGGCCGGCCCCGGCCAAGCGCGGTTGAGGTCGGCTCCTAATCTTCCTGGTCACCGGAGGAGAGACGGGAACACCCAGCTGGGTTCCGGGTGTGTGGACTGATTGCTGCTCAACGGCATTGCTTCGGGCCGCAAGGGCTGTAGCACAAAGGCAAAAATACACGGCATCCTGAGCTCGAATTCGATGATCAGTCACACGGGCGAGCAGCGTTGGCGCCTATCCAGCACCGGATCCGAGTGATTGCTTTTTTTGACATTGCCCGGCCAGAGGGGCCATCCACCGCCCCGTGTCCCGAGTGGCAGCTCACCGGGCCTCCACCGTGTCTCAGCGCAAGCCTAGCCCGCCCGCCAGTTCAGTGTTCTGAGGGGACAGGAGGAGAGGCGTGCATTGACAGCAGGGCCTAGGAACGCCTCGTGTCAAAGAGTCTGGACCTAGTGACGGTCACACCCTGGTTGAAGCGACAGGAGGGTGTGCGTGATGATGCCCAGCGACCATTGGGTCCGCCGAGAGGGCCACTGCGGTTTGGGCCCCCAATCGACGAGCAACTCACGGGAGGGTTTCTGCATCACTCCAATCACGTTCCCATGTGGCTTGGGGAGAAGCTTTCCCCAACAAATCCCTCTGCTCCTGCTGCGGGCCGCACATTGAGGAGACAGGAATGGAAATGGGAAAAGATGTTTGGAAAGTGCGAATCGAGCGGCACCACGTCGGGTAGCGTCGTGGTGTCGTGGCCCAACGATGCCCAACGATGGGGGGCTCTAGCGCGTGGGGCTCGTCTGATTGGCGGCCCCACGCGTCGCGGCTGCCGCTGCACTCTCACGCACGGAGCCGCTGACGTTGATTTCGGGTCGTGATTGACACGGAAGGAGCCATTGCGTCCGCCGTCGTCGTCCGGCCTCCCGGCGTTCCCAATCCACGCTCTATCCACACCCACCTCCATCTTCTCCCTGTCCCGCTGCCGCCCATTTTCACGAGCCCCTCTGAACTGAGACCGATGAAGCTGATTGTTAGCCTTGGCTGCTACCCCTGTCAATCGCCACGGTTCCCGGAGCACGAGAACGCTCGATTTGCTGTTTGCTGGGTTCTGTCGGCCATCAGACGACCCTGTCACTGGTGATTTGGCAATGGGTGGCAAGCCGCAGCGCAGAGCAGGGCAATGCCCCTCGCGTTGCAGGCTTGCAGCAGCCAGCGAATCAATGGCGCCTCTCGGCGGGCGTTGCAGTGTCTGCCCGACTCGCTTCCCACAGCGCGCCAGTGCCCATCACCTCATGGCCCGTCTGGGCCCGCAAACAAACCCTCTTGTGCCCGAGCCGATTCGACGTCGTCACCGTGTCCATGCCCAATGCCAGCCATCGAATTTTCCCTCGCTCGCTCCGTCTCCTTACCGGATTCAGCGCTTCGCGAGGCTGACTAGCCACATTCAGGGTGAGTCATGCTCTTCAAGGCATCAAGCCCAGTCGGCGGCGTCGCACATGAACGGGCAAAACGAGGTGGGCAAATCCGGCTGATGTACGACTTGGCGGGGCAGCCGCCATCTGCCATCAAAACCAACCTGTCCTGCACGCCCTAAGCCTGCTTTGTCTCGCCCTGCTCCCTGAACTGCATCACACGCTCAACGGCCTGTCCTCGCGCGCACAACAAAGACAATTCTCGTCCACAAGATTGAGAATTACACCCGCAATGCCCGCCCGTGACAGAACCATCTCCAGCCCAAACCACTTCCACGACCCAATAACAACCTGAGCGTCTCTCAACGACGGAATACCCGAGTCCAAACCAACTCGTTGGAACTTATTTCGCCATCAGCAAACTTGAGCACATCAGAGAGCCCCAGCAGACATTGAGCAACCTCAGGAGAGACACCATGGAGCGAGAACGACAGTACCTCCGCCCAAGGGTAGGGGGAACGGTAACGCCCGGCTCGGACGGCCGTCCCACCCGCCCGGCCGAGTGGCCCGAGTGGGAGCCGGCGCGGGATCATGAGAACCAGCGGGAGCAGCCGCTCAGATCGATACTACGCAAGACGTTACGGCCTTCAACGCGGCCGCGGCGGAACTCGGACACCTCTGTCACATCATCGAACATGCCCGCCGTGGGGAGCGACTCGTCGGACCTCGGGTCGGCGGCACCCCTACCCTCGATCTCGACGTCAGTAGGGACATTACCCAGAAAGGTCCTCAAGGCAAGGTTCCCGGGAGCCCTGCCGCCGCCAGAGCGTCTAGGCGTCGTCAACCTGAGATCGTCCCGGTCCTCCTCCGCCAGCATCCCATCCAGCTACCACATCCCTGCAGTGCGCACAGTGCTCGCTCCGCAATACTTGGCCGACAACAGGCTCCTAGACCACCCTGACCACCGCGATACTTATGATCGTCATGACCGGCACGACCGGCGTGACTACCACGACCTGGATCCCGAGACCGAGTCCGTCTCGGAATCCTCCGACCTCTCTTCCACCACCCAAGCTACAAGCGTCATCTCTGCCACATCGGACTCCGGTGCGAGCGACGTGACGCCAACCGAGACAATCACCAAATCGACCCCATCCGTCCGCTTCACCCCAAGCGTCATCGGCTCCAGCTCCAACTCCAGCGTCGCCAGCTCCACTCCTCCCAGCCGTCGAGTCAAGCCGCGATTGGGCACGCGGGCCAGGCCGCCTTCAGAAGCAGACCGGACCCTCGCCAAGAGCGGCGGACGGTCGGCTTCAGTCAAGCTTCTCCCTCCCAGCGCCAACCCGGCCGAGTCAAGGCATCATCAGCGTGAGCTCGAGAAGACTCGGCAGGATCTGGAGCGCAGTCTGATGGACAAGATCGGACAGCTCGAAGCCGAGGCGCAGGGGCTGCGTGAGAGCCAGGCCAAGTTGAACAGGGAGCTCGAGGAGAATTCCTCACGCCTCAAGTCCGTTGACCAGCAGAAAGCAACCGCCGAGAAAGAACGCGACATCGAGCGCAGCAACAGGGAGGAGATCCTCAGCATGCTTGACAAGCAAAAGGCCATCTTCGATGAGTTCCGCAGCAACTTCGAACTTCAGAAGGGTATGCTGGACGAGGTCGAGAAGGAGCGGGATGCCGAGCGCGCTAGCAAAAAGGAGCTTCAGGGGAAGCTCGATGCCACCAAACAGGTCCTAGATGAGTTCAGATCCACCTCGGAACTGCAGAGGGCCATGATTGAAGAGGCCGAGAAGGAGCGTGACGAAGTCAAGGCGTCCAAGCATGAGGTGGAGGATCAGTTTGCCCAGCTCCGAAAGGAATTCGAGAAGCTTCAGCAGGACCACAAGGAGCAGGAGGATCTCCTCGCACACCAGATCGCGGCGCTCGAGATTGGCAGGGATGCTCTCAAGGAGCAGCGCGACAGCAAGGACAAGGATATCGCCGAATTGATTGCGGACCGCGATCGGCTGAAGGCCGAATTGGCGGCCTTGACGGCTCGGGTGTCATCCTTTGACGACGAAAGAAAGGCAGCTGAGGCAGCCTTTGATGACGAAAGGAAAGCAGCCGGGAAGGAGCAGCGCAAGATCAAGGATACAGCAGAGAAGGAGAAGGCGGCGATCCGGAAGGAGGCTGAGGCGGGCCAACAGGCCCTCAAAACTCGAGTCGATGAACTAGAGCAGGCAAAGGAGGAATTGGAGAAGGCCAAAGCGGCTGTCGAGCTGGACAAGGTTGACGCCCAGGAAAAGCTCGCAACCGCCGAAGGCGAGATCACCAGACTCACTTCCGAGATTGAGGATCTAACATTCGCCGGATCTGATCTCTCTGCAAAAATTACCAATCTAGAGCAGGAGCTCTCGGTGGCCAAGACAGAGACAGCCGAGCTCAGGACCCAGATCGAGGGTCTCGAATCCGATAAGGCCGGGCTGCAGAAACAGATTGAAGACCTCAATGCTGAGAAAGCCGACATGCAAGCACAGATATACACGCTAAACACCGACCTTGCCGGCGCCAAAGCCGCGAACATTTCGCTCGCAACCCAGAAACTTGACTTGGCTGGCGATATGGCAGGAGTCCAAGGCTCTCTCGACGCAGCTAGATCCGAGATCGAGAAGCTCGTCCACGAAAAAGCCACCGTCCAGGTCCAGGCAGACAAGGTTCCTGGCCTGGAGAGCACCAACGCTGAGCTCGGCTCCAAGATTGCGCAATTGGAGGGCAAGATCTCGGAACTCGAAGGCAGACTTGCCGAGCTTCAGAAGGAGGCGGACAAGATTCCCGGTCTCTCTGGTGAGAAGGAAGCAGCTGAACACAAGATATCGGAGCTTGAGGCGAAGGCTGCCGACCTGGAGGGCAAGGCTGCCAGCCTCGAAACCAGGCTCGCTGAGGCGCAGGCCGAGTTGGGCAAGCTACCGCCCCTCGAGGCAGCCAAGTCGGAACTCCAGGGCAGGGTGTTGGATTTGCAGGCCAAGATCGCTTCCCTTCAAGCAGATCTCGAGACAGATCCCGATTCCGCTGCTGCTACACTGAGGGCTGAGCTCCAAGCGAAGAGTCAGGAGATTAGACGGCGCGTCGATGAGATCACAGAGCTGACAGAGCGCAACACGGCGCTCTCGACACAGCTGGGTGCAACGAGGCAGCAGCTTGACACGGTACAACGGTCACTCGATCACGTCACGCAGTCGTACAACTCGTCCACCGGCCAGGTCATCGAACTCCAGCAGCGTGTCGAACAGATGGCGTCAGCGTCCAGAAGAGCTAGCCGGTCCCGCACATCGTCCCCGCAAAAGAAGGAGCGTGACGGCGGCAGCAAAAAAGACAAGCAGCTGGTGGTGGTGCGAAACCCGGCCGACAGAGGAGGGGCCCTGTCAGTCATGCTCCACCTCGCTGCTGCCATCTGAATTTGACAAGCCCTCACGATCACTAACGGGGCTTGCGACCTACAGGCAACTCGTGAGGAAATGCGACCTGAGGCAGGGGAAGCGATCTAGAAGCACCAGTCCGAGCCCCCGTACTTCGACATCCTCCATTGCCTCGCAGTCTGAATCGGATAGCTGACACATCATCTTCGACATGTCGGTGTACCGGCGCGTGGCACGACGTGAATCACCAACACTTGGCTAGGAGAAGTGATTCAACTCCCCCCCACCCCCCACACACAAACCCAAAGCATACGGGCTGGGGATGGCGCTGGGTGGAAGATGGCAAGCCTTGTGCTTTTGCCCCCTTTCCTCCTAGAGGGTAATCTAAAACGGTGGATCTCTTGCTTCGGGTGGCTCAGCCCTTCGCTTTTCTCGAATTTGCTTTTGTTGATTTGATCTACCTGTCTACTTCAACATCTGTTTCTTTTGTCTCGAGCCCTCCCTTCCTGTACCCGAAGCATCCCCCTAATTACCCTCACCTGCACCCATCCTTCCTAAATTGCTTCGTTTTTCTCTTTGAGTCTGGTTGGTTTAAACAAAAAGTTTTTGGGTCGTCAGGCGTTTTTGCAAAAGTATGGATTCGCATAGCAAGCACTGGAGGATACCCCGCGTCATCATGTAACACAACACATCATGTAATGACTCGTTTTCTTTTCTGCATGCTTTAGACTCTTTTCCGGGCACACAGCTCACCGTGTCGTGATTTGATGGCTTTATGATAACGAAGTCATGACATAGGAGCATAGATGAAGTGCGAGGGGGAAATGCACATGCAACATTACGGGGTATTCGGGGAAGGGTATGGATAGGGAAGATTGTTCTGACGTAGTGGGTGGTAATCATGTTAGGCTCACTGGCATGTAGTAGTCGAGGAAGCAATAATAGAGTGTTGGATAGTATGATACTTGTTCATTCTCATTCCCCCCGGTACAGATTTGGTCCTGCTGAGGTCTCTGGTCGTCTTCCTGAGGCTTCTGCCGCATCGTGAACCCTGTTCAACCGTTAGGGTTGGGACCCTTGGAAGGATTCCTCCTGCGCGGGCAAAACGTGCGTTTGCCTCCCTGGCTTGGTTTCTTAGTGGTCGGGGCAATTGGCGAATGGGCAACAAGCACGCCCGAGACCGCCCCATCTCTTCCAATCAGACAGCTGGACTCGTACATTGGCCAGCAAAAGGTAAAGACGGTGTAGACAAATCCTCGATCGTCGACCGCCATGCATGGAGTAGAGCCACGCTTCGCATGAAGGGCGTTCCTTTCCATGCAGGAATCACGCGGATGCGTTGGATCTAGACTCCATGGCGTGCAAACCATGGGAAAGATTTGTCCTCGGTTCCAATTCTCCCATGCAAAGCCAGAACTTGGCATACCGTCGAGGGAGAGCACGGACTGTTGCCACGTCCCCTTGATCGCGGCCCCCCCAGGGGCTGGTCTGGAAAGCGGTGAGCCAGGGCTGTGGAAACCACCCTCTTAACGTTACATTTACCCCGGCCCCCCGGCTTGCTTGGGACCTCGAGCTTCATGGGGGATGAGTGTGGTGTTACTGCAGTGTACCTTAGCTTCTCCGGTTGCGACAACCCCCCCCCGGGGCTACCCCCTCCGGGAATGGCGGCATGTCTAGTTACATTGTGTCGTTGGCCTCGGGGCTGGTTCCAAGTACGTGTACGTGTAGCCTCGTATGCGTTAGAGGTGGGGGATGCAGGTGTGTTTGTTGGGGGAAGAGGGATTCAACGGGATTTTAGCTGCGAGGTTGGAAGACGTGGTTAGTCGGGATATGCCTTGCATCCTGCGGCAGACTGCGGCCTGGCGAGGTCGGCGGCGAAGGCGACGGCGGCAGCGGCTTTCGGCTGACGCGTGGCTGACGTGTTGTGGATTGGGACGGGGATTGCTGTGGTAGAACCAGACCTGTACGCCTCGCAGTGCCTCGCGGAGAATGAGGATGCTTGCCGCTTGGCGACCTGGCGTTGTGAGTGCCACGGAAGGTGCCGCTATGCGGTGGACGTTGACCGGGTTCAAGTTAGGACTCGGTAAGTAATATCTCACGGCGTGCGTGTCGCGGTGTCCGTTGGCTTGTCTGCATTGATTATTCAGTACGATGATTGGTTCTGACTCAGGGTGCTAATTACAAGCTATCGTTTGTTTACACATTTAGGGACGCATCTCCGTGCTTGCCCTGATGATTGGCAGAGTAGTCCCACTCATATCGTATGATTGATATTTATGAAGCTCTTCATTGAATCGACACATACGTGTTGAACGAAGAGCTCGCTAGAGGATGACTCGCAGCACAGTCTGGAATGGATGATGTCTGGTTCTATTGATAATGATCCAAGTGAATGATTGGACATCACGGTCATCTATGGGGAAACCGATACTGGACATGATTGGTTTATGTGGTGCAGGACTACGACATAGTGTCGAATTACGATTCGACGAGGGCCAAGCCAGACTCTGTTACATCCGGTGCCATCTAGAAAAGTACCCAAAGGCTGGATGCCCACTTCACTCTATGGACTATGGTTAAGTGTGAAATAGGCTCCCGTAGAAGTCCCATCCAGAGTTAGACCCCGGATGATGGCCAGCAGCAAGCTAGGTCAAAAGGGGGCCAACGAGCTTCTTAGGGGCGACTAGTCTGAGAAAGGCAAGTTAGTTGGTGTAACGTTGTGTCACATTGCATTGAAGGCGCTAGTAGTAAATGCCCTCATGACCAAAGGTAAGAGCAACCATTGCTCAGAGCCTTGAACGACTCCTTGAGACTCCCGTATGTAGGAGTAAACCGGCCGAATCAACTTTTATCAGTGACGGCACTCCCTGCTCATAATAAGTGAGGCAGAATTGTGGCGGTCTGCAGGGCCTGGCACTAATGTAGCAGGCTTATTGTTCTGCAGGTCATCCATGTCCGCGTGTTTTACTCGTTTGGTGATCATGTGCTGTCCAGATTACCGGGTGAGCCTCCGACATCGGCGAGTTCATGGCCTTCTGGGTGATGAACCCATCTTCCCAGCTTCTTGCTCCAGATGGCGGTCTACCGCATGGCAGGTGCGCCGCCAACGGTAGATGTTGTACCGTAATGTCACGCCTTGCAGGACGGGTGGAACTGCGGTGGGCTCGGCAAAGGCGCAGTGATGAGTAAGATGGGAGCTGAGTAAATGTTGATATGTTGTGGCGTGTATTATGGCGGACATTGGGAATCACGGAGATGGAGTAGCAGTTTTTGACTGTCTTGCTTGGATTTTCCTGGCTATGTTGTGTGAAGGGGTTCAAGTCGATGACTCAACAAATGGTCAGCTTACATGCAGACACCTCGGACTCGCTGCAATCAGAACCAGCGACTAATGAAAAGCGTTGCATTATTCTAAGATCTCCCAGCTAAGTTTTAATGCAGATCTAGATAAAAGTGCGACCTCGCAAAACGCCTTGTGACCGGTTGCCGGGGTATCGTTTCGCCGCTGAGCCGTTAACCTGTCCCAAATGGATCCAACCCCCTTCCTCCTCCCCATGGCCGAATCACTTATGCTCCCAAAACAGATCTACGTCGTTACCATCTAGCCACTTCTCCATTTCCCCGTACATGCGGTCCCAGAGCTGCCCGCTGGGAGTCGGGAGCTGCAAGTCGATGTCGTAACCCAGTCTCGCCTGTGCGGCGCCCAGGTAGCGGTAACCCTGAGGGTACCTGGCCAACTCGTCCTTGGTGAACCTCGGCGCCTGGTGTCCGTCCACAGGTACGACCTTGTCCTTCTCGTAGAACAGCTTGACGTACTTTGCCTTCCAGGTACCGCTAGCCGTGTCCTTTTGGCAGAAGAAGATGAAGCGGCAATCGCAGTCAACATCAAACTCGGTTGCCTCGGAGGTGCCATTCGTGGCTGCGCCGTTGGCCGCCGAGAAGCTGAAGCGCTGGGTAATGGTAGCCTTCATTTTTCCAATGGCGCGGCCTTGCTTGGGGTTCAATTCGACCAAAGTACCGCACTCGCGATGCATGATGAAGACGCCCTTTTCTTTCCCGGCCTTGGAGATGGCAATAAAGTCGTCGACGTGGCGGGGGCCACTCCAAGCTGGCGGGCGTATGTTAGCCGGTGTCCATCAACAGCTGGGGGTGAGATGGAGGAGGTTGTACTTGTCCACACTGTCGCATCCTCGGTGAATAGGGAGCGGTAGTTCTTCCACTCAGAGGCATCGCGGTAGACGGGCCATCCCTTGCAGAGTTCCGAGACGGCAAGCCTGTCGAGTAACTCCTCGGCGCTGCCATTGACGTGCGAATAGCATTTGGAATGGGGATCAAGAGGTGAGGTCATAATGGAAGCCGAGTTTGCCGGTGCACGCTAATAGCTTGGTTGTAGTTGGGGAGGAATGGACTTGTGGTTCGCAAAGCGGGACAGCAACGACATCCCCTTATATATACTTCAATTTTTTTTTTAAGAAAAAGAAGGGAAAAAAAAAAAAAAAAAAAAAAAAAAGGAAAGAAAAGACAGAAAATTACACTAGAGCAGATCCTATCTGATTATCATCCTGAAGAGTTCCCTGGGTGCTCCCTGCTTCGAGGGGGCCACCTTGGCAGGGGGATGGCCTAGGAAGCAAGCTAAGAATAACCCCGATACCAGACTGGGTTCGAACATGTCACCGCCGGTCTTGGATCCGGACCAACAAAAGAGAAGAAAAATAATAAAATTCCTTAGGGCTCGGACGGCGGTCGGCAGGGTACATGAAGGGCAGGGGCAGCAAACATGGCGGGCATTATGTTTCACAGCCCGGGGAGGCCGTGTGGACCCGGAGATAGCCCGAATTCCGGACCCGCCGCGCCCGACAAGGCCTTGGTCTGACCGCAAACCGGTGAAATGGCTTCCGAGGTAGGCATGACAGATCCGCGTGGTGCTCGGCCTTCCTTGAAAGTCAACCGGACTGCGGTGAGCGAGCCGCTGCGCGATTGGACCCGTCCCACAGAGAGCGCTACACGACGTGAGGGCTATGCA
Organism: Madurella fahalii; assembly: GCF_045866475.1. Classification (NCBI taxonomy): domain Eukaryota; kingdom Fungi; phylum Ascomycota; class Sordariomycetes; order Sordariales; genus Madurella; species Madurella fahalii. The sequence goes on from NW_027263976.1 coordinate 4,272,013, forward strand.
GGTACTGCACGAACCCCTGTTCGACTGTGCGAACCTGGTGAGCAGTGGTTCTGTCATCACACCATCGCCTCCCTGCATCATCCCGAGCTTGATTTGCCTGTTGGCTGACTCGACTTAGCAGATAAGAAAGTCTACTATGGGCACGCGCCTCCGATCACCGGTCCTTCGTCTTGTGTAAGAAGTTGCCGGTGAGCCGTTCAGCCTGATGTATCTATCGTTCGCCGCTGTATCCCGTGGAGTTCAAGCTGGGCGAGTAGTCCAGTGCTGGAAATTGTTCTTCGGGAGCGAACGTTCAGCGCCCAGTGGCCGCCATGTGGCTGCTGCCATGCTGCTCTTCCTGGCTGGAGAAGTGCAGTGCTGTCTGAAGTACCCGGGTCCAGCACGAAGATGTGAGAGAGCTCTGAAGTTGGATGTGGGTCAGGATTTTATTGCAGAGACCCGGTGCCCCGCACTTGTGGCTCGTGCCGTTGGCTCCCTTGTCCCTTGTTTGCTTGCCCCGCAATACCAGCCGCAGCCATCCGACAGTACCGTATCACGCTTATGGTCGGCCTGAATTCCGCAACCCCGCGCAACTCTCCGTCCCATCCTGTCCCATCTTTCTCGCAGCCAGCGATACGCGATCCGTGACGACGAGACGCTACCTCGCCTGCCGACCAACGGCTCCAAACGTTTTGCCCATCATGGCGGATTCCGTTAAGCACATTTCGTCGCATACCGAGTTCGACTCGCTCCTCTCCTCGACGCGTTATGTCGTCGCCGACTTCTATGCCGACTGGTGCGGACCGTGCAAGATGATAGCGCCCCATTTCCTGAAGCTTGCATCTACTTTCTCGATCCCGGGCTTCCTCGCCTTCGCAAAGGTGGACGTCGACCACGTGCAGTCGGTCGCTCGGAAGTATGGCGTCGCCGCCATGCCCACATTCCTCTTCTTCAAGGACGGGAAACAGGTTGCCGTGAACGGCGCCGCCATGATCCAGGGTGCGAACCTACAAAGCCTAACATCGGCCGTGGAGAAGATGGGTAGACTGGCCAAGGAGAAGGCCGAGGCCGCCACCGCTGACAACGCGTAGAGCGGATGGGAGGGGGGCAAAATGCATACCGAGTGCATATTGGGACGGGGCTGGAGCGCCAACAGGGCAAAAGAAATGCGCAGCATTCTTTTGCCGTTGTCTCTGCAAGGTGGCAGACTGGCAATACAACTACGCTCTGCCGACTTCTTCGTAGTTGCCCACCGTAGCCATGTCGTGTGCTTTCAATGCCCGGCCAGCAACTCTTCAAACCGGAAATGACCCGGCCAACCTTCTGGGCGGGTTCGCATGCTGTCGGCATCGCCGACGGCATCGACAAAGCTCCCGAACCGGGAACCTGTTGGGCCTGGATCGCCAGTGATGTCATAGCATCCCATGGCATCGCCCCCCCGGCCTGCGTTTGCTTTTTTGGGGCACTTTGACTCTTCTGACGGCTTGATTTTCCCCAAACCGCTCTTCACCGATAGAAATATGAATTTGATCACTTTGCCACGTACCGAGTAGTGTATCCACATTCTTGCTTTTAGCTCAACGAAACGCCACTCATCCCACATCGCCGCTCCTCCGAGTATCCGACCCGGAGAAATGTCTGAGAAGCAACAGGAACGGACGAGCGAGTCCGCGACCGGAAACCGCACCCCGGTCCGAGATCAACGGACGGTGGAGCGGCAGGATGACACCGGCCTCGACAGGCAGCTTGCGCAACAGCCACCTGTGCAAGATCGCCATCTCGTCCGACAACAGGAGACGGCCGCGGCGCCGACACAGAACCAGGATGATCATGGCGGCGCCCCTGCCGTAAGACTGGACATGGACCTTGATGTAGACGTCCAGTTAAAGGCAAAAATAGAGGGTGATATCACTCTGTCCATTTTGTGAGTCCTCGGCTGGGGGATTTGAGTTGTGACGAAAGGACCTCAGAGCTAATTAACATGTCTAGGGATAGCGACCAGTACAACCGGCAGCGTGGTCTACGCAACTCACCTGAACGGTAGGAGATCACCAAATGCTGCGCAGTGCTGAGTTCGACCGTCGTTTCTGCGTCGCATTGGGCTGAATGGTTGGACCATCTGTTGCCGTCAATCAACAGAACCAGATTTTTATCGCCGACATTGATGTTTTGCTTTGCATTTATATGTGCTTTGATGGAATGTCTGATAGGGATTTACTTCGATCGTATTCGCGGTATTCAACCTGCTGCTATGGCAGACACGTGTGTGGTGGTGGTGTCTCGGTCACCTGGTCACGCGCCGGACCCTACTGATCGGGACAAGCAGCATCACACCTCTGAACCACGAGCAGTGCGCATGACATGTCCCGGAAGCCAGGCACAAAAAGACTGGAGAGTCATCGATAAATGGCCCGCACCAAGTCCTCCGCGCCCCATCTATGGCCCTACACACAGTTTCCGTCTAGGAATGCAAAACTCTCATTACACGCACGTTATATTGTTCCCGAGCCGGCCCTCTATCAGAAATTCTACGAACGGGGCAACGCCGGCGTTGAGATGCCCTCCAGCCAATCCCGCAGATCCACAACCGGGTCTCGACCTCGAGCCGGGGGTGCCTCGGACGACCGCGACTCGGGGCAGTCGCCGGAAATATTGCGTCAACTTGGCCGCGCGGTCTTGTCATATTCTCTGAAGCGGCTGAGCCAACAGAAAAACGCTCAGAGTCGCCAACGAGACTCAAGTTCCCGTCGGAGATCGAGTCGCAGCCAGAACAGAGACACATCGGGCGCCAGGGGTGAACGTGGAAGCAGTCGTGACCTACCTCGAGGCGACAGCGATATGCATAACCTTTTGAGTCAGGTAGCGGTTGGCCTTTTCGCGTTTGGCGTTCGCCATCTCATCCACCGCAGGCGTGAAGCCAAGCGGCAGGCTCAGGCAACCGCTCAGGCGAGCTCAGGAGCCGCGACTGCCGGGCATGCTCAAAGGTCTGGCACCACCGACCCCGAGTTATCGGCTGCCTTGAATGCAGTTGCACGGGAGTTACAAGGAGCGTCCGACTCTATCCGTCGTTTAGCCTCTAGCGCCCCGTCGCATCGGAATTGCGCGGTTCGGGAGGCACTGGCCGCTGACGCCGACAGACTGCACCGCTCGCTGGCAAACATGCAGACAAGCATCAACAACATGCGTAATCTACATCCGGGGCTGGACCAGTCGAGGGACTTAAACAGGCCGGAGCGGAGGAGGCGGCAAGAGAAGGACGGACGCCGGCGACGAAATGAAGAGGAGAACGCGGCTGGAAGTACCCGGAGAGGCCGCGACCAACCTTGGCAACCGCCCCAACGTCGCCCGAGCAGACGGAACGAAGAGAAGAGAAATGACCGGCGACCATGATTCTGTATAGTTGTGACGGCTTTAGCGGTGCCAGTCTCACCCCTGACTAGCTCCGGCTAAGGCTTCACCTTCATGACTCCACTCCTCAAAGCCCATATCAATACGATCTATCAGGTGACCTTAGCAGATGGGGGAGCTAACGGAGACGTCTCAAAGCTGCAGCTGCACTATTCCTATGACTGCTCTCCTGCCTCCATAAAATGTTTGTCCGGACCCGCTTAGGGGAACAGCCCTAGACCTCGGACCTCGGCAGTACCCACTACGATCACACCACGGCTCCCCATCAACATCGATACCTCGGCAGATTTCAACAAAGCCCGCATGGCTCAGTGGTAGAGCGTGTCACTAGTATTCTGCTATGACAAGGTCGCTAGTTCGATTCTGGCTGTGGGCAACACAGGGCGAGGGGATCACCACGCAGGGCAGTCCCCGCTCCTCCTCTTTCATCTCCTTCATTAATTACGCCCGCATGGCTCAGTGGTAGAGCGTGTCACTAGTAATGACAAGGTCGCTAGTTCGATTCTGGCTGTGGGCAAACAGAGGGACATGTGATGGTCAGAGTGGGCATATTTTTTCCTGCCTTTTTGTCTTGATTCGTTTTGACTTGGGGCGTGTCAAAGTAGAGGGGGATTTAGAGAATGGATGGCCTCGAGATTGGGACGGCAAGTTGAGAGATAGTCCATGGATCAAAGTGTACTAAGATAAGCAACTTACTCGCACACTGAGATTGGACTAGCACTACATGCAGCCTATCTAAGTAATATACAAACGGTTCATTACCAGGTAGGTTGTAATAATGTATCAGAGCCTGTATCCTTCTGAACTGTTGGCTCGCTCCCGAGCGGGTGACCTGTTTGCTTGCTTGAACTTCGTGAGCATTGTGCTCAGTATCTGACACCTTCAATGGGCGTCGGGAGGGCCACTCAATAGTCCACATACATCCTCACTCGCGACGCTAGTCCTCAGAGTAGTCCTCCGTCATTCACCAGCAGCAGAAACGGTAGCGCTCCCGCCAGATAGCCCAGAAAACCCCGACACCCCCGACCCCCCCGACCCCCGCGACCCCTTGCTGTGACGCCTTGCCCCGTTCTGACGGCCCCGCCGGCGGATGCGAATCGACTTGCCGTAGCGGTACAAAAAGTAGCCGACGCCGGCGAGGAACACGGCGAGGACGACGCCGACTATGACGCCTATCGTGATGTTCTGCTCTTGCATGGTGTACCGCTTGAGAAGGGGGATTATCCGGGGATGGAGGCTTGGCAATGCCGAGCCAGGGGGGTTATCATGATCATGGAGGAGGAGGAGGGTGTCATCTTGCGGTGACGGTTGGGTCCGTCGTGAGGTGTGGTGATCTCGGTCTCCTAGCTGACCTTGGCGGCGGCGGGGGTGGGTGGTGGTGGTGATGATGATGACGACGGGGGACGCAGGTGAAGATTGCTCGACCGTTGGGTCGGCACGGGGTTTGGGGGCGGAGGGTCGCTTCGCGCCCGAGGAGGAAGGAGGGCGTGGTATGTACATCAGGCGCTTGTTTTAGGCCGCTAGGCGCTGTTCAGGGGGGTTCTTGTGGCAACCGTCATGGGACAGCAATTGGGCAGTGTGCCTGGGCGGGGGGGAGCAACGGGCTTGATCATCGGAACACATGGAGTCTTGATGGGAAAAGGGGACGAGGACTAGGAATCTTGTCAAAGGAGGCTCACCGAACTTCTGAGAGGGTGTGCGAGATTCTTAATCTTCAGGGGGGGTCGTAGCGAAGATGCCTGCCACCAGAGAAACGGATGGTCGCAGGGCGAAAACGACGGGAGAGACTGTCGATGGCAGGCCGGGCACGACATTTCGCGTGTGCCGATGGAAATTCTCTGATTGACCAATTTGGGCGTGCATGCTTCGCTGACAGGACTTGCAGGAGGCAGGGCTGCAGACAACCACCAGCAGCGTGGGGTGTTGGGTTCCCGGCGGCTTCAGGGGCCCTATCGAAGGGTTCGAGGGCGACAGTGCGTCGCATGCCCCAGTTCAAATCTGGGCAGCTGCAGCGATATCAACCGCCCACCGTATCACTGGCCGTGTCAAACCAATGGCTGCACGGCAACCAGCGGGGCCGGTCCGGACAAGAGACCACTTGACGAATCCTCTCCCCAATCACGGCTTGGGATGTACAGCGAGCCGGCGACTGTTCGACTCCTAATCCACGGATAGTCGCTTGTGCAATACGGCATCCGAAGCTGCGACCCGAAGGTTCCCTGCCCGGTCGTAAGCAAATGGACTGACGGGGCTTGGTGCTATGCAGAATGTTGCAGCGGTCCTGTAGGACGTTTACGAATCCTGCCGAGCGCGGCCAAGGACAGAAGAGGCTTTATTGAAGCGCCAGCAGCAGCGTGGAAATCAATTGGCTGGGTGTCTGTCCCGACACCTTGCAGGCGGGGAACCCGAGCGAAAGAGTAACTGTCCGATGAAATGCGGGGAAGTCACTTACTTCAATGCTCCGGTGCCTGATAGCCGAGTCCCCGGTGAATGACAACGCATCAGCGTCCTAACCCTGTTGTTAGTAGCCCTACAATAAAGTGAGGCTTCAAACCGACTACCCCTAGCCACTCCGACCCTAGCTTTACTCCCCACACAACTGACACCCGGCCCGAGTCGGGACAGCCCAGCAGATTGAGCCTATCAGAGGGTCGCGGAGGAGACTTTGGTTCGCTGTCCATGTGTTAGAGGGCACCCTTTGAATGAGATACATCATGTCTGCTGGTAATGAACTGGCTGGTCTCGGTGACATCTAGCTGCCACGCGTCCTTGGTGAGCCTTGTTCACGGAGGAAAGGGTAACAACGATGGCCGAATCACGGCTCGTCGGCCTGGAAACCTAAGAGGCTAAGGGCAGACTTGACCATTTCTGTGTATCTGGGAGGCTCCCCGGACTAAGTAATGCCCGCAAAGCAATCCGGTATTAAATTTACTCAGGAGTGCTTGTCGAAGAGGTAGTAGAGGGTGATATCTATGCTCGTTGATTCTTTAGCACGCAGTACTTATCCAGATGCTTTACGGGCCACCTTCTGCCACTCCCAGTCCGGTGTATCTTCAAAGCAATGGCTAAGGACTACATGCAGTGCTCCCGGACAAGGGTCCTCGGCCTGGCCCTGAGCACTCGGTCCAACATCCGCACCTCATACAATCAAACACTTATCTCGCATGCTCTTGATCTCGTGTAACCAATTCGTCTTCCGCTTCTCGGCCGGCGTCTGGTCCCTCGCCTCCCAAAGATCCTGAAGCATCTGGATCGCGGTCCGTACATAACCCCATGGACAGATCCATGGATTCCTCGCCCAAACGGCCTGCATACGATCGATGCACCACTCGCGCTGTTGCGGATCATCCGTTTGGGCGCCGGCCACGAAGGTCGGCCACACGGTTCCCTTCAAGAGTACATGGTCGATCGGCACCGACGCTAGATGACCGAGAACCTCGCGTACCAGGACATCGGGTGATGACGGATCGATTGGGATTTCAGGGACGGCGAGCAAGATATAGAGGCAAGCAGCGGCTCGATGGGCGGACGCCAGGCTGATGCGGGCATCCAAGTCGTCCTGTGCCGAGAGACCGCGGATGCTGTACACCCACTCGATGACGTCCAGTGATCGGGCTTGATGCAGCAACGACAGGGCCAATTCGACTCTTGTAATATCGGCAACGTCGCTACTGCATAGATGGCTTGCAGACATGGTGATTTGTAGGATCTTTGGCGGGCAACAATGGTAGCTGTAAGGCTCGGCTCGCTTGAGGATAGATAATAGGTCTGTCAGGTCATGCTGGGCCCACGTTCCCGGGACCACTCCGCTGATTACAGAGCCCAAAACACGGTATGTCAGGCAGTCGGCGACGATGGCGTCGACCAGAGACATGAGCGAAGGGCCCAGAGCCAGATTCTGGCTGTGCAGAGTTGACATTAGCGCGCTCGCAGCTTCGATGTGGGTTGGCCATTCTCCCTTTCCAGAGTCGATAAGGTCGAGATTGATGAAGAAGACGGTTGCGGCTAACACCATGGCGTGGTTTGCCGGACCCACGCTGTCAACCGCCGACCGGAGCAACCTTATGGCCTTGTCCTTAGCCACAAGAGCGTCTACCAACTCGGCCATACCTGGCCGGTCTTGGTAGCCGTGCAGCGCGGCAAGGTGCATGGCGCCCGTGGCGACGATAATGGCCTCGAGAAAGTCAAAGCTGCCGGCTAGTGGGATTACCGTCCGGAAGGGGTTCCTATCATGCTGGTCGACGGAGACCAAGTCTCGGCAAACGGCCGTTGCGACTAAGAATGCATGGGTTATTTGAGCGAGGCTGGCCTGATTAAGGTAGGGTGAGCAGAGCTGGGTCTATACACACAGTGGTGAACGTAACATCTCGCCCGGCGGTTAAGGCCATTCAACAGCGGGTCGAGGAGGGATGCATTGACCGAAATGGGCGTCCCGTCTCGAGGGATGCTGAATCCAGGGGGGGCATTTCCTGGCGGTCCCACAACGGCCAACTGGCTGGCAAGTTTACCCCGGACAGCAGGGGCATTGGCCCATCTCAGGACAGTGCCGTAGCCAAGGCACTCCTCGCCGGAGCTCGAGCATTTATGACAAAAGGGGCGGGACCGGTCGCAGCGAAGGCGGCGGCGGCGGCAGTTGTAGCAAGCCTTGGACTGTCCTCCTGTCGGGACCGGGTCGTGCCCTGGCATAGAGTCCTCGGGTTGTCACCTGTCAGGTTGCACTGCTCACTGCATGCTAGGCTGGGCTCTGGGCTTTGCGCTTTGCGTTTGAATCGACGAATGGCAGCGTCAGAACAAGTTGTTCATGGGGCCCGCTGGCATCCGGCATCGAGGTCGAGGAAAGCGACGGTTTTCTTCGCCACTTGGCGCCTGGACCCCGTTGGTGACTCGATGGGCTTTATCCACCCCGTCGGTTCAAGCGTTAAACCGAAAACGGAACCAAAGCAGCACCAGGTGCATTAGCCCCGGTCAACGGCCGAAGAAGCAGTTGTGCGACCGAAACGTTTCGAAACGAATCCGTCACGGTCAGGTACGGTACCTCGGACGGGGATCCGCCGACACTTGTCAGCCACAGCAGCTAGGACATTTTCTGACGCAGCAGGGGCGAAAATGACGACCCTGACAAATACAATATTCCTGTATTCAATTACGGATTACTACACATATGACGCCCATGACGACCATTGACATGTAAAAGGCAAAGTGGGTCCGCCTCGAGCAGGCTAACCCCCAATCGGCACCAAACGGCCAACTCGTGCAGCTGCCATATCCGGGTTCTCGAACGCCTGACTAATCGTTTCTGTGTCGTCAAGTCGATAGCTCCGAGTCCCTTTCACCGCCGCACTCCCAAACAAAACTCCTGACTTCGATCTCGAGTATAGAACCAGCATGGCTCCCATCCGTCCCGGCTCTGCTCCGCTTGCGGAATGCATCATGACAAACACAACCCTGCACGTCCTGTTTCCGCCATGGTACGCTTCGACGTAGAGAGCGCCCCGGCGCAGAACGACAGCGACAGGTCCGACACGCAGCCCAAGATGGACGTTATCGACCTTGAACAACTCGGACGCCAAAGGCCCGATGTGTTTCCAAACGCTGTCTACGAGGTCATGTTCTGCAGCTCTCTGCTGATATCAATGCTGATGGCAGTACGTCGGCCACTGACCCTGCAGCCTGGAGGTTATGACCACAGCCTGCTAACACCGATGCAGGAGTACTTCATCTCGGGCTTCAACATCATCCTGCCCGACGTGTCGAAGGCGCTTGATATCCCCAAGGGCTCCCAGACCTGGCCGTCCAGCGTCTTCTCCCTTGTCACCGGCGCCTTCCTCCTGCCGCTGGGCCGCGTGGCCGACATGCATGGCGCCTACATTGTCTTCAATGCCGGCCTCGTCTGGTTTTCCGTCTGGTGTCTCATCTCGGGCTTCAGCACCAACTACCAGATGCTCATCGTCACGCGCGCCCTTGGTGGCCTGGGCGCCGCCGCGTTTCTACCTACCAGCATCATGCTGCTCGGCAAGACATACCGGCCCGGCCCGCGCAAGAACCTCGTCTTTGGCTTGTACAGCGCCTTCGCACCCATCGGCTTCTTCCTCGGCATCATCACCGGCGGCGCCACCACCCAGTATCTGTCCTGGCGCTGGTACTTTTGGCTGGGCTGCATCGTAACCTTCATTGTGTGTACCGTCTCGTTCATCACTATCCCCCGCGATTGGTCAAAGACGCGTGCCGAGAACGCCCTAGTGAGGATGGACTATTGGGGTCTCGTGACCATTGTACCCGCCCTGATCCTTACCACGTTCGCTATCACCGATGGTGCTCACGCACCTCAAGGCTGGAGGACGCCCTACATTATCGTCACCTTTGTCGTGGGAATGCTGCTCCTGGCGGCTGCTGTCTATGTCGAGGGCTGGGTCGCTGAGCAGCCGCTGCTTCCATTCGACCTTTTCCAGCCGAAATACATGGGACGCTTGACAATCGCCTTGTTCTTTGCCTATGGCATTTTTGGTATCTTCTTGTTTTACGCCAGCTTTCAGTAAGTCGGATCATTTTGGCTACGGGCACTGTGGCGCAATTTTTATTTTAAAAAAATTTTTTTTTTTTTCTCTTTTTACTGACATTCCCCTAGCATCAGCGATTACATGGGCGCCTCGGCCCTTCAGACGGCCGTCTGGTTCGCACCCATGGCCGCTGGAGGAGTCATCCTCGCCACCGTCGGCGGCTTCACATTGCATCTGCTCCCCGGCAGGATTCTGCTCATTATATCCGGCCTTGGCTTTCTCGCTTGCTGCCTCTTGTTCGCCTTGTGTCCTAAGGATGCAAATTATTGGGCCTTCATCTTCCCGGCCATGGTTGGGTCGACTATAGGGGTGGACATTACGTTCATCGTCAGCAACATTTTCATCACGACGAATATTGCCCGCCATAGACAGGGCCTTTCTGGCGCTCTCATCAACAGTCTGTTGTTCCTCGGCATCAGCTTCTTCCTCGGCCTCGCTGATCTCGCAGTGTCTGAGGAAGGAAACCGGGGCGGTAGCGAGGGGCACAGAGTTGCCTTTTGGTTTGGTACGGCGGCTGCAGCCGTCATAACGCTGATGTTTGCCACCATAAAGATTGGCAAGGCTGAAAGCGAGTTGACCATGGAGGAGCGGATGCAGCAGGGTGAAATTGGGGGGCATGGAGCCAAGAGTGCGGTTCCCCAGACCGAGACTGAGACCGCATCCAGTGCTTAGACCTATCCTGATACACTCCTAATGCTGTAATATATTTAGACGGGTAATTGATAGACGGCTACTAGAGTCTGGGATATATGGAGCCGCCAAACCAGGGGACTACTACTTCACCCTACAGCTCATCCCTCAAACGTCCTTCCTCCATCTCCTTCTTAGCCTTGAGTCGTTCTTCTCTCTGTTGCCTGCGTTCATTCCTCTTCACCGCCCTGTGCAGCCTCTCCCACATGAGACGGGTCTGCTTCCCCTGTTCGGTCTCTGTCACCGACATGGCCTGTATCTTGAAGGTGATGTCCCGCTTGCCGAGGTCGCGATTAGGCTTGGTGTGATCTATCACCCAGGCCAGGACCGAGTGATCGACAGCTTGGGGCATGTATTTTGCTAGGTTGCCGAGATCGCCTGCCTCGTGTGTTAGAATCCGAACGTCTGTAGGTGTCCTTCGTTTTCCGCTTGGGTTGCTCTTACGTTCGCACTTGCTGCCCTTTGATACCCAGAGAGGCAGGATTTCGTAGATGGCGCCAGCCGGGAACACTACAATCTTGTCCTTGTCTGGGATATCCGGCACATCTTCCACCTGGACCGGTTTTTCTTGCATCCGTGTCTGCACCTGCTCCTGCTGTCCCTCCTGCTGCTGCCCAGGCTCAGCTGCCGCTGCCGCTGGGGAGGCCGTCACCTTTGGCTTTACTGTTGTGTAGACCTTATCCCCTTCCTTCTTGGGCTTCTCAAACACAGCAAACATCCACTTATTATCATTCGTCTCCCGGTTATCCGCCTGTTGCTCCTCAATCCAGTGCTTCACCGGGCCTGGCACATCCACCCATTCCATCATGACGACCTCCCTGTCCTGCCCCTTGTGGTCCACCCCATCCCAGCTACCCATATATTCCCTCTTTCTCAAAAAAATCTCGATTGCGTCCTGCCATGGCGAGAGACCCGTGGGCGGGTTCTCGGAAAGATCCTTGAGCTTGTAGAGCTTTCCATGGAAGGTGCCCTCGGCTCTGCAGTTGACGTCGAACCCACCCGGGTCGGTGCCATCGTCGGGAAATGGCCGCGACCATTTGAAGGTGGGGACGACGCCGTACTCGAAAACATCCCAGTTGATCCCCGCGAGAACGGGGCTGGTGAGTGTCAAGAGGACAGCAAGGCTCCGCATCCTGTTTGCTGAATGAGGTACTAATAGTATAGAGTAGGAGAGTAGGGAGATGAGATGTTTAGTGTCAAGCCTCGCGGACGTGGGCAGTGTTCATACTTGAGAAGCCCACCAAAACTCTTGATAACGGACAGATGTCGAGGTCAATCGTGATGACAAGATGCCAAGTATTTAATTGTTCCGGCATGTTTGGCATCTGGCGGCCAAATCCGGCTATTCAAATCAGCAACTCTCAGGTTGCCATCTCCCGCCCCCAGGATCTCGATGCGGCCGCGGATACAGGCTAATTGCCGGGCGACACCCTGCCCAACCTTGTTTACCTTTAATATGCAATTTATTAGTACGGTGGAAAACACGTGTCCATTACTACGAGGCTCTATTACACTCGACGTCTTTCTACATCGATGATGCCGAGTTCATGTGGAAGCCAAGTAATATGCTGCCTTCTAAGATAAAGTGCTAGCCCTTCTCGAAGTTTCTGCGCGGAATGATCAGCATTAGAATGACCGACGGCTAACGGCAATCCAAGTCAAGATGCGATTCATGAGAGAATCAGAAAGCTTATGGGTTCGACGTGTGCAAAGGACACTGGAAGACGGTCAGTTGCTGTAGAGTAATTAGTAGTACGTAGGATTACAGGTATCGAGCAAGCATAATTTGCCAAAACTCCGGATAACATTAATGGAGTAGGAAATGCGTAACTTAGCACTAGGAACTCATTCCATTAGACATAGATATACTTACCTTACTTCGCTCGCTACTAGACAATCACCATATCGTAAATTTGCCCCCCCCCCCCCCCCCCCCCCCCAAAAAAAAAAAAAAAAAACACGCTCGCACTACCAACGTGGAGCCAAATCCGATCACAACCACCTTATGTCCAAGAGCCACCCAATGACCGCTTCTACGTTAAATAAGACATTGGTCTTTTACTGTTCGGTTGTGACGATAGGATTCCGGAATTGTATGGCACCAAAGAAGACTATGAGAACGTAGGGTATTAAGTTGAAGATGAACCATTCTTTTCCTTATTATATATTATTCAGTTCACCGCATACACGCCAGACGAGAGCATATACTACTTAGTGGCACTCAAGGCTAGACCAAGGTTCGATCCTCCACCTTTCCCTCGTCGTACAAACTTCCATACATCATGACCTTGGCGTAACTTGAGCTTACCATTTGGTATGTTCGCTCTCCGGCACTGTCCAGGCCACTCCGTTGCGGGATTACAGGGGGTGAAAAACCGCAAATGAGACACATTTCGTCTTTGGATTTATTAGCCGCTGCTCCGGTCCTTATCCGACCACACTGGGTGAAAACAGAGGCCCCGTTTCCTGTCCATGGTCCCGTAGGCCTGTATGAACTCACTTCTCGCTTCGCTATTAGCCCACATGTAGTCATCAGTGGTCTTAGGCGGACAAGGTGCGCCCGCCACAGGAGGTCTTCCAGCAGACTAGGCACCAGGTCCCCACCAGGAAGAGCTGTTTCTCGGAAATCTATCTTCGATAGATACCCATCCTCTCTGGAGGCGCTTTTCACATGGTTGTAAAAAGAGTCGCGGAGGGTCGGACCTTCCGCCATCAACTTGTGCGTTGCATTGCGGTGACGGAGGGCGTAGACAACGCCATCGAGCGTTAGAGAGAGCTTCAAAAGACTTCCCCATATGAGGTTGGGAACAGCCATAGGCTGGTGGAGCCCGTCTGCACGGTGTACGTGACATAGAAGCGGTACTCTTACTCATACGTCAAAATTCAAATGATGCGAAATTCAAAAGGACGGAGAGGGAAAAGAACGCAAGCTACAGGCCAACTCCAATCCTTCCCTAACGGTAGCCGTGTCTCTTAAACTATTCTCAATGCAACTTTCCCTTGCTTTTGAAACGATTCCAGCGGCTTTCAAAGATCCTACTTCAGGTAGTCAACGGACAGGAACTACCTTGGCAACAGTAGACCTTGATTCCAGTAACGCAGCAAGCACCGTCGCCACAACTGGACCTGCCGCAATCAACGTATCCTCCTGGGCATCCGCCCGCGCAAAATGGAGCAGTGCCATCCCAGTAGCAGTTTATCGTTTGCATATCCTCGTTCCTAAGCTCTGTATTTGCGTCACTGTTGCCATCTAAAAGAAGATTAGCCGTGGGGCAAGTATGGGAGCATCGAGCATAGATGAAGAACCGGTATGCTCTTGTGTTGTGCTATGGATGGCTCGGGGTATCTTACCGACTGCCGCAGATGCTGCTATGGATAGCAGAGCTAAGCGGGTAAGCATGTTGTAACGCATCGTGGGTTATTGCTCGAGTTGGGACAGCTTTGTTTTCAGAATTTTGGGCAGGATCAGAATGACAGAGAACACTGGGGTCCTTAGATCGAGAAGGGTATACTTATACTACTCTAGGAGGAAGGAGATTCTCTCCCGGCGAGAGTAGCACAGTTTACCTCCGGGTCATCGCCCATTGAGTTGGCGGTGACGTTTGGGTTCGTGGATAACCTTACACAGAATGAGACTTCGATCAGACGATGCATATGAAACTCGGATGGTACGGAATCCTGTGCCCCCAGAGGTACTACACATATTATCTCGATTCTGGAGCTCCAATCTGCACAATCCAATCAATATATAGAATTTTTCTGGCTTGTCGGACCCCGGGTGCGGAATAACGTAACGCTACGAAGGATTTCTAGCAACCGAGTCAGCCGAGTACGCCATTACACTTAAAGCTCCTGTGTGGAATCTAAGGCTCTCTGAAATACACAAGTTTGTGTCTTGTTCTCAGGACCTCACAACCAACCGAAACAGCCAACAGCGCATGCCCAATGTCCGTCCAGGCAATCACTCATCCTATCAACCCAGTGTCGAGAAGGAGCGTTACAAAAACGACTCACAAAGGGCTATCAATAACGTGAGCGGGTTCTATACGGGGAAGCATCTAGGCGGATAGTGTATGAAGGGAAGGACAGGAATCTGCCGGACACGGGAATATTAATTGGGGCAAAGGCGTTTGGTAACCGGAGGTGAGAACGGCTAGAGCCTCGTACTCGCCTGAATGACACCCGGACATTTGTCTAAGAGTCTGGTTACTAGTAGTACAATACCCGGGTCCTATGTCACGTTCCCTAACTATAGAGGCGTGGAGCAGCACCACGGGATGCGGGCGTTTCATACTAGCATTGCATTAACGCCAGCCCGAGATGCATCATATACTGATCCTGCTAGATGTTTGTCTTGCCATGTGCAGTTCTGAGTAGAGATGCGCATTGATACGGACGATAGGTGCGTCTATGATTGTCCGCTTCATGTTATGATAAGAAGACAGGTTAAACTTGAACTCGCCCCGGCAGGCCCGGAAGCAAGACGTCCATACCAAGCACCCCGGAAATCCGGTAGACCCAATAAGAAACCATTTTCCGGTCGGCCGTAGTGGAGTACATACGGGAGTTTGTGAGTGGGTTTAAATTGTAGGCGTGCCAATTTGCTCGGTTCTCAGTTGAGTGCTAGTTGAACGAGTTCCAGTCCAATACATGGGCCCATCGGAGGTGGGCGGATCGCTATATCCAATTCGGAAGCCGGGGTTGTTGCTATAGCCGTGAATCCTTGGCTCTCCATACCTATGAAGTG
The DNA here is from genome assembly GCF_045866475.1 of Madurella fahalii. Classification (NCBI taxonomy): domain Eukaryota; kingdom Fungi; phylum Ascomycota; class Sordariomycetes; order Sordariales; genus Madurella; species Madurella fahalii. The sequence goes on from NW_027263976.1 coordinate 4,287,394, forward strand.
ACGATGGGGCGGGTTCTCATGGCGGCTGATTATGAACGTGGATCTGTGAAAATCTGTACACGAAATGGACCAACTTCTGTGCACCGAGCCCCCGTGTCTTTAAGGAAACCAGAATGGGTTATCTGCTTGTGGATGAATCTCTTCGGCGACCATTCGGCGGCCCAGACGCTGGGGACTCATTCGGATCTACAAGAGCGAGGCGTTGCGAACAAACTGCATAAGAAATGGTCGGCATACGGCACAATGCAATTGTGTGACAGCCATATTGGCGAAGGGACTGGAGTCCAATAAGGGCCCGATCCGGGGTGCAATCATTGCTTGCAGAGAAACTGGCCCAGAGAGTCGAGTGCTGCTACAACGGAGCCCAGTCAGGACCCTGCCATGCAACGGCTGTCTGAAGCAGATTGAGTTCTTCTACAAGGGGGTATCCTGGAGGGCTTCGTTGGGTGAGAAAATCCGAGATAATTCTAACAACTGTATTTGCATAACGCAACGCTGCAGAGTCGGGCAATATCGGCCATGATGTGTTGACGTTCGCCCTTTTTATCTCTCCTTGCGCCTTCAGCATCCTCCTATCCTTATATAGCGTCTACAGAAAAGCAAGCCCCTATCGGGGCCGAAATCCCTGGAAACCTGACGTTGCTACCGCTGCCATCGCCACCAAACAAACCCGTCCTCTCATCGGTACCCCGCTCGTGGATAGCAGGGGTACTCTTTTTGACCTGGCAATTTACTGAAGAATGACTTGCCAACCTTCATCCCCAACTCGGCCTTTGGCATCTTTGGTGCTCGTCTGGCTGTATAGAGACTTCATAGGAGGCGACCGCATTCTCCGAGACCCACTGATCGCTGCCGGCTCGCTCGGCTTAAACGACGGCTTGCTCGAACGCGCGGGCGGCCGCAACCGGGCTACGATCACTGAGGGCAAGCTGTGGGTTGGTATGATTGCGCTAGCCATCCTGACGGCCGGGTTCGTCCAAGACCTCAAGGGCCAGGTCGGCGACAAGCTGCGGGCCCGCAATAGCATCCCGATTATTTCGGGTTACGGATTCTGCTGTGTCGTCCTTGCGTGCTTCATCCTGTTCTGGGCATTTGCGTGTGCATTTCTTTTCCATCTCGAGCTGTGGGTGTCAGTCGTTTCGGTCGTTTCGGTCGTTTCGGTCGTTTTGCGTCGGCATGGGGCTTAATAGCCTGCTGAGGATGAATCGAGAGTCGGATTACCCGACGTGGAGAACTTCTTGTTTTCTTTGCCGGCATTATCAAGATTTTTAGATCAAATTGACGGGTTGTCGGGACCCGAGAGAGTATCGCAGTTTCTCTGAGGTAGGTATTTACGCTGCCATGCCCGCAATGAATCCATATCCACTTGTAGATAAAAACAGGGAGCCAACAGCTTAACTCGATATATTCACCAGACATGTTCACCCCAACTGTACCCGGCTACCTAGATACGTTGAAGTGTGAACGATTACCTGTTCCATTATGTTGAACATTGAAGTTGGTTGGGAGCTCAGTATAAGTGGAGATATGAGATTGATTAAGAAAGAGCAGCGACCCCTTATATTTTCCCTTATCCTTGCTTGGGAAGAAACGGGATACTACGGGGAGAGCATTAAGAACGCCAGTGACGCGCGGGATCTTGACTCTCTTAGGCAAGTAGAGTTATCGACATGGGCTACTTCACCACTACCCATCCGTCCTTTTACCTTAGAATACTGTTGAAGTGAGGGCAGAGACAGGGGGTTTTTGTAATTAGGTATTTGCCTTTTTCTTTTTATTTAAGGCTCCTGTGAATTGGGTGTCCTCCGAATTTTACTTGTCTCGTAGGCAGCATTCGCCAACAAGACTTTATACACTTTACAAATATGTAGCCATTGCCTTCCCAGTGCGTCCGGCAGCATACCTTAATTATCTGGCATTTCCCCCTTTGACATGGAATCATGGGGATGAGTGGGGAGGCGGCCTCCGTTTTGTCCCACCAGGGTGGTGTTGTGGTGCTGTCCCCTGAGCGGGGTGCCGGGGAGTTCCTGTGGAGGCGCCGATGTTATGCGGCACGGCGCAATTCCTTGTTCGTCTAATTGGCGCAGCGTCATGCGACGATTGACCAACCGTGAACACGAAACGTGGGTCACCTCATCGGCCCTTGTCTCCTTTTGCGCGACCGACTGCGACGGTGCAGCGGGCGGTACTCCTTTATCTAATAACCACTCGGCACGTATAGCTAGGCACGTGTTATTTTGCGGCCAAATCAAAAGTGGTAGGCCCATGATGAGTGTACGAGTGGCCGCTGGGAAGCGTTTCACGCGCCGGGGGCAAAAACGAGCCGGGAGCCGTGATTGGTCGACTGGGGTAATTGTACACCAAAAGGAAGCGACGGATTGGCATGCCCCTTTGGATGCCCATCCCCTATAAGAGGAAGGTTGAGGGAAGGCCGGTTTGTAGTTGATCGAACGCAGCAACTCTGCCAGTGCGACGCCCAAAGCAGCTACAACGGAGACACGGTCGAGCCAAACCCGCACGATGCGCATTGAACCCCTTCTCGCCCTGCTGCCGGCTCTCGGCGTCCAGGGAATTCGCATCATCCAGTCTAACGACGATGGCTGGGCAGAGCAGTATGTTCGGACGTTCCACGATGCGCTTATTGCATCGGGCCACGATGCTGTCCTGTCCGCGCCTGCTGAGAACAAGTCGGGCACAAGTGAGGGCAACCCAGACAGACAGAGTGGCACATGCTAATTGATGAACGTCACCGACCCAGGCTCGCTGGACACTGAGCCCGGCCCCAGGACGAGCGCCTGCCAGTACAACAGCTGCGCCGCCAACAGCGGGCCTATCGGACGCAACGCTACCTCGCCGCGGCTCAACTGGGTGAACTCGTACCCGGTGACGGCGATGCGCTACGGCATCGATACCATTGGCCCTCAGCTCTGGAACGGCCAAGCTCCCGAGCTGGCCGTCTCAGGTCCCAACGTTGGCAGCAACTTATATCTGACGGTGCACTTCTCCGGCACCGTCGGGTCGGCCGTCTATGCAGCAAAGGAGGAGAAGATCCCTGCCATCGCTTTCTCTGGGGCCTCGACCGGCACCCTGGCCTGGGACACATCGCCTGCGCCTCAGCGTAGTCTTGTGTACGCTGAGCTTGCTGCCACGCTTACAAACGCCGTGATCGCAAGTGGAAAGCCATTTCTCCCAGAAGATGTCTTTCTCAACGTCAACTTTCCCAAAGTCGAGGGCAAATGCACACAGGCCAGCCAGTTCCAGTGGGTCTTGAGTCGCATCAACCTTGGGGTATTATCTGAGGGCGACATTGAGCATTGCGGCGGCGACCGCTTGCCCACGGAGCTTTCTGTTGTGAATACGGATGGGTGTTATGTGTCGATCAGCGTGGGAGACGCCAACGATAAGACGACCGCACCTGCTGAGAAGCAGGCCGTGGTGAGGGACAAGCTGCAGAGCATGCTGACATGCTTGCCGTAGTTGCATAGATCCGAGGTGCAGATTCACTCGATAATACTGAAGTATTCATTAAAAGACGTGCTGCCTGTGCCGAAATCACCCATAAATTAGCCCAGCCCATAGCGCTGATAGTATCGAGCGCAGAACACTAGGTCTTTCCCCAAGGTCTACTTAGCAACGTTGAAACACGGTAAGTTGTTGACGGGTATCGGGATGAAATCAAGAAGATCGGTTGCGATACTTGTGAATGATGGTGATCGTAGTGGCTTGTTCTTCTTTCCCAACAGTTTCTCAGATTTTATGTTAATTCAGCAACAACTCACTCCAATGTAGTCGGAAAAAATGACTTCGGATCGCCAACCATGAGGCTATTCGTTGACTTTGTCGGGTATGAACAACCTATTGACCTTGCTAAAAGATTACTAACTTTTCCCCATCGACTTAGAGTATGAGGGGGCTGTTTAGCCTGCGTATATGGGAACCAAATGACGTTCATATTGGGTGGGAAGCTCTCTTATGCAAGTAGTAAATCATTTGGGCCGATCCAGTGGTAGGCCTTGGTTGCCAGGTCCTGGTCCGGTTTTGTTTAGGGAGGTAAAGTCGGTCGGACTTATCGTACTTGGCGCCGCGAAACCCCCTTGCACTTGACATATCTCTGACCACTTGTCCAGAAATGTATAACGTGACCACAGGTTAACCTACTAAATGCCAGCAACCGTTAAATAAACCCAACCGAGTGTAAACACCGATTCTGTAACGGCGTAGGCACCAACCAGCTGGTACTAAGAGCCACTTGTTGTTATAGACAAAGAAAGGCATGCAAATTGCTCAGACACTCAATAAGGCGAAGTGTTTCAGTATCGATTCCGGACTTGGCAAGTCGTTTGCTCGTGAGTCCTAACAAGCTAGCCGGAGAAGGGAGAGCCGGGGGGTAGGGGCCGGGGGATAGGAGCCGTAGGATTTCCCCGGGCATGGATACGCGTCTCCTGTTGAGCTTCCTCCGCTCTTCGTCACATTGGTCGAACTAAAAGGGTCAACAGTCCCGCCAAGCTCTAACTTGCAGGATTAGAATGTAATGCGATTGGTATCTCTCTGCACTGGCCCGACTGTCGCTGGCCGCATTGCATCCGGGCCTTGAACCTCCCTGGCCGCTGTTGGATAAAATTCAACAGCTATGGAAGGTCCAAGTGACAGACATGTGGCGGCTACGCTGTTGTGCCATGGCCGGCGCCTGTTCCTCGGATCCACAATAACGGCGAAAGTTCAGTCAACTATCTGCTCAGCCTAGGCGATGGTCGCAGCGAATGACCGTTGTGTCACACTCTTCCGCCACCTGGGTCCATTCATTGTCCTCGGTGTTATCTAGCAGGTGTCGCCTCCAGGTCTCGTAGAAACGGTACTGGGACCGAAGTGGCCAAAGACTTGAATTCGCCGGATTACTACAAGATGGTTGCCTATTTCCAATACCGGGATCTGGGTGACCGTGTTGGCACAAGGATATACTTGCCTGCCTTGCATAGCCGCAGTATCTGAGATGCCGGGAGGTGGTCATCGGAACATGACAGCGCACAACTCGTGGCTCGGTTCTAGTAGCTGAGGCCGGCATCCGCTTACAAAGCCACGGCTATTTCACCATGGTTGGGCAGGAACCGACGGGCCTGTCTTGTCGGACAATTAACAAGCTGCGAATTCTGCCTCCGGCGGGCTGGTCTAGGTGACTTGGCTGCATGAGAAGACATCCGGACGGGAAATTGAGCCAATCCTGGGTTTGCTGGGAACAGGGGGTTCGTTCTGAAGGACCGTGATCGGATGTTGTTTTCTTCTCGATGAAAAGGAAAGACTTGCTGGCCAAAGTGGCCCGTTTTACCGTGGATGGCAAAATTCAGGCAGGCAGACCCCAAACACTGCAAGCTATTGGACGGGGACGATATCAAGAAAAAGGAGTGTGAAGGCGAATGGTTGCGGGATTTCTCATTAGCGCCCAGGTTTGCGCCGGAATCATTCCCTTGTCTTCTGATTCGCTGTTGTCGGTGCGTCGGCGGTCAGGGCAAACGCAATGCCAGGCCTGTGACCCCACGCTTAACACCAGGTAAATTACCTAAAGGTACCTTACGTGTTAACTGTGACATGCTTTTCAACCCGACGTCATCTTTCAGAGGAGCACCCTCGATTTTAGGGCACCTTAGTTCGGACTAGACAGTTCTATCTCGGGTTAAACATTCAACGATGCAGAGCCAGGATGGTGCCAGCAGTACTGTACCCAAAGGGCCTCGCCGCATTCTACCCGTTGCTCGCGCGCAAAGTCCCTGTCCTCCAGGTGCTCCAGGTGCTCTAGGCGCTCCAGGAGGCTCCAGCACATGGACGTTGCCGCCCCGAAAGAAGGCATATAGCACAGCTGCGTGCGAAACTTGCAGAAAGCGAAAGGCGAAGGTGAGAGATTATGTAGCAACACTGCTAGTTCCTCTGACCCGAGAACAGTCACAATAATATTTCTGGGCGCTCAACGACACGCTAACTCTTTTTGCAGTGCAATGCGGCACGTCCAGCTTGCGGTTACTGCGTCTCGACGGGCGTCAATTGCGTGTACAGCACGGGCTCGGAAAGGGAGACGCACGCTCAGGCGCTCAAGAGAAAGCTGACGGAGCTAAGCGAACGAGAAGCAACATATCAACAGATATTCGACCACTTGCGTTCCCGGCCCGAAGCAGAATCACACGAGATTGTGAAGCGCATCCGATCGGGTGGAGACCCGGAATCCATTCTTCGCCACATCGAGGAGGCTGATCTCCTATTGCAGCTGGCCGTGGTGCCCGAGGCGAAATATCGATATGTGTTTCCGCTGATGCAAGAGATGCCGGCTTTCCTGGTACGGCCGGACAACCCGTACCTCAATGCCCGCGTCTACGAGTGGACAACGAGCAGCGCCTCAACCGCTCAAGGGCTCCTGCTGTCGGACGATTCCCGTTCTCTGGAACCGCAGAGCCCTTACTTCAAACCGTATCACACTGCCGAGGTCGTCGAACCTCTGCTTAGCTCGGCCAAGCCATCCGACTGGACCAAGGTCAGCTCCGATGATAACTTGATGCGGAAACTGTTCGGCTTGTATTTCTCATGTGAATACCATTGGTTCCCCGCGTTCCAAAAGGACTACTTTCTTCAGGACATGGCCGCTGGGCATCGCTGCTGCTGCTCGTCGCTGCTCGTAAACGCTGTGCTTGCGGTTGCTAGTGTGAGTCTCCTCACTGCAGCCCCCGCTGTCGTTGACAAAATCTTTGCTAAAGCCGCCTGCCCAGATGGCCTGTGATAGAATCCCGAATCGCTACGAGTTTTGGAATCCGTGCAATCTCAGCTACCAGTTCGTTGCTGAAGCTGAGAGGCTGTGGGATATAGAGACAGCGAGCCGGCGGGTACGAATCACAACACTGCAAGCTGCTATACTCCTTAACGCTGCGCATAACATGCACGCCAGTGACACCATCGGCTACTCTTATCTATGTCGAGCGGTGAACATGGCAAAGAAAATCGGCCTGTTCTCGCCAGATAGTGGCGCAAAGCAGGATAGCAGAAGAACCCGGGCCAAGGAATTTACAGCATGGGCACTTTTTAACTCTCAGTGGTAAGCCAACTTCGAAAACCTTACCTTTGCCTCTCAGGCACTTTTGCTGAGGCCTGTCAGCATCCATTCCTATGTGACGTTTGAGCCGCCTTTGCTCCGAGCGCCTCCAGACATCCCATTGCCCGACCCGTCCGCTGATCCCGAGTGGTATGGACAGATATGGCTGAGATATCCTCTAGACACCAAACTCTACACGACAAACTTTCCCTATTTGTTCCATGCCGGACTAGGGATTCGTAGAATCATGAATGATATCTGTGTCCAGAGGTTTGGCCAATCTGGCTCGGCATCGGCAACGCTGGCCAAAGCCAATGAATTCTACCATCGGCTGAAGAACTGGTACGACAACCTGCCGGAGCCGCTCAAACCCGAGAGAGTGACTCTTCCAGCTCAACTGATGCTCCAGTAAGTGGCTAGGACGTTTTCCCCATTCAAGCCGTTTTATCCAGCAAAGGCAAGATACTAACGGTCCGCCAGTATCAACTTCCAAAACATCGTCCTCAACCTGTATGAGCCCATCTGCGCCACCGATCAGACCCGTATTACACAAGGCGATGGAACCTCATCCTGGGAGATCTGGAACACGGCGTCCCTACACTTCGAAACGCTGGTCCGACTGTACTACCTCCGCCACGGCTTTGACTACGGCGACACCTTCCTAGGCCAACCCCTGAACCAGCTCGCTTTCATCTCTCTCAAGAAAATCCTCGCGGCGGCCGACACAAATGCGCCCTCGAACCCATGCGATCTCGACTCCACCCGCTCCACCCTGATCCTCGCCGCCAAAGGGATACACGATCAAGGGAAAAGCCACTACCTCTGCCGGGTGACCTTCCAGATGCTCAAGAACAAGATGAGGCCGGCTGAGAGGGATATGCTGGGCACGGTGATTGGGGAGGTTGAAGACGACGCCAACAAGAAGTTCCAGGAGCAGCAGATACTACGAGGAGTGAGGAGCAGGCTCGTGCCGAGCGCCGTGAGTATTGCCGATGATCCCGAGCTGCACCGATTGGGGACGCTGGTGAGCCAGCATATGCAGTTGGAGGAAGGGGACGAGGAAGGGAGTTGGAGGGGTTCGTCACCGAGAAGCGGCAGCAGTCCCGGCGCGAGTGAGACGTGATGAAGATGCTGTTAACGAGCCGGAGTTTGATGACGTGCGGCCGGCTGGTTCAGTATGCAAAGCCCCAGAATTTGGCCGTGATTCACGAGTTCAGTCAGAAGTTCAGAAGCGATGATGCAATACAAACAGCGCTCCGAATCGGCAGTTGTAGGCTCTCGTTAATTAGCGGAAACCGGCTCAAACTGTCTCGAAGCTCTAGACTAACGCCGATTGATTCCCTTCTCGGGTCAGAAAACTGTCTCTAATTACCTCATCGCCGCTTTGCTTAATTCGGCATATTGGGATAGGCACTGCCGGTTCGACAGGTGCGCGCGCAGGGTGTGTCAAGTCCAAGTAACATCCAGAATATACATGTTGGTTAAAACATCTGCCGGTTCTATTCCCACGCCTGCTCGTACTCGGCCACCGACGCCGTCGCGGAAGGGGGATACGGGCCGGTTTGAGTCTGCGTCCGTGTGTGCCGTGCCACCAAATCCTCACCGGCTGTCAGCGAGGTGTTACTTACTGGTAGCGATCGGGGCTCGGCACAAATACCCAAGGTATACAGTATTTTCGCGCCTTCAATACCGACAGTGGCTGCAAGGGTCTGCCTCTTCGTGCAGCTCCAATCGCAATGTTGGATCTTAGCGAGTTGATAAGCAACTTCAATCAAACCCGCAGAACCCGTTGCAACGCGGGCTGGTATATGTCAGTCTCGCAACGGCCCCTTATCGGCGGCGCCATGACTGACACACCGACCTCGAAGTCAATCATGTTACCTCGTGGCGGTGATGCAGGTCATCTAGCGTATTGCAGGGTACGGCCGGATTGTAACCGTTCCTCGCCACGGGCGGGCCGCAGAGCCTGGCTTGGGAGTATGCCTAGACACCGCGCCAACGGCAAGCTGATTCACCGGTAACCTGTCTACTGCACGGTGATCCGCCGGCCAGGGTTGGCCTGAGGTTCCACTGCCGCCACGCGGGAAGGTGACAGGAAGGAAGCTAATATTGTTGCGTTAATCGCTTGGCGTACATACATCATGGGTGTGTTTCCGTGTAACCTTGTCATTAGGTCATTGGGTGCTGACTGCGGTCGCCTCTGTGCCGCTGTCTGGTAAGAGAGGGGGGGTGGGGGGTGGTGGTGGGAGGGGGGTCGAATGTAACGGTACTAACGGGATATTCGTGGGATGTCGTCCTGTAGGGCAATTAATCGTGACAGCCATGGTTCGAGAAGCTCTGCAGGGGCTGATTCAGGTTGGTAAGCTGGATTCGGGTCTTCCAGGTTGCTGGTGAGCAGACCGCCTTCTCTCCCGTGCATCATCTCTAGTTACCGTGCCGTCTTGCTCGCAGCTCGATACCGGGTTTGGCGTAAATTGAGTGACCCCTTTTCAGCCTCATTGGCCTGCTACCGTTACATCGGTTCGAACGTCAGCGGACGGTTGAGGCTGGAAAGCGGGCCGTATATTGAGCAGTGTATTGCGGCGATGCCGCGGATTCGTTGCCGGACCTGCAAGAAATTACCCGATATCAACCGCCGCGATCCCTCACGACATCGACTCACTCAGACATGCCTGCACAATTCGAGTCGTAAGCTCGAGAGCTCGGTCATCATTTGATAACGGAAAAGGAAAATGAGGCATCCTGTTTCTCCCGGTTGGTGCGGAAGCCGGCAATGCCGGAAGTCGCATTGGAAAGAGCCCAACGTCGGAGAGCATCATGCGAGTAACACCCGGCATTTCTTGAACACAACTGATAGGCCGGACGCAGGCCAGCGTGTGCACAGTGGCGATGCAAGGTAGTTTATGGTAATAGATTCGTAAGGTATGATGGCTCCCAAAACCACATTAGAAACAACCGTTAGGATGTCGGTATCGAAGTAGTACGGCCGAAAGCGTCCTTCCACATTTCCATACAGGCCTCAGCCGCCCATGTCGTTCAATCATGTCTAAACCCGAATGCCGTCGCTCGCACCGAGACCATCACCTTATCCGCAGCACACGGTAGCTTCCTTGGTAGCACTAGTCTGCGCTCCACTATAGTCCCGAGTCAGCGTGCGGCCAGTATTGAACGAGGATAGCACTCACGCCCCAATTGTCTCCCAGTGGAAGATGAAGCTGCCAATGTAAGCGCCGATGAAGATGCAAATGATGATGTAACCGTTGTAGTACATGGCAAGCCTGCACAAGTTAGTAAGCTCACGCTCACGCTCACGCTCTCGGGCGGGGGGCGGGGGACGAACAGCATGACGAAGTAGGCCACGGCGAATTGCAACATGTGCAGCAATGCCCGGATTGCCTGTTCAAAAATCGTTGGCCGATAGCCGTTGGCGGCTGCCGGCACACAGGCAGGAGCGGGGCTGCCTTCGTCCGACACTTTCTTGACCGAGCCTGTGCTTGCGACGGCCTGGGATTGGAGGTACTTCTTGACAAGGAAACGGTCGTACTCCTTGACGGCGCGGCGCAGCATCTCAAGCGAGATGACAAGTAGGACAACGCCAATGCAGGAGCCGGCGAACACCGAGGTCGACGTGATCTTCCATGACGAGGCGAGGAAGCATGAGTCGATTGTGTACCAGTTCCAGAGCATCTAGAGTTGTGTCCGAGTATTAGACCCGTTCGGAAACCATGGCCCCAAGGCCTGGGGTGGACTTACAGAGATTTTGCAGCCACTTCCACCGCCCATGCCGCCGCCGTGGCCCCCACTCATGGCGGTAGACGCGGCCGCAGCGGCCGTCGTTGTTACGCTGGCCATCGACATGGCTCCTTCGCCTCCGTGGTTGTGGCTCATTGTTGATAGGAGCGACGAATAAGGGTGCGTTTTGTGTGGGGAAGTGACGGCGGTGGTTGGCCGTCGTGTTTACCGTTGGCACAGACCAATGTCGGGGTGACTGAACCAGTAGTGAGCGCTCGAAGGGTTCAAGGGAGTCAAAAGGCGGCCGTCCAAGCTGGCGGGCCGGGCAGCTCGTATTAAAAAAGATTTCTGAGCACCGAAGAGCGGATCACCGAGCGGCACGGGCCTGGGCACATCCCGACTGGACATTCTGCTGCCTCGCCTTGGCGCATGCCGTGCAATGGAAATACAGGACATGTGGCGGGGGGGAGAGAACTTGGCAATCAACTTCGGAGCTCGTGTCGTTCGTCTTACTCTTGTGTAGTTGAAGGCGCGAGCCAATTGCGTGCATTTGAGCAAATTGTGGCGGCGCTAGAAGAAGGTCCAACCAGTCTGCACACCTGCAGCGAGGTCTCGGCGACCTTTTCCAGTCGACCCCACCAGAGACTGTACGGTACTGTACGGGACTAGCATAGGCGTCTACCCAACCTACGGTACGGACAAAAGCTGCAAGGTCAGGTTAGGCCGGTCTGCAGCTTGAATCTGCCTGTATGGTTCCATGTGTGCGATTTTCATTGATAATGGTACCGTACCTAACGACAACGTACGTTGTAAGGTAAGCACCGGATGAAAAGACAACGGAACAGAAAAACCCAAAGTGGAAAAATTAGAACAAAGGAACCCAACAACGAAATGACCGTGGATCGGTTCCCGCCTGCATGCACTGGGTTTTATCACACCCCGACTCTAACGCCCAAGACTCCGCCCGGAAGGATTTCCGTCTTACCAACAACTCTTTAATCAAACAAAAGGAATACAATCTCGGTGTGTAAGTGGGCAGGTGTTGTGCGCACCAGACAAGAAAATTATGAGGTATCTTCAAAAGCAAACGACTTCCCGGCCGCAAAATTACCTACGCCTCCCTGGGCCAAAACAGCGACAAGAGCCAACGCAGACGTCCCAACCACGTACTGTGCGCGCCTTGGTTGGTTGGCGCCACGGAAGCAGAGTAGCTGGCCCCGGTGTTTGTCCGTCGAACCATAGCTGCGACCACGGCATCTGCTTTCTCCGACAACGTGGTTCGCCTTTGGAGTTTCTCCTGCGTAGGCGCCGGGGCACTGGTCTCCGACTCGGCGACGGCCATGGTTGCGGCAACATTCTTCTCGGTTTCGGCCTCGGGCTCGGAAGAAGCCACGGCCACCGAAGGCTCGGATTGACGCCGCAATGAGAAGAAGGCACTCCCCGACGCCGTCTTGGCGAGCCCACCCGTCATAGAGCCCACGTCGAGCGCTTTGCGGGCGAGCTTGGCCTTGGTGACGAGGATCGTGTCGCTGCCGGCCAGCTGCACGACGCTGTTGTGCCAGGGGGTTGGGATGTGTAACAGGTCCAGCGAGGTCATCAGCTCGCCGTCAGGCGTAAGCGCCTCGACCGCGCGGACCTTGGCGGGGTCGAATAGCTGGATGCCAAATTTGGGACCAGCATTGTTGTGCCTGATGCTGACTGTTAGCTTTCTGACTCGGGGGATCAAGAGCCGTGCGGGAGACGGTTAACGTACGCATGGATAGACAGACGGACGTGGTTGGGGAAAAGCATCTCGACGAGGTTGGAGTATGCCTGATTCCGCTATGATGTGCATGTTAGTTGGGCGGAACCTGTGGAGCAGATGGTACCGACATACCAAGATCATCTCGAAAGCCACTTTGGCCGACAGCTTCTTTTGCTGTGACTTGCTCATCTTCTGGGTATGGGGATGGTGCTCCAGGTCCTCCAACATGAACCGGGAAAAGCCGCGATATAGAGCGGTTATAGCGGGGTCCTTGGAGTCGATCTTTGCTCTGACCGCCGACTTGCGCGGCCCGCATCCGGCCATCAGGATGCGGCGACATAACTCGGCCTCCTCAGTCACTCGAGTGTCAACATGGTGGTCGATGTTTGCAACGTCGAGACGGCTGGCGAGGGCCACGAAGCCCTCGTCAGAGTCGATGGACCCGAGCTGGAACAGATCCACCAGTGACTTGAAGCCGACGCGGTGCGGGTTGCCCCGGCTAAGGCCAATGGCACGGTTCATCTCCTTGAGCTTCTCCCCATATTCGTCGACATCGGCATCGTCGATACCGATGCAGTCGCTGAAGACGTGGCCATCACTGATGATCCAGAGCTTTGCTCCAGGCTCGTATATCTTCTCGATGGCTTCCACGAAGCTGTGCAGGCGCTCCAGGGCCAGCTCCTCCCCCCTGTCCGGGTCCCGCCCCGTGACCTTGTCGCGGTTCGATGACTTGCATGGGAACGCGGGGAGACAGAGCTCGATAGTCGCGTTTTGGCTCGTGAAATGCCGGACGCGCTCTGTGAAGTATGTCCGGCCGCTTGCGGCCCACTTGTCGTCCTTGCCCTGATATCGAAGATAGTTGTCGAAGAGATCTACAATCTGGCCGGTGATTGAGTCCAACTGGGGAGTCTGCCTGGGCCGAGAATGTGCGCAGAGGTCTGCTTGGTTGAGGATCAGCTGGACAAAGAAGTCTTCAAAGGCCGTCCCGCCGGGTTGCTGTGACTCGTTGCGGACAATGACGGCGGTGGTGTTGTGCCGATGGATCTTGACGTCCGAGTCGTGTAGCCTCTGAATGCACTCTCCCGACTGGATTGACGCCCAGTTCTCTCGAACCCATTGTTGATGCGGGCCGGTGCAGTGTATGAGCTGTCCATTGCTATCACAGAGGAAAGAGCCCTGGAAGCGGTGGTAGAAAGCTTCGCCTTCGTTCGAGAACTCCATTGTGATCTTGCGAGACGGTAGATGTTATGGATTAAGATTAAGGCAAGGTATCGGTATATGAAGTAGGGAGGAAATTGCTTTGTGGAAAGGCGCGGGTCTGAAGATGTGAAGATGTGGGTTAAGTCGGAGACCACGGCGGCCTTTCTATACTCCGGGTTCCTTAACTACACTTCGATGGGCAACATCTAGGCGTGCTCACAGCCACACACTACGCACCCGAACGAAGAACAGGAAGACACTAGCCGGCCCGGCAGGTGAGGATATCGCGCCACGAATGGTTGTGACAACAGCATGGGGATGCAAGGATCTGAGAGTTACCCGGGTTCGGAAAGCGGGGCTAGCATTCTTTGGTACAATTACGTGGTAACCTGGGTACCGGGCTTGTGAAATTGGAAGGAAGACTGGGTTCTGCCCAATTGCCCGTAAAGGGCAACCACATCTTCAGGAGTTGGATGGAATTGTCATCCGGGACAGTGTTGGTGGGAAGACGGTCTCCAGTCAAAATGCGCCGATCTGGGCTTGGGCCCATGCAGCTCTGTTATTCCTAGGCCCCGTGTCTACGTATCAGATTGTACAGTACCAGACCGTTTCATAAGTTACGCAACGCCGTATCGGTAAGCTGCGTTCCCGCTCCAGGGGTCTAGGTCCCATTCTCTTGCCTTATCGGAATTCCGCTCACGCTTGTTTCCGGGTTTGGACTGCCCCCTTGGCGCAGCTGCCGAACAACCCGTGCTCGCGCGGACGGGTTGCGACACAATCTAGACGTCAGGTAATTACTGTACCGTGGTACTTCGCGAGACACCGTCCCTCCCAGTTCCCTGGCCCCGAGTTTTTCGCCGCCGCGCTGGTGGCTTGGCGTGAGTACATGGCCCCCAACCTTGATTGACGGTTGCAGGTCAACCACGGCTTTCTTTCACATATCCAAGCCTTCGCGGGACAAGGTCGCGCTACTGCAGTCTAAGCCTTGCTAGCGCGCACGTTGTATTTTAGGAATAGGACTGAACACAAATCCCAGTGGAGGACTAGACGCGGATCTTGTTCGAATCCAGGACCCAAGTGGAGACGGGCCCGAGTAGTCGACCTCCACGTGGAGCACGCTGCCGCCGTCTCACCAATTACCAGGATTTCCCAGCCTTATCTGGGATTGATCGTCTGTGGGCACTTAAGCGCAGTACAGTACATGAACCTTCTGCCTAGCGCACAGGTTCTCAGCCTCTTTGCGGAGTTATAAGTGAACCCTGCCTATGACGATCGAAAAGTATTCTCAGTCGGCTCCTTACGGTAGGCAATGCATATCCAC
Organism: Madurella fahalii; assembly: GCF_045866475.1. Taxonomy (NCBI): domain Eukaryota; kingdom Fungi; phylum Ascomycota; class Sordariomycetes; order Sordariales; genus Madurella; species Madurella fahalii. The sequence continues at coordinate 4,302,460 of NW_027263976.1, forward strand.
TCACACCAGACGGGTAGGAGGAGACTTCGCCGTTGTTGGGGGACAATGGGTCGGGATGGGATCTGCGCTGCCGATCCTGACAAGCTGGTATCACCGTTAAATCTCGTCTTTGACGGATACCAACGAGGCGGTGAGGCCGTCGTCCGACACCAAGTTTTCGGACGGGACCACGTTATTTCACCAGAATCAAGCGAAGTACGGTACAGTACCAGGATCAAGCCACCCAGTAGTGGTCTAATATTTCTTAAAATAGCCACTTGAGGTATCTATATGTAATATTACACATTATCACGACTGAAATCGTCAACGATTTCATGCCTCGAGACGCCAAGTCTCATCCCACCACACAAGTATCTTGTCAATCTTTCCTCCTAGCCGCAAATACGAGCCTCAATGCTCGGGGATACAGCGGTCCGGCCTAATACACAGATCAAGTCAGCACCAGCACGCCCTGGTTGCCGGTCGAAAGCTAGCTAGTAGGGCCATGAACGCGTGAACTTACCGGTGTCTTCCTGTCCACCCAGGTCGGGTCTAATGTCCAAGTGAAAGCCCGTACGAGAGCCACCAGGGTGACCCGCATCTGTAACAGGGCGAACTTCTCGCCCAGGCAAGCACGGCGGCCGCCGTGGAAGCTGATAAACTCAGCCTTGGCTCGCCGCTGACGGTACTGCTTCTGAATGATGACGGTTGAGTCGCCCCACCGACTCGGGTCGAAGTCATCAGCCGCCGGCCCCCACACGTCGGGGTCCCGATTGGTCGAGTAACAGTTGTATCCTATATAAGTACCCTTGGGAATGGCAATCTCACCCCCGAGCAAGGCGTTCTCGCTAGCCTGTCTATTCACCAACTGCCCGATAGGAGGGAAGAGCCGCAGACTCTCGTAGATGACCGAGGTGAGAAAAGGCATCTCCTGCAACACGTCCGGGTCAAGGGGCCCATCATTTCCGAGCGCACCGCCTTGAATTTCGTCATAAAGCCTGGTTTGCGCGTCCTGCACACACCCATCTTGTAAGTTGCTGCTTAGCTCAGATACTACACTAGTTAGGGCCACCTACTGGGTGCTTTGCCAAGAGGTATAATGTGGAGATCATGCACAGCTGTGGGTTCTCTTGGCCAGCCACGAAGGCGACAGTCAGATTATCCTGCAGCTGCTTCTCGCTCCACAGCCCGGACTCCTTGGCGGCCAGCATTCTCGGTCCCAATCCGCCGGAAGAAGACGTTGTGGGGGCCGAGAGGTGGCTGTGCCTTTGACTCTCAGTCAAGGCATGCCTAAGTTCTTGTTTGAACCTATTGACCATTTGGCGGGCTCTTATGCGGCTGGGAAACGGAAACCGGTCCAGGACGGGAAAATTCATGAAGATGGGTTTGAATATTTCCCGCTTAACGGCGCTTTGGAGGACGTTGATTGGCGCGTTGGCCGAGCTCAGTGCCTGATGTGTTGATAATTAGCATTGCTGGCGAAGCTGGGTGCCGTAGAGGAACCAACTTACATCGAGGTTGGTCTGCAACACCACTTCGGAACAGTTTGCTACCGAGTACCGCTGCAAGAGCTCTTGCACTGCAACACCGCCGTTCCCAGCCCGTAGCTGGGCGTCCCGTAAGAGAGCGCAAAGCCGATCCGCGTTGTTTGCGATCCTGGCAACGTCAAAGTTTCTCTGGAGCCCGGGCTTGACAACCTGTTGGTAACTCTTCCATACTTGGCCGTGGCTGGAAATGATGTTGTCGCCTGCTCCAGAGATCAGACCCTGTTTCTTGGTGCACTGACAAACAGGTTGCACTTACCCAGGAACTCGGCAAGCACGCTGTGAGGGATCTTTTTCTGATTCCCACTCTTCTGGTAGAGGTCCTCATCCTTGAGGATCTCGGCGAGGTATGATGGCTTGTGCACCAGGATGTTCCACTGGGCACCAAAGAAGAGCTTCACGGCTCCATGCGTCCTGAGTGGCTGCTCGATGTATTCGCGGAAAATGTCTGATTGGTCGACGTCCTTGACGAAGGGTATGAGGGCTACCCAGAACGGGACGGCAGGGATATTGGCTGGGTACGTTGGCGGCAGGAGAAAAATGTAGTAAATGAGGGAAATTATCAAGACTCCGAGGAGGAGTAGCTCTGCTGCAAACACGAACATGTCTGATGCTGTGTCGGGGGCGGTCGTTGGTGTTTGCGAAGTCGGCGGTATCGGGGTTGCCAACTTGATTATACCGTTATATTGCTCTTCAAAAAATAACAAGCAGGTACTGTACCTGGGAGATCGGCCCGAGGCCGTTGCATCTGCGCATGTGGGACCGTGCTCGACACCGGGTTAGTGATAACTGTTAATCATCCAATCCGCGGCGCTTGGCTGGCCGTGGATCGATGCTGAGCGGGTCGACATAACCGTCGATGTTGCTGCGTGACAAAAATAGATTGGGCGATGATGGTGACGGGACGCCCTGTGAGGTGCTGGCCCAACTCGCTGAGTCGATGGCTCGTGTTATGGCGGGGCTCGGCGCTGGTCGCCACGAATGCCAAGGCGCAGAGCATTGTGTGCCTAGAACCGTCACACAATACTCGGGTCTGACAGGTCTGCCGGTCTGCCACCCCAGGGTGTTTCCTGAAACTGGCCCCGCAATAAGCACTCTGTATCCAGTACCAGGACCCGGAGAATTTTTTCAATGTCGTTGGGATGGTGGGCCAGAAACGAACACCGCCTCCGGAATCTTACGGATCGGCGTTGAACCTGTCTCGGCCACTCGATACTGAATGCTCTGTACTACAAGCGGTAGGTTTATGAGGTATACTTTGCAATGCTGCTTTCCCGTCTCATCTCCATGCCTGGGCTCTTCACCTCAGAGGTTCCGGGCCTGTCTTCTTTCCGGCAACCCTTATGGTTAAATCTTCGGCGTAATTTCTAATCAGCTTGATTCAACGCTCAACACCTGTTTCCGCACCTCCATCGTCAGACTGGTATTGTGCAGCTAGCTTTGCCATCGAGCATCGCAGCCATCCACCACAGCGCCCCGTATTGCACTGATGCATTGACGGGCCACATTCACCTCTCCATCCCACGCAGCACCCTGCACCACTTACACGCCGTCATGGCCGACCTGGACCGGCCCTCGTTGGCCGCAAATGCTGGAGAGCCCACGCACATACACACGCTACAACAGCAACAGCAGTCTCCCGGAGACGACAGACAGTCCAAGCTGCTCGCCCCATCCACCGCGGTGCCACTCGGACAACCTGATCCGGAGAAGGATGCGGTAGCTCCGCCACCCGTCTACTCGGCCTTCTCGCCCTGGAAACGCCGCTTCATCCTCATCGTCATCACGATTGCCGGTTTCTTCGGCCCGCTGGCTGGCGGCATTTATCTTCCTGCCCTTCCGGTGCTCGAGAGGGAGTTCCAGGCGAGTGCAACGGCCATCAATGCCACCGTGTCAGTGTTTATGTTGACGTTTGCTTTTGGGGTGGGTCCCGATTCCGTCTTGTCCTATTGTGTGTGATGGTGTCTGACACGATTCGTATGCGAAGCCCCTCTTTTGGTCCAGCTTCGCAGACTGGAAGGGCCGTCGACCGCTCTACCTCATGTCGATTGCCATATACATCGGCGCCAACATCCTTTTGGCCGCCGTTCCGACCAACTACGGCGCTTTAGTTTTCCTGCGTATTGTTCAAGCCTTCGGGTCCTCAGCGGTGGTTGCCATGGGTGCCGGCACGGTCGCTGATGTATGGATGTCCCTTATCGGCTCTCCTCCATCACGATACGCTGACAGTAAAGCCTAGACTACCGAAGCGAAAAGACGGGCATTTGCCATGTCCATTTTCCTTACCGGTCCTCAGTGTGGACCCGTACTCGGACCCGTGCTTGGTGGTGCACTCGCAGAGGCAGATTGGAGGTGGATCTTTGGCTTCCTAGGTATGATTAGCCGCTATCCGCCTTTTCCCCTCATTGCCAGATTCCTGACAAGTGGTAAACAGCAATTTCTGGGTTTGTCCTCTGGGTTGTCATCCTCTTTGCTCTCCCTGAAACCCTCCGTGCACGGGTCGGCTCCGGCAGAGTCTACGAGGGCCGCAGCCTCTTCATCTGGCCGCCTAAACTCTCCTCGCCGCTCGCTCCCTCCAGTGAACGCGGTCCGCCGCCCCCGGTCCCGACTCTCAAGGGTTACTGGCGCATGTTCTGTTACCCACCTATTGGCATCGTCACGATCAACACCGCCTTGCTGTACTCGACGTATTTCGCAATAGCTGTGCAGCTGCCGACCGAGTTAGCCGAGCGATACAGGTGGTCGCCTGCCGCCGTCGGCGCAGGGTTTCTTGCCGTGGGGATTGCCATGATTGTCGGCTCGTTGTGTGGTGGACGTGCTTCGGATTGGCGTCGTGCCAGGGCGGCCAAGACTGCCCCAGATGGCAAAGTTAACCCCGAATTCCGGCTGGTGGATCAGATTTGGGGTGTGCTAGTTTGTGTGGCTGGGTGTGTTCTGTATGGATGGCTTGTTGAAACGTCTGCGCATCCGGCAGCGGTACTGGTCGCTACGTTTCTGAGTGAGTTTCCCCTCCCGGACGAATAGGCCAGGAGCAGTTCAGGAATTAACACTGGTCTCGCAGATGGTTTCGGCATGAACTGGGTTTTCGTGACTACTACGGCGTTTCTCACCGAGTGTGTCGCTCAGCAAGCCGCCGGCGCCTTCGCTCTCGGCAACATGCTGCGAAGCCCCGGCGCTGCTGTGGCGGCTGCTATTATCCCTTCACTAGTTGCAAGAATGGGAAGTGGGTGGTGTTTCACTGGTCTAGCATTGTTGGACCTTGTGCTGGTTGGATCCGCGGTTGTCGGTAAGTATATTGTACCGCATCTTATCTGGGGATCACTGAAACTAACAGGCTACGCCGGTAGTTCTGAGGATAAAATGTCCTGGTTGGAGGGCTGCCCGGGCAGCGAGGATGAAGGCAGAGAGACCTGCTGTTAAGCCCAGTTGAGGGTAATGAATATAGCCCGATAAAAGATTTGGTCTCGAAACGCCATGATAGAAGGACTTCGGTCGCGTGCACTCACCTTCTGGTTCCATGGAAGAAAGGGCCGTTGGAATGTCGGTTCATCCTGGACTGGAAACAAGCTAGGCACGCGGCCGTTGAGCACTCAAGCCATTGTACACTGTGCTAGAGTTCTACGGTTCCCGCACAAAATCCTGATAGCCGTTTGGCAAACTCGAGGATATGGCCTACGGGGTGCTGAACACACTTTTCCACTGAGACTGGACTGCACTTAACAGGTGTGCGCGATCACAATACCCCAACCAGGTTCGGCGTTACCAAGTCGTGGCTTTTATCGGTTCCGGAAGTATACAGCAATCACATATCTTGGCGATGGCTTAGATATGTAGATTCCGATGTGGCAGGTTTGGTCTTGCATCAGTAGCCTTATTGACCTAGGGAGAGACACCAAGGAGATGAATGTAAATATGTTCCATGATGAAGGTTCTGTGCGTTTGATATTCTAGTAAGGTGAAAATGAGAAAGCAATCCGATCAGCAAGCACGAGTGTTGCACTAGAACCATGGCAACAAGGGGGCAGGCATGCACAAGAGCTTCGTGAGGATGCAAAATCAACCGCCAAAACAGGCGAACTCGCCATGAATGGTCTAAACATCGCTACCAAACTTTTCCGAATGCCCCTTTTATCACCCATCACCACTAATTATCTAGTACTACTTTTACCCTATTCGGGCATGATTTCCGTGATGTTACTCTTCCCGAGTTTCGTCGTCTCGTCCAGCACCTGAATCAACCGGTTCCTAGCCGGTGCGTTACGTGGATCCCCCACCTGAGCTTTACCCATGTGTTCCATGGCCACGCAGACGATTGCCTCCATGAGGCGGAGAGCGAGTGGCCCTGCTACCCCTTGCTGATAGAATGCCGGCGTCTCATTTACCTCGAGGAGCCATACGTTCCCGCTCGTGTCCACCAGGAAATCCAGGGCAAACAGCTCGAAGCACTTGTCGAGCGTCGTGAACTTATCAGCCATGGTGTGGGCTGCTGCGCGGAATAGCTCGGCAGCTATACCACAGATTTGGTCGAAGACTTGGCCTTTCCAGTCTCCAGGGAGAAGATCATCAGCCGTGGCCCAGAAATCACGCATCGACCCCTTGTTGACGAACTCATCCTCATCCTGGAGCGCCGTGTTGGTCAAGGACGACTTGAGGCTGGGGTTCTCCCACGGTGGCTGGTAGTCTTCCACAGCCAGAAGCGCTAGCATCTCACGGAACACATGGACTTTGAGACGTCCCATCGACAAGGCGTAGGCTCGAACGTGCCACTTTCGGCCATCCAGCGGCGGGATCGCGACGATGTATCTCTGCGCGACGAATGCTCGCATTTCGGACGACGGGATCCGGCCATTCGCTTTGAAGACGTATTGCGGACGCTTCGCCCGAATTGTCCGAGTCTTGGCAGGGAACCCGTCGACGGCCAGAGCTTCCGTGGCGGTGACCAAGCCATCCAAGCCGTCCAGCCCTGGTGTGGATAGGGTCGGTGAGAAACTGTCACTCCCCCCCTTGTCGCTCGACCATGGTGTGACGGCTCCCTCCTCGTCCTCTTCCTCTTCCTCGTCGTCGTCAATCTCATTTTCAGCGAGCTCTAGATGACCTGCAAGCTCGTCGATGGTGCTGAAAAGCCGGATTCCAGCACCACAATCGACCAATGCAGGCTTGAGGATCCACCACTCGCGGTCCGGCGAGGCCTTGTCGTTATTTTGCTCCAACGAATAGAGCAGGGAGAGGTCGTCGGCAGCCATCAAGGCGTCGTCCACATACTCGCTGTAGTCGAGGGTCAGCCGCACCGTCAGTGGTACGTGCTTCTTGAGAATACTGTCGGTTCTCTTGGCCGTCCAGTACTCAACGACGGCAGAGAGATAGTCCTTCCTGGCCAACGCATCGCTGTTGGGGTAGGCGTTGATAAGGGCTGTCTCGGCGGCGTTTATGACGGCAAAGTTCCGGTTGAGTGCCCAGCCATCACAGTATTGAAAGACGGTGGGTACCTCCATGGGGAACTCATCAAAGTCGTCGATAAAAACAACATCCGGCACATGTTGTCGGATAAACCCCTTGATGTGTTCGTTCAACCAAGGGGCAGCTGAATTTATGAAGGCGTGCATGGTTTCCCTTTTCTCCTTAGCTCCCTTCAGCGAGCGTCGTTTCCTTCTTCCAGGGCAAGATGAGCTTGGCGAGGAATCTCGAAGCAGTAGATGGACCTCTTGGGATCCATAGGACCTGACTACAGCGGCGGGTGCAAGCAAGTGATCCCCGTCTCGGATAGTGACAGAGGAACGTGGAAGTCTACCCTAGAATGTAATGTTAACAGATGGAACGACTGAAATGCGCTTGAACTTATATTTGATCGGCACATCGGATCTCCGGGTGCTTCGCTCGCCATTCAGAAAAAGGGGCGGAAGAAAAAAAAAAAAACAATGCCAAGACACATGCCAAGGTAGGACTGCGGATCCTTCTTACATAAAAAACATCTGCTCCCTCCAGGACTCCGACTCTTTTTGCCTTTCTATTGGGTCTTTTGTGTTTTAAAACGTAATTCACGCGGATCGACTTTATGCTGAGTTCCAACCTGCACCGGAGTCCCTGTGGAAATAACGTCCAGTCCACACACGTGCAGCTCAAGGATGGAACACAGCGGTCACATCTGAAACCAAGAAGCAACTCATTCCTTGCTTAGGCATTGCTGCATATACATCAGGTCTTTCGGATCGATACTGGAGGCTAGAGTGTCTGAGCCTCCACGTTCGCAGGAATCCAACTTTGGGCTTTGCATCCGGATTTATATCTCAACACCTGCGAGGAAGTACTGAGAAAAAAAAAAAAAAATTGAATCCCAAAGCAACTCTGATGGTCATGCAAGGACTGTCAATGGCATGAAATTTGCTTGATTTAGAAGTGGTCTCTACTTGCCTTAAGGTGAGGTACTTGCCTCAGCCCTGCGAACGGAGATCCACGTTGCTTTAAATCTGTTGGTGCTATCAAAAGCAGCTTTAGGGTGGAAAGAAGTGCTGAAGCCCTCACTGTATCAATTAAGGTAAATTGAATCTGAAGTTTACGCACGTCTTAATTACGTACAGTACATTAGAGTTAACCGGTTCTTCGGAAAAATATATCAATTAGACGTCCCAGTAACCGATCAGCCAAATCGACAAAGCAATAAAGGTACCTTAGTATCCACCACCATCACGTCATGAGATATTCACAAACCAGTTACTCTGGATCAACTCCTCCTTCCCATAGCATCCAATTTCTTGTGGTCTTCAGTTCTGCCTGGAGGTTTCATACCTTTCCCCTCCTCGCTTCATACATATGACATTCTTATTGTCTGATATCTTTAAGCACGGTCCATAATAATTACCATGCCTCTGCGCACTGTACCGATTGATCCAAGGCTTTCTCGCACATGTTGTCAGTGGTGGGTTATTTAGCTTCTCCTTCCCTGTCTATAACCGGAGGCTTATTTTTCCTTTTCAACGGGACCGCAGCACACTCAGCTGCGTCTGCAGTGCAGTCACCATATTGAAACGTGATTGCCATGTGTTTGGCCAGAAAAGGAAAGTCTAAACGTTGCTCCAATGGTTCAACGAACTTCAGCTCTACTAAACCGGGGCCAGCGGGATCCATCGAATCTAGGTATCATCCCGAGGTACTAGCTCAATGATGCCAAGTTGTCCCGGCTAATGCTCACAGCTCTACGCTAGTTCCAGAACCACAGCGATACAATACGACCCATTTCCAACCGGGGGGCCCTAATACCTAAAACTAAAACATGGCTTCAGTTTAACGCCCTAGTGCACATCCATCGCCGAAGAACAAATTCTCACCAGCTTAACCGCCCCATGACTTTGAAGCAATCTTGATCATGACAAATACGACACGACTTGACCATCTGCCACTGTATGCATTGCGGAGCTAGCCTCGGGCGCTTCGCAGAACGCCGGAGTACCCTAGATGCTCAGCCAACGTGGAGCATTGAGAATGAAACCCATCAGAGAACCAGAGATCAGAGCGGCTGACGGCAGTGTAATAAACCAGCCCATGTAAATCCATGCGACCATGCGCCAGTTGATGGCCCTCCAGTCGCCATTGCACAGACCAACTCCGACAGTTGCCCCTGTAATACACTGAGTTGTCGAAACAGGCAAAGCTATAAGAGCTCAGTTAGCACCAAGAAAAGCCCGTGACCACTTCAGCGGCTAGAATAGACACTTACAGAGCCGGGTGGCCATAATAATGGTAAAGGCACTCCCCAACTCCATGGAGAATCCCCGGGATGGAGAATGCAGCGTGATCTTGTTGCCAAGATTTCGCATGATGTTGTAGCCATAAGTCCAGAGGCCGATAACGATGCCAGCACCACCGAAAACACTGGCAATATCAGTAATCTGCCCCTGGTGTTAAGAGAGCAGCGCCACCTACAGAATCCACACCGGCACTTCAGCTTCATCACCCTGTGGCAGTCTGCCGTCTCTCCAGATCTGAAAGATAGTGGCATAGGGCCCGATGGCGCTACAATCGCGTCAGCGGCTTGTCTCGCAACCAGTTCGGCTGGAAAGGGATGCTGATCGCATACTTAGAAACATCATTTGCCCCATGCGTAAAGGACGCTGTGGCCGCTGTCATGATCTGCAGGAAGCTGAAAAGATATTCCGCCCTGTTGTCGTACCGTGGTGCGCGAGCGTGCATGTCATCCACGTTACCTGCAAGCCCGCCGCTTGGACCGGTCTGATGACCCACGACATCTTGGTCTACCCCGTGGAATAGCGCCCATTTGAGATACCAAAAGAGCATCTCTCGCGAGTACCATGTGCCGCCCGGTTTCGGCCCGATCAGGGACTTTTTCTCGGCTTCTTGAAACGGAACGGTCGTGTGCTCCTTCTCCCGTTCCTCTTGTCGGCCGCTATTGCTGGTGTTGCTCTCGCGGGATTCAAGATCGGCTCTCCGTGCGTCAACCTCATCGCGAGTTGCATGCCCGCGGTAATAATCTTGGACGGGGCCGGTGTAACTGCCCGGTGGAGGCGGTGGAACACTGCGACGTAACAAAAAAGGGCCTTGGTACATGTGGTACCACTTTACTTGCCAGTCATCCTTGACAATGACGCGGTAGAGCCAAGGGACGAAGAAAGTCGCTACAAGCAGCCCAAATCCAATGCCCACCAGAACAATGACGATGGGGATCTGGGCGTCGGTGAGGTTGACTTCATAGGCACCGCCCTTCCAGATGAGGAGCATCACGATCAGAGAGGATGTGACGGCCGCATAAACGGGCACCAGCAAGAGGCCTTTGAGAACAGGATTTTGACGGAGCAGAACGGCGTACTTGGTAACGAGGAATATGGCCGAGGCGAAGACACCAGCGAGGACAGGGGCGATGATCCATGCCATGAAGACCTCCATGTGGGAAAAAAGGGCCATGTTAGCAAAAATAACAAAAGAGAATGCGGTTTGTGTGGATCGAACACACGACCTTCAGATTGAATTTCCTGAAGTTTTGACTTCAGTCTGACGCTCTCCCAACTGAGCTAAACCCGCATACTTTCATGTGTTCTTGAGGTCAAGTTCTTGGTGATAACTGGAAGGAGGGTATGTCGATGGGCAGCGACAAAACGTAAAAAAAAGTTAACTCACTTGAATAACACCGCTGTTGATTCCGCCCTCTGGGCTGACCCACTGCACTCCTTGCACACCGACCGCTGCAATCCCAAAGCCAATTACACCTCCCATGAGTGAGTGCGTAGTTGACACGGGCAAGCCGATCTTAGTCGCAAAAGTTAAATACAGCGACGACGCGATGACGGCACAAACCATACCCAGCATCAGCACGGCGGGACTGTCGACAAATTCGTTCGTATCGACGATCTTTGTGCGGATCGTATCGGCCACACGTGCGCCTACGCCAACGGCTCCCGAGAACTCCATGACTGCGGCGACAGCCATGGCCGGGAGGTACTTGATCGAGCGTGAGGCGACCGAGGTCGCCCAGGCATTTGCCACATCGTTGGCCCCTGCGTCATGCGTCAGCCGGATGCGACCGCTAAGCAGTCTCGTAGACGTCAAGACGGGGGGCGCAAACCGATGTTCCAAGCGTCGAGAAAGGCAAATAGGGTGCCGATGACGAAGAGGTAGTTGAACTGGGTGAGAGGCATTTCGATGGACCGTCTCGACACGTTCTATTGTGAGCAGCTTTCGTGTAGCCCGAGTCCGGCTCGGGGAAGGGGACAATAGAAAAATAGGAATGGAACGACTGGCAGAGTGATTGACGAAGAAGTAATAGACGGGTTGCGCACAGCACAATCAATAAGGAAAGGAAATGAAGAATGATACAGAGAATAAGGGATAATGCCAAGCGGACCATCGATCACGATATGATGGAGTTAAGAACGGAACCTCGGACACAATCCTCAAGCCTGACCGAGATCAAGACGAGTATGGGCGATTCAGGAGAGTTTCTCACGAACCCCCCGAGTTACAGCGTCTGGCTTGGCAGGGCTCCCTGGCGCTCTACTTGGGTGCTCTATCAGCATTTGACGAGTTCCGGTACTATATTTGGGACACGACAGCAACCACTTGTTAGATGCCAAGACGATGTCTTGTCTCGGTGCGATTCACATATCGCAGTCGCCTGACTCTTGGCGGAACGGATCGTCGCTTCGTGAACCTATGAGATTCGGAGACTAGGGGAAAGCTTAACCGGCGATCCTGCAGAAAAGCGGGAGTAGATTCTGTCTGATTTGCCATCTCGAAGTGGATTGGTGGAATCAATGTGACTGTAGCCTTGATGGCCATGTCATAGATCAACGGGGAATTCATATCTCCTGGAATTCCCGATGGCGGACAACGTAGCATACGAGATCCATGAGCTATTGACGTGTGGAGCATGTCTGCTACACGTGGGAACAAGCCAGTTGAGCGCCAATACTGTAACTTCACAGATAGGTTGTGTAGGCAAGAACCTCGATCCTAGTGGCTCGCACAATCTCCGGCACTCTGCTACCAAGGTTCATACCAAGACGAGACGTCAACGCCGCTCTATGAACCGCGTGAAACGAGCATGGGTGGACTTCTAGAACCGCTCTTGGAGCGCGGAAGCTGCATATTGCAACCCAGCAATGCCGGTACTTTGCTCAAAATGACAGGGTAATTGTGCGCCGGGGCCAATCGGGAGAGACCAGCAAGATCTCCTTCTGGGTCTCCGGGGAATTTGTCGGCACCTGGAAGGGGACGTGATCAGCGCTACCAAAACCGTTGCGGTTTCAGAATGACGCTTATTTTAGAGCGTCGGCCCGGTGCAAGTAACGGCAAGACCATAGGCAGTACTTGCGCGTCCAATGTCTTGGGTGGAGTAGATCCCAAGTCTGGGCGGTTGGATGGAAGGTTTCGACTTGAGCCGTCGTCATGGAGTGACGCACCTCCTCAGTGGCTGCTTGGGTGCGGTCGGGTGGCACAGGCACGGGCACGGGCCGACACTGATTAGGCCGAGAAGGAGATGGCGATCATTGGTTTCCCCTGGATCCAAAGCGGCAACTGGTCGCGTGTTGGTTTGAGGCAAAGGCGGAAAAAACAAGTGGTCCATACCGAATACTCGCTGATACATTGGATTGCTGTTGTCACACAAAAAGGGGTTTCTTGGCATAGCACTCAGCAAATGCGATTGGACAAACTCGGGTATCGTACGAATAATGGCTCAGAATCACAGCTCCATGTCGTAGTACCTGCTCCATTCCTGTGCCGACCCATCATACATGACAACATTGTCGAAGCCGAGAATTCGAGTGAGCACAAAGTACCAGCTCGAAGCATAGCCGCCGACACCGCAGTACACAATGATCTGGCCATAGCTGCGGCTGACTCCGTAGCCAACAGCGCTGCGAAGCTGGGCCAAGAGCTCGAGCGGGCTCTTGTAACTGCCATCGGGGTTCCAAATATGCTTGGCCGGCAGGGAGACGGCGGAGGGGATATGACCCGGCTTGTCGGCCCACTCCTCAAGCACGCTCCCATTGTAGACGGCCTCGTCGCGGCCGTCAACCAGGAAGATGCCCTCGTGCTGCTTGTGGAGATTGGTCGCCACGTAACTGGTGTTGACGAGGAAGCTGCGGTCCTCGGTGGCGGTATAAGTCCTGGGAACCGGTGTGGGGACCACGGTGGTGGTGGGAAGATTCTCGGTGATCCAACCGGGGAAGCCGCCGTCGAGTACGGCGACGCGACCCTCGGAAATGCCGGCATACTTGAGCGTGGTGGCCACGCGCGGTGATGCGGCTTGCGGGAAGGCGGGGACACCAACACCGTTGACGAGCACGATCTTGGTGGCCGGGTTAGGATTGCTGACGCCGACAGAGCTTAGTGTGGCAAAGACGTTGGCCGACGACGGCATCTCTAGAAGGAGGTCGCCGGGGCCCATGTCACTCCAGGCCGAAATGGGCTCGAACGGCAGGCTGATGCTGCCGGGAATATGGGACTCCGCATACTCAGCAGCCGACCGCAGGTCGATGATGACCAAGTCGAGGTGCGAACTGCACTTGTTGAGCCACCACGGAGGGACGACGCTCCCAAAAAATAGGCAAGCCACGGAAGGGTTGGTGCGCGCTTCGAGCTGCTGCGCCGCGATTGCCGTGGCGGCGGTGGGCAGTACTAGACTAGCGAGAGCTGGGAGGATGGTGAGAGAGCGAATCATGATGCGTGAGTGGTTTCCCAGTGAGCGGGACGAAGCGGACTTGGCCACCGAAGGGCGGGATTGGCCAGGGCTGCGAAGCGACCTGGACTGATAGGCAACAGGTGCGTGGCCGAAGTTAAAGATCAGAAAGGATCGTTGGAAGCAAAGTTCAAAGGCGTGAATAAAACAGCGCCTTTAAGCCTTTGCCGTTGGGCGCCAATGCTCTTGTCCGGTTGCTAGCAAAACTTCAATGTTACCTTAATAAACCGAGGAAAGATTGCATAGAACCGGAACGATGGATCAGATTTGAGGTGAGGAACAAACTTGGGAGTGTTACGATGGGGCCGAACCAAAGAAATCAACCTTTGGCAGACAAACACCATAGTGTTCGAATGGCCTGCTGCGGCATGGGCTTGGCTCGCGCCCCAGAACCCCGAGCCTGCCAATTAACCAGGGCAGTTTTGGCAACGCTACAGTGCAATCCACCACTCACTGTCGCCGCTGCTCTAAGCCCAAAGCGAATGTGCTACGCGGGGCCTGAAAGCCGCGGCAGACATGGCAGAGCACGGCGACGCAAGAGTGAACCAGGCAACAGACACCCAAAATGGTGAGCAGCTCGCTCTCCGACCACTCTAGTGTATGGAGTTCCGTCCTGCAAGGTCGTGCCGTTGCCGGGTTCTGCTTCCAGAATGGGTAATGACTATCAGCCAGTGAATGCTCCAGGTTGGCTGCCACCTGGATATTGCACGAGTGAGATTCGAGAGCGGGACGAATAATCCGCACTGATTCGCTCTCTTGCTTACTGGAAGTCGGACACGGCTCCCCGGCTGGCAAACGAACACGCTAGTGCTGCGGAGAAGACTGGGCGTCGGCTTGGCAGAATGGCGCAAGGTTCTTTTCTTTACCTTCGTACATGCCGAGTGAACCAGGCACACGGATTCGAGGGCCCCCTCCGTACCATGGGCATGTCTGATGCAAGGGAACGATCGCGGCGGGGTCTCTGCGGTGCCATCGTAGCCCGGCACTAGCAAGCCTACGGCAAACGGAGAAGAGAGAGCGCACTTACAAAGTCACCCAGGGGTTAGTATGTTAGTATGATTCGCGACAGCATCGAGGCGGGCAAGCCACGCACGGCGGGGAATTGCGCGGAATCTAGTGCGGCAGGTATTGGCCGGGGCAGGTACTAATTAGACCATCTCGCTCCCGACACCGTGACTAAACCTAGCTGGTGTTTCTTATGGATGAACACGGGCGGCTTGAAATGAAGTGGGGTTTGTCCTCAAATGCTTGTCATACTTCTCATTCGCGAACGAGTTCGAGCGATCTCAGTGTTAATGGATCTCCATGTATCTACGAATCAGATTTGAGCGCGCCCACAACCTAATGGGCGATTTGTTAGGGTGACAGCTGGGGCTGAAACGGCCCCTTTGCAGCTTGGCTTCAGAAAGACTAGCCCCCTACGAAACTAGTGTAGTCAAGGTGGACAGACGCCTCGTAAATAGTATGCCACGGAACAGGTAAGAGGCAGCCGTCCTTTGGACAGAAAGAGTCTTAGTTCTGGGTCTGTTCTCCCTGTGCACGGCTATCCTCAGGTCGAAGCTGCTAAGCTCCTCGCGCAAGGTCACCCCTGGATCCGTTGCGCATGCCCGCCGGGAAATTTGATGTGATGGCGAGTCCTGTGGCCCAGCCCAGTGCTTGCCACCCCTTCACCCCGCCAAAGATCGAAATGTGTCTGTGCGAACCACCGAACCGAAGCCCACACCTGACGTAGTGTGTTCTAAAAGGTGCTAAAGAGCGCCGTCTAGAGTGGAGGATGCAATGCCCATTTGATGCTCTGGGCCTCGGGTGATAGAAAGCCCATTCTATCCCCTGAGATCTCGACTTGCCCCATGATATGCTAGGTCTGGCCGCAGTTGGCTAGCGAGGTGCTATCACCACAAAGACGTCAACTCCGGCCATGTCGCCCTCGGTTTTTGAAGAGCCCTACCCAGGCTGGGCCCAGGAGAATAAAGGACCCTTGATCCTGACGACGATTTCGATTCTTACCGCCGTCGCCCTTCTCTTCGTGGCAGCGCGAATCTACAGCCGTAAGATCTCGCTGGGGAGGCTCGGGGTTGACGACTACATTGTTATTATATGCATCGTAGGCTCAAAACACGCACCCTCCCTATATTCGCTCAAGGAGAAGTCTGCTAACCACCTACGCTTTAAAGATCTTGAGTCTGCTCTATGTTGCCCTCGCCGGTGTTGCCATTTCGTATGGCGGCGGGAGGCATGTGGCGACGCTGCCGCCCGAAGACACCTCCAAGGCTATCTATTACACGATCATCTCATTTGTGCCGGGCGTGTCGTCGTTCACGATTCCAAAGTTTGCCGTCGTTATTTTGCTTGCCAAGATTCTCGACCCAAACCGGTGGCACAAGATGATCATGTGGATCGTGTCAACTCTTTATCTCCTGTTGGCCATCGGCATGCTTGTCATCAACTTCGCCCAGTGTACGCCCGCGGCTGCGCAATGGGGAGGGGCCCCGGGTTACTGCTGGGATCGAAGGATCACGGTTGACTACGCCATGGCGCTGGGCGTCTGCTCTGCTCTCTTTGATTTTTACCTGGCAACCTACCCCACCGTTGTGTTGTGCAAGCTGCAGCTCAACTGGAAAAAGAAGCTGGCGCTCTCGTCATCGCTGGGCTTTGGCTACTGGTGAGTGGTCTCGACTCCGGGGTGCTCACGGCCTCGGCAGTCTAAGTTCGCTAATTATTAATCGTAACAATCAGTGCTGCGGCTATCACTTGCTACAAGTGCTACACTCTAAGCGGGCTCCTTAACCTGGTGGATTTCACATATGCCGTGGATGACGTGGTATTGTGGACAAAGTAAGCGGCCCAGATCCAATGAATCCGCACAGGGCATGGAGCCCATGGTAATCTAACGTTTGCGTCTCCAACACAGCATCGAGGGCAACTGCGTGCTCATTGGCGCCTGCATTCCGACCCTGTTCCCGCTCGTTAAGAAACTGTTTGGCGCATCGGCGCTCGGCGACGGCACGCCGAAGGAGAGTGGGCCGACCAACACCGTGGTAACGATTGGATCATACCCCAAGAATAAGAAGCGCGCCAAAAACGCATCGCAGCTGGACACGATAGACGGCGATACCAAATACATCATCCTGGAAGAGCGCCCATTCCATCACAGCGCCGCCGATCTGCGGGCGGAAGAAGCGGCCACCGTGCGCCAGGAATGCTCGAGCCAGCAACCTGGGTGGTGAAGGGTGGAAAATCGGGCCGGCGTTGAGGTTGGAAGGTCGGGGATGCTACGGATTGGCTGGATTGCTGTGCTGTAAATTGAAAATTCCTTGATATCATACCGGACGACAACATTCCAAAATCTGATCATGATAGTTGGCTTTATCTGTAAGATTGACCGTGACAAAAACACTTGTCGCATTCGCTGTGTTGCCATCTTGAAATCCCCTAATTTGCCTTCGCCACAGTACAATGTAATTACAGCACAAAAGGGACCGTGCCGTTAATCAGAGCTCTGAGCGCGTCGGAGCTCAACATTGGATTGTCGCCACCTCCGTTGACCTATCTCGCCGGTCTGACCCGGATAGCCCAGAATGCTACCAGCGCACCGCAGCGACTTTCGGCCGCCTGACTCGGGAGGCAGCTTGGCTTGTGCAACAGGACACGGACCAAGGGGGGCCAAGAGCTCACTCCTCACTCTTGGCGTTTTCCACCTCCCCATCACGGCACTTAGACTACTGCCGACCTTCCTGATCTGAGCAGCAGCCCGTCTGGCTTGTTCGGTTCCATGTATCCAGTTCGCAATGCCTGTCTCGACCTGCAGCGGCCTGCCAGCTTTGTCAGGCAATGGGGGGAGGGTTATGTCGCGTGATCGCTGCCCTGTTTAAAAATGGCCGCCTCCGCTCTGCCGGACGTGATTCTGGCTGGCCAGCCGTACTCTCCTGTCTCCATCCCGCACGCCACCACCGCCATGAGATTCTCAAGGGTTATCACGGCTCTGGCATCATTCGCCTCTGTAGTTGCTGAAGCTTCCGGCAATGGTGACAAAGGTCATGGTGGCGGCCATGGCCGACCGAAGCGATGGATCGATTCCAGGAAGTTGCAGGCAGACATCACGACAAAAGAGTGGGTGAAGCCTAATCACCTTACTCAATGATCCATGACATACCGGGGTTGCTAATCGGCCGTTCAGTCTGATGGCCAATTTGAGAGCTCTCAATGACATTGCCTACGCCAACGGCGGCAACCGTGCATTTGGACTTCCCGGCTACGCTGCGTCAGTTGACTACGTCTGGAACCGCATTTCGCGCGTACCAGGCACCAAGGCTTGGAAGCAAGATTTTCCGGCCCTATTTGGCTTTGTCGAGTCCATCGATCTCAAGGTCGGGGGCGAGGATATTTACGTCTACGGCCTGACCTATTCGCCCTCCACCAGCCCCGAGGGTATCACTGCCGAGATTGTTGCCGGTCCCGAGGGCGCTGCTGGGTGTGATGACTCGTCATATGACGATTTGGACGTTGCCGGCAAGATTGTTCTGGTCCAGCGGTTCCGCTGCCCAACCGGCGGCACCCTCGCCGGCCGGTTGCTACCCGCTGCCCGTGCAGGCGCTGTTGCTGTCATTATTTACCATGACCTACCAACCAACGTAACGGCCGGATCCCTCTCGGCACCAAACGAGGAGCACGTCCCGGGCGGCTTCATTACCCTGGCAGACGGTCAGCGTATAAAAGAACGCCTCGCCGCTGGGGAGTCGCTAGAGGCCTACTTCCAGCAGACGCAGATTGTGGAGACGCGGACCACACAGAATGTCTTTGTCGAGACGCTCGATGGCGACCCGGAGAATGTCATTATGGTGCGTGGGTTTCCACCCCAACACGCAGTGTACGGCTGGACTGACGTGGCATCTAGCTTGGTGCACACTTGGACAGCGTTCAGGCCGGCCCGGGTGTTAACGACGACGGTGAGCTCGCTCTGATCCCCGTGCTGTGCATTGACGTAACTGATGTATAATTCCGTAGGCTCCGGCACTAGCTTGATTCTCGAACTCTTCTTGGCCGCGAGCAAGTACCGCACTAGGAACAAAATCCGCTTCGCTTGGTGGGGTGCGGAAGAGAACGGCCTTTTGGGATCGAGATACTACTGCGCGAACCTCCAGCCGACCGAAGCTGACCGGATCCTTGCCTACCTCAACTTTGACATGGTTGCCAAGGGCTATATCGGCGTTGGCGACGGCGACGGCAGCTCACACGGCAGCGTTGCGCCGCCCGGCTCCGACGTCATCGAACGCATCTACATTGAACATTTCGAGAGACAGGGCATCACCGTCACCCCGGCTGTCATAACCAATGGCAGTGATTACGCTTCGTTCTGGGGCGTGCTAAACAAGCCATTTGGCTTCCTGCACACGGGAACCGGAGTCGAGCAGGATCCCTGTTACCATCAGGCATGCGATACCATCGATAACCCGGACCCAAATACCATCACTATTAACGCTCGGGTATGTCGACTGCTGCCAGAAGTTTAAGTTGGCAAAACTAACGAGCAATTTTAGGCCGCCGCCCACATGCTGAGCGTTCTCTCCCTGAAGGGCACGAAACTCATTCCAAAGACTCCTATCAACGCGACCATGGCTGCCATCCGCATGCGCGATGTCCTCCCCGATATTGTTCGGATCGAGGAGCTCGAGGCCCTAGGTGAGAGGCATCTTGGATGCGGTCACGATATCTGAGTACGGATATTGGCGGCTGTAATAGACGGAACCCGCCGTGGGCTAGGTGACTAGGTCTGAGCCTCCCATTCCGTTCTATTGCCGACCACGGGAATTGTCCGAACCTGGAGGTCTGGCAGCGCTGGTACGGATGGCGTATCTGGGATGCTCCACGATGAAGGCCGCAGCTGTGGAGATTCAGACCGCTTACCGACTTGCCGGCCCAGTGGCGATCGCCGGAGGGGCAGCGATTTGCAATGTGGGCTGGGACCGCCATTGGCCTCTTCGGGAAGGCCGACAATGCTTGGCTGTGTTGACTTTGCTGGAGCCGATTGCGGAAATGGAAGGTAGCATTGCCGAATCTTACCAATGCCTGGATGCAGAGAGTTGGTGAGAAGTACAAAAAAATGGTAGTCGCTTGTAGACGTTTTCATCCCACGTGCCAGGATTTTGTGTTTTATTGGTAGGTCCACACTCGACCCTCAATGCGGGCGACCGGGCGATTAGAATCCACTTCCCATGCACGACATTAGTGTAATCCGAGCCGGTGTTTAAGTTTTGCGTCCGCGACCAGACACAAGCTAAGTTACATTGCATTTAAGTACCCGCCCAAGGTAAGGCACCCGGCAAGACTCTGG
Organism: Madurella fahalii; assembly: GCF_045866475.1. Lineage (NCBI taxonomy): Eukaryota > Fungi > Ascomycota > Sordariomycetes > Sordariales > Madurella > Madurella fahalii. The sequence goes on from NW_027263976.1 coordinate 4,322,501, forward strand.
TCCCAGGCGACCCCATTCCGACGAGCCACAGAACCCGCGCGTTGTTGCGTGTTCTCCATGCGCCCATACCACTGCCCGCAATGAAGTCGTTCCTGACAGCCGCATGCCTCCTGGCAGCTGTCGCCCAGGCCGCCGTGGCTGAGGACCATCTTGTCAGCCGGCACAGGCTCTCCAAGCGCTTCATCGACGACAATGGCAACTACAACATCTCCTTCTATCATATCAACGACGTCCACGCCCACCTTGACGAATTCTCATCCTCCGGCACAGACTGTACACGGCCCGAACGCGGCTGCTTTGGGGGATATGCGCGCGTCCGCACTGTTCTCAAGGAGACACGGCCCTCGCATCCGGACTCGTTGCTCCTGAACGCGGGCGACGAATTCCAGGGCACCATGTTCTTCTCGTTTTACGGCGGTGAAAAGATCGCCGAGACGCTTAATCAGATAGGCTTCGACGCCATGACGCTAGGGAATCATGAATTTGACCGGGGCGACGACCATTTAGGCGAGTTCCTTGAGAACCTCACGTTTCCCATCATTAGCGCAAATATTGTGTCGGACCACGCCGTCTTGAACCGCACCATCAAGCCATTCCACGTCTTTCCGGAGTACCAGCTGGCCGTCATTGGCGTGACTACCGAAACCACACCCGGTATCTCTTCCCCCGGCAAGGGGACCACCTTCACCGACCCCGTGGCGGCAGTCCAAAACACGGTCGACCTGATTCGCTCAACCACCAACATTACCCGCCTCGCCGCCATTACTCATATTGGCTACGAAGAAGACCAGCGACTGGCCCGTGAGACGACCGGGTTGCATCTGATCATGGGAGGGCACAGCCACACGCCGCTGGGCGACTTTGAAGGCGCGCAGGGACCGTACCCAACGATCGTGGAGAACAAAGACGGCGACGAGGTGTTTATCGTCACGGCCTATAGATGGGGCGAGTACCTGGGTTACATCGACGTGACATACGACGGAGAGGGCAAGGTTCTTGCGTACCATGGCGCGCCGATCCACTTGACAAACACGACCGAGCAGGATCCCGAGCTGCAGGAGCAGATTGAAGAATGGCGTGGCCCGTTTGAGGAGTACGCCAACCAAGAGATTGGGCACACGAATGTACTCCTGGACCAGACGGCGTGCCAGCAGAAAGAGTGTTTACTGGGCGATTTTGTTGCTGAGTGAGTTGAAAACGCAAGCTCCTAATTAGAGCCACCACTGCCGCTAACAGATCAATCCAATCCTCAGCGCCATTCTCACATACCGCCTGAACAGCAGCAGCTCCCCCGATGCAGCACCGGCCTTTGCAATCGTCAATGCTGGTGGCATCCGCGCGAGTATCGACGAGGGCCCTATCACTCGTGGTGAGGTGCTTACTGCCTTCCCCTTCAGCAACGCCGTTGTCGAGGTGTCACTCTCGGGGGAACGATTATGGGCTACGTTGGAGGGTATCATCTCCCGTGTCAACGTGGACAACGGCAGGCCCGTGACATCATTCCTACAAGTTAGTCGCGGGGTGAAGATTGAGTATGCTGCCGCGGCCGGAAATAGCAGCAACACGCTGGTGGCGGTAACGATCGGGCAAACGCCGCTGAATCGTACGGCCGAGTACAAGATTGTTACGGTCGACTTCCTAGCCGGCGGAGGGGACAATTTCTTCAGCCCGCCGTTTGAGGACGTGGTGATACTGGATACCATGGATGAGGTACTGGTGAACTATATTGCTGCCGTGTCGCCTGTGGACATCGCGCTAGACGGAAGAATATCGACAGTAAGCAGGTGCCGGTCACAGAGGGGGGTGAAGAAGGTCAAGGCGAGGAACATTGGTTAGTAGCCACTAGCAGGTAGACGACCTCGATCGAGCCTCGACCACGCCCTTTTTACTTTTCATCAATATAGGCCTCATAGCGCCCATTTACTGCCATGACACTAGATACTAGTGTTATTGGTATTAAGCTTCCCGAGGCTGCTTTGTGGCCATTAAGAAATTAAAGTCAGGTGTTTGGATTATATGGAAAGCGATCAAACGACCGGGAGTGGTTCTTCAAGATATGTAATCTCGAGCTTGTGTATGGTTTGTGAAAGTTATCAGAGGTCCGACTCGGTATCAGCATAACCATACTAATTATCTGGATCCTAAGCCATTATCTTGCTTAGGTATCTACGGCAGGTATCGTCATTTTACTATTCTGGGCGCTAGGTGTTAATTTTCAGATCGTTGAGCACAGGTACCTCCCCGCCGATCGAAAAGGACTACGGATCAAGATAATCGAGCTTGGCTCGTAATTCGGGATGACCTTAATGAAACGTTGCTGGTATTGAACGTTGCTGTCATTTAGCATTAGATCCAAAGCGCGTGCATGGGCTTCCATAACTCATGCTGTAGTATCGTGACGCCTTCCGACTTTAGCTTTGGAGTCGGCATGAGTAACTAGAGAAGTGATTACCTTACCTAGGTATCTGTGGGGTTTTTATGGTGATGACAAGAAGATCCCATCACAAAAAGTAGACATCTGCTCATTGGAAGCAGTCACATATTCTCGATTACTATACTGTTGGCTCGAGTTTTCCCTCCGACGGCGCGACGTCATGTTTACAGCTTCGGGCCGGACAGACCCCCGTTTGCGAGATCAAACCGATCTAGATTCATGACCTTGTCCCACGCCGCCACAAAGTCGTTGACAAACTTATCCTGCCCGGTAGCGCTGGCATAGACCTCGGAGACAGCGCGCAGCTCAGCATGCGAGCCAAATACCAGGTCGACCCTCGTGCCTGTCCACTTCTTCTGACCTGTCTTGCGGTCGGTGCCCTCGAACACCTCGGAGCTGTCATCGACCGCCTTCCACGCCATGCCCATATCCAGCAGGTTGACGAAGAAGTCATTCGTCAACTTGCCCGGCCGGGAAGTGAACACGCCGTGCGAAGCGCCGTCGTAGTTGCCCGCGCCCAGCACGCGCAACCCACCAATAAGCACCGCCATCTCGGGCACCGTCAGCGTTAGCAGATGTGCGCGGTCCACAAGGAACTGCTCCGTCGACACGCGCGAAGTGCCCTTGCCGTAGTTGCGGAACCCGTCGGCGTACGGCTCGAGGTGCGAGAACGACGTGACCTCGGTCTGCTCCTGCGACGCGTCGGCGCGGCCAGGCGTGAAGGGAACGGGAACGCCGGCGGCTTGCTCGAGGGCCGCAACGCCCGCCAGAACAATGAGGTCGGCCAGGGAGACCTTCTTGCCTCCGGCCGCGGAAGCATTGAACTTGGCTTGAACGCCTTCCAGCGCCTGCAGCACCTCGGCCAGCTGCGCTGGATTGTTGACCTTCCAGTCCTTTTGCGGGGCCAGGCGGATGCGGGCGCCGTTGGCGCCGCCACGCTTGTCGCTGCCGCGGAAGGTCGAGGCTGACGCCCAGGCGGTCGAGATGAGCTTGGCTGGGGCAACGCCGGTGCCGAGGATGTCTCGTTTCAGCGCCGCAATATCCTTGTCGTCGATAATGGCGTGGTTGACCGCCGGGATGGGGTCCTCCCAGATGAGCACCTCTGACGGGATCTCCGGACCGAGCCAGCGCGAGCGGGGTCCCATGTCGCGGTGCAGCAGCTTGAACCAGGCACGCGCAAACGCGTCGGCGAACTGGTCCGGGTTTTCAAGGAAGCGGCGCGAGATCTTCTCGTAGACGGGATCGAAGCGCAGCGAGAGGTCAGTTGTGAGCATGCGGGGCGGGTGCTTCTTGTTGGGGTCGTAGGGGTCGGGAATGAAGGCGTCGGCGTTCTTGGCCACCCACTGGTTAGCTCCGGCGGGGCTCTTGGTGAGCTCCCACTCAAACTTGAAGAGGTACTCGAAGAAGTTGTGGGTCCACTTGGTCGGTTCCTTAGTCCAGATGACCTCGAGACCGCTGGTGATGGTGTGGGGACCTTTGCCGGACCCGTACTTGTTGCTCCAGCCGAGACCCTGCTGCTCAATGGGAGCCGCCTCAGGTTCCTTGCCGACATTGGTCGAGTGGGCGGCGCCGTGAGTCTTGCCGAACGTGTGGCCGCCAGCGATGAGAGCAACCGTCTCCTCGTCGTTCATGGCCATACGACCAAACGTGGTGCGGATGTCCTTAGCAGCGGCGACGGGGTCGGGGATGCCGTCGGGGCCTTCGGGGTTGACATAGATCAAGCCCATATGCGCGGCTGCTAGGGGCGACTCCAGGTCGCGAGTGTGGATGTCTTTGTGGCCTTTTTTGGACTCGTCGCCGTCGAGGATGCCTTCACCCCTGAGGCCCTCCCGGCCCTTCGAGTAGCGGACCTCGTTGCCCAGCCACGTCGACTCGCCGCCCCAGTAGACCGACTCGTCAGCCTCCCACGTGTCTGAGCGGCCACCGGCAAACCCAAACGTCTTGAAGCCCATTGATTCGAGGGCGACGTTGCCGGTCAACAGCAGCAGGTCAGCCCAAGAGATCTTGTCGCCGTACTTCTGCTTGACGGGCCACAATAGACGGCGAGCCTTGTCCAGGCTGACGTTGTCAGGCCAGCTGTTCAGCGGGGCAAACCGCTGCTGACCTTGGCCACCCCCACCGCGGCCGTCAAAGACGCGGTAGGTACCGGCGCTGTGCCACGCCATGCGGACAAAGAGACCGCCGTAGTGACCAAAGTCGGCGGGCCACCACTCCTGCGAGTCCGTCATGACCGCCCGGAGGTCCTTCTTCAGGCCCTCGTAGTCAAGCGTCTTGAAAGCGGCGGCATAGTCGAAGTCTTTGTTGTAAGGGTTGGACGCCGGATGGTGCTGGCGGAGGATGCTGAGCCGCAGCTGGTTGGGCCACCAGTCTGGGTTCCTGGTGCCGCCACCACCGACGTTGGCATTCCGCAGAGGGCACTCACCCATGATGTCGTTGTCCAAGGTTGGTTCGCGTTATCTTCAAAGAAGCTAGTTGCAAGGGTGTTTGCTCTGGCAAGACACACAAGTGGGTTGCAGAAGAGAAGGAGGAAACCCCGAGGAAGACAGAGAAGAGGGATGGTCGAAGAAGGGGTTCAGAGGGGGCCCGTCAAAGTCAGGAACTAGACCAAACGGTACCCCGCTCCCGGGCAAGTACCGTTCGTTTGCAACAACCCCGCATTGATGAGGGGCAGAATCGCGACACCCCATCTCCCCGCCCGCCATTTGTGGTTCGACAAGCCCAACATCGAACTCCGGAAATTGACGGCTCCCCCAACGGATTTTGTGGCTGACGATACATACCCGCTGTCAAAATTGGTCAGCTCTAGTGTGTAAAATACGAGCATTGTGCGGCCGGTAGGCAGATCCGCGTGGCATCTACTGCATCGAAGCTCGGTTGCGGTCGGCCGGCAGTGTGTGTCGGTGTGTATGTATCAGACTGGTCGAGCATTGCATGGATCCGTAATCTGCTAGGCCTGATTGGGCCGCGGCTTCGAAGTGCTCGGAGCTATCGGGAATTCGGCCACTGCCGCTATCCTTGAGTTTCCCTTTCCGAGATCCCTTATGCATCGGCCGCTGGCAGTTGCATCTCCGCGCTCGCTCATTCAAGGACGCCTACAGGTGAAGGTTTTAAATGCCGTACTACGGCCGTATCGTCGGTGCCCGCCGATATCAGGGCGTTTAGTACGTAAAATGCAACGGCTCTTTTACCCGTGTGGGAACGGCGGCGTCCCGTGGATGTTGATGACTCACCTTTGTATCAGGTACTCAACGTGGAACTAGATGCATAGAAGCTCCCCATCTGTGGCAGACTAACCGTATAGTATTTCTGAGAAGATTACCTTTGGTGTAAAATCTGTTTCAAACCAACCTGTCGTCAACTATAAGCTGATACAGCGTGAATTCAGAACGTGCCCCGGCTTCCGATGAGAAGCGAGTTAATGGTAGCGCGCTATAGTAATTAGAACAAATTCTACCTTCTATAGGGAATAGGAATACTATATAACCGTCTAGCATGGTCTGTGATGGTGAATTATTTCCACAAGTCAGTTCTCCTTTGTCGCTACGTGCGATGATGGATGGGCGTTTTTTTTTTTTCCTTTTTTCTCTCCCTAACGCATTGCTCTCTCCACTACCTTTTAGTTACATGGATCAACTGTATACTGTCTATGTTCACAGTTTCTAGCTTAATATGACCAAGTTAGCCGCCCTGAGCTGCCTCCTCGTTCCACCCCAGCGGCCGGTGAGGCGCTTCTGGGAGCGCTGGCTCAATCTCGATTGCCACGGTGACCCCAATCTCTCTGAGACTTGCAACAACAGATTCCATTTGCGCCCCTGTGCAGACCATGTTAAGCGTTGCCTGGTAACTTAGATCGGCCTGGATCTGGTCTACGGGACATGAACTTCTTTTGGAGTCAACCGAGACGGCCGGAAGTACCTCGGCATCTGGCAGTTGATTGTTGTTCGACGAACGCAGTCCTGCTCGGCCAAATGGTTGGTAGGCCGGCGGGCTGGAGAGGGCTATGTCACCCACGATGCCTACATCATGTTAAGCCTAGTTAGTTGTATCTTTGGAGCCCATTGCGTAATTAACGGGAACGCACCATATGCCATATACGACAAGTTACCTTGGATTCCAGCCGCCCCGGGAACGACGCTAGAGAGCACATCGACCGGTGATCCCATCTGGGACGATGAATATGTCTCGGGAAAGAAGCCAGCACCGACCATCTGGCCCTCCGTCGCACGGAGCCAACTATCGCCCGCCAGCGGTGGTGTTATCGTCCCGTAGTGTAGGGAGCTCGCCGGCGGCGAGGGTAGACCTCCTCGGTCGCCGTACTCGGGCCAAGTTCCTGACCGTGGTGCCTCGGTATCTCTCTCATGATAATTTGCTGAATGCGGATTCATACTGCCTGGGCTGTCGATGCATTGCGCTGAGGATGAGCTGCTATCTCCGTCTCCGTAGTCATCATCATCTTCCTTATTGCCGTCTCCACCTTCATTATTGCCTTCTTTGGTATCTTCCCTGTCGTGACGTCGTGGATCTCGATTTCTTTTTTGTTTTTGCTCTGCTCCCAACATTGTGGTGAATGCCCTGTTAGCTCCGGAGGGTGACAATTCTAGATAAGCGCCACTCCCTTCATCTTTGAGCTTGTTTTGCCGTAACCGGAGCGTTGAGTATCGGTTCTTGAGCGCAAGCGTAGTCCGTTTGGGAATATGTGATGCGGCAATCCTGGTCCAGTTCGTGCCGTGGGTAAGAACCGCATGCAGAAGTTGTGCATCCTGGGACTGGTTAATAATGTACAGAAAAGAGCCCGTTTTATTTTGGTCAGGACGTCAATACCTCCTCCGGAGTCCAGTCACAGTAGTTAATGGCGGGGTCGAGAACTTGGCTCCAATGGCTCGAGCATTGGTCTGGATTCCTTGACCTTACCACTTGTGCTACCCGACTCCAACTCATCCCATGCTTCCTCACCGCTTCGATCAACCTCTCATCCTCTTCCTCGGTCCATGGACCCTTGGCGGTACCGTCCGCGAGACTGTTCCACCATCTCCTCCTACAGTCTTTGTTCGAACGGCCAGGAACCGATTTTGCAAGTTCTCGCCAGAGAAGTGGCCGTGATTGTGCAAGGGCTAGATAAATAAAGTTAGCATCGCAATCAAGATGGAGACTCGGTAGGCTTGTCGGCAACTGCTAGTACCGGTATTGACAGCTGCCCGGAGAAGCTCGTCCTCCTTTGGTGTCCAATTGCGCCTGGCGCGAGCCATGTCGTTAGAGGAAAGATCAGGTAGTTAGTCTATCGTACGTCTCGAGGTTTAGAGATTGTGGAAAAGAAAGACCGGGGGGTAATTGATGCTATGTAAAAGGGGGTTAGTTCGGAGACCGAGGGAATCTCGGTTTGTAATATGCCTAGCCTTATACGAATACCTTACCTGAATGACCCCGGCTGTGCGCAGCTGCGAGTAGATAGGCTTAGATGGGCGGTCAGGTCAGCCGGCCAACAAGGCCAGTTTCTAGAAGCTCTTGTGGCCGGATCGGACCGCCATGCATTTGGTTTTCTTGATTCATTGGCGTATGTTCATGCGCATAATACTTAGAGGCGGTCTCTTACAAATTAGGGGCAACGAGAGGCTCCAGGCAATGTCCCGTCCTTTGCCCCGGAGTACTGATGACCCTGGACCCAGCTTGTGTAACGTACAGCAGTGATACTCGCGCCAAGATGCGAGGACCAGGCTTTCAGCCCTATCCATGCATTCGGTGATTAACAAATTCACACACTACTTTGCATATCAAGTACCTAGTGTGTAAACTGGCCGCGATATGTCTCTCATTATTTTTCTTCAGGTACTACCCTCGGTGTCATGGATGCGCCACACGGCTGCGTAAGGCTGCTTCCAGCGGTTCTTCTATCACACCGGGCTTATGGCCTCCCCTGCGGCTTGGCGGGCCCGGAGTTTGAACTCTTTAACACCAAAGAATAAGGTAAGATCGAGATGAATTGGTTGTTTTAGGGCGAGGGCTATCTCATAGAAGGTCTTGTAGAGTAATCTCAAATAGCTGGATTAGGACGTATTGTCGCCGATTCAGCTAGCAAGTTCGCGTTGGAAAAACTTTTCTTTTCCGTATTCATTTACTACTAGGTTTATCAGGCACACACGCATACACACACAGAAACATATAAATTACCGTGCCTCAATTCCGCAGCCGGATACGTTTGCTGACCACCATTCATTGCACCCCCTGCCAAGTTGAACGCCGCCGTTGCTTGTTCATGTGCCCAGGTGTCACCCTTACTTTCTGCTCTTCCGGCGCCCGGGTCCCGAAGGCCGCTACCCACACTCCATGCTCTGAGCTCTGCCATGGAACGCGGATAAAGGAACATCTACCGATGAGGCTTTGTAAACCGGGCTGAGATGTCAATATTCACCAGGGCACCTTTTTCGGCGGTCAACCTCCAATTCGTAATGGTTACACCCCCTCTCGCATCCCAACGCACAATGTAGGACAAAGCTCCGCATGCTAACAATTTGTGACGGAAGCCAAGACAAAATTGACATCGTACACCGTCGTGTGTGCCCGACATGGCAATGGTTTGTTTGATGATGGTGGTGATAAGAGCGGCAAGGGTATTCCCCGCGGCAGCTCCATCTCCTTTAATATTCTGGCTGGAACTTTCCAGAAGACAGAGAATAAGCAAGCCCGTAGCAGAGTCACTATAATCATTATCCAACCTCCCAATGTGACCGATTGGCTGGAGCCGTAGCAGTAACACGTCTCGTGTACCCGCCTATTTTTACCCTTCCTGGCTAACGACGCTGTCTCATATACCTTTTTGTGTCAACATAGGGTTAGGGCTAGCTCGTAGTAACGGCTGGACTGCATCACGGTCTAGCAATTTATAATCCAATGTCAAATACGACCCGGTACATTCTCAGGCTCCTGATATGCACATGTGGGGTCTCACAGAGAATTGCATTGAACACTTGGCTGATGGTGAATCGAATAGAAAATAGGACGGTCGAATCGTTGCAAGCGGGGGAATAATTAGGACCCATCAACATCATAGTGTTGGTTCATGAGCCGCTAATAATATATGTGAAATCTAATAACGTATACTACCTGGTAGTCCTCAAGAAAACAATGTTTTCTCCAACACCAATACCCTTACGCTGATAGTACATACAAAGTTACTAACCTTCCAATAATCGTTGCAAGGTAGGAACTTTAATAATGAATACAAAACTAAAATTCTTAAGCGCAATACCGTACGCGAAGATGTATTGGTGACATTCCATCTCTTCTAAATACAGGGTATTCGGATTTGATCTATTTCCTAGCCACCGCTCAGGTCACTAAAACTCCGTTCCAGCCACAGGCCATGATCTGCAAAGGCGCCCACTCGGAATAAATTTTGAAGCGAACAGACTTTGCGAACAGGCATTCCACGCTATTGCTGCTCTTTGACTCTGCGGGCGCTCTGCTCGACGACCTGAACTCTAAGAGGGCTGGAGCTGATGAGGCAACTAATAATTGGCTGCCATACAGAACCGCCAGTGGGTGGGAGAGGAGAAGGGTTCATTTAGGAGTAATTAGAAGGTGTTCGGGACTGTAGCTTATAGGGATACGTGGAGGGTAACATAGCGACATTATGGTTTCTATATATGTGTTTACTTGATCAATTAAACCTTCTGATGGTGTTTAGAACTTTTGAGGTAACTAGCCCCCCTCCCCGGGTAGACTAGGACTTCGGAACCCACTGACTACAGCACTTCCAATATTATGAACTCGCAGGAGGGGTTGGCATGAAATGTTTTGAAGAAGCATGGCACACAGAAATACCAAATTATAAAAGAGCTATATTATATCCACAGGGTTTGGAAGTAGCAAGTATTTCGTGAAACGATGGGCCAAGGGGAGGGCTGTCCAACGAACTTAAGAAATCCTTCTGTGCTAACGGAAAGCCGAAGATAGTAGCTAAACTTGGGAGAAATGCGGAGCCTCATGACGGTCCTCAGCTCCACATCCACACCAGCCTTGCGCATCCCCCGCTATATGCGGTTGATGGCATGGAATCAGGCCATCTCCCTATTGCACGAATGGTGAACATGAGCATGCGCACTCCCCGCGGGCCCAAAGGGCCCCGTTGACGGTCCCCACCCGCCCGACGCGTCGGTTTTTCTTATCTAGCCCACTCAACAAGACGGGACGCAGTGCCCATGCCGATTCATGTAACAGCGCGAGGCGCTTGCGAGGGTCGTTCTAGCCTATCCACACGCCAAGCGCACTTTTCTCCGGTGGCGCAGTATACCGTATCACAGTCCCCGTCAAAGATGCCTTCCCAAACTTGTCCAGCCAGCTCATAAGGAGAGGCGATGGGCGACAATGATGACAGCGCAGAGCCCTGTGCAATGTTGGCCCACTTCTGAAAGGGCTTTTCATGTATATTTTGCCGGATTGTAGAACGTGAGGAAGGCATCGGGCGGTTGGACACCGATCTCGAGGCATGTCCATGAAAGTGTCATGGCCAAGTGCGCCCCAATAAACAAACCAGTGCGATCACGCGCTTCCCATCTACATGAATGTCTGAACGCGTAACAAGATTGGGATACGCAGTGCGAATCCAGACCATGGCGTCAGCGACGTCAGTAATTGGGACGTCAGTTAAGGTTGTCTCGGGGGGCAATGCGGTAATCGATGTTTGACGGAGAGATAACCGCAGCGGAGAAGCATGTCGGTCCGCTTTGTCGGATGTCGTTTTGGGAGAGCATTAAAGCATGAGCGCTGATTACTAGTATCAGTGTCAGCCGGATAGCGTAAAGGCAAGGGCAAGGAGTAATCATGTTCTCAAATATCGGATGGCCTTCGGCTTCAAGGACACTCTCGGGTAGAGGACAACATATGTCCGCTAGAAAATCTGTGCAATCTATCAAATCCTTGGACCACCCTCTTTGCAGTCGTATGGCCCTCTTGCCTGTCTCATCCCCCCTAGGGACAAAAGTTGTTTCTCAACGAGATAGCTCGACGGGAAGTAGCCAAGCTTGCTTACTCTGGCGGTCAGCGAGTGATGCCATCGAGAAATCGATACCAAGTATGTACATTGCGGAAATCACCCCGCGCCCGGGGCAACAGGAACCGGGATGAATCCTGCATAAGTGAACTCGCTCTGATTTCTTTATGGATGGTCCACCTATTATCATGTGGCTAAATGCTAATCCCAGACCGCTCCCACGGTGGCATTATGTGGGTAGATGTGACACTTAAGGTGCAATTGCTGCTCTGCAATTGCGGTTCCGCTTTTGCAACAGTAGAAATACCGTAGAAGGGACTGGTGGGCCCCGCGGGGCGGGGCAGGCGGGCGGGGATTTAGGGTTGCTATCACACTTGGCCACCGCTTCTCTTGCGTAAAAGAGTCAAAACCTCCAGGCTAGGTAGGCGGCAACGATTACTTTGGCGCGGACGGTGTGATTGTTGGGCAAGGATGACTCGCAGGTCAGGTGGATGGCAACAAATGTGTCTATCGAAGGTCTTGAGTTAAGTTGGATAAGTACTAAAGCGCTATGTGATACCACCGAACATCCCATCTCAGTCCGGCCACTGATGCTGTTTGCTAATAGGAGCTACTACCATAAACTCTTGCCGCCACCGTTTGGGCCCGTCCGTTCCTTGTTTTCCGGAGCGTCCGAACCAAAACTTCATCGACCCAGGGCGACAGAATTAATTCCCATTCCAAACGGCAGGCCCTGGCATCTTGTACGGCGCAGGGTTGCCCGTCCACTTGTTGTATGCGATGCCGGGGTCATTTGCGTTGTAGATGCCGGGAATCTTGACCAAGGGTCCAGGCGTGCCACCACCGGGGCCGTTGATCTTGAGCTGTGCGCAGGTGATGTAGAACTGGGCCCTGTTCCTGTGGCCCTCATGCAGGCCAATGTGCTCGATGCGGACAAGATACTCGCCGGGCGGTGTCTTGGGCGGGATGGTGAACTCGAGGCGGTCCTTGCCGTAGGAACACCAGTTCCGGTCGTTTGCTGCATTGCCATTGCAAAGGCCGGTCTCGTACACCTTGAACCAATCGCCCGAGCCATCGTATGAGGCGACGTCGTTGGGCGCCTTGGACATGTAGATGAAGCCGGGGCCCGGGTGCTCGATGAATTCGTTGTTGAACACCTTGAAGCCGATCTTGTCGCCCGCGTTGACTTCGTAGGTCTGGATGTTGCCGCCTGGCCTGGCACCGACGTTGCAACGCAGATCATTGCTGTTGACGATGTCGGGGAAAGCTGGGTTGTACGAGTTGCTGTTGCGGCGAACGTATGTGTACTCGCCACCGATACGCTGGCCGTTAACGATGAGGATGTTGAAGATGTAGTGCGCCTCGGCGGCGGCGGCCAAGGCCGCTACAACAAAAAGTGACTTCATGTTGATCCAGCTGGAGTGACGCGAGCGAAAAGAACGGAGCTGGGTGGTTGAGTCACAGGTAATCTTGTTACAATCTCGTCGTTGATTGCACTGCTTAAATACCTCGGGGACGGCACTAGCTCAATCAGCCCTGAGCTAGGCTGCGATGGCGCGGCGAGGCGTGAGATCTCGATAACCTTGGCGTTTGATATTGCGCTTATTACCCCAGATTCCGGCATCCCGCTGAGTGCACCCTCAGGCCGCCCCGGGAGTGGCTTCACATTTACCGAATGCGGGGTGCATCCGTTCTTAAGCGGCAAGGCAATACTGAAGTTGGAACCGAGCGAATGGGTGCTCTGCCTCTGCCCGCTTAAATAGCCTTATTTGGATTTGTCGTTAGTGTCCCGGGGTTTTCATGGGATACCTGAAGGGTCCTGTTTTGGAAGGAGTAAGTGAGATTCTCGGAACAAAAGGCAAAAGAGATTATTGGAACCGCGTAGTAGGGCGGCTCAGAATTTCCCCGATTGGAGGGAGAGGACCGTTTAATATAAGTCAGGGTGCTCCCTTCGGCCGTCTCAAGTGCCGTGACGTCAAGTCAAGCCGAGAACCTACCAGCTCGCGATTAGAGACCATAGAACCATTGCTGCTTTACGCGCTGTACGCCTTGGCTACTATAGCTTGAAGAAATTATCCACCACTCACGTTGGGCTTTGGATCACGTTTTAATGAACATGTTTGCCTGCCCCCCGAGACATCTGTTGGTTGAACAGAGAGCGGTTGGCTGACACATGCGTTTTCAACGGCTAGTTATCGTGCAATGACTGTCAGAATAACCAACCCCGAAGTCTGTGATAGGGCGGGTCCATCTGCGCGGGACTGAATATGCCGAAGAAGTGCAACTATAGCAGGGAATCCAAGCAATAAACCAACGGTTCCCTTCGGCCTGGACGAACATGGAACGGCCAGTACCACATGGTCAGCAGAATTTGTACAATTCAGGTATTCAAAAGTGACACTGGGGGGCAGCGCCTGTCTGGCATGCTCGTCAATTCAGCAACTTGTGTCACGCGAAGGCGTTGGACGTTCAAACAGTGTGCAATAGAAACCCACGCCCGGCGGCCGCCGGCGACAAGAACAAAGCAACTTAAGCCCTACATCAGAGGATCATTCGGGGCACGACTAGTAGTAGCCACAGACGCGTGGCTAGTTCTTTCCGGATGTTTCAGTCCACCTCGTGTACCGTCACTCTAACTAAGCCGCGGTGCTCGATAAATAACTACAGGCTCTTGAGATCGCCCCTTTGGAGCCGTATGCTGTCGTTGAGGCGTCTAATGGGTCATATAAACAAGGTAGTATACGTGCAACTTACAAGGCTTTCCTGACCGTGTTACGGGATCATAACCGTGTTCGTGATGATTTACCCGTCAAAGTTATAGGGCGTTTATATGATCTCTGGTATGTATTACTAGGTCGGCACAAAGGGGATGCGGCAGTTGTGATGGTGACAGGAGAAGGCGGCTCGCGGCCTGACTACATGAATAGTGCTTGCATTCCCGACGTTTACCTATCATCATGCCAGACGAAATGTACGTGGCTGTCCGATAGGTGAGTTTCACCATGACGATGACGGCCCTTTGGTTGTTGAAAGTGTTCCGGGCCAACAGCTGTGTTATGGCATGGTTAGAGATGCGTGATCAGGACCCTCACCCCGTTGTTTCTTGGGCCAAAGCCAATATTAGTGCCTCATCTAAGTCCGAACGAAGTAGAGTTGATTTAAGACCTGCTACCGCCTGACGCCCGGAGTCATCTATGCCCCACCTTCTAATTATTACACTCCAAAGCGCGTACGTAATGTAGAGAAATAAACAAATGCCCATGTGACTTAACACACGTCTATCCGTCCTCCTAATCTAGAGCCTGCGCCTCGCACATTTTGCGATATATTCCACCCTGCGCAATTAACTCCTCATGTGTCCCCTTCTCCACAATTTTCCCGCCATGGAAGACACAGATTAAGTCCGCATCCTTGATTGTTGACAAGCGGTGGGCCACAGCGACAGTGATACGATCACCGGTCTTCGCCGCTTCAGCCAGCGCATTTTGCACGATCTTCTCGCTTTCTGTATCCAGGGCACTAGTGGCCTCGTCAAGCAGCAGGATGTGAGGATTGCGGATTAGTGAGCGCGCGATAGCGATGCGCTGCCGCTGGCCACCTGAGAGTTGCGTCCCATTGGGGCCGGCGGCGGTGGAGAGGCCTTCGGGCAGTGAAGAGACAAAATCCCACGCATTGGCCGCACGGAGAGCAGCTTCAATCTCAGAGTCAGGGACTTCGGGCCTCGGGACGGTCTGCGTCAGAGCGGCTGCGGTCTTGATGTTGGCGAGTGCCAGATCGTCGATTCCAAGCGCGATATTCTCGCGAATTGAACCCTGAAAAAGAGTAGGCTCTTGCTGAACAAGGGAGACAATGTGGCGGTATAGCCTGGGGTTGAGCTCGTTGAGGGCGTCGCCGTCGATGCGGATGGTGCCACTGGTTGGGTCATAGAAACGCTCTAGCATGGCGATGACGGTGGACTTGCCGCAACCGGAGGCGCCGACAACGGCTACGAACTGGCCCTTCTTAATCTAAGTACAGCTGTTGTTAATACGAGTATGGATCAAGATGGACACTTGTTACTCCGACGTACCTCTAAGTCCACCCCTCTTAAGACCACAGCGTCTGGCCTTAACGGGTATGAGAAGCGTATCTTGTCCAGCTCAATTGGGCCTCCCGATCGAGGACCACGATCACGGTTCTCGTTCGTCTCCCTCACCGTTGGCTGTAGCTCGGATAGCCAGAAGATGTAGTTAGCTGCGTTCTTACCTTTGGTGATGCCTAGGCGCCATTAGAGACCTGTCCGCCGAGAAACATGGATCACTTACTAGTCGAGAACTGGAACATTTGAGAAGTTGCTTGTCCCGAAAAGAAGACAGCCATGAACGCGACGAAGAAGTTATACATGGACGTCTCGTTGAAGGCGACGAGGCGGCAGCCGTACCTTCCAAGCAATCAGTGAGAAATTTGTCCCAATTGTCGGTAGGAAGAGCCATACCAGAACCCCAAAGCCATGAACCAATATTCGATCGACTGGGTAAGCGCAAAACATATCGTGACTCCAGCTAGAGGCCTGATTGTGCCGTTCACCGCATGGTCCAACTCGACTGTGTACCTATGAAGAACGCGCTCCTCGATCGCTAGGGACGAAACAGTGCGGATGGCGGTGATCGCTTCTGAGGCAATCGATGCGCTTGTCGAACTCCGCTTAGAGTTATCGTGATCCATCTTCATATCTAACCTGATCTTGAGCCATCCAGCGCCGAGTAACGGTGGCAGGCCACCTAAGACAACCACCAAACCTAACTTCCAACTATGCGCGATCCCGATAATGCTGCAAATAACGACGTTCAACACGGCGATAAGTATGAGACCGATGTTAAAGCCCATCAGCTCAAAGACGGATTGCGGATTCGAGTCAACGCGGCTGGCCAGGGCCCCTGTGCTGTTTTCCGATCTGTCGAAGAACTGGAGATCTTGTCGCAGCATGTCGTTGAACGTTTGTCTTCGCAGCTTGTGTGATAGAGTCTGGGTGAACCGGGTCAGCTTGGTCAATGGTACATTCCTATTATGCTAACAAAACAAAAGAGAATAACAACACGCGAGAGAGAGGAGGGAGTGGTAGAGGAATAGATAGATTCACGTACTTGAGCAACCACATTCACTGACCAGCCCATGCTGAAGTAGAAGACGAGGCAGCCGGCTGCCATGACGATGAACATGGTGGCAAAGAAATCGCCACGTTGGGTCATAGCTTCGCCAGTAAGTGTGAAAACGTCCATCATCCTGGATGTTAAGATGGCTTGACCAGGGAGCACTGCGGCTGCATTCAATCGAGACAAGAGCGGGTTAGCAAGATCTGACCACAGGGGTTGTCCGAGGTACTTGTGCTTACCACTTCCGAAACAAGCAACTACCACCGCAAAATACCACCATCTTAACTCTGGGGTGAACGATACTAATCGCAGGATGATTGCGAACAAGCCGAGCTTTTTGTGGTTGTCATAATTGTCACGCTCCCTTTGAGCCTCTAGACGAGCGCGATCAGTTGTAGGATACCGAGTTACGGTATTGGTTAGCTGCCCGGCATGGCCCTGCGCATCCATCTCGGTTTCGGTCTCGTGGGCGGAATCGGATCCTGAATCGTGCGCCGTGACGGCCAAGTTCTGGATCCTGACCAGTCCCGCGTAGGTGCCGTTCTGGGCTATGAGGTCCTCATGCGTCCCCTGCTCGACGATGCGACCTTTGGACATGACGACGATGTTGTCTGCCTTGCGAATCGTAGCCAGCTTGTGGGCGATGACAATGGTCGTGCGGCCCTCGGATGCTCTATCCAAGGCCTTTTGAACTACTCCTTCGGCATGGGGATCAAGGGCACTCGTAGCTTCGTCCAGAAGAAGAACCTTTGGACGTGACACAATGCTGCGGGCGATGGCGACACGCTGCTTTTGTCCTCCAGACAAGAGACTTCCGCGTTGTCCGATCTGAGTATCGTAGCCTTCGGGAAGCTCACAGATGAAGTCATGAGCAAACGCTGTTTTGGCTGCTTCTTGAACCTGGGCCATCTGTTCTTCTCTCGAGGCATTCTCCCAAGGCGTGCCAACTAGACCATATGCAATGTTGTCAAACACTGACCCTTGGAATAGTACGGGTTCCTAGGGAACGCATCAGCGATCTTGAAGCAGATGTACAAAACATGTAAGTGGGAAACGTACCTGCTGGACAAGCCGCACATTCTTACGTAACCAATTGAGATTGAGCTTGTCGATGGGCCGCCCGTCTAACTTGATGGTCCCGGAGGATGGATTATACCATCTCTCGATAAGGCCCACGATGGTGCTCTTGCCGGAACCACTTTGGCCCTTCGAAGGTCAGCCGGTTTCGGAATACTAAGAACACGGTTTGGGAAATAGAACGTACCACCAAGGCTGTGACCTTGCCTGCGGGCACCTTGAGCGAGAACTTGTCTAGAACGGTGATTCCAGGTCGAGTTGGGTAGGCAAATGTAACATCCTCAAGTTCTATGAAACCAGTGGTCTCGGGCGGCCGCTCTCCAGATCGGCCGAATGGGTCGATCGCCGACTTGCGGTCAATGAGTTTGAACAACTGCGCGGCAGATGTGGCGGCACGCGTGAACTCAATGGAATATGGTGCAAGCATGGTTATGTTGATGGCAGCGATAACGACGGATAAAATAACCCTAAGGAGAGGGTTACCAACTTTGAGCAATGGAGAAGCATATGCGCTGAACTTACGTGAAGATGTCGCCCGGCGTCTCAACCTCCCCACGTGCAAGCATGTGTATGCCCTGCCAAAATGCAAGTGCAAAGCCCAGGTAGATGATGGTGTACTCGGCTGAAAACATGGCGCCGAAGAGGGGTGAGATCTTGTTCCCCCAATGGTGAGCCTCGGTGAGATAGTCGTCGAACTTGGCGACTAGCCTGGCCCTTATCTCGAAAGCGTGGACGGTGCGGGCACTAGCCAGGACGCCTTCTGCGAAAGAGTTGGCCTGGGCATAAATATCGAGGATCTTGGTCTCGTAGCCCCCTTCTATAATGGCCACAACAGCCATGACGAGGATGGTGGCTGGCGCGATGCATAACGTGATGAGAGTGAGCTTCCATTGCGTGACAAAGGCGACAATGAAAGCCGTGACGAAAGCAGACAGTCCTTGGAAAGTTAGACCAAACTTTTCCGAGATGCCGCCTTGAATCAGCCGGCCATTGGAGGTCGCCTGTGTAGCAATGGAGCCGCCGGTGCCGAGGTCGAAGTACGCAACCTCCTGGCTGAGTGCAGCCCGTAAATAGGCGTGACGGATGTTGCGTACGATGCGGTGGCCGGCGTAGGTAAGGAGAGCGTTGTACACATAGGACAAGACAAACCTCCCGATACCAAGGTACACAAAATAGAGACTGCATAGCAACCAAATCAGTTCACTTTGGTTCAGCTGCCATGGAGTGCTTCCGCCAGGGTACAAGGGCAAGCCTTACGCTAGCTCTGCAGCATCATCAAGAAAGATGTTTGGGGAAGACGTCTGGGACACGAAGTCGGTAATGACAGTGACGAACTGGCCGAAGATCAAGTTTTGCAGAGCAATGCCGGCGCCTGATGCGATTGATGCAAGGATGGCGATGCCCTGCAGCGTGTACTCAAAGGCACCGGCATACTGGAAGATACGCTTCACGGCAGAGTTAGTACGGCACTATCCTTTAGAATTAGCGGCGGACGGGAACGGTACCCAATAAGCGCTCCAAGCATCTCCTTCCTCCTTCCCCTCTTCATCAGTCTGAGCCTCTAGCACGACAGTGCTGGGGGGCCCAGAGGTCTCCTTTTCTGCATCCGGCGCGTCGTTGGCGTCGTCTTTTGCAATGCCAGCTGCCATGTCGCTTCGTGTTAGAGTAAAAACCTACGATTGTTAGCTCACCGGCGACGACAAGAGGATGAGGACTTGGGGTTTATACTTGCGTCAGGCACTAGGACGGCGTATCATCTTCTGGACAGGACGACGATGCAGAGTGGAGATCAGAAGATGAGAGCTAAAATGGGCCGTTCATTGCTTTGCTCGGCGCCAAGCCCATAAACCACATTGTGAGGCTCGCTTGCTGCAGATTGACGCGTGGACTGGTCGCGGACACCATGATGACCCGGGGGCCGAAGTGGCTTCCCTCGGGGCCGGGAGCCGATGTTCCTTTTCGGGGGAGGCAGGCGACTAATCCACGCTTAGCTATGCCATATGAGTCAATCGCCCACTGCGGTAGAACCTCGGTCACCTTGGCCGTGATTCGTCGTGATTCGTCTTTGAGGATTCCAACCAGGGCCACACAGGGGTTGTGGCCCGAGCGTCCATCTCAAGTTCCGACGGAGCCCGCGCGTTCCGCGGGATCCGGGAGTTAAAATCATGCCCCACGTCATCACGATCTATGTCCAAACGAGCCTCATTTGTCGCACTAACCCAACCTGCCGCGTCCACTGCACAAGCCCGGCATGGAAGAAGTGGTCGGAGGGTCCGAGTCGCCGCCGCCAGATGCGTCTCATGCTAACAACTCCGTTCCCCGAGCTGCAAGTGTCCCACCCTCGTATTAACACGCCGAGACAAAATGAAGGCTAACAACACATGCCTATCTCAAGTGTGACGCCTGTCGTACACGGAAGGTTGGTTGGTGTTCCATCGCTCCCGCCCAGTGACTACATGGCAATAGGATTGGAGGTTTACTTTTTCTGCACCCGTGTCTTTACTTGCCTTACTTGAGTTGTACTTGTAATTTCCACTAATCGTGGATACTACCCAGATCCGCTGCAACCGGGAATCGCCGTGCGCTCACTGCCTCCATGCAAAGATTGAGTGTACTCACTCCGAGACCAGACCAAGAGAGAAGCGGACGCGCATACTGTTGACCCATCAATAGTAAGAGTCTTGCTCGAACAGTTTCCCCCGGAGTCTGTACTCGCTCATGCTTACACATCCTAGTGAGAAAAAGATCGATCACATTGATCGTCGGCTTGATGGGGTAGTTCGCCTGTTAGAGGATCTCAAAGTGCGGTTGCCGTCCCCATCGAAAACGCTATCTGAACCAGCCGCCGCCGTCAGGACCATTCCGTCGCCCGTGCCAAGCCCGGCCAGTCATGTGAACAATGCAGACACCACAAGTACTGTGGCCGAAGGCGCGTCTTCCTTGACGGCGCATTCCGTCTTCGCCAATGATCTGCTGCAGAAAGTTGTAAGCGAAGATGCTAGGCCGGAGATGCGCGAGAGGATAGAGGCGCTTCACCATGTTGTTGAGGCCATGAAGAAGCAGCCCGCTTCCCATGAGATGACCTATCCGCATGCGAAGCCCGTCAAGCCCACCCCTTTGCAAGGCTGTAGCCTGCCCCCTATCGAGAGGACCTTGGAGATTCTCAAGCTTTCGAAATGTGCGTAGCCTTCTCAAACCAAATACCCCAACCACTAGGGGCCGTCGAGCCTGACAGTGACGGCTACGTCTAGCACAAAAGAACTTTTGCGTGACGTGGGTCTTCGAGTTTTTCAACATGGGGCGACTTCCAGAAATCTGCCTAGCCGTTTACTTGGCCGACAGCTACGACGCAGCAAGCTTTATCACCGCCAATGCCGGTTTGCATATCCTCTTCTCGGCTTATGCCAACGAAATCCCCGGGAGGAAGGAGGAGTTTCTAGCCGCCTCTAGCCTCTGTGGGGTAAACCTTGAAACCGCACTCTGCAGTTTGCCGTTGCACCTGCCAGCAAACAATGACGTGATCGTCGCGCTCTTGTTGGGGGTAAGACGTTTCCTCGGCCAACGGGTTTCAGCTATCCGCCCTCCCCGCTGATATGTTTATTAGGTCTTCTATACTGTCGAGTTGTCAAAGCCGTCCCTAGCTTGGGTGCTGTCGTCAAAAGCTTCCGAGCTTTGCCAAACACTTGGCTACCACAGAATCGGATCTCACAAGAATGAAACTCCACATGAGCAACAACGAAAGCAATTCCTCTTTTGGGTGACGTATGTTCTTGACAAAAGCCTATCTCTTCGTCTCGGGCGGCCGCCCACGATTCAGGACTATGATATCACGGTGCCCTACCCATCCAGCGACGACCCGGAACGTGCACTCATTACCGACTTCTTGCGGTTGTGGGTCATAGCCTCCAAAATCCAGGGCCAGATTTACGAGCTGCTCTATTGTCCCGAAGCCATCGCCCAGCCGCTGTCTGTACGGCAATCCCGGGTGCAGCTCCTTGTACATCAGCTCGAAGAGCTTGAGACTATGACACAGGAAACAGCTGTAAGAAATCCCATCCCCGAGCGTATGGTTGCGCAACCCGGAACCCTGACTATGTGGCAACGTCGAGTAGGACAAATGGACGCAATACTCGGTGGAAAACCTTGGCGAAGACACGGCAGATTTCTTCGTCATTGCAGACCATGTCCTTCGGCTGTCAACTCTCACACTCGTACACCGAGCTGTTCCTAATCCGGTTGGATCCTCGACGACCTTCACTGCCGAGTGTATTCGTGCTGCCCGGGCGACATTGGCTCGACACCAAGACTGCATGGCAGTGGTCGAGAGGAGTGGGATTGGGTTGTTCTCGAGCTACATGAGTTGGTAAGGCATCTATTGGCCGCGGCCTGCTCCGTGTAATTATAAAGCGGCGATGCTCACAACCTGTTAGGACAATTCTCTTTGCTCCTTTTGTCCCTTTCATTGTACTCTTCTGTCATGTGATCGAGACGAAGGATAAGACCGACCTTGCCCGGCTTCAGGCGTTTGTCGCCTCCCTCCAACTCGATTGTACTGTCCCGGAGGCTGTGGACAAGCTCCGCCGCCTATTTCAAATCCTATACAGCGTTGCATCGCAGTACATCGAGTCTCAAACTGACGCCTTCATCCGAGAGGACCAGCGTCAGCCGAGCACTGGCATAGACACTTATTTAGCAGTCCTGGGCTTTCCTCCCAGCTCCCAGCCGAGCGCCGAGCAGGAGCAACAGTACCCCGAGTTCGGGTCGTCTACAGTTGGAGGGAGCATGAGCGATAGCAATAGCCAGGAGTACCAAAGGGGGGTTAACCCAATGATTTGGATGGGAAACGGGATACAGCTGCAGGATTGGTTCTACAGTAACCAGGAGATGATGACCTTGTTAGACGAGTTTGTCGACGGCTCTGGATAGTTCAGGCCAGCTTACTAACTGAGCCGCGTACGGTTGGGGGGGTTGCGGTTGGCAGGTTTATGCAGCTCCTAACAGCCACCGCCAGAACGTTGGGTTGTACCAAGAAATATTTGTATCTCGTCAGGGCCATCCGAGGCGTATGCTCTTAACTGTTAGTAGTAAGTAACCAGGCCATGATGGCACGTAGCATCGTTCCCCTACCGTATCCTACCACATAATCCACCGCGACTTGGACGTGCACTTCTCCCTCGCACTCGACAAGCACAGAAGTTTTGCCCTCGAGAACCCGCCAGTCCGTATCACAGCCAGCCATCACCATCTCCGCTCCCACATGCTTGCTCCCTGGCGAAGACACGACAACAGTCGAGAAAGACCTCGGCCGTTCCAACCGTGACCATTACCTTCTTGACCAGCCCGTCAGTACTCCCAGCGAAGACCTCCTTCCAAATTTCGGCTGCCCCTCCACCCCCGCACAGATTCGCCCAAACCTCATCTTCCCTCCCCTTCCACGCCGCTTTGAAGCCAGCCACCTGAGCACGGCTAAGGTAATCCTTGCCATCATTGCTCTCATAACTCCCGGCATCCGTAGGTAGCCGGGTAAACGGGCTCACAAGCAGCGCAGCCCGGAACTGACCACGTACCACTAGAGGGGCTGCATACGGCGACGGCCTGGCCAGGTGCGCGAGCAGTGCCGCGACCAACTGGCCGCCCGCGCTATCACCGGCGAGGATCACATCCTCGGGCTGCACCGACATGCCCTCAACAAGATAGCGCAGCGCGGCTACGCATTGCACCAACTGCGCCGGATAGGGATGTTAGGGAGCCAAGGCGTACTCGAGAATGACGATTTGCGTTGCATGACAAGCGGCGGAACACTGCATGATGAAAGGCAATGGGCAGCGCCACGCAGGGGGTTAACGTAGCCGCCGCCATGGAGGTAGAAGAGCGTCGAGCCACTCCCGTGAGGGGTATTTGGGGTGAGCATGTGAAGAGTTGGCGGGGGAATACTCAGGCTCGGGTTGTCCGAGGTGCTTGTAGCATCGAGGGTGGTTGTCTTGTGGGGGATGCTATGTCGGTCGCAATACCGCTGGATTGCCGCCCTTGTCGAGCCATGCCGAACCAGCCATCGCAGATGACGGGTAGGAAAGTTTGCGCGTTGGGCTTGCAGGAAGGTGAGGGCCAGCCTCTGGCGCCAGTGAAGTACCGCATTCTTGCAGAAGGTGTAGTAGACCAGCCAACGGCCGACTGGATAAGATCAACACTGGTGAGTATTTTTTTTCCTTGCTGCAGCAGAGTTCAAGTGCTCAGTATTGACGGGATTGCAAATACCAACGAGCGGAAAGAGCCAGGCGAAGGCCACACTATCCCAGATTGTAAGTTCCTCGGTCACGGATTGGTCTGGACGTCTCGCGGCCATCATAGCGGCGCTTGCCTGTCGATGCGAACTTCGGGATGGTAATAGGCACTGTTGTTGGCACAGAGAGCCGAGGCAGTGTGTTGGCCATCCTTGGCGCCAAGACATGCCTTTGGCAATCCCTAAATGCCGCTGACCCTGCGATCGCGGGGCCGTGGTGGTATGTCGTGACAAGTTTTCCAGAATACTACTCTTTTCAAAAGACTAAACACGATGAAAAGTGGAGAAAAATATACTTAGCTTTTCTATAGAAGAACAGGACAGTAACAGCAACAGACCGACGTTTGCGACCCTGGAAGGTGCTGTGAGGGACTCAGATTACTTGTGATGCTGGACCGGATAGCCAAGGGGTACCTGAATTACCAACTGGCGGAAAGCAATCACCGAAATCCGCTAAGGTACCTTTGGCGGCGGAAACTTCAGTACTGAGGTCGCAACAGAGTATTGCACGAGCAGCAACTTGGAGGTCGGCAATAGAACGGGAAGAGTTTCTGCAGGATCTCTTGTATAACCCCGCCGACCATCTGCACGTAACGTGGTTCCCCGCTCTACTCAGTATACCATCCCACCGTCCTTGGTGTATAGTAATTAAAATACACGCTTCAACGTCCAGGCGGTTATTTCACCGAAACCATTGAGGCCCAATACCAGCAATTTTGTGCCAGTGATTCAACCCGCTATGGCTTTAGGAACTTTGTTCCATCGATACGGGGAAGCAAGTAAGGTATGTAATGTAGGCAAGTTTTTTCGGAAGGGGCTCCTATGCCCCGCTCACTTCGAGTCCTTCGGACCTTGGCATCGTATTAGGTGGAGTTGTGAAACCCTGCAAACTTGACCATCAAAATCCGCTTGGCTCTACTGTAGACCGAAGCCTTCCTGACCGGCAAGCCGGTTCCCGTCTCCAGCCGTGGTTAATATCGGATCATGATCCAACTGACCCCGTGTTAGGACATGGAGCGATTTTATTTTAGCAATGTGCGTCGATTCTACTCTCGGCTAGATCCTGCGCAGTCAGTTCTACCGACCTACACTACTATGTTACGTCGCCATTGATGTTAATACGAGCTCCGAGTAGATGCTGACGGAAGTCGCATTGAGCTCCCGCCCGACCATCCTGGAAATACGAGGTAGCATAGCATCCCGATCTATACAGAGACCCACCGCATATAGCCTCAATCCATACCCTGCGTCTGTTTAGCAGGAGAGCCCGCCACAAATGGCTTCGTATTGGCCTCGACGACCTGCCGCTCGGGCCCATCCCGATCTGTCATGATGTAATCGTACCTGAAGCAGCTAACAGGCTAACCGACATATGTAAGTACTACTTAAGGGGAGCAAATATGCTTCTGGAGATGTTGGCTCGTCCTCTTTTACCAGTGTGTGATTATACCGTCTCATAGCACAGCAATCCTAAGCCCTTAACGCACATTCACAGATAAGATGCACTTCAATGCCGCCATCCTCGGCTTAATTGCCGCAGCTAGCAACGCCTTTGCAGCTCCAACCATGGAGTCCCGATCCGAGGCTGTGTCCGCTATGGCCGCTGTCCCGCAATGGACAATCAACTCTTTCACCCGGACCTGCAACGCAGACGACACCTCTTGCACTATCTCCTTCGGCGTCGATACGAGTACGGCTCCGGTCACTAATTGCTCGTACACCGTCACGGGCGCACCGGCCAGCCAAGCCCCGACAAGTGGCATCGCTTGCGGCCCATACACCATCAGCTCCGGCTGGAGCGGCCAATTTGGGCCCGACCAAGGGTTCACAACCTGGTCAGTAGTTGACAGGAGCTTGCGCCTGATCATCTGGCCCGCTTACACCGACCGCGAGCTTGTTAACGGCGTGGCCGTCACTCCCGACAAAAGCTATGCTCCCCAAACTCTTGCATAAGTGCTTGATGGTCAAAGCAAGATGCGGGAGGTGTTTTCATGTACATAAAACATGGTGAAAGTATGGAGGATAACTAAAATCATGAAAACGTTGAACCACTTGTGTGAGAGTAATCGGTAATGGGATGTGCGAGTGCTGTTGACATCCAAAAATGGTTGAAAGTAGAGGAGTATCTGCGCCATGAGACGAAGTTGACTGATTCATCTAATCACCTAAGGTACGTAGGTGCCTAGTGGTTAGCTGTCTCGTGCAGGCCCTCCGTGCATTTGCTCAGATGTTGGTAATTGACTGCTTGCCAAAAGCTCTGAGACTTATAATTACTACTCCTACCTGCCGTAAGATGCAGAGATTGCGTGAATAAGACTGGGACAGCACTCTAATAACTGCTAACCCTGCACGCGCACTATAAGTGTTGCAAACGCAACTGGACAACTTAGCAAACTTTCACCGGCCCATAGAATTCTCGCTCCGTGATATGTTAAGGTATTTGACCTAGCAGTTTTGGAATTGGAAGACCATTAGGCGGCCAAACCGATCAGTGGAAATCTCTTGCTAGCATATATGCTCGCTTTATCGGCAATTTCATGACGTCCAAGAAACGTGATAAGGAGCGAACGGAGGAAAGAGAGGGAAAAAAAAAAAAAAAAAAAAAAAAAAAAAGAAGCATGTACGTTGCGTGCCCTCAAGGTCCAATATCCCAGCCGACGTCGGCCCTTTGAAGGTAATGGAGAACAATGATTGCAATGGCAACCAAAACTGAGTAAGAGAGTAGTTTGTTCCTTAAATAGTGATATTCTGAGTTCTCTTCCTTTGGAAAGCTAGACGACTTAACACTATGAGCACTCCAGGCCAGGACAGCGCCGACTTGAAAGCGTATAGCTTCTTACCTGACTATACCTAGTTTCTAACACGTCGGAATGCAAATTATTAAATGTTTTGTTTACTGTCGGCGGCTAGATCTATCTCAGCGACCCCGGCACCTCCGAGTAAATGCTGAGGAACGCCCAACCACCCTTTGCTGGGAAGTATTTTGCGGTGAGGGAGGTATAAGAAAACTAGAAAATGAACGCAGCAAGATTGCCAATCAACTTCGGCCCGTAGGAGTACAGAGCCGTTAATTTCGTCACTCAACTTCTTTCCCACTCTCTAATATTTTACAAGCTGTTACTGTTTATCTTTGAAAGCATCCAAAGAGCAAGTGTGTTACTCAGAGATTTCTACATCCCGGGCATCGCAAGCGGATCATTCGATAATCTGTACTATAAGTGTTTTTGGGAGTTAGGTATGCTTACCCATGCTCGATAAGACAACTATCGCACATATCTATTTATTAATTTTTCTGACCTTTGACTGTCACATCACCGAGGACATCTTGCAGCTCAATAGAAGTGCGTGGTACGCATCAAGACGCGGCACACAAGCATTCAAAAGCCTTTTAGTCTGCCTTGGAAAGCGACCGTTGGGCATATCTAGAAATATATTATTATTTACATAACGATATGGTTAGTAGCCTTTTCAATAAGACCGGCGCAGCCGATGGCGACTATTTAGATATCCACATGGCGTTTGAGGAACTTGAAAATCGTAGCAACAGACAAGTAAGCCTCATCGAGTAATTGGATAGTCATTATCATAGAGAATACATCTTGCCCTTATTATCGCTATACACATATCTATCCAGGTATTATTCTTCCTTTATCACCTCCCGCGCTAGGTAAAATGCCCGATCCTGCCTGATGACCACTAGAAGGTAACACGTGTCTGTCTGAAGCCCTGACTAAGAACTTAGAGTCTAAACATTCCAATTGCATTATAGAACTCGTATATGAGGACTGCTTAACTACTATCGCGGATGAGGATTAGGCGGGTAGTTGCCGACTGATTCAATCATTGTTAATCTGTCCGCAACTGCTTTCTGGTAAGAAATAATACAAGCTCTCGCACCGCATCTATAAGTACCTTTTCCAATTCATCGGGCTATATTTTATTGACAAGTTTCTTCTGCTTCAAGCGTGAATTGTTCAGCTATTTATTTGTATATCAAGCGGGTACACTCTTCGCTAACGGTGCGAAGTTAATTAGCATCCATATCACGGTAGCTACAAGCGCGATAGGAGCCTGTATGACTGTGCCAACATCTGGCTCACCCAACGATGCCTTGGTTTCGATCCAAATTCTTCCTAGACCGTCGGGGGCCCTGGGCGGTTGGGTCGGGAGGCATGGTTTGTCTAGGGATAGTTACATGAGAAGGGATAATAAGAACCCTGGAGCATGTCGGCTCCGCTTTTTTTTTTTTTTTTTTTTTTTTTTTTTTTTAGGAGCAAAACATTTAATAAAGGCTGCGGCGACGATAATCAGAGGGTAACGACATTTCATGAATGCACTGGGTCGTTCGAATGCACGTTACACTGGTAACCGGTGCACTAGATTAACGATTTGACGCGGTGTTGTATCAGCCGGACGGCTACGTGCTTTTAAGGATCATATTGGTACTGTAATTACACAGGTAACGTTAGATGGAATGGAACTCGCTAATGTGCCCGTGTTAAGCACCAGGTATACTATCTGGTACAACTTTGTAAGCCGCTAGCAAAGTGGATTATGTTTCTGGTGTTCATTTTAAAATTGAATCTGTGGTGCTCAAGTCTTCACTTCGTTGAGCTTCCCATCGAACCGCCATCAACAACCGTCCGCTCCTCCTGCGGTACCCACAGCGCTGAATCACCTAGCCTGTCTGCGGTTAGGCCAGCTCGGCCTGGGTTTTTCATACCAGCCTCCAGCTGCCGCTGGTAGGAGACGTTTCGCAACCGGTCAGCTTCGGCAGGTGTTAGATGGAGCTGCAATGCGTTAGTTACACCGTACACCTGAATGGCCTGTAACACGTACATAAACCTCGACCCCAATAGCATGTATAGCTAAGGCAAGCCAGAAAGCGGCACCAAAGTTCATGCTGAACGCTGCAATCGCGTTACTCCCATAACCCTGCAGAGTTGCGGATACAGCAACAGTCTTATCAGGGTCCTCATTGGAAAAGTATGACGCGCACTCCGGGTATTGCTGTAGAGTTGCGTTGGCAGAACCGAAGAAAAAGTATTGAACCTTTGAGCAGGGCATAGCGACATAATATCCGTGAGTGCTGATGATTGTAGTTGAGGCGAAGAGGATGAGCCGCATTGTGATGATTGAGCCAGCCTAGGGGGAAGGTTAGAAGATTATTCGCGTGTCGGAAAAAACAAGGCACTTACATAAAACCAGGCTCGAAGCATCCATGCTCGATGTTGCTCTATCTGCAATTTCTTGACATTGTAAAACGCCAGTCCCAGAGAGACAACAAAAATAAGAGACAAAAAGCCAACACCGGTCTGCACCTCCATCCAACCGCCCACTGCATTCCTGGCGAGCATAATGGCACCTGCAGTAGACACCAGGCTCAAAAGCAGGATGATGTATCCGTTGATCCGATGGAAGAGGATGATTTTGTGACGGATGACTGGCACGAATTGCAGGCAGGTGAGCAATGCGGCCGGTAAAATGGCGGCAAGATGTATCATAAAGCCGATTCTATCGACAGAGCCTGAGGTGTAGTAGTAGCAATCAAGTGCCTGTCCCGACCCGCAAAAGCTCTTGTCGATGTCGAGAAAGTGTAGCCGAGCAAGAGTGAACCCAAAGAATGCGCCGGCAAAGATAAAAAACAGAACGAAGTTATAACCCTTGGTGAAACCGACTGGATTGTACACCTTACGGGCGAACTTGACGAAGGCGTTTGCTGGAGGATGGTGGGCCATGGTGAATGTGGTCATGGTAATGGGGCAAGAAGCCAGGTGCTGGGATGATCATGGACATCACAGCTTAGAGTGACACACCTCCTGCTTTGAAAGATATATAGATTTCAAGGGTAAAACCCCCAAAACACACTGTTTAGTAATCATGTGTTCTGGCCCTGCAACCACATCACCCAGCTTGGTCCATGGCTGCGGGGGATTGTCGGCAATATTCCTACTGGATGAAAATGCACGTCGCATTCTCCGCTGCCGCGTCTTCAAATCGGAGCCGGGCGGCTCGGGTATCACAGCGTTTAAGCAAGGGCATAAGCCCCGAAATTCTCAACGGGGACAGCGGCCTAATTTAATGGCCGATTCCGCGCCGATGATTAAACAAGCCCCAAGGCAATGGGGCCTCCGATCCTCCGTTTAGCACAGCAGAAACCGGTCCTCGGTAGATATGCCACGTAATACCCCCGAATCAGCGGCGCGAGCGGTTACATGGGGCAAATTCGAGCGCCCTGGAATTGGAAAGACGGAGTAATTATCACAGCATCATGTCAACGGGTATTGCGTTGTATTAATACTACTTATGGTTTCCAACACCCAATTCTGCTCGGGTAAGTTACTACGAGATATCGCCTAGAGACCGATAGGAGAAAAAATTGAAGAAACAATTCGGGCGAATGCGAGGCATCATAGCGACTGAGCAAAGGGATATACGAGAATCGGGTTCGCAAGGCTGCTAATTATTGGCCTCAGGTGGTAAAAGGGCGACTTCCTGACTCATTATATCTAGAGCTGTCATGTGCATTCGGGGAATGCGCTGATCATCAGTATGATTATCGTGAGATATACCTGGGTGTCTTCGTAGGTAGTTACTAGGAATAGGAAGTATATATTGTAGGCACGGGGAAATAGGGATTTATCTACAATAAACAGCCCTTTCTTTGCCCTCTTGAAAGGATGTTTCGTCGCTGTCGCAACTTGCTGCCGGCAGTAATTCCCTTTGTTGCATGATGAGATTGGCCGTCGGGGGTGGGATCAATTGTGGAGTTAATTACAAAACTTTCGGCGAGTTTTAGGAAGGATCAAAGCCCGAAGTTCTAGTAATGAAATGCACCACAAGACGTCATAAAAAAGCGAAAACATGCTTGGTGCATACATGATAGCCGTCCGGCCCGTCCGTCGCAAGCAATCTTAAGTCCACTGTGTAATGTGAGCCCGGACGACCTGGACCTTATATCTCTTGTGATGAACCCAAGTCGGTTTCTGTAAGACGAGCTCACATTGTTCGCACTCCGGATCAACCAGTCCGCTTCGCTCTCGGATCATATCTCTCCGGTAGGCTAGCTTCTCGAATTCTCACCGTAATAGTCGAGGTGCGGAGATAAGCGATAGGGCGAACTTATTATACGAACCGTTGCTGTGTCCTAATTGGGCACTTGCCTGATGCTAAGTTAATCGACTTTCTAGCATCTTTGTGATGAAGCTTGTGATAGTCGGGAT
Source organism: Madurella fahalii (assembly GCF_045866475.1). Taxonomy (NCBI): domain Eukaryota; kingdom Fungi; phylum Ascomycota; class Sordariomycetes; order Sordariales; genus Madurella; species Madurella fahalii. The sequence goes on from NW_027263976.1 coordinate 4,353,633, forward strand.
GATGGCACCGTGCTCAGGAAATCGACATCTGTTATGGAGCGTGAAACGAGAAATAGCCCCTGAATTTATGAGTCCAGACCAAATTCACCTTGTGCCTGTACAGGGGAATCGGTGCCGCCACTGTGTTTACTTACCGGACGAAGCAGCACGCGCAGTTTCCGGAAAAGCCCACAAAACACTCCAACAGACGAACCACGTCTCCCAATCACATTACTGAATCACACTCGTAAATGTTACATTGTGCAACGATTATTCCCAATTATATCTGTTCCAACAACCTTCATTCTGGTGATCTACTATCTTACGGGCTGCTGCTGTATGTCTTCCCAGTCAAGAAATAAATATTTGGGCCCCATCATCTTCAGCAGCACCGCTCTTGGTACGGCTGAAGACTACGGACCAAGAAACCCGATCTAGCAACTCCCGAACCGAGCACCTGAACAAAGTTCCTAATTAAAAGAGAGGGCATCAACAAGCCTGAATACCTAATTGCGTCCCGTCGCGTCCAGTCACCTCATCTTTTATTCGAATACCTAGTTTTCCCCAGCCCTCCCAACGATGTCTGTAGTGTCTGGCGCATTGAGCGGGTTATTCGAAGTGAGATTTCTATCACTCCCCAAAAATAACCCCGATCCCCGGGTAGGCTCTTGGGTCTCGGCAAACCGTGGCTGTTTGCCACTGCCACTGCGGTCTTGAGAAAACGGGACAGCCGGACATGGTTCCTCGGCCCGGTGTCCGCTGCTATACGTCATTAGAGGGGGTGCCTGCGTGGGATGAGGATCATGTAAAGGCGTGTACCCTACAGCCCTAACGCTGGGGCCGGAAGCGCTAGTGGTTGTGATGGTGAAACCTAGACTTGAGAACCATGATTTTGGCGATGGCGAGCGAGGGTGGACGCTGTGTCTCCAACTTGGTTCTGCGGGGAAGGAGTCTGGATGAAGTTGAGTGCCACAATGAGGACAGTCCAGAGGAAATAGGGTTCTTCTATCATTGGTCCATTTTGTTAGCAGTCAGTGCGACGAGGTGTTAGCTAAACCGTTCTGAATCAATATCCAGACGGCTGGAAAAGTTAATTAATGCGTTTACATACAGATAAATGCACTTGAATATGTGGTAGAGGCCGCTACCGTGAAGGAGCTCGCGTAGTGCCAAGTAGAGATGAATGAAGCTTCAAAGCGGAGGATGTGCGGTTAGTTGCCGAACAACCGTTGCTGGCGTTGAAACTTACAAGTTAACGAGCAGTGGCACAGTAGCATACGCGGCAAGCATTCTTTTGCTGTCGGGGTAGTACCAGGAACGCGGCCGATGCCCCCACGTCTCTAGCAGCACGATCATCAAGGCGGTAGCAAGAACCAAATCTACTAGGCACAGAAAGATGCGCCGCCACGCTGCTGAAGATTCATCGCACTCACTGGCTTCGCTGGTGTGATGATGACGGTCATGACTTGTTGGTGGAGGGGAGTGTCCGAGAAACACCGGCTGTGGCTGGTTCCGTCTTTTCTTGTAGAGGTAGAGTGCATGAAAGGTGGATGACGCAGCAAGGGGAACAATTCCCACAGCGGGGACAGGGTCGTCGTAGGCTATCCCGTGGGCGAGGCAGAGGGCAAACCCAGGGATAAAGGAAACGACAGATACTATGCGGAGTACGCGTTTAGGACTGCCCAGCATGATCGTAGCTCGTTTCAATTGTAGTCCTGACTAGGGTATCAAGGAACCTGGGGCGATAATGCAGCTGAGTTTGATGTGGTTGGCGTTAAGCGGCCTTAAAGAATACTCGGTGTGGCGACAACCCGCAAGATAACTAAGGGGCACGAAGCATAACGTAAATACTTAAGCTGGATAGGAGTAGAGGCAGAACAACAGAGCACAACTGCCTGGGTATATATACGTATAGAGGAGCACGTTGGCTGCATCTCCTCAGAGAAACACAGCCCCTTACTTGCCTTAAAAGCCACCCTTGTTGGGATCATGCAAACAAGCATTCCAGAGCTACCAAACGTCATCCGATGCCGCATTGGGGCACATAAACACAATACTTGGCAGTGGCACGTTGGGAAAAGGCTTAAACGGCCCCCACGTAATCGTTTGGCTTCTTTCCCGCGGCTCTTAACGGGTACTCGAGAGAAATATGGGGCAAAGAAAGAACAGGAAAAGAACCAAAAAAAGCTGCATGGTCCGCACTTGACACCCTAAATCCCAATCTCGCACAGCAGAAAACACCCGGCTTCGAGAGAAGTAGCTATTGTTCTCCCTTGGGCGCTGAAAAGGTTAGTTCAATTCATTATACTTCATGCTTCTTCAAGGTTTCGGTTAAACTGGCTGCCTAGGTACTTTGGATTGCGCGGATTCCGTAGGTGCGTTTATTTGCGGAACACTGGTTGGGACCTCGCATTGGTGCCGAATTGGTAATGCGGCGTCAGTATTCCAAATTTCCTCGAGCAATAGTAACACTGTAGGATCCATTCAAGATCCTCCGCCAATGGTTCTCACGGCTCTCTCTCCTCATGATGTGGATGCTGACGTACCACCTATCGATTGTTTGAAACAAATCGTAACCGGCCGGCAACTAGGAAGAGGTTGGCTGAGGAGGGGACGCGCGTCGGGATATACTTATCCCCTCAAGCTGCAATCTGAAGGACAGACCTGAAATGCATTACAACGTGGGGGCCCTATTATTAGCTGCTAAACACAATTGAGGGTTCCGTTCTACGGTGCTGCCGAATAGCTGACCCGCTAGGAACGCACATGCACAGATAACTGAGTAGGAAGCATTTATCAACAACAGGCTGAGCTTGGCTGCTGCCTTCTGGTGCCGATGGAAGGGAGTGATTAAGCATTTTAACCACGATCCTACTCTGCATTATGGCGAAGCGCTCCTCTCCCACGCTACACAGCGTGCCCAAGGTACTAGAAAGAGCACCCATGTTGTCCTTGCTAACAGCTTTGAACATTCCTAGAGTCTGTTCGTCTCAAACCCTATTCAAGTGCAAATCATGGCTGCTGGTCAGAACAAAGTTGAATTCGGATAGAGTTGGTGGTCCTAGTGGGGTTTACTAGAGTCAGTAGGATGGAGTGTCACAGTGCAATGTCAACACGGGGTATTGTGTTGAAAAAAGACTGTTCTCCTATATTAATTACTAACTATGCTACTCACACATTAAACATTCTTAGACATTCCTAATAGGCCTGAAACGTAGTAGCCTGTTCATGATAGCTTTAGATCGAAAAGCATCTCTCACAATATTATCTAGGTGCCCCGGGGCCTTATCAAATCTGAGCTATTGGTGACGGAAAGCTCCAACACAGTTTTTTATTATCTTCAGCGATTCACTTTTACAACGCTTTCCACGCCTACAAGTTTTGAAAGTTCCCTCATCTTGCAAATCCTCGTCAACCTAACATCGCGCTTCTCGGTTACCAGTGCGTGCCAGCAGCTCCATCAATTTGTCACACAGTTCCTTTGGGGAGCCAACACAGCACCTTCAAGAAAATCTGGGGATGTTGCGGCATTCCTGTTGTAGACCTGCGAAGCCCGGTTCATCATCATTATCGATGTGCTGGACGGCTCCACCTTCGATGGGCCCTCGCTGCCAGGAATGTCGGATTTCCTCCGCTCGTTACGTGAAACAGCACGCAAATTTGTCATCTTCACGAGGCCGGAACCCCTATTTGTCGCCGCCATGCAACATGCCTCTCAATCTTTATGACCCAGGACCTCCTTCTGCTCGACGTTATGACATTTGCGCGAACCAAGTTTCAACAGCTCAATCTTCCTGACACCGAGACCGACCAAACACTGGAGATAATCCGAACCTCCTCGCACGGTCGTTTTGTTGGGTTGATCTCCCTCTCTCCGCCATCTTGGACAGTCCACTCATGTCAAGAATCATCGGGCAAGGATGCGATCCTTATGCGGTCCGTTTGCCAGCACTCTCAAAGGCTTCTTCCACTTTTAGCATCACTCCGTCCGGGAGTTCTTCGGTCTCTACCAGCAGAAGGATGATCGCTCCCTAGGGATATCATTCTGGGATTCCCATAATTTCCTCACAGAACGGTGTTTATCATTACTATTTATTATTCTTCCTACACGGTGTTTATCATGTCTCCTAAACAAATGATGCTCTGAGTTGCGTCGTAAAGGGAGTTACCTATCGCCAATTACGATGGGAATGCGCGGGTGGATGATGAGTTGGGGAAAACTGTCCGCAGGAGAGAGCTTACTAGGATGATGCCTCGGAGGCTAGAACTTGCCGAGGATCCATTTATCTTTTGCACCATAGGTACCTACCAGAGGGAGCTCTATCTACGTACGTTTTTTGACCTTGTCAAGGCTGTAGGGACCCGAGTTGTTGTGGCGTCGCCTGGTCTGCCTTGTCTATCTTGTCTGTCTGGCATTTGGCCACCTTTACCCTCCCTTTTGTTGTGATGGGTATGTGGGGTAGATGTGTGTTTCTGCACCATTTCACGAACGATGCGATACCCCCCAAGAACAGCTTCTACGACTCCGCCTTCAGGGTCTGGGATTACCGCCTGGTTCGGACCAAGACACCTGGTAAGCATTTACTGCCCTAAGCCAAGATATTCATCCTAAAGTCCAATTTCGCATACTGGTCGGAAGTCGCTCGGCAGCACTGCGACCAGTTAATCTGGAGTTAACGGGGCCTTCGGGCCTCCTTTGACATGGCACAAGTCTCTCTCTCGGAAACCTTAGCGGCTACTACGGTAAGATAAGTTCTTTAAAGGACCCTACTCTCTTCTCGCCACCGCGTTTGGGTCGGGCCAGCTGCAGAGTGTTCCAAATCCAGAGCGAGTTCTACATGGTAAACTTTGCAGCGGCAGGCATCACGTTGGCCAAGCTCTCGGTCAACTGCCTTGCGGTTTTAGGCCCTGAGAGCTGGAGGTACCTTGCAGCGCGATGGTGGTATGCTCAAACCGTGGCATACTTTGGCCAACTCGAGCTCGCCCTGGTGATCACACCAATCTGTTGTCTACGAGAGACACGAACTCTTCGGTCGGGTAGGCAGCTTTGCCTTTGTGCTCCGATAGCGTTAGGCGAGCTTCAGCTGCTTCTGGGGCGTCACGAGGAACCCGTTCCCACATTATGGGAGACAGCCGCCTGGCAACTCGAGGTATATGCGCTCTCTAATGTCGTTCGGATCGGCACAGAGTTGGCGTTGGCGACCACCTATCGCGCGATAGGTAATCGACAAGCGGCTATGGACCTGGCTTAGTCTGGCGATTCTACTAAAACGCCGAGATAAAAACGGCGACAGAGACCAAGACAGCGTAAATTTTTCCAACCTTGTCAAGGTCGTCTCGGGCGACGGTAATTTCGGGTTCCCAGACGAGCCTGATTCACCAAGACTTCTTAAGGTTGCAGGGCGGGCATTGAAGCTTGTTAGAGAAACGAAGCACGTCGACACCGGGCGCATGCTCAGTGCGGAACAGCTGGAATAGTAGAGGGCGAGTATTTTTTTTTTTTTTTTTTTTTTTTTTTTTGGGGGGGGGGGGGGGGGGGCGGCTTTGGCTTTGGCTTAAGAGGGAGGGGGGTTGGGTTTGGGTTTGTAAGGATCTTTTGCATATTATAGAATAGGGAAGCTTCATGAACAATTGAATAAAAAGCGTTTGCGCTGGTTGCTATACCAATCTCTTAGCCCAGTAATTTCTTCCAGCTTCTGGCTTCTAGGAATCCCATCTCCTCAAGCTAGCCACGTAGTTACATTTTACAACCACTTCCTATCGAATTGATCGATCTTCCCTGGTATCTCCCAGAGTATCTCTTCCTACCCTGGATCATAATTCCTTAACATACCAGAGCTTACTCAGATCCTCTCTAGCATTAAGATTAATTAATCCCACTAGTAATTTCGAAGCTTGTCTTGCGAGTCCCTATTTTCTTGAACACGGTCGAACGGCATGTTGTTACCTAGGTAACCACGCGCCCACGTTTGCCATTAGTGAATTTTTGGGTTCAAATTGGCTACACTTTGAGACTGTCTAAGTGGTCGCCAAACACTTCACCGTCTTCTTATCTACCTCACAGACCCGGTCTAAGTATATCGGGAACCTCTCTACCTCATTATGGTGGGCTTGTGATGTCTCCGATTTGCCACATCTCGGCTTCGGGAATCCACTAAATAAATACGATTGGATGTTGTGTTCCAATAACACTTTTGAATTCCGTGATAACGACCTCGTGAAGTAGCTAGGTAGGTAGGTATAGTTAATGTTGCACCCCTTCAACACATACCACCCCGCCAGTACTACTGCATTGGTTACTTGGCACCCCGCTTCACATTTCGGGTACAGAGACTAATTAGAGACACCTTATAGTGCATTATACACTTGGATCTATTAACTTAACAACTTTGTAATTGGCAAGACTACTCCAAGCCTGACGATATTTAGCTAATTAGATTATAACGAATCAGAACTCAGGTTCTGTATTCTCACCTATATCAAGCTGTATGAAGACTGTTACCCTCCATGCGTCAACGTTTTTCGTGATAAAATATGTGTTGATACATCTATGTACTACCACTCAATGAACCGCGTTTCTTCTCTACCTCTCGACACCACGAGTCAATTATCATTCGCATCAATATGACCCAAGTGGACTAACACCACGACTTGCTTTTAAGATATTGTAATAGAGTAAGTACTCTATAGATAGCGTTGGCCCACCTTCCTGATAGCAAATATAACATCTCACCACTTCCACACATCGAGCCTTCTACGGACTTTACCCCTTGATGCATCTAAGCGATCTTTAGGAGGGCTACAATTTCCGACTATCGAATTGGAGGATAGTGAGTGAAAACAAATATTTCCTTGCTAGACAAAGAAGGCTTAGTTAGCGGTAGTGTTTTTACGAGTGCTCTTCGTCCTTGGCTACATATATGTAGGTCATGGGGTCTTGTCAAGACAAACAGACGACGGTATGAGGGACCCAGTGATGTTGCATAGAGAAAATAGGCTCAATTGTAGGAATTTGTAGCAATTGAATTGATGTTTTGTAATTAACTACTAATTATACCATAGTTATACTGTAACGCTTACCCCAATCCTACTCTTCTTTCTAAACGGTTGTACTTAACCTCATCAAGGAAGCTTCCAACCAATGATAGCTATCCCCAACGCAGCTCAGCACCACATCTTTCCCAGTTTGTGATCCGTACAGTACCCGCTCGAGGGCCAATGGGAAACGCCGATCACTATCTAGGATATGCCCCGTGAGTGTTTCACACCCTCATTTTCGTGCCGCGCGCCATATATTAATTAACGGAGAGAGCAATCTCCGCTCGCTTGGCACCGGTTCTAAATTGCAGCGAATCCCAACCTTGTACAAAAGCCACATGGCATTAAATATGCACTATTGCACCTCCCCGCGAGAATCTTATGCCACTCACGCCTCATTACAGAAACCTGATTTCACATCTGCTAGAGTTTGAAATGTGCTGGACTCTGGGGCTTGGGCTTATAGCCCTGATAGTCGGATATGGTAATTAATGCACTCACTCGTCTCTATGCTATCAACAGGGGACTCTGATCGTTACGGTTCGCTAACTACGTTCCCAGTTACCGCGCTCAACGAAGGCGTCTATCGGGACTCTGACACTGGTTTAACATTCTACCAGAGCTTCCAACCGTACAAGCTTGACTCAGGCCGAGGCATCACCTTTCGAGTTGCTGTGCCGGATGCTGCGCAGTATTCGACTTTCGACGCCGTTATCCAGCTCGTTGTCCCAGCCGAGGTGGGCTGGGCTGGAGTGGCCTGGGGTGGGTCAATGTCCCAGAACCCGTTGCTCGTTGTCTGGAGAAACTCCAACAACCAAGGCGTCATTGCCTCGTCGCGTTGGTCCAAGTAAGTATTGTGGCGCGCAACACAATCAGTGAGAACGCTTGTATTTAGATTAGTCGAATTGTGGACAAAGAGCGGGCTAACACCTTTGCAGCGGTCATACAACTCCGACAACTTACACAGGAGCAACGTACACTGTGTATAGGACAGGCACCAAATCCAACTCGACACATTGGCAAGTCACAGCCAAGTGCACTGGTTGCTCGTCGTGGAATAACCAGGCTGGCGCGACGCGTTATATTAACCCTAAGAGCGAAAACAGACTCGCTTGGGCCTACTCACTATCCAGGCCTAGCAATCCCAGCAGCCCCACCTCAAGCATCTCAATACACGACCTTCCGGGCTATGTGACGCTAAACTTCGGACAGGGAACAAATGCAAACTTTGCTGGGCTTGTGCAGTCGCTCCAGTGATGATAATGCATAGCAGTCGTGCCAGGGTGGTGTAAGGTTCTGCAGCGTGTTGTGTTCTCTAGGCTTCTCCAAGTCTGCGATAGGCCAATCTAAGCGGAAGTCTATCACGGAGGCGGCAAGAAAGGGAGGCCGGGAGAATTAAAGACAAAAATCTCATTGATAGTAGCCTACTTACCTTGTCCAACACGTTCAAACACACTAAGGGATTTTTATAAATTACTGAGTGAGGTTTAGGTTATATAATTATTGTTGGATGTTCTTGCTTTCGATTGCTTTCATATCCATATGTGGCAGAAACCGCATAGTAAGTAATAAGAGTTCTTTTCCAGTGCAGTATCTTGCGTTGGCGTAGCACTATGACACCGAATTTTGACTAATATCTATGGACTGCTTGACTTTGCTCTATCTACCAGCCACCACTCTAAATGGCTATGCTCCCGATTGATGAACTGCGATCGTAAACCTCTCGTAATTATAATACAACTTCTACCTGAGTAAGGTATGCAACCACATTGCCTAGTTCAAGGCCTCTGTTTTTAGAGACGTAAACAGACGATACCTTACCTAGCACAGGCTTTGCAATATCATTTAATTAGAAGCATTGATTATACGATTGACGCCTTTATCGCTTACCGGTTGCTGTACAACATGCGGCAAATCCCTTCACGGGTGACAAAAAAATACGGGGCCGTACTGTTCAAACGAAGTATTCCCCCCCCCACCTCACCAAAACTTTTAAACCAAAACCGAAACTCTATGAGGAATCCCGCTCCATAACGCCATGTCAGAACCCCGTAAACACCTCAACGACACCACATCTCAACCCTAACATCTTCTAATCCCTCCAAAACCGAAAAATCCAGCCCCATCTGCTTGAATGACACAATAATCAAGTCGAATTTCCTGAGCACCTCCTGATTCCAATCTTCATCGGCCAACCTCGGCACATTTCTCACGGCCTCTTGCGAAACAAGCGGGTCCGCCCATACAGCATCCACCTCGTCATACTGAGCCAGAACACTCACCAATTCTAAACCAGGGGAGTTGCTCAGTACAGACTGGCCGGCCTTGAAGCCAACGCCCACAACCAAGATTTTCAGCTTCCTCCCGTCCTTCCGCTTTAACTTGTCCACCGCGCGCCGTGCAATCTCGGCCGGCCTTGCTCTCATCTTCTCACTGGCCGCCTTCAGCAACGGGAACTCCGAGTTTGAGAGAAGATAGTACGGGTTCACGGGGATACAGTGACCGCCGACCCCAATGGACGGGGTAAATGGCATGTATCCGAACGGCTTCGTGGCCGCGGCGCTCGACACCTCAAAGGGATCAATCCCGTGCGGAATGCATGCATCGGCCATCTCGTTGGCAAAGGCAATGTTCATCATGCGTTGGCAGTTTTCGTAAAGCTTCATCATCTCGGCGACCTCGGGCCGCGAGACTGGGACAAGGGTGTCAAAGACCGGGGCGTAGAGACGGGTGATAGCCGTGAGGGATGCAGCATCGAGGCCGGAGATGACTTTAGGTATGGTGCGCATTGGAGGATCAGTCCGGCCTGGGTCGACTCTCTGGGAGGAATGTTAGCAAGTCGATAGAGAGGAGGGAGACGGGGGAGGCTTACTTCGGGAGACATGCCACCAAAGAAGCGGCGTGACAAGCAGATCGGGCCAAGGAGGGAACGTGTCATACCGACGGCGACCGAAGATTCGATCACAACGGTCGCACCAGGACGGGCGTGTGACGACACAGTCTCAAGGGCACTCTCCAGATAGGACGTGTCAACGGTCTTGTCCTCGCGGAGGAGGGTGGGCACCGAGATGAGGAAGTGGGTTGCCTGCATCAAGTCTTCCTTGCGAGTAGTGAATTCAATGTGATTCTCGTTATCGAACTCCTCCCGGAGCTGGGCGATGCGGCGTTCGGAAACATCGAAGCCAATTACTCGGTACTGGGAAGCAAAGGACTCGACGAGGTGCGTGCCGACATAACCAATGCCGATGACGGCGACGAAGGGCTCTTCCTCTTGGGTGATTTCGGAGCAAGTGGTGAGAGACCCCGAGCGTCGGAGTACGTCACTGGGGCTGTTGGTCTCTGGGGGAGGGGTGATAGGGAGACAAACAGGCTTCTTGGCCTGGTATTTCTCCTCTTGCTTGAAGGTTGGTGACAGAGGTGGGGTCGCCATTGCGGACTTCTCAATGTCGAGGCGGGCCGTCGCTCGCTCGATTTTAAGTTTTAAACGTCCGATGGTAAGTTTTAACATGATGGAGGTTAAAGTGCTCTGCGGCAAGAAGTTGAAGGAGACGCAACCGGGTGGCGCTGAGTCTTCTTGACTGAGGCCTTCTGGAGCGGAGTGAGAAACAGCTTGAGGATCGAGGGCGGCGACTGTTGCATTCTGGTCATTCGCCTTAATTATATCTCTCCCGGACGACCATCTCAGCTCGGGCGTCGAGATCCCCGAGATGCATCACCGTCGATCCAGTTCCTGGGCGCGCATGCCAACACATGAACCAAAACACCCATGCATGGCGTGCTTGAGCCCCGGTCGGCCGAAGGTAAGGTCGGGACCTCCCGGATTCGAATGTTTGCTGCTAAAAAGTACACCAGATCAGAGCCCATGCGAAGGGAAATCGTCTCTCAGAGATCTAACTAATCATCTTCTCCCCTATTCACACCCTTCCCCTTTCGGACACCCTCTTTCATGGTAAAGAACGTGAAGATTTGCCTCGGTGCAGGATCTCGATATCAACCATGGGCGAGGGATGACAGGGCAGTGTCTTGGTGACTCTCTTCCGCCGGATAGTTGTGGCGGTGGGACGGTGATAGCAAGCCGTGGCGGCCAGCAGTCGGCTGAAAGTGGGTCCAGAGACTTGGCCATTGGTTGATCCTCTGTCTTTTGGGCACAGAGCCCCATGCCCAAAGAGATTTTCCAAGCGCTAAGAAGAAAAGCTCATTAAGCCTTGGGCCCGGTTCGGCACTACTTTCAGGACAACTCTAAGACAACGACTCCACCAAAAGCCAGTGCAGCCAGGGTCGGCGTGTGTTGGCATACAGGAATACTGCATAACCTACTTATACAGGGAAAATTTTAAGCAGCCTTCCAGGAGACTGGAGAAGCTGAGAAGCCGCGCTCTGCGCTAAATCGCCTCGGCTGGCGAGAGTTGGCAATGGTGGAATGCATTTCCGCCGTGGGCTCAATTCCGGTTGCGTCGTTGTGTTGTTAGGCTGTGTTTGCAGAGGTAGCCTGGTCGGCGATCCTCAAGACACCCCGGTGATATCCGGGACCTCGGGGGATCTTCAAGACACCCGGCGATCTTCAAGGCACCCGATGATCTTCAAGACACCAGTGGTCGCCAGGGTGCTCGGTGGTTCTCCAAAGCACCCGGCGGCTTGGCTTCCCTTCTTCTCGCTGCTTTCCCATCCCACATTTCTCGATAGTCGGTCTCTCGCCGCTAATAGTCGCTCATTTCTTCACGAAGCCGTCACGGCTTCGGATTTTCACTCGTTTAGATCGCCAATGCAATCATGTTATACTAATAAGTTACACCCACTCTTTTGACCGGGTATATCGCAATTCGTTGCTCTCTTTGTATTTGTCCTGCCATGAATCATCAGCCAACCCTGCCAGGCCAAACAGGTCCGGGTGAACCTCCACGGTCAAGTACACCCCACCAGGCTCGTCCCAGTCATGCCAGCCAGGTTCGCAAAACTGCTGCTGGATGTTCATCTACACCAGAGTCCATCTGCTCGGCCGAGGATACTCGGCCGAGTAGTCCTCAGGCTAACGATCGTGAGAACCCGTCCAGGCCGACAACCGAATATGGGTGGCCTATCCTCGGCGACCCGGTTGACTCCGGGAAGAAGCTCACGGTTCGGCAAATGACGTTCCAGCGCGCCATATTCATCATTCTCGTCTTCATGATCAACGTTGGCCTCGCCATGGCGGCCGTCTTCGGCAACACCCACAGTATGATTCTGGCCTTCGTGGTATTTTTCAAGGCCAAGGACATCATTTGCGTGGTCCTCTCCTTCTTCGGTCTCATCATCCGCGCCATCCGCCGGAAGATGAACCCGCCCGCAGAGGTCAATACCCGATGGATTTTGTCTCTGATCCCGACGTACAACGAGAGCGAAGAGCAGATCCTCAAGTGCATCACCTCCCTCCGCGACAATGACCTCGGAAAGCACAAACAGGTCATGGTTGTCGTAATGGATGGCAAGCCCAAAGAGCTCCGCAGTGAGATGTCCAAGATTGTCGTCGAGCATGAGCGTCCCTACCACACTCTCAAGTCCACGACCGGCTCGCTCCGAGTCACTGCTGGGTGGATCAACTCGGTACCCGTCATCCTCATCGAAAAGGCCAAGAACTGCGGCAAGAAGGACTCGCTTGTCCTCGCCCACGACCTCTTCAACTATCCCCGCGACGACATGCCTCTGTATACGAAATTTCTCCGCGAAGAGATCTGGAAGAAGGTACTGCCGGCGTTGACTGAGGGCGAAAACTTCACCGAGTTTCACGCTGTTTTCTGTACGGATGCCGACTCCAAAATCCACAAAGGATGTCTGCGGTTGTTGGCTGATGCCCTCGCGCGTGACAAGAACGCCATTGCAGCCGCGGGGACCGTCTTCGTTGAACTCGAACCTGGTTATGAGTGGTCATTCTGGAATTTGTTCCAACAATTCCAGTATACCTTTGGCCAGTATGTCCGCCGTCAAGCTGAAGGCATCATCGGAAAAGTGACTTGTCTTCCTGGCTGCGTGACCCTCATCGCCGTCCGAAAGGAGATGGCCGGTGCCATCCAGAAATATGCCAGATCCGTCCACTCCGACTTCATTCTGCACCACCAGGTTCAGAACTTGGTATGATTTCCCCCAACACCCACCCGAACCGATCTTCAATTGACATTATTTTCCCGCAGGGCACCGACCGCCGCCTCACCTACTCGATGCTCTCCCAAGGAAGCCACCTTCACACCCTCTTCGTCCCCGAGGCGGTCAGTGAGACCGTCGCTCCTCAATCCCTCCGCCACTACCTCTCGCAACGCCGCAGATGGGGCTCCAATGCACATTACAACAACTATTTCCTCCTCGCAGGCGAAAAGATGAGCCCCATTATCCGTATTACTGCCCTCATCGATGCTGCCCGACAGATCTTCATTTACTACCGCATCATGAACACCGTCTTCTTCATCAAGGCCATTGTCGATCACTTCATCATTTGGGACATTCTGCCTCTGCTTGTCGTCGGCCAGCTGCCGCTCGTTTGGTATGCGGTCTGCTTGTTTATTGAGCCGGAGCTGCGGAAGAGGATGTTCAAGCTTGTGTTGGGATTTCTGATCAACAAACTTATCTCTCCATTCTTGGCTATCATGGTCTTCACCGAGGTTGCCTTCAACCTTGGTGGTAGTTGTGAGCAAATCGAAACCCCAGTCTTGCTGTGGGAGAAGCTAACGGGGATGCAGCCTGGGGTTTGTCTGGCATCACTGCGACTTCACAGCCCTCAACGCCAGTCAGTAGGGAGGTCGTGGAGACCAAGGAAGGCGACCTCGAGGCGGGGATGGTCTCAGTTCCCCCGAAAACCCATCAGAGACCGTGGTCTGGGACGGCATCCGTGTTGTAAGGAATCCGAGTCAGTGATGTCGATCGGACGTCAACTTGCCGTCATCTCTTGTATCTACTTGTAATAAGCCCGTAATCCTCCGCCGAACAGGCGCTCAAGAGCCACTTGTTGCTCGTGCTGCCCGGACATATGCTTAGCACTTTGCTTGAAATCGACGACTGAAAAGTATCTTTGCCATACCATCCTTGACCATATAAGCATTCAGCAGAGTGCATAGCCAAAGACCAGAAGAAGCGAGGTCTTCTTCGTCGACGGCTTCGATACCTAAAAATGCCCTTGAGCTTGAGGGCGTCAGCACACAGTTAGCGAGGTTGTCATCCGTCTCGGGTACCTTGCACACCATGGTCTCGGTGGACGGCTTGCTTGTCGTATCTCTAAATAGGATCTTGAAGTTGGCTACAGTAGTGTTTGTGTGTCGTTTAGGGATAGGCGGCGATTGTGATAAGTAATTTGAGAGATGGGGAAGTTGAAATTGCGCTCTATTCAAGCTGGGCTAGAGCTAACTTATATCCAATCAAACCTGGCCGAGTTGGCTAATCAAGCTGAAGCCCTATACAAAAGCATATTCCCAAAGTTTGTTCACAGTGTATTCATTACACCTCTACGGATGATAGCCGCCAGTCGAAACGGAACTGAAATACAATTGAGTTAGTGTCTGAAACAATCAGGTATTGAGCAAATCCGAGCACCCTGTGGTCAGTTATTTCACAGAATTTATCCGTAGGGTATTGCGTTGTAAACACCCTCCTTTCTTTTCTTTCTTTTTTTCTTTTCCCCTTTCATCGAAGAGTAAATCCGGGGGTGCGGAACCTTCGGGCTTGGCCTCGCAGGTTTGGATGACGTTTGAGAAAAATTTTCCAAATGTTTCACCCTACGGTGAATTTTGGTTGGCTGATTGGCCAAGAACAGGGGTACCGGAGCCGATCCGTCCACCGCAACGTCCTCATTTTGACCTTGGCACTCAGCCTGCGCAGATCCCTTTTTCCCTCCACGAGCACGGCCGTGCCAAGGTGTGTTCGGGATGTATTGTGGCTCGCTGGGGCTCAGGCTGAGTGCTCGTTTGGCCCCCGCTGTTGTGACGTGGCGCTCCGAAATGGGGATTCGCGGGGCCGGCCCGGGGATTCCTGGGCCGATCCGCCTCGTGGCGCAACTTGCCGGTCTCAGGCGGCAGCTGGCCGCCATTAGCCAAGCAAGGGAGGGGTCACAGATCGCAGCTGATAAGGGAGGTTCTCACTTTGAAACATAAGGCTTGCGAGGAAGGGAGAGGAATAGTAAAACCCAATAGCCGAAGCATTGAATAGCTGGAAAGCTTCGGAAGGTGAATGCCGAACAACATCTGAAGATCTTCCACCGTCTTCTGGAGTCCTCACCGCCGCGAGCCTTTGTTGGCCAACGGAGACTTGGGATGGAGGATATCAATAACCATAACCATACCCCCAACGGGAAATCACCGGTCTAGTAAGTGGCTTGGTGTCTGCTCAGAGCTGTATTCTCTACCATATCGATTTGCTCCCCCCTTTTAAAGTAGCATGAATCCAACACAAGGTCGCCTTCGTGCTCCAGCCTCCATCCCGCCAAGCCGTGCACCAAACAGCTCTGTTCCTCTGAAGCTGTCAATGGTGGACTGCGGGCCAAGGAAAGCATTCTGGGTGCCGGTGTTGGTGGTGGTACTGGTTCTCGCCATTGTCCCTGCCGTAGTGCTGCGAGCAAGAGCACCGAGCTCGCAGAAACCGATCGTACAATGGATGGACACCACAACGGACCGAGGCGACCGTCTCCCCGACTTCAGTTTCTGTGGGTACCGTGCTTCCGAGCAGCCCCCGCCCAACGGGACGCAGCCTGCCGTTCGCCTGGATGCGAAGAAGGGCGACCAGACAAGGCGCATTCAGGATGCGCTCGACGAGACTGCCGTTGCGGGTGGTGGTGTTGTCGCCCTCGGCGAGGGCGACTTCATTGTTTCCGCGAAGGGGTTGACAATACCTTCAGGCGTCATTCTTCGGGGCGCCGGAGTGGGTTTAACGCAATTGAAACTCAGCGAGCTAGGGAGAAGACCCGCGATCTCATTCGGCAACGGCACAGAAATTGAATCCGTCCTTCCATTCCACACGACTAACATCATTGATCAATACGTCCCTATCGGCAGCTCCCAGGTCACTGTCAATGACACCATCAGCCTCCACCACGGCGACCGTGTCTTTGTGCAACGACAAGTCACGGAACAGTGGGTGCGCGCAAACGGAATGGCCGACCTTTTCCGCAACGGTGACCGCCAAACCTGGCTGGAAGTCGATACCGTGGTCCGACAACCCAGAGAAATCAAGCGCATCGACGGCAACAATGTCACACTCGACGTCCCTCTAACCGACGCCCTTGACACTACCCAGAACTACACGTCCCCTGTCCTGGTCGCCTTTAGACCTCCATTAACCTCGTCTGAAATGGGCCTCGAACATCTTTCACTCAAACTCTCCCCAACCTGCTCTGGTGTCTCCCTTAATACCCACTGCGATAACCCTGCCATCTCGTTTTCCCCCTGGACAACCAACTCCTGGGCACGCAACCTCGAAATCGCCGGATTCAACTTCTTCATCACTGTCGAGTATAACGCCTCCCGCATCACCCTTTCCGACATCGTCATGACCCGCGACGCAGACGCCACCACGCACGACAATACAGACAGGGGGCTGCCGGCCGATGTGCTCATCGAAGGAACCCAGGTTCTGATACAAGACTGCGCACAACGGGGACTCAAGACAGCGCGGTCTTTTGCCGTGATGACCGGGTCGCTTGTGCCGGGTCCGAACGCGGTGCTACGCCATAGGACGGAGAGTGACGACCAGATGATTGTGCCGCATCAAAGGTGGGCACATGGGCTGCTGGTAGAGGATACCAATGTTACGGTGAGGTTGTTCAATAGGGAAACGAATGGGACTGGACACGGTTGGGCGATAAATGCTGGTGTTGGATGGAACTTGAAGGGGACTGTGATAGTGCAGAGCCCGCCGCTGGGGGTGAATTGGTGTGTGGGGTGTTCAGGTTTGGTTGATGAAAGGAGTAACGGCAGTTTCGTAGAACAAGGACAGGAGGTTTTGCCGACGAGTTTGTTTGAAACACAGTTGAAGGATAGAACGGGGCGGCTTCTTAGCGATACAAGCCGATAGGGGTCCATGATCAGGACTTATCGGGGTAAGGGACGGTTATAGGAGCGGCGAATACTAGACTTTATTTGCAACGGTTCATCTATAGCTCACTCAATCATGTTAATCATGCACTTCTGGGGAAGCGGCGAGGAGGAAGTCAGCTTCCAGGATCTACGAGACCTCTCTGCCACATTTCCCCAGCAGCACGAGGGTCTTTCAACGTCAGCAATCACATCGCTAGAAAGAACGGGACACCCGGTGAGCCAGCCACTGTGAAGGCTTTACGGTCCACCAAGTGGTTCACACATGGTTGGACCCTACAAGAGCTTATTGCACCTGCCATCGTTCGCTTCTACTAGAAGCAATGGCGTTTTCTGGGCTCGAAACTGGACGGTCCATCCGGAAACCTTAGACCAGACAGATTTCCCCAACTGATGAGCGACATCACGGGTATCGATATGGATCTATAAAAGGGCACCTTAGCTTGGAGTTGCTTAGTATTTTGGGGCGGTGTGCTCCCTTCATGTTATTATTCCCCCATGTATTATTGTTGTACGGTCTCGGGGTTCCAGGGACGATGTTGTTCACGAGACACTCTCAACCATATTGCATAACATCGTCCACCGTTCTTCAAACCCAAAATAGCGCTGGTCTTCTCTGCTCTATGTACCTTTGCTATTTCCTAACCACCGAGGAAACTGACTGATACCCAAGTATGAAGTGAGCAGCATACCGTGAGACAACACGAGTTGAAGACGAAGCATACGGTATTGCCTCATGGATATCTTCAGCGTTAGCATGCCGTTGCTTTATGGTGAGGGTGATTGGGCATTCATTCGGCTTCAGGAGGAGATGTTGAAGTGTGAGATTCCTATTCATTTGTGGTTCGGGGTTTTTGTCTAATAACCGTGTGGCAGCAACTAACGACCAGTCCATTTTTTCGTGGAAATGGCCCTTAAATAATCCATTACGCTTCCAATTATTCGGCATGCCGGCTCCAGTCCCTCATTTCTCGCGGCTGCTTCACCTGAACCGTTTCCGCGAGACACATCCCGATTTAGTGCGCCATTCACAATGACCGACGCAGGCCTGCACATCCGCCTTTAACTGAAGCAATCAAGCCCGTGAGCGAGGCAGATGGCGACGCTTATGAAACCAGTCAAAGTATCACGGCGTTCTTCATTGTGCCTAGTACATAGTCTCGGACGGGAAATACCACAACGCAACCATGCTCCTGGCATCGCTCGGCGGTGAGCAGTATGCCGGTGAATATCCTGAAGCAATTGTCCTTTCCTCTTCAATCTTCTGGCAAATCCGCAACTAGGGGACTGTTATCTATACATCTACGTTAAGCAACTGCCTCATACCTACGGACTTCCCGATATTGCGGTAGGTTCCTTCACTCTTCAAGCCGGGAGTATTTACCAACTCTCTGAACCATCATCAGACTTTTGGATGTGTATCCCATTGACAATTGGAACGAGCCGACTTTTACGTTGAAGCCAACAATGACTCTCCAAAATACCGTACTGGGCGCGTTTCGATATGCCTTAGTTCACCACGACGGGAGACTGGGAGACTTAGTTGACAATTTGTCGGACCTTCGCCGGGGTATGAAGGCCCGCGGATGTTCTGATGCGCTCAACAGCTAACCGACAGGAACCGGGCCCTCGCAGACTCTGCAACAGTCTTTGAGAGCTCCAAGATCACGAAGAAGATGTGCACTATCTCCCAAGATCAGCACCCCGTGCTTCATGTTCTTACCAGGGTCAGACTATCAGGTTGCATAATCGGACGAATATCTATCTCAGCTTATCTGAGATTTGTGAAACAGATGGCGCAGGTGTTTCTGCTGAGCTTCTTCCCAGTACCATGCGTGAGGACTTAACAGTGCTGACCATCACTTCCATTCGGGATGCGGAGGAGTTTGTTCTAGGGCATGTGCTGTCTCTCTGATCACGGGAATCTCAAGCCCCTGAACAACCATTCCTATTTCACTACAAACGGGGTATATCTCGAGCATATACTTTGGTGTATATACATGCCCGAGTTCCCTCAACTTGTCCCTCAACTTGCCCACTCCCAAAAAATCGGACCGATTCCCCTTTTTCCTTGTGGTCGCCTCGCAATCTGTCATGTAGCACGCGCGAGGCTTCCTGCAGTGTGTTTGTACGCTGCCATGTGGCTCCGATTCGGTCTCGGCCCCACGCCGAGGTGGTGCAACCTCGCGACGAGCAAATCGTGGCCGGGGGTTGCCGAAAGTGCAATATTGGTGGTCCTCCAGTGGCCCCGATGCCGAGTCGCAAACAGGTTTGGAGTCCGTTTGAACACACACTGTACCGTATGCAACTTGAGTCATCAGGCATCAACGCATCGTTAGCGCCCGACGGAACTCTCGCATGTGTTCTGTTGCAGGTGAAGAGGGGGGTTAAATGTGTGCGGTCACCCTGGTCTGTTTTGTGTTGATTATCGACTATCGTATTTGCCGCTTTCATGCCACCTTGATGACAAGTATTTAGATCTATTTTTCTGCCAATTCCGCATTGGATTGTCTAAAGTTATCTGCAAATTCTCGCTGGCCATTTGTCATCTGTTTGAGCCTGGATCCTGGAAGGCAATGATGACGACCAAACCGAAGTCCAAGAAGTCCATAGTCCTGTCGATCCAGAGGATGCCCTCTTCGGAGAGTCGTAAGCAACGACGCGGCTGTGATCCGTTCGCAGACTACTAACCAATCTGATGTCAAAGCCCCTTCAGCTCTACAACTATGGTGTCATTCGAGTTCAAGCACGGCAAACCGCTCAAAGTACATCGTTCAATCGTCGAACGAAACCCCAAGTTGTTGTTGCTTGACGCTTCACGGAAGGAAGATGATTCCTGGGCCCCTCTTTCCACCTCAAAGAAGGATACTCCCTCCCTCAAACACATCTCGCGAAGCGCCGGTCATGTGCTCATCCATTACCTTTACACCAACAATTACCAGACCCTAACGTGGGATGGTCCCACAGAGGGCAAGGGAAAAACCATTTTAAAGCTCAAGACTGCCGTCGAAGTGTACGTCACCGCGCTCGAATATGATATGGGGGACCTCGGGGAGTTGGCCAGAGAGCAGCTCACACTTCTGAGCAAGGATATCGACGGCTTCACCATTATCGAAATCGTCAGGGACGCCTACCCCTTTACCAAAGCCAACGACACTTGGTTCCTAACATTCATCAAGGAGATTATCAAGACCGCATTTGAGACGCCTAAAGCTACGGCCTAAGCCGAGACTATGACCGCGGCGTTCGAGGAAACCACCACCAAGAGCTTAGCCGACACGCAGCATGCCGGCGATACCCCCCTTGTACAGCTTCTCTTCCAGGGTGCTCTGGAGGTTTATAGGGAGAAGGTCGAAGCGCTGTCTGCCATGGTTGCTCCTAGGCGCAAGCCCGAGAAGGATACGGTGGAATATGCCATGCCAGCCCCTGACAGTGCTGCCGAAGATGACTGGTTTGTGTCAGTGAAAACGAGAAAGACCAAGAAGAAGGGCTCTCCCTTGGAAACATCAACAGAGCACAAAGTAGGGAAGTCTAAGCCTGAATACCCAAAAGAACCTGAGCCGGTGCCTGCTGGGCTCAAAGTTATAGTTGAAGAGGAGCCAGTGCTGGATGTGCCTGCCGCTCAGATTAAAAAGGATAAGAAGAAGAAGGGAAAGCGGATTCATGATCCTAGGCCCGACCCGGGGACTGAGTGTGCGCCAGCGCCAGATCCTGAGCCGAAACCAGTACCAACCGGACAGGAGGTTGTGGCTGAGGTAGAGCCCGTGCCGGTTGAGGAGAAGGAGTGGATGGGAGATGAGTCGGATCTATGGCAGTTTTGGCGTGCAAAGAGGTCACCTTGATTGAGCATGTGAGGGACCAAGTTGTTACTGTTTTGTTGCTCTTCAATAACTTGGTTGGCTGTCATGATGGGATGCGGTTAAAAGGGTAACGGTCATGAGCATTTGAGCTTCTATTTATGGACGTCCCCACCTTGATGTTTCTCCCGCCGGACTTTGCTTCCATTTGGGCATATCAGAACGAAATGAACAGAGTTTTCGTAAGTACAGTGTTCTTCTGGTAGGTTACAGTACGCAAATTTATATCCCCTTAGTTGAATTTAGTATCTGTTATATACACAGCCTTGTTCTTCAGGCTGGCAGTGGTATGAGGTCGTTGTGGCCCGAGTGTTGTAGAGTGTGGGTCTTAGGAGCTCCATTAGAACAAGCTTTGCCCATTACGATATGGTTGGCATGTTGAAGGGGGTCTATATAAGTGGGGTGACAGGTACTACACTGATTCCTTTTCAATTCTCTCGCTACTCACGCAGACGAATATCCACCTTCTCCACGACGCGCTTCTGAAACTCGTTTGCAAAATTACGTTCGCCGATATAGTCATCCATCTCACCGCTCAGGCAATAGAACACGCCATCACGGTACGAGGAACCTATCCTGCGGCCTAGGCGATCTCTCGCTTCTGCCATGAAGGAGTCCTGGATTTGGGTTGCCGACACGCCATCCTTGGGTACCTTGCCACCGAGGTCGTATTCAATCATTAAGTCGTAGATCTCGCGCGCTGTTTCCCAGCGCCCGATCTCGAGCAGCACGACACCGACCGAGTAGATGTTGTGCATCTGAGTGAAGCTTGAAACAGGTGGATCGTAGCGTCCGGGTGTCGATAGAGGTCGTATTCAACGTCGCCTACCGATGGCGTATTCAGCCGGCTCGACGTAGCGGCCGGGCGCGCGAAGCCAAAGCCGGTCAGGTACGTCGCACCCTTGCTTCCGCCGTTTCTCCGACGATTCGACAAAGAAGAACTTGATGGAGTGCGAGCGGATGCTCTTGTGAAGCCATCCAACGGCGTGGAGTGCACCGATGGACCTCACCAGCATCTGGGCAACGCGGAACCGCTACTTCAGCTCCAGCTTGAGTTGAGGTGTGTCGTTTCGGGAGGAGATGAGGTCATGGAGGCCGAGCGGGCGCAGCCGCGCCGAGGCACCACTCGGGTGGTCGAATAGGAAAACGTACTGCCCCTTGTCGGCATTGGAACGAGTACGAATTGAGCTGGAGCGTGTTGGAGTGCCCTTTGCCTGCTGCCACTAGGAGGCGAGCCAGCTGGTGGCCGTAGAGCTCTCGAGTTGTCGTTTTTGCTTTGGTCTGCTGCACGATCCCGAGTTCTTTATATTCGGGGTAGATGCCGCATGGATCGCCGCTGGCTTTGATCCGGAATTCTGCTCTTGAAATCTTCGTCCCATGGCCGCACTATCCTAAGCTTCGTTAGCAGAGCGAAGCACGCGGAGAGCGCACATTGGCATTAGCCCACCTCGGCCAATGAGCATCTTAGGTATCCACTTTTGGAAGTTTCGGCACCGCCGTCGAGCGTGTCCGACAGCTTGATGAGCTCGAGGATGCCTTTAAAAATGTTCTCTTTGCCGTTGAGCTGGAGTCGGTTCTGAAGGGCCTCGCTGTCATAGAAACCAAAGCCCGACATGAGCGGGGCGACAAGGTGCTCGACCCTCTTGTTCCAATCCGTGAACTCGGCCAGCGTCTCGGCCACCCGGTCTTTTTTGAACCACCATGCGAACCCCAGGATGTAGCCGGGAGCTCCCGGCCAATGAGGCCTTGCTCACCGGCATCTTCTTAGCACCCTTGGAACCCCAACGCGCATACCAGGGAGCGTCTTTCTCCTTCATCTCGGCCGCCGCGCCGTGTTCGCTTTTGTCGTCAGCCCTCTCGTCTGGGCCCAAAATCGGGCTTTGGGGCTCGGCAATGACGCTCACGTCATCGATGACCAACGTCTTTTTCAGCCGATTAACGTCGAACTGGGGGCTGAGGGGGGAGTTCTTCCGGTAGCTTTCGTTGATGCTCGCAGCCACGACCGTGTATCTGGCTAAAATTTGTCGAAGCTACTCGAGGACGCGGCGGACGAGCTTGAGGTACTCGCCGTGTTGCTGCATAAGCGCATCGAAACCGATATCAGTGACAGGTCAGTCCAGCGGCGGATGGAGGATTGATCCCGACGTACCTCGGCCATGTTCTTGAGAATGGCCGTATCAATCGTGCTTCCATCGGCGCCTCGAAAATGTCGCGACAGGTTCTTGAAGCGGAAGAATTGCACTTCGAAATCCAGTGCCATCGTGACGTACTCCCGCTCGTGCTCTTTGATGACTAGGATTGTGTTCTTGGTGAATTGCGCCGTGAGATACGCGTCCTTGGACAGGGCCACAACGCCAAATGTAGCGCCGGTAGGGTCCATCTCGAACACGATACCGTGCTAGGTAGGGCAGGTAGCTGTCTAGGGAAGAGAGTATAGTATGGACTCGCCGAGCCGTTGCGTACCTATGTATGCTTCATATATGGAAATACACAAGTGCGTGAATTGTTCGAATCGTGGTAAAACCCCGAGCACCAAGAGCATCCGGCGCGAGAGGAGACGGGTCTGGGAAAACACAAGGATTTCAGGCAGGGTAACCCTACCGGCGCCCCGTTGTGTCGTGGCCAATATGTCGAGTCCCGCTCGTAAACACCACTGACCGGCTGAAATGGAGAGGACGGACAAAACAATCAAACGCCACCGGGAACTGAGCTACCCCCAGTCTGCCTGCAGCCATGAGCCCCTGACACGTCATCATGTGAAGGGCTCCATTTCTCCTCAGGTACGAAACGCATGCTGGTAAAGCTTGACAACCAAGACCGTTTTGCCGCGGACATCATCAAAACAATGGCCCCCATTTCCTTGTCGAGAAACCCGACCTTGACTTGCCGTCGCTCCACTAGGCTCACCTGAGGCGAGATGACGGTGACTGTCTGGGTAAGTTTGTCTTCATAGCAGGTTGTTTTGTTCGAAAAAGCGAACAAGGACCGGAGCCGAGTTGAAGATTTCCCTGGGCTCTTGAGCACAGCCCAACCTCTCTGGAATACCGTTTCGACATCGGCTCTGCTGTACAGAAGTGGCTGGCATTCTCCGCAATCTTGTAAGGAAGGCTCAGAGGGCGCCGCAGAGGAGATGCCGCTGGTAGGGGCTGACACCAAGCGCGCTCCCGAGGTGGCACTTCCCAGGTTCTGATTCCTCCGGAGAACTGCGACTGCCGCCTTTATCACTTTTTGGTCCGGATCGTGACGGTCTGCGCTTTCCAGATGTCGATAGCTCCGGTGATACCTGCCTGCTATCTTCAAAAATGTTCGATAGAGTTTCCGTTGTACGACTTGAAGTATTTCCACATATCATCGAAGATCAAGCCGTCCCGCAGTGCCATGACGAGCCTCTGGCACACCTTCTCCATGACTGGTTCTATCGTCTGGCGACGATAAGAACAAATAAAAGCGTCGAGGATCGAGTAGGGCGGCGAGTGGGTAGGTATATAACCGCTCGACTGCTTCGAAACCAATGTTTGGCCAATACGGGCGCCAAACTGAAGCTAGAGAAGAAAGCGGTCCAATCTCACAGAGTCGTTTAGAAAACCGATGAATATGTCTTAAATGACTCTTTTCCAGGTCAAATCGTCAGCTCCGAGGCGCCGCACTTCCCGTTTCCCGACGGGGCTGTTACAAAGCAAAGCGAGCGCCGAGATCTCAATAGGGGGATCCGCCTGCAAAGCGAGGTCGACAAAGCGAGGTCGACAAAGTTCTTGACGGCAAAGTTCTCGTTGCCTCCGGCTTCCTCGTCCCACCATTCGAGCGGCACGCGGCTGCGGAACCGAGCCAGGAAATAGAGCTTTTCACGGCCGCTCGCGCCCTGGGTGCCCCACGATGCAAAACCAGCAGTCATTTCTTGTTGGAGAGACGCGACATCAGCTCGCCGCCGCTCCGTGTCGAAGAGACTTAGTCTGAGCGAGTCGTCATCTTCGCCAAAGGCCTCGGACGAGACATCTCCTTCGCCGCCGGAGTCTCCTTCATTGTCACCGTCGTCAACCCCAGTGCTTACATCAACAAACTCGGTTGTGATCACAATTGGCCCGTATTGGTGTGGTTCATCCTCCACGGCTTTGGCGGACAACTGGTCCTGTTTGGAAGGGCGACGATCAAACTATCATTAGGAGTATTCCTAGTCTTGCCCTGTAACAACGACACCGGAGTGTTGCCATTTTTCCACCAGCTCTGCTCGTTGTACCTAGCCTTGACGTTAGGTTCTAGAGGGGACGAGCCGGCCATACTGGTGAAAATATTACTATCGTCTACTTCAGCTTGTTCTTCTACCGCGCTGCGGTAGCCACAGCCTTGATGAACTACGGCCTCATCATCTTGACGCAGGTGCTGCTCTTGTCCATTCGCATTATCGTCGGTGTCATTGCGGCCGCCGTTGCCGCTACCGCTGCCATTCTTGTGGAGGCACCTGGCATCTTCATACAACAAGGTCCATGGACGGCGATGTCTGGGTTCAGGGTCCGCTTGCATAGTCGCCGCGAGGAGGGGTTTGAGTTATGTGTTGAGGAGATCCCGCTGCTCTGGTAATTATCAGTACTCCCCGAAGATTTTCCTATGGCTCATCCAAAGTCACAAAGCTTGTCCTGCCATCCGCCCCTCTGAGCTGGAAGATCAAGACATTGTTGGGCTTGAGATCGCCGTGCGTGAATCCGTGATCATGAAGGGAGCCGAGTCCGTGACCAATGTCGATGCACAGGAGACGGACCGTTTCGCACGGGTCTTGCATCAACCCGGTCCAGTGGACAAGGAGCTTCCAGAGGAAGATCGGAGCGCGAGTGGCAAGCGAGGTGGGAGTTGGAGAGGGCCGCAGTGTCGAGACACAGGCCCTAGCCGACGAGCTGCACAATGTTCGGATGCCCACTGAAGTTAGAGGGGGTCTAAGCGAGGACTTCTCACTCGGCAGCGCGAAACCGGCCGGTTAGTTCGTTGTCGGCCCTGGCCTTGGCGGCAGCGGCGGCCGAGCCGTTGCCGTCGCCTGCTGCGAAGCTCAGGGTGGGTGGCTGCGGGTCATACTTGTTCTTGCTGTGCTGGTATTGCTTGATGGCGATGAGGCGAACGGGCCATTTGCTGCGCACTTCGTTCTCGGCCTTGTCGTATCGTTTTGCGACGGCCTCGTCGATGCCGCGCACATTACCCTGTCCGCCCTCGCCGAGACACGTCGAGAACCCTTGGTGCAGGCGGAAAAACTGGGGCCCAGGCACTTGGTTGTCTTCGAGCGTCTGGAGCAAGCGGCCCAGAATCTTAACCTTGTCGCCGCCGGTTTGTTGTCTAATTGTCGTCAGGCGCTCGCTGGGCGATAGAGATATCTCGGGCCGCGCCGGGAACCTACGTCGACGGCCCGAGTATCGCCTCGTAATGCGAAAAGGGCGCGATAAAAGCGCCTCTGATCTGCCAGGAGGCAGCTACTGCCACGTCGATCTTCTCGCCTACCACGGCGGCAAGACGCAACGCAGGCGGCGCCAGCGGGTGACGGGGATGAAGCTCCAGGCCGACATGGAGGGTCGGTTTCCTTACTACAACGACAATAGGTTTCTGACCGAGTGGTATCACGAACTGAGCAATTACGACGTGCTAAGGGATCTCAATGCGAAGTCGTGGCAGCTCCCGAGCTTTGCCATCCGTGTGTCGCCATCCGAGATCGACTTCGCGGACCTAGCAAAGCGCGCGCTTTCCACCCTCCTCGAGGTGTTAGCCTTGATCGCCATTATCGCCGTCGGTCTCGGTCTGCTGGCGTATTTCCTTCCCGTGTTGCTCTTGGCGCTATTCTTTTTTATATTTGACGCTTTTTTCGCGGGGCTCATGCCGCAGAATCCGTGCGGTCATGTCGCCGGTTTTTACTTGGGCGGTGTGCTTGCTTTGACAGCCTTTTGCTACTTTGTGGACTGGACGTGCCCAGGGGCTTAGGTTTTGCTAGATGATGGGAGAATAGGCCTGAGTGAAGGTGAAGACTGTGTTACGTGCGCGTGGATGATAGTAACTTGGGGACGCTGTTAGTTTCGTCATGGGCTGGGAATTGCGGAGTGCATATTGTTCGTGCCTTGAGTCGATAAGCACACCGAGATGCAACTTACGGGTCACGGTGCTTCTGCACGGGCTTTGAATATCACTTGTCTCGACGGAATGTGCTTCATTTACCAGCGCAAGAAGCATACGCGTATCTTGGGCATTCTGGCATGCGCTTGATGAAGGTTTAGTGCTATTATGGTACGGGCGAAAGGTGTCGTCCATCTGAATGGGCACCTGAGAAATCTCCAAGTCGGGAGTAGAGCGACGCCTGAAAAGTATTCAGGTTGTCGACTCAGAACTAAGGGTTTCAGAGATAAGGCTTAAGGGTGACAATATGTCCGAAAGTTATTGTCGACTTAAAACCAGAACTTGGGAATTTTGAGGTTGGGAGTGTAAACTGAGGTGCCTAACGTAAATGAACGGGTATTTCTGCGAACAGGCTGCAATTTTGTTGCTGAACTTTGTCCCAGCAGTTTGCAGCCAGCCATGTATTGTGGCACTTACATCCGTTAAGCGGGTCATTTGAAAACTGCCAGCCTTCACCGTTCAATTTGTCTTCGGTTAATTCTCAAGCACACCGAAACCATGAAAATAACTGGAAGTTGTGGTAAAACCTTTCCAGTAGTGATATTATCCGGAGGTTGCTCCCCCGCATCTGGAGCACGCGATAATATGGCATAGAGCAACCTCATCGTAATCCGGGTCATTGATAATGACCTTTGGGTGCCTGTGGTCCTCAAAGGCTGTCATGCTATATCTGATGTGAAATACAGCTATGGAAATATATCCAGGTACCAAGTCATTAACGGTTTTCATCAGACCAGCGTCCTGCGCTTAGTCTAGATACCTAAGGTATCTGGGTAGTAGCAAGCTTATCCAAAACCCTATCCTCCCGCGCTAGGTATGAGAAGAGTGTCTTGTTGAGAAAGATCCCAAGATATTCAGAGAATGCCATGCATTCGGGAAGAAGTCAGCTCGCTGCAGGCTTTCATCCTCCCGCCTCATGCAGCAGTTGAGCGGGAGAGTTATGATCTTCACTCAGCTCCCTCCAGATCTGTCTAAGAACCCTAGAGCCTGCTAGTTCACGGCAATCTCTGACCCTCTACGTATAAGAGATTGTTCGTCACAGTCATCTCGAACGCAATAGTAGTAATCAACATCTCAGATGGTGTCTCCTTGGTAAGTGGGTTTATTCCAGGGGACATCCTTACCGTTACTGGTTTGGGGGGTAAATAGGTAATGGTGTTAGATCCCCACGAGTGTACGATGGTCGGCATACCTCTCTTGCGGTGACGGTTGACATGGAGAGGAGGGTAAGTAAGATAAGGCAAGCAGGTAGAGAAGAGGGATACTACTGCTAGGCAATCGCACACCAAATACGAGGGCTGCACAGTGAACCAACCGGAACTAGTACAGCCTGACAAACAAGGCAGGGCCAAGCCTCGTAGTCAGCATGACAACTTTAATGAAAAGCCCGTACCGGGCTTAGCACGTTATATAATGTCGTTTGCGTGCTCTTTGTTCAATTCAATTACGTGTCTCTTCTACAGGACAAACTCGTCGTACTTTTTCCCCATTGTATCAGTGTAGGCTCTATACAACCCACCATACCAGCATCCTAGAAGCGCTCTCCAAGTTTGGATTATGATAAGTCAATTATGATCTATATGCTTTCCTTAACCTCGACGTTGTGCGGGCTAATTCATCGTGTAGTCAGCCCGTGAGTATTCGTAATCTGCTCCCAATTACATCTCGGAAACAGCTTTCTTTTTCCAAAAAGGTTCTAAGCTACTCGCAAGTGGAACTAATTATTGGTGTAGGGTGTTGTCTATCTATTTCAGCACGACTGCCAGCAATGTGCCTTTGCAGGAGCGGCAGCTGTGGTGTGCGAAGGGAATACTCGGACAGGATAGGGAAAAAGCTCTCTGCAACGAGCGCACTCCATCACCTTGCCGGGTTCCTTGAATATCGGTCCCCGCTTGTTCTAGCTTGTTCTGATCCGACTAGTCAACACAGACATACCACAATGTCAACGTTCTGGTTAATTTGAGCATTGTAGACCAAGAGAGCGCTATTATTGTTAAGAGGAATCTCCGGTGGTTTTGAGAGTTACATCCGGTGAAGGCCGTGCGGAGTGGGTTATGTGCCAACCCACCAATTCGCTCTGGGCAGTCCTAAAGCGGTTAACAGGGAGAGTAACGCAATCCTGTGAGTTCATATGTAAGCCTTTCGCGAGTAAGCATCCAAGGGCTTATCCCTTTTTAGTCCCTTACCCATGGAAAGTGGGGTAAATGCTTCTCACACCACCTTTCTCGGTATCGCGCACCCTTGCTCATCCCGTGCCCAGCTCAGGTTTACGAGCCGTGGCGTTCTTGCTAGCGTCTATCATGGCAGCTTTTGGCGTCTTATGCTAAGCGAAGGGTAAACATCTCTCCGAGGGCGCGGCGTCATGCTACAAATCCGCTGTCCAGTGTAGCAGAAGATTGAGTCTCTAATTGCGTACCACGCTCGTGTCGGGATTTAAGGCACACAACCTGATTGGGTACCAAGTTGCCGTCGAGGAAGAAGAGAGTAATCTGCGATGTGTATTCGGTGTGATATTGGGCACGAGGCCTGCCTAGGAGACTGGACCCGAGCATTCCGAAATTGCCGCGACAAAGAGGTGCAGTGAGGATGACAATGAGTCAATACATCGTTCAACTCTCGCTCGTAGCAAATCAACTATAAAACGGATAGACACCATGTTTACTTTGTAAGAGCAAGATAGGAGGTTGTCGGCATTGTTGTTAAACCCAGATTCATGTTCAATCCACGTCGACTGCCAAAGAAGACACGATATCTCAAGATGAAGCCTTTTCTCCTCGAACCGGTCTTGCTGCTCACATTTCCTTTGACGGCGTATTCGTCGCCCTTCTTTATCCCGGAACAACCTCTCGTTAGGAGAGCCATCGACCCTGGCACTCCTGGGCCATACACTCCGGTCGCTCCGGCAG
The DNA here is from genome assembly GCF_045866475.1 of Madurella fahalii. Classification (NCBI taxonomy): domain Eukaryota; kingdom Fungi; phylum Ascomycota; class Sordariomycetes; order Sordariales; genus Madurella; species Madurella fahalii. The sequence goes on from NW_027263976.1 coordinate 4,383,600, forward strand.
AATACACACTCCCCAACGTCTCCATCCCAAACCTCCCTACCCCGGTCGAACTTCAAGGCATTGTCGTGGGCCCCGCCTCTACCTCGAGCCCAGGGCCCCGCCCGCTCATTCTCCTCCTCCATGGCCAGCATGCGATGTGCTACCTCCCGGATCCAAACAATCCAGCTAACAAACAACTTGGTCTCGACGGGGAAAACTGGCCTTGTGTTGGCGGCCGGGTTCCCTTCCCCAGTCATCATGGCTATCTACAGACTCAAAACCTGCTTGCCACACACGGGTATATCTCCGTTTCTATTTCAAGCAACGGAGTAAATGCCCAAGCCGGCGACGCGCCGGGACCAATGACGCGGGGCATGCTGGCCAGGTCCATCTTGGTCCGGTTACACCTGAAATTATGGGCAGATTGGGCTGGTGCTGGCCGAGCAGGCGCCCCCGACGCTGTGAAGGCTGTTCCGCCGGCCGATATGGCGAATATAATGTTGCTCGGTCACTCAAGGGGCGGAGAGGGGGTGTCTCATGCGGCCGTCGACAGCTTGACGGCCCCACCCGCCGCTGCGGATCATCCAGAGCTGGCAGGTCAAAACTCACGGTGGCGGATCAAGGGCCTCTTCCTCATTGCGCCCAAGGCTTACGGCCACAGCTCCGCACCGGATGTGCCTTCAGCAGTGATCTTGCCTGGCTGCGATGGTGACGTGGATAATCTCGAGGGGCAAATGTATGTTGACGGCACAAGAATGGTGAGCCGCGGGAGGGCATTACATTCTGCCGTCTTTGTCGAGGGTGCGAATCACAACTGGTTCAACGCGGAGTGGGTAAGGGAGGACGGCACAATCAACAATCCGTTCTGTCGGCAGAACGCACCCGGGAGGCTAAGTAGGGAGACTCAGAGAGCTGTGGGCGCGACGTATGCTGTTGCTGCCGCGCACCTGTTCCTATCCGCAGACGACTCGACAAGGCCGTTGCTCGATGGATCGGCCGTGGCGACTCCGCCATCGGTTAGCCCAGCCAAGGTGTATACACATGCTCTTGGCGGAAATAGGGATCCATTAGTTGTCCCAGAGAATGGCACAGTCGTGTCGGTATCAGGGAGCGGGCTCACCTCCTTCTTATGTGAGCAGCTTCCTGTGTCTGGCTCTCCAACAGATTGTCAGGCCTGGAATTCTCCTCACACTGTGCAATTCCAAAATATTCGACCCGAGGCAGGGAGATACATGATCAGGTTATCGTGGACTGCTGCCGGAGGGACGGCCCGAATATCGTCAGGGGCCATAGCCAAAAATATTTCTGGCAGCGAGTTCATCGCCCTTCGAATGATTGTGCGAGACGAAACCGTCGGAAACCGGTTCCGAGTGGCCGTGGTCGATACGTCTGGCAGACGTGCGATCCTGCAGGATGAAATAATTCTTGACGGTTTTCCGAACACTGCTCCTATAGGAGGACCACACTGGGCTCAGGAGGCTCGGGTGTCACTGAGTGGTGCTATGGCTGCTGGAGTGGACATGAGTCGAATTGCGGCAATGGAAATTACACCAATTAGCGGGTCGGGGACGGCCTGGCTTGTTGACTCGTGGGGATGGAGAGTAGGGACACCAGATCCATCACCATATTCGCTCCCACGGATTGCTGTTGGCGAGATGACTGTTCCGGCACCTAGTGGGACGTCCACTCTTCAGCTACCAGTGACATTGACTGGGAGTGGAAATGGTATAGTAAGGATGTTTGTTGTAGATGCTGTGTCTGGAGTTGCGACAGACCAGTTGGTGAATGTGGTGGCTGGAATGACCTCGTTTGATGTGTCCGTTGTGGTGTCGGGAGGAGTAAGTCCTGGGGTGGCTCGGACTTACGTGGTTGCGGCCAAGGCGGTTCGGGGAGTAATGGTTGGCGACCCGGTCGGTGCGGTCATTGTTCAGGGATAATGTGGTATCTTGAGCGTATGAAGTAAGCGAAGTTTCGTTGCTATCCTGAGATAGAATGGTATTTGACGTCTTGTTTGCTAAAGACAGTGTCTCCCGGAAAACCCCGATGTGCTTATATATGTACTTTTTGTGTGTCACCAGGTATATTGATTTTGCCCCAACCATCACCTTACCTAGAAGGTAAAATAAGCTAGCTATACTACGATCCGATATCATTCAGATTTCGGCGTGATTATTGGGGTAGTAGGTACAAGATAATAGGCAGGTACATTGTAGTGGTAAGGTCCAGCTAAAGCCCCCCACCCCTCTCTATATATTGTTCGGAACATTAACCGTTATAATCTAGCTATAATTATTATGTGCACTTTGATAGGACTATCACTACTAGAAAGGCCGTGAAAGAGCTCTCTAATTCAACAGTATAATTACTATCTTGGCTTTATAGTCAAAGGGAAGCACTTACATGCATAACCCTCTAGGGATGTGTCGCGCTGGAAACCGCACTTGTGGAGCTCTGCTCTCACCGCCGAGCTCAGCAGCTCATCACGTGAGCTCGCCCAGACCATTTCCTTTGTGTATTTAAGCCAGTTCTTCAGTCTCCTACTGCAGTAGATAGATCTTCAGAGACTCCAACCTTTCCATGCACTTCCCAAGCCCTCCGCTGAGCTCCTGTGCGCGTGACAGGATGATATCCTCAACCCCGGGTACCTTATTTCTGATGTCTGTGGCGAGGTTGACGACGCGAAATATGAAATTGTATCAAGACGTTCGGCCATCTAGGACAGATTCTTTCATACTCAAAATTAATCTCTCGGTTTTAAGCTCCGAAGGAAATATTTCCTCGGCCAAGTTTAAGTACGTTACGATATCTAGAAATTAGGGTGCTAGGCCAACCTGGTTCTCCGCAAGACCGACGTCTTTGAACTCTACTTTGCTATTGCTTCATAATTTTTGTCGCTTCCTAAGAGGAGACTCCGCATCATCATCGTCGTCTCAAGCATTTCGCTTGGTTGGACGCTACCGCCAGAGATCGATGAGAGACTTTCGCCTCTATTATATCTCGGAGAACCAGACGCCACAGCTAAGCTATGAGAATGAAAATAGCCTTGGCACCCGTTGTATTGAGCAGGGCACACTTGAAAGGGGGCTCACCAAGTCCTTCCGCCATCCTCTATCTATGTTGTTTTGACAGAGCTACAGGGAGGTATTGACAACCCTAGTTAGTCTAGACGTTACGTGGAGGGTTCCAATCAGAACAGCCATGATGAAAGTGCTGCCTAGTAGGAGACGGGACTGTAAGAAGAAAATTAGCTCCCGATCCTTGGCGTGTAGAATCTAGTAGTCCCTAAGGCTAATCTCGGTAGAACCTAGGCCAGTATCAAATTTGTGTTGGATAATATGATCGAGCAAGCTAAAGTCGTATTTGGATAGCATAGGGAACTCACGTCCAAGTGCATCTTTGACAAGTATAGGATTCTATAGGAAGGTCTATCGAATGCGGGACGGTTTAATACGGCTATACGGATTTCCAGCTCTACGATATAGATTTGCTATGTCGAAACGCTCCTCAAGGTTAGAATTTGTTATGGTGAACTAGGCTCAAGACTTACTAGGTAGCAGCCACCCCGTCCTCTAGATCTATCCAGGTGGTGCGAAGTTCGCCGCTAACAAGGTTGTATAACCTCTCGGGAAGAGCGGTAGCTTTGAATACGGCAACGGCTTGCTTGGCGACACCGTCTCGAACGTAAACGAGCACCCCCTTTATTATTTCTATTCAATACCTCATATCCACCTATTCTGCTACAGTCCTCTCTCAGGTGATGTTCATGGTTTCTAGGCCGCGCTCGGCCATCAAGATGTTGACTCTGCCGACATATACACTCAAATAACTGTGCACTTTTCGAATATTGGCGTAATGACCTAGCCCAAGGCGAACCTTGGTGATGGGAGCCTTCCACGAGAAGCCTGTCGCGCTTGGGCCCAGCGACGCTTAATAGCGGTTCAGTCTCCGTCAAAACTCTTCTAGGGTCGTCCTATAGCTGAGAGCGATATATTTGACTGAATCGCCGCCTCCGTATGGTTGCAAGCGATCGAGGTGGGTGAGGGCTTTTTGGAGGCATTCGAGCTCGAGGACAACGTTGCGATACTCGTCTTTGACCCACCCACGTCTTTTAGGCACGCGGTAATGTCGGCAACCAGCTTTCATACAGCCAGGAAGTCGCCCACCGAGAAGCCGAACGACGGGGCGAACAACGATGGTGAGTTTGAAATGAGATCATATCCAGAGTAAGGGGCGTTACCGCCCTGAAAGGCATCGACTGCCTTGAATCCCCTCCGCTGGAGAAAGCTGCGTGAACCACGTGACATTGTGCTGCTGAGCCCCGGGCCTGAGCTTCAAACAAGTGATGTGCTCAACGGAGTCAGCCGAACTAACCAGAGTATCCCACTTAGTGGGGACTAAGTGAGAGATTGCCCTGCAACCCCGTTACGCCTGGCCACTCCCAACATTATGCTTAGTAAGTTCGTTCTATATTTCCCTTTCACAATACCCTAGAATGCCTGTCGACGTACGGGTTAGTGGGTATTCACCTTCACATCGCGTCCTGCCTTGCTTACCTCGAGTGAAGATTTCTATGCGTCGTTTACTCGACCCTTGGAGCTTTCTTTGCCTTCGTCAACAACTAGAGCGATTAGACAGATACAGTAGTATTTATGTTTCTTTAGAAGGCAATTTTAGCCGAGGTGACAGAAAATGGGCCTCTAGGGCTGTACACCGGCTGCGCATTGGGATCACCGAAGTCGGAGAAAATCAGGGAGAATTCCAGTCAAATTAGCCGCGGCTCGCCGCAGCCTAGGGCTACAAATAGCAATAGTAATCGTGAGTACCTGGATTCGGCCTATATAACTAGGCTGTTATCTCCACCTCCATAATGAGGGCTGAGGATGGGCAAGGGCGATATCGCCTTTATATTGGAGAAGTCCCCGATCCTGAGCTAAACGATCCTTGTATCAGCAAACTCATCTATAAATTCTACGTCTAGAAATTTGACTAGATAATCTAAGGGTCAGTACCTATCAATTCTTAATGATGATACCAAGCTCCATGCCGAGTTTACCTGATCTTGCTAGACTAGAAAATGCATCTCCAAAGCTATGCCGATCGGATCCATAGCACTGTTTCCCGATGTTTGTATGTTCAAAGGATATATACTTTTTCTAGCTTGACCTCGGCGCCTTCCTTGGCTGTCTGACCCTTTATTCCTTTCCATCCTCTTCGTCCTCTCCGGCGCAGCCACCCCATTCCATTCCTGGAGAGAGTGGGCTATAGACCCAACCGTTCGATCCTAGTACTCAAATTTTCACGATGGTGATATGATGGCGCCGTTTCCGAGAGAAAAGGAGGATCAACTAAATCTGCTGTGTCCTAACCGCGCTCGCATTAGTTCTGTGCCGGAAAAGAGTAATGTGCAAGCCTCCCTAATGCAGACTCCGGCAAATGATTACTACGGCCTGCTAGCACTCGAATTAGTATTATCCGAGGAGTTACGGTCTACAATCAATGAATCAATGTAGGACTCGGAGATTGAAACGTACGGGCCCGGTGAAAAGACGGTATGAGTGCTTTCCGACCGGTAGGAGCTTGGAGAAAATAATCGACGGGATTGCAGACATTGTCGATGAACTAAAGCTCTTTCCTGTCAAGGCCATCTGTTACGAGTTCGCTGGATTAGGATCGAAGTGGTGGAAGGCGAGTGAACCTATTAATGCTAAAGGATACGACAAGGAGATTGATGCGACTTTGTCCGATGGACACGATTACGTGAACAAATTCTGCCGAGGATGTCAACGTAGGACAACGGCCCACCTCAGCAATGTACTCATCGATATATCCTTACATCACGGGAGCCATATCAAGGACCAGGCATTTAACTCGATAGTAACGATAGTGGCGAAGGGACCTCTTGGATCCAGATTGGGAAATACGAACGGATCCAGTGGGGTTGCAAAATAACACTTTCTCGTCTCGGCCGGTCTAGATAGCAGGGTTGTATGACTTTGGTTGCTCTCTTAGTGTTTCCAAGGGCAGCTCCGCTTAAGAGGTGGAAACTCTCCTCTGAATCTTGTTACTACCTTAGCTAGCCGGTGTTGGGGCGCCGAGAAGGTTGTAGGGGTTCACGTGCCATGGGTGGATGGTAGATATTGTAGCATATGCTTTTTGCCTACCTTGTCCCTCGACTCTGACCATGATTTCTTTTCCCTGGTGACACCGTCTAGCCTTCTGTTTTCTCTTCTTCAGCCTTCTCACACCTCAGCCTAAACGCCTTCATAGCGAGCTGCCACATCTTCTCAGTTGTCATGTCAATTCTCCTCCCATCAGCCATCACTTGCGCCATCACCTCCTCCTCAGCAGCCCACGCGAACCCTCTATGCTCCTTCGGATCCAGCCTAACCGCTTCGCAAGTCCCGACCTCCACCTCGAATGCAAGATGGCAATACCATCGCTCCTCGAAATAAAACATATACGCTCCTTCCGGCCACTCCCCCTGGCCCGCTCCCTGAGGGATAAACCGTACCACTTCCTTCGTAGCAAGCCCAGTCTCCTCCCACAGCTCTCGCGCGGCGCCCGCCAACACACTCTCATCCCGCTGCATTTCAATGGCACCTCCGGGAAACTCCCACCGGTGAGGCATCCAATCATCGTGCGCAGCGCGTTGAACGAGGAGCACGTGGCCGGCGGGATTGAAGACGGCCACGCTGACGCATAGGCGCTCGACTTTTGTAGCTCCAGCAGGGGAAGTAGGCGAGGTACGATAGAGGCGGAGAAAGTGTGATGCCGGGGTGTTAAACACGGCGAGGGAGGCTAGGAGACTAGAGATGAGGTTGGAGGTTGGCAGATTGGAGGCGTTGCAAGCCATTGGCGCTGCCAGTTCTGTTGGCATTGCGTTGACTTGATGTTGAGCTTCAAAGGAGCTGCCGTTCCAGCAGGGCTCACGAGCATGGCTTAGAGTGTGGTGACCGCCCCGCCCGCACCTCAGCAGAATTGTGCTCGGGGTAATTTTGTTCCGGTAGGTGTGAGCCGATCTTCCGTTGTCAGCCCACAATGTCGCCGGGCTAGTTATCGGATAGGCAGCCAGTTAGTAGGGGATTTCCTGATTCATTCTTGCAGTCTTTGCCGGTGCAGCGGGTGGGGAAGGACGGGATATTATAGATTGTCGCGCTGTTATATGCAATCGGCTTGGGCATTGTCGTCGCAGTCAGTATCGTTAGGTATATTCTAGGCGGTATTGCACTTAGCTAGCCATTTGCCCTCGCTAACCGAAATATCTCGTATGCGGTCGCTATTACCGGTGCTAGATAGAAGTACTAGCACGCATGAATCAGATTTCTATATGCAGCAAAGGACACTATCCTTATATAGCTCGTAGCGATCGTTCTCCCAGTTGTTGTTATCGGTATTATTTCCCCCAGTATTAGTGGTCATATAGGGTTAGGATTTTTGAAATTTCTGAGAATTTCAGAAGTCAAAAACCAACTAACTATTTCTATACTCTCGTATCAATACGTAAGTATGTACGGACCATCCTAATATCCAAATGGTCTCTGCTCCTATCTAGAGTCCGTCCACCATGCCTCAACAGCAAGAGCAAATGCTAGCCCAGGAGATGGAGCTGGACAGCGATGATGATATGTACTCTGTCGACTCTGAGGAGGACCTTGAGCGTGCTCAAGCCCTCCGTGAGTCCCAGCACCATAGTTAGGCATCTAGTCCAACGGCGGTCCTTCTAAAGTTGGCCCTTCCACACCTCCCCGAACCACTGGGAATAGGAGTGCTGCTTTTTCGGACTCACCCGTCCAAGAGTCAGTGTGGGAAACGTTGAGCAATATATGCGGAACTCCCAGGGTTGGCGTCTCGTTGTCACCTACTCAATCTGCATGGAAGAACTCGTCGTCCCGGGTCTTCAAGAGGATAATGGAGAGCATGAGCCCATGAAGGTTCTGTAGTGCTGCCACGTGTTTGGCGCCAACTGCGTCTGGGCTTGGATCAGGCGGAAGCGGCACTCGGTGGAAGGGATTGCCTCTCCGCTCTGCTGTCAACCTCTGTCGGTGGCGGAACGGTGCTTCCCGGGTCGGGTCGGAGAGTCACCGCTATACCTCTGACGCCGAGTTCCGCACCCTGGTGAATCTGGTGGCCCACCGCTACACCCCTGACAATGCCACTCGCACCCGAAATGGAGGGGAATGGAGACTGGGTCCAGGAGCGCAGCCCCCGTTGGCTCAGGCCTAACATCAATGGCGGCCAAGGATCTGGGAGCATGGCGCCGGCCCTGTTTCCATCGAGATTGCCTCAGGAGCAAGCTGCGAATATCGACGCCACTGCGCCAATTCCTCGCGCGGGATTGGGGCGTCAGCCGCCGAGAGGGCAGTACCCTGGCCTATGGCGGGGCGAACGACGACCAGCTTCGCCAGAGGCTGGGCGGCAGCCCCATTGCTCTCACCTCGCTTGGCTTTCCCGGCGGGCTTTGTATTGCTAACGGCACCGCAACCTATTATATGCGCAATCTTGGGTCCTCGCTGCAGTCCATTCCCTTTGGCTCAACCCGAGACCGACAAAATCCTACCCCAACAAAACCGATCCTCCAACCCCAGCCAAAGCAACGTGTTAAACGCCCCGTCTAGAAGGCAAGCTTTTCCAGACCTGCTGTTCTGCTGCTCCGCAGCAGAAGCTCACCGATGAAGCTACGCAGGCTCTGCCGCGACCCGAGTGGTGGCTTCCTCCGCGGGGCTTGCGGAGGGTGGTGCAGCCGCCCGAAGGCTCGGGTCCTGGGTTGGGGGCGTCGCGGTGGGCGGCGGTGACTCGGCCTTCGGTGTCCATTGCGCAGCCTGCTGCTCCTGCTCTTGCCAACAGGCGCCAGGGCCAGGGTTACGAGATGGACGACTCAGACCTGCCTGATGAGATTGAGTAGGGCGAGTTCGCTCTTGGCTCACCAGACAGTGTATGCACATACAAGGAAGTGGAAGCCGCTCCATTGTTATTGGTGCTTCATGTAATAACAAGGGTGGGAGGGTGAGTTGGATGATGATGACTCGTCATGAACCACCGAGACGGAGCGATGAGATTAGGAGACCTTTGTGGTGAGATAGGAAATGAGAAAATGACATTACACCAGAATATTGTGCCTCATTGTTCGTAACGGATGTGAGCGGTGAAGAAGTGAGAGTGAGAGGTGCCCTCGAACTTGGGTAACAACCATATTCACTGCCAGCGGGCCTGAGGTCCTAGAGAGATCCAAATGACGTCTTCTCTTGTTCCAACGCCTTTAATAATACTTACTATACTGTGAAGGGTATGAGGATCAGACGGGAACAAAGTTGCTCATATTTTATTTCTTTTATTGGAGGCTGCCGATCTTTGAGTAAAAGACTAAAAAAGTTGCCGTAAATATACACCGGTGATGTTGACGACTTGCTTGCTTAGACACACCAGAAACGCAAGCCTTAAGGAGTAGCCTCACCATCATTCCGCCATCGCCCATCAATCTCCTCCATTTCCACTAACTTGGGCAGTGAAGGCCTCCAAATCACCAGGTTTCATAGACAGGATGTGGTCAATAGCCTCCGCCTGTGGTCTGGCCAAATAAAGAAACTGGATGCCCATGATAGGCTCGAGCTCGCCGTGGTGGTCCTTCATCGGTACATGCTTTTCGTAATCATAAAACGACGAGATAGTAAAATGAGAGCCCGGTACCACCTTGGAGACATTGGCGCATTGGGTGATTGACGAGATGTGGTAGATGTGCTCGCTCTCGCCATGGTCATGACCATGGCCATCGCTCTCAACATGTGAAACGAACTCGGCCGTCTCGCCGTACGCAGGCACACTCGAGCACACTAGTTTACCGTCCATGTAAACTTCTTGTAGGGTATTGCCGTCGTGGGTATGCGGCACCGCGAGGATCAAGTCCCCACTATACTTTGATGTCCACCCTGTCGCTGCTTTGGCAGTGAACACGCCAGCCTCTTTCTGAACACCGTTGGTCTCATTCAGGCAGTTTCCCTTCACGTCGAGCCAGATTGGGAACACAATGTCGAATTCGGCCGGGGTGCTTGGCAGGTATTCCCACTCCATGACCATGTAGACTGTCCTGGCTTCCTCTCGCATGTTCATGGCTTCGGTGACGAGGAACACCTGATCGCCTTCCCGGAGGTAGTACCCTGCCTTCCGGGTCCCTTTTAGGGTGTAATCGAAGACGGAGCGCTCGTTACCGTTGACGCCCATCCGTTCAGGCCAATGCTCGCAGGCCATGTCGGTGCGGTTCAAGTTCATGAGTCCGTTGTGGTGGAGCCACATGCCGGTATTTGCGTTGGCTGTCTTACCGCCTTCATACTGGAGATCGGCAGTGAAGCTGGTAATAAGGCAATCGTGGCACGGCAGCAAGATGTTCATGTCGCGGAAGGACAGCATGCCGTGAGTCTCGGGGTCTTCGGATGAGGGAACTAGGTAGGGTCCATAGCTGATTCTGGCTCGCTTGCTGTCCAAGTCCTTGAAGAATTTGGGCTCGATGACCTCGATTTTTGCATCTGAGACATAAGTTAGAAACGTGCAAGTCCTGGACGATGTAAGGATGAACTGACGGGTGGGTGCTCCCCATTCTTCCTCCAACGGAGCCGCGCAGACAATCTGCGTAACACTGAGAGCGGCAATGAACTCGGAGAGCTTCATGGTGGGTTACGCTAGTGAAAAGAACTACTAATGGGGCCAAGGAAGGGACATCGGACGCGGCACATTCTTGTATCCTGTCCAAAGGTCCCCTGTTTTCAACTCATCGCCATGTCACACAAACCCCAACCCCTCCCAAATCCGAGCTCTGCGGTGCTGCTCGGAAATGATGACCGGGTATTTGATGCCATGGCCAATAATAAAACATTCATTGTTGAGGGTCAGAGACGTTATCGCAGATCTGAATAGCCTGTGATCTTTTAAGGTGCCCAGCCAAGGAGAATCTGGAAACAGTGTTACAAACTTCAACACAGAGGCGGGGCAACAGTCGGTCAGCGAGTTTGGTGTGCGCAAGGTTTCAAAAATACATTTGTCGTGATCAACCCTAATTAATATCGCGATCGATATAGAACAGCCTAGTATCAGGCCGCCCGGTCATGGATCCGAGCCGCAGTGAGTCAGCCGGCCGAGACCTGGTCTCTCTTCCGATGACCTTCAGTTGGTATCTGAAAAGTGCCGCCTGCGCAGGCTGCCCGCCAAGTCCGCACGAGATTTGGCACGAGACTGGGTACTTTAACCGGAAAAGAACCAAGCATACGGCACCTATTTTGAGTTTGATGCCACAGCCGGATGCTTGGGAGCAACTAACCTCTTCGGATAAACATTTTCAGTGATCCTAGATGGTAGAGGCAACCCGAAAGCTTGTGTCAATAGCAAGGAGATTCATAATAAGAGGCAAAAAGTCCAGCTTGCTCAATCCTGTTTCATCGTAGCTCTTCAGGACATGCCAAGATTAGGCAGCGCTGGCGGTCAGCTCGGTGAGCCTAAAATTTCAAGTTCGGCTACTGAATTATTTCTAGTGGAAGCTTATAATATGTGGTTTGCCTCAACAGTGTGAACCAGGGGGACAGGACCACTACGATTTGGGAAGGGCTGGCCTATCATACCCCAAGTCACGGCTTAGGTCGCTCATTGGAACAAGGCTACCAATGGTGTACCGAGTCTTGTCATAATAAATAGGGCCAGCTGGCATCGGTTGCGTCAAGTGGGCGAATCAATCTACCGTTCGGAGGCGGGGTATCATCTACTAAAGAACAGTGAAAGCCCAACATTCTAAGTTTAGAGCCGTCATCTTCTGAGAACCGTCCCCCTAAAAATAAAATAAAGGTAGGAGATGGATACCTCTCGGAAGCATCTAACCTAAGGATACTGTAGTAACTGTTCACGTTGTACGTTGGGACCGTTTATAGAAGCTGCGGGGAGGGCAAACGCAGTCACTAACACTGCTCGAGAAGGACTAGCTCATCGCGAGTCTTGTCGTCTGGCTAGGTCGTCGACTGCACTCGCAAAGCTGCTGGTAATTGACCTTCTGAGATCTTACGACATTACGGTGGCTGTCTTGATCGATCATATTGGGCCTCGGCTGTTGGGCAGCTCCGAGTCCACATCGGAGGCCGTAGCCGACGACATCAACCAAGATACCTGGCTAGCTTTGCTTGCGGCTCAGCCGGACTCCTTTGTTTTAGTTGACCGGTATTCTATACCCAACTGGCTGGGTTTCGCGCGGTTTGGCTGTGTCAAATCTCGGGAGATCACTCGGTCAATCACAGTTCAATCGAGATTGACGAACCTGGGCGTGTGGAAGATGATCCTGGGAGACTAGGGGGTATTAAAATGGTGCAGAAACACACATCTACACCCACATACCTATCAAAACAAGGGGGAGGGCAGAGATAGCCAAATGCCAGACAGATAAGATAGACAAGACAGGCCAGGCGACACCACCACAAATTAGGTCCCTACAGCCTAAACAAGGTCAAAACAACATATGCAGATAGAGCTCCCTCTGGTCAGAGAGAGATCACTTTGTACGAAAAGAATGCTCGTCAATTGAGCTTGCAACAGGTGTTGAAAAGAGTGCTGAATTGATTGTCTTGTCTAAGGAGCAATGGCCAGGACGGCGCTACTTATGGTGCGAAAGAAAAATGGGCCCACGGCAGTTCCAGCCCCCGGGGCGTCATCCTAGTAACTGTGTCCCTCTGACCAGAGGGACCCCGCCTCAGGGGACTGTTTCCCCCAACTCGGTATGTAGACTGGATCCCCGCGACGTTGACCAGTTCGGTCCATCGATGTATCTGATCCAACTTCCAGCCTCAGGTTCTGTGTTCCACTCTTCTCCGGTAGCAACGACTAGGCAACTGACTCGCTGGGTCGTCTACTTCACGGACGAGCAGATGATGTGGGAATGTGAGCATTGCATCAAGCCGAACACCGACCACGACAACCTGAGCGGTCCAGACAAGGAAGGCGACACCCGCTTGCACAAGCTCCTCAGGGCCCAAAGCGGCGGTCATCAAACATAAAGGTACCCATCCGTTTCACTGGCAATCCCCTCCTACCCCAGAGCTTCTCAACTGCTCCACTATACGAGGCCTGGCCCGAATACCACCCCTTCAAACTTTGGTGGCTAGTCGTTGAGAGATACAGCGAATACCATTTAACCAAGACAGCTGATAAATGGTTCGCTATCGCCGGTCTCCCGGGCCGGCTAACACGTGATTACCAAACTATACTTCACGTGGGCATTCGGGCGATAGCGCCTGGCGCCGGCCTTCTCTGGCAAGTGCAGGGCGGGACGCTTAGGCACTATCCCGATTTCTACAGCACCCGTAGTGGTCGTGGCTGGGGATGAATGGGCCTGTGACCTACCAGTATGTCGACAAGTCTTATCAGTTCGCTGCACAAGGGGTTCAACCGTCCTTGGATAAGGTGGAATTCACGACTGCCAGCCTTTCCAAGTGTCTGTGGGCATCTGTCGTTTAATTGTCCGTCGCGGACCGCGGTGGTTTTGACAAGCTTGTCTACGGACCTGCGTTTCCAGGAGGAGACGGGTTGGAGGGATAGGGATCCGGCTGCGGATGAGTCCTTTCATAACCTGACGCGAGGTCGGCCGACGTTGCCGATGATGGTTGAATATAGTACGGCAAAGCTGCTGCCACACTGTCGGCTGCTGCTTGACAGTGACGATGGGAGGGCTGTTGGCTGGGTGGTGCTCGATATCGACTTGGACCGTCCCGACGGGCTCGATGCTAGTAGGTGCAGTACCAACGGGTTCGATATCAGTGGGCACCGTCATTGGGACCTTGCGGGGGCGACCGCGCGGACGGTTCGAGCGGGTTGATCCGGCGCCGGGGGATCTTGTTGAAGGCCCGCCGGACGGGAAGGTCACCCTTTTCAGCGGAAATCGCGTTTTCAGGCGATTCGGACTTGGTTGGGTCCTTAGATATAGCCGATGGCTCCGGGACTTGATCGTTCGGGCCTGTCGGTGCTGGGTTCATATAAGCTAAGAACATCAAAACATGTATTAATTAGCCCTAGAAAAGAGCTTGAAACTTTTGCTGCTAGGTCTGGGAGGCTGCAATGATAACTGTGTTTATACTTAGGTAAAGTAACTTACTGACCCGACTGTCAGCTCTGTATCACACGCAATGGTTCCTGCTACTACGCTGTCCAGTAATGATTCTTGCACCCCTCAGAACCCCCGCTGCGGGACTCATACAAACATCAAACATAGCTCGCGTCCACCAAGCTCTCCAACCTGCCGTCCTCATCACCTGGCTTTTCATGCTGAACTCGTCATGGCAATTCTCATTCTAGAACCCAATGTCAATGGCCGCGCCCAGGCTTCAATTGAGGAGGGCGCCGCTCGGTACGCCGAGGTCGGCCGCCTGCTCGCGTACGTCGACCACGATGTCGACATGCCGCTGCTCGAAAACCCGGAAGAAAAACCCCTCCCCTGCCGTGAGCCGGCTGAGGAGACCACCGCCGTTAGTGCACATTTCTCGGCGCAGCTTCACGCCTTGTATGAGCAGCTGGCCGCCTACGACGCGAGAAGCGCAGCCTCGCTGGCAGAGGCAAAGCTGGCGCCGATAGACGAGAACGGCGTCGAGGTCAAAATCACGGTCGGGTACCAGTCCTTCACCAGCTACCCAGCCTGCCAGCACCTCATCTACCACGCGCGCCGCCGGACGCTGCACAACCCAGGGACGCTCCCCGCGCTGCCGTTCGTACGCAAGCTTCGCATCGTACAGGGCTGCGGCCCGCTTCGAGAATTCCATTTCAGCCGCGTCCGACCCGTCTCTCTGCGCGTGCCCCTGGAATGCCTCGTCCGTCTCCCCGGCGTGGCAGAGATTGACTGCCCGTGGCTGTGGGAGTGGCTCCCCGTGCCCGCGGCCAGCCAGCCCATGCGCCACTTCGCACGCGTCTGGGAAGGCACCTGGCGCGATGCGCGTCACGAGTTTGGCGCAGCCATGGGGAAGCAGGAGGAGCTGCCGGGTGGTCTGCTGATCCCTGCTACCCTGACCAAGGCCAGGTTGTGGTTCTGGCAGCCGAGACTTACTTGCGATGACAACCAGGCGCTGGCAATGCCGGATCTCGTGGCGCCGGCACAGCAAGACCCCCTGTCGGTAGGCCTGCGCACGCTGGCGGCCCAGCTGCAGGAGCTCAACCTCCGAGCCTTTGTCACCGAGCATCTCTTCCCTGCGCCCGACGCGCCATCGTCGGCGCAGTGGTCGCGCATGCGACGGCTTACCATCGAGTTTCACCCGCTGCGCCCAGACGGCAGCTGGTATTTCGTCGGCCCGCGAGGCGAGGATCCCCACCCGGAGGGCTTCGCCATCAATGAAGCCGACCACTATCCGCCTGTGCAGACCACGGCCGAGGACGAGGAGGTGGACGAGCAGTGGGACGTGGATCCGCAGGGCGGCGAAGAGGTTGAATTTTTCCCGGACGTGTTCCGCACCGAGCCGCTCGCCGAGAGGATCGAGCCTCTGCTCGCAGGGTTTCCCTCGGCCGTGAAGAACATGGGCGTCCTCGAGAGGCGGAGCTCTTTGCCTACCTGGCGTGGTATCCTTCCGAGAGCAGGGCAGACGAATACGGGGACGAGGCGCCGTACGACTGCGAAAACGGCGTGCATAGGTGGGGGGTGCGATACCGAGCTGGTGGGAATGGTGACGAGCAGGGGCAGGTTCAAAAGGAAGCAGTGGTCCAGTGGCAGGTCGGTGACTGGAGAACGAGTCAGAGCGTGTTGGGCCTGTTTGAAGACCTGGGACGGCAGGACTGGTTGGACTTTGAGTTTGAGCAGAAAAGGAACATCGTGCGCCATGCTGTCGCTTAGGTAATAGGTACCTTAGGTACCTAGATAGGTAGAAAAGAGAACAGAGCTCAGTCATAGATGATGAGACACACAATATCAACATTGCACAAGTATAATTCAAGCAATTTTCAAGTCATTGTAATTGGCTTTCTCTGCCGTCTTCACGCTACACAAGTAATAAAGACTATTCATGTAGTGTCTGAAGGTTCTCTCGCTCTCTCTTTCCCCCTCTCTCACGTTCTCATGTGCCAGACGACATAAGCTCAGAAAGGCCACTGCCGAGCAGGCATCGTCCTCAGGTAGTCATTCATACCCTCAATGTCATCAATCAGGTTCCTGACCCCCTGCCTCCTCGCTAGGACGGCGGCGCTGCCACCTTGCTTGTCCTGGTTCGCCTGCTTGACGGGTTCGTTGGCCCAGTGCTCCATCAGGGGCCTGATAAAGTCATTGAGGACCTTCATCGTCTTGCTCTACATCATGAGGAACTCGCTGTGCATGAACGTGTCCCACTCGGCCTGCGGCCCAAATCCCTGCCAGACGGCGAAGCCCGCCGGCGGGTTGGCGGGGATTATTATCGTGTCGAGCGGGCCGAGGATGGCGCCCACGCGGGCCTTTTGCGCGCGCATGATGGTGATTGCGGTTCAGTCGTTGTGGTAGATTCGGGGCCCGATCAGGGAGCGCATCGCCTTGAGCATCACTCGCGCACCCGCGGGGTTGGGCAGCCGGTTGGTTACCTAGCCAGTTGTTCGTCCTGACGATGTCGAGATTGGTGCCCCAGGCCTTGCCCTTGGCGGGCGTGTTGATGGGTCACTTGAGAGAGACATACTCATCCGTCTTCCACTGGTGCGTCGGGAACTGGGCGGCGATGTGGTCGTTGGGCGTGAGCGTCACGCCAAAACCCTGGGCCGTGTCGATGCCCGGGGCCGCGACGGCGGGAATGTTGAACATCATGCCGACGTACCCGCAGAAAGATACCCTGGCTTTGTTCTGGCGGGGATTGGGGTTTGAGTTGACCAGGAGATCAGTCTTCTCGTTGATGTAGATAGTAAAGAACTTGTCCATCATCTGGGCCTCGAGGATGTGCACCGAGTGGTAGTCCGTATTGGCAACTCGTGCGGTGAGCGGGTCGCCCCAGTCGTAGCTGCCGCAAACGCCGGGCTGCTCTCAGCCGTAGATGAGGGGGCCCGTAGGGGAGGAGCCGTCCGTCGGATAGCTAAAGCTTGTCTAGAGATTGCACGCCCTGACGGTCTTCTGGATGATGGCTCTCTTGTCGATGTGCGCCAGGATCTCCCCTACAACATCATCCAGATCATCATAGTCATCAAGATTAGTAGCGTTCTCTGACCTCCTCCTGCGCATGTTTTCGTAGTCCTCGTTGAGGTACTTGTCCTGATCCCATGCTGGCTGGACGTCGCCGCGGGAGCTGCCCTCATTCTCGTTGGGATAGTTGGACGGCGGGCAGAAGAACTTGCCGGCGGGGAGACTGAGCACCGGGCTGTAGACGCTTCCTCTCTTGGCCAGCTGACCCGGCCGCTGCTGTATTCCGTTGTTGTCGTCCAGCCCAGAAGGCAGACTGTGGCCATGCCTGTAGCCGAGAGAATAGTTGCCAGCGGCCTCGACGAGACCAAGGTCTCTCTTGGACGGGATGGGTCCCAGGTCCGGACAGGTGCCTGCCGTGATAATGGCCTTGTTCCACTTGGGTGTCAGGTCGCATTCGCCGCCGGACCAGCCAAAGACCTACAGGGCCTGGGCCCTGCCGTACAGCGTACGCCGACGTCGAGGCCGTAAGTGAAAGGAAAGACGACGTTGTTCGAGACACCCGCCGTCAGCTTGGCCATGACGCTGGCCTCGCCCACGACGGCGGCGGCAGCCGGGTCGACCTCCCACCTGTCGGCGAACCTCACGCCAAACTCGGCCGCAGTCGAGAGCCGGGCTGTGACGTCACCTGAACGGCGATACCAGCATAGAAGTCGGGTCTCTTGATGCCTTCAAAGTCGCCGGTGCGGTTGACACTGGTGTCGCCTTCGCCGATGTCCTTGGTCTTGTAAGCATCATCGTCGCCATCCGGCACGACTTGGCGAACTTGACAAAGTTTACATCCAAGGTCAGCTAAAGGATTCAGATTTCTCTCGAGCGGTAAGGGATAATTAGTACTTACTTCCCACTTGGCAATGTCAAGCTTGGTCTCAATAGTGCCTACCACGGTGAGCGAGGCATCGATGCTGCCCTCGATAGTGAGACCAATCGTGGCGATGCCCAGAATCTTGAAGGAAGCGTCGGAGAAGGGATGTTCAGAATGACGCTCTTCTGCTCGTAAACAACTTTGGCGACGGCCTCGAGGGTCATGACGCCCGTGATCTCGCCCTTGTTGTAAAAGGTAAAATAGCTCTGGCTCACGTCGAGGGGCAGGCGGAGCGAGTTGACGATGAAGGTGAAACCAAAGGTGGACTCGACCTTGATCTTGAGCAGGGCCTGGGCGAGCAGGTGGCTTTCGTAGCTGACATCGCGTTTCGAACAGGACCACGTCTCATCTATGAGCTTGGCCGTCGGGGTGTCCTCGTACCTGTGCGTGAACTCGCGCTTGATCTCTGGCTTAACGAGCTGCGCGAGCCACTCGAGGATGCCCTAGCCGAACCAGCGCTCGTACAGCTCACGCTTGTCCAGTCCACCAGAGTAGTAGTCGTCCCTGGACTCCTCGTCGAGCCACCTTACGTAGTTGACACCCACGTCGGCGAGCGTGCGCGTGGTGAGGCCCCTCTTCTTCTTCTTGGACACGGACCCAGCGACGACTGTGTCCCAGTAGTCGTCCTGGTTGCTAAAGTCGATGCCCATCTGCGTGTTTCCGAGGTCGCGCGGGCACGGGCAAAGTCGTAGTCAAAGGTCAGCGATTACACTACGGGCTTCCGGAGCGCGAGGTGGGCGAGGTAGCGTGGCAGCAGCTTGACATGGTCAACGCCTTGGACGGGCTCCATGCTCTTGGCCACGGCATACTTACCGGGGCCGCAGCCGGGGGGCATCTGCAGGATGGCTCCGGGGACGCCATAACCGAGCCCGATCTTGTAGCAGTTGCTGTTCTCGGAGAAGTCAGTGCAGACAATGCTGACCGTGTGCTCGCCCTCTGTGACGGCGTCGTCGCATCCAAAGACGTTCCAGTAGGAGCCGTCGCGCTTGTCGACCGACACCTGCAGCACCTCGGGCGACGCCAGGACGACAAACTGAAAGGCGGCCTCGTTGCGGTTGTCGTCACCGCCCGCTGAGGACTTATCCGTCTCGAGGCTAAAGTTCGTGTCGACGCTCTCTCCGTCGGGCGGGTACTTTAACAGGAACCCCAGACGCACAGGGAGAAACAGGTGGTCGCTAGACGACTCGCAGCGAAAGGCACACACACGAGAGAGCTAGATACCGCACGTCTCGCCGCCTAGTTCTTGACCCATTCACACATTTTGCCTATCTTCGAGGAATCTCCTTGAGCAGAGGTTTCTTGTTCACACCAACGATAGTCTCCCAAGCTTGCTCTTCACTGCTTCCTGAGAAGGCCAGTCGGTTTCCATAGCGGTCATCCAGCATTACGCGATACGCAACCCACCGATACGTAATCCCCGCACGCAGATTCCGGCTTCCAGGAGAATTTCAGACTTCCAGGGCCTTCAGCATGGGGTGTCTGTAGAGAGCGTGAAGCATCCGCCGTAACCGCCTGTTCGATCCCAACTCCCCCCCTTGAATCTCGTGTCCCATAAGTTGCTATCTACGTCTTAGTCAGGAAGCCGCCTGCCTGAAGACTATATACGAAGGAAAATATACCATGTTTGCGGATTGCTGGAGGAGGTCGGTTTCTACTTCACAGCTTGCGGGCAAGTAGTGCCTTTGACAGACGGATAGGACCACAAAGTTCATTTTCCTTCGCAATCGCTACCACTTCATCGACCTGGAAATTTGAGCGGCCAAAGCGCTTCAATGTTCTGTCCTTTTATAGTTGATTATATCGGAGAGTGTATCTTTGCGTCCGCTATAGGGTCCGGAGGGTAGATGTGAACTTCATTTACCTAGAACCATTGGACGACACATCCACTCCCTTCTTGCAACTGCACATCGCCAAACCTACTGTTACTCAGGGTGCGTGAACAGGTATTATCAACTTCTCAAGAACAACAATTCAGGGTGCCTGACAAACCGACCAAGCTCCGCCACAATACCAGAGGCTTATACTGTACCTACCGACAAGGCTGTCCTTGCCTAATAGGTACATTTCACCACACACACGGCGTTAATGACAAGAATCACGCTAGAGAGTTTACTAGAGAACAAAAAGGAGCTAGGAAGTCTAAGAGATCATCCAGACTTTATTCAAAGTTGTTATAAACATAGTCTAAGTTGTACAAAGTGCGGGGTATATCGTGATGTGAGGTAACAGTTGTGTGGAAGATAGAAATTGTGGCGTTGAGAGTAAACCAGACCCAAAGGCGCTATTCTTACAACGAAAAAGACAACTCATTGCAGTACGTCATTCTCATGCCAACATGAGTCATTGCACACAAGTTACCAAGTCTGTCACGTTCACACCACCAGGCCGAGGTGGTTATCGATGAAACGATCTGCCTCTCTCTTCAGCATCAAGAGACAACTCGCCACAACGAACGCCTCTACACGCTGGGGGCTGGTATGCTTGTCCTCGTTCCACATGCGCAGATCGATGAACAAGCGGCCCCCATTCCCGCCCGAGTACTTCTTGGTGCCGGGGGTGCGGAACTGGTCGTTGCGAATGAGCTGCGCGACGCGGGCGCCGCTCTTGCTCTGCTCGCCGCCGGGTAATGAGACGCGATCGATGCGCTCCATGACGAGGAGAGATTCAGCGTTGCAAGCCGCTTGCTCCTCCCTGGTGCCGTAGCGCCACTCGAACTTCCCAAGCGACGTGCCGAAGACCTGCGTGCGCGAGACCATTGAGTGACTCTTCACCTCGATCAGTTCCCCAAGCACATTGTCGTTTTTGATGGCGTCCTCGATGGAAACTTTGGAATGGGGGTTCAAGATACGCATCCGGGGGTGTCTCCCTGGGCCCCAGCGGTAGATGGTGGATATGAGAGTGGCCTCATCAGAGACCCGGACGAGGGCGCACGAGTTGGAGTTCTTCTTGAGCCGGATGGAGACGTACTCGGCGTCCCTGGATCCGGGCCGGAAGACGGAGATGTTCTCCAGCGTCCTGCCGGTAAGCGCCTGGTTCACGTTATACCCAATGGCATGGACCTGGAGTGTGGCTGTCGGGACGAAGCCGTCAAAGTCCTTGGAGCTGCTGCTGTGGTGGTTGGATTCGACCTCGCTGTATCTTGGTGGAGGGTCGGAGTGCGAGTCACTATCTGACTTGGGCAGCGTCGACTTTGACGATGATGAAGAGAAAAGAGTCATACTTTTGGAAGTCTGGATATGGAGAGGAAGAGGAAGATGACGATGAAGACGTAGACGAAGATTTTGCTTGCACTGAGCTGAGCTGCGGGCTGGTTGGTGATGATGACGGTTCTGGTGGATGGTAGTTGTAGTGGTGGTGATTGTGATGGTAATATACCGTGGTAAGTGGTCCAGGGACAACCGTTGGTGATGGCGGTTTGTGGCTGAAGCACGGCCATATGTTGTGCGTGGGTCAGCTGCCCCCGCCAAGGCACCAACGGAAAGGCGGGGCTGCGGGAGGGTGTGGGGTGGCTGCGGTGAGGCTGTGTGGGGGAAGGCGCTGTAGCGGGCGAGTCCTGTAACATGCTCGCGAAGTTCTGCAACCTGTGAGAGACGAGCAATAAGGAGGCGAAGCACAGGGGCGCTGCTAATACTACTCAATTCTGCTAATCGAAAGCTGAGGAAAGGAAGAAGGAGAAGATACAAGATGCGCGTCTATGCCGAGATAGAATAGGGGTCGTCACTCCACTAGTCCCAATGCGGTAGGTCAGGTTGAACCCTAACCTGCACCCCTCTCCTCACAACCCCCCCCTTCCAGAAAAGCTCGCTTCGAGCTCACCAGCGGCGAGTCCCCGGAATTAGGCATATTTTTTATATGTTTATATACTTGATAATTAATGGTTGCAACCTGAAATGGTGCCCGGATGCGGATTATCGGATGGGGGAAAGTAATTCATCTGCCTATATAGACAGTGCGTCTTCAGTTGTATGTGAGAAGAGACAGTGTCGCCCTCAGGTTTGTTTCGAAACCACGTTAACTGGTCGACGGGTCCTCGATCTCTGACGTCCGACTGCCTGCTGGCGATTCAAGGACCGTGGCTCGCACTCGGTGCATGAATGTGCAAAATTCGGACTACAGGTGTCTTCGATATTGTCGGGGTAGTAGCACTCGATGTGCTGCCATGTATCGCACGTCTCGCAATATATCGTATTGCCGTCATCGTCAGTGAAGTTGCATATACACTTGATTGTGGACGGCTCTTCCTCTACAGTCTCCTGTAGAAGTCGGTACCGCTCCGGCGTTCCCTGATATGACATGGCATGCTTGAACATGCCGTCGCTCAGCAAGCCGTGCCGGTGCAAGTGTGTAATGACGTGAAAGTCGGGCCGCACGTCATCACTCGTCAGGCGGTCTTTGAAGATGTGCTCTCTGATGTGTTGCATACGCCGTTCAAAGTTGGCGAACCCCTCGGCAGTGTGCTCGGCATCAAACATTACGTGGTCGCAGAACCAGCACATCAGGTGTAGCGGGAAGCTGTCCTTCAGGTGGCGGACGTGGTGCTGGATCCAGCCGGCTTCGTCGTCGGGACGGAAGATCGCGCAGCAGTTCATGAGTTCCGAAAACTCGCACCACAAGATCTGACCCGCCTGCGGTGGAGCGGGGATGGTGTTGCTACAGAATTGCCGCACGAACTCATCGACCGCTGGGTCGGGCTCCGGCGATGGAGTACTGAAATGGCTGGCTCTCCAGTCTGACTCCTTATCTAGATTTTAGTCGGATTCCTCGTCTGATTCCTCATCTGGATTCCGGTTGGATTCCTCGTCGGATTCTATGTCTGCCGGAAGGATCGTTAGGGAGACCTCCTCGAGGTGCCGCGCTAAATGAAATGTCTTTCCACTGCTGATGCGCTCTTGACAAAACGGACATGCTATCTCGTATGACGCTTCAGTGAAGCCGTGTTCCAGCTCGAGATGATGCATCCATGCCGTCTTATGCGAGAACGGAACCCTGCTGAAGCTACAACTTGCTACGAGACAGACGTAGGGCTGGAGGTCAGAAAGAACATATCGCCTACGCATAGATATTAGCACTAGACTGCATGGAGACGAGTAAACGAACTTATAAGGCGCTCCATACTTCCAGAATGACTCCCAGCGACCCCTCCTCGGTAACTGACAGATACAACCACATATCACACATGCAAATGGTTCGCCTTGCAGCCCTTCGGCGGGGACTGGCGGGATCTTTATCGACTCGCCTTTTGTGCCGTGGTACGAGAAAACGGTTTCGGCGTACGAACTAGCCGTAGTAATCGAGGTCTCCAGGCCCGAGTCGTGGAACTTGGACGCTATGACAGTCCCCAATGGCCTTGATATTGATTCGGCCTTCACAGCTGGTCTCTAGGTGTTCCGTACATTCTCCTCCTTTGCGGCATACAGTCTCTGCGCCCTCTCCCAATTTGCTTGGCCGAGAATTTACGCGAAGACGATGTCAACGTTTAGGTAACGATGGATTATTCGAGCAGTCAGGGGTTCGGCCGGATCCCAAGCTATATCTTACGGTAGGGTAGCAGCTTCTTTCTTAACGGTCCTGTCCCGGATTGGCTCCTTGTATCTCGGTCCCATGTCTACGAGACACTGGATGTCCGTTTTAAGGTCCTCAATAACGTCTTCAATCGCGTACGACCCGTAGATAGACGACGAACCGCTTTCCATATCGCTATCTTCGCTATCCGACTCTATACGATCAGCTCTGGAAATG
Source organism: Madurella fahalii (assembly GCF_045866475.1). Classification (NCBI taxonomy): domain Eukaryota; kingdom Fungi; phylum Ascomycota; class Sordariomycetes; order Sordariales; genus Madurella; species Madurella fahalii. The sequence goes on from NW_027263976.1 coordinate 4,407,311, forward strand.
GCAACCGCTACGGCGGCAACAAGATCCTTCGTCCGAGCCGCTTTTTCCTTCAATCTGTCCTAGGAGGCGTCATCGAGGCCGGGCAACAATACGGCAGCCAGTTCTAGAAGATAGGTACTTTAGTAAAATAATGTATGGATAGCGCAATGACCATAGTCTCAGACTTACTATCTGCTAGAGTATTGCAGATGCTCACCAACAGGCGAAAGGTGGAATACCGCAGTCTTCTGGACTCGGCGAGAACAACGTCGAGGTCACCCGAAGCCAGGCCATAACCATCGTACCACAACTGTAAACAGCTGTATTCGCGTTCTAGTATCCGAAACACTGATTTAGAGGTTTGGAGACGCGCGTCGGCTAGGAGCAGGCGGAAGAGTTCTGAGGCAGCGGTACTAAGACATAACGCAAGCCCATCGTGCAAGGAAGACGAAGGCTCTACAGGGCCGTCATACAACAGCGAGTATCACCAATCCTCGATTTTACGCCGTATAGTGGTTTGCAAGATAGGCTGCTGCTGGAGAAGCCGTCACCATTGGCGACATGGATATATTCTGGTTGAAGTTTAGGAGTTGCAGGGTAAGAATGCCCAACTTGCAAATCCATGCCAGCAAGAGACTGGCTTGGGGAATCAGCCCCATCCCCTCATACAGGTTTCGAGGCGGTGCAGGGGCTATACAGCAGGGATAGCCTAGTAGAACAGCTGGTTGGCACGGCTCACGACGCACCAGGCTCTCACACGCAGATTTCTCATTTTCTTATCCAAGTGCCATAAACGAGCTCTTCGAGTCACCCACGCCGCGCGAACTTCGAAGTCATAGATCCTATCTCGCTCGCACTCGGTATCGCACCGCTCTGCTTAGCGGCGCTGAAGGGGGCGAACCACACGAGATCTAAAATCAAGCTGCTCAGGAATCATAATCGAGAAGTATCCCGCTTCCGCAAAAGACTCAAGACACAGATATAATATTCCAGGATGAGTCCCAGCTACTGGTCCAAGACGCTGGAGTTGACCATAATCTCGCTACCCAGATGCTAGAAGACTTCGACCATAAGTACTGGGTCGAGACAAGCTTAGAGTCTCAAATCCGGAACTTTCTTAGCAGAAAATACGCTGCAATGAAGGAAACAGCGGAACAGATTCATAACCAGGTCAGAAATTTTGATGCCGAGCTAAGCTGCCTCGAGAATTCGAACGAGCCCTCGTCAGGGCGCAGCAAAGTGAGTTTTGCACCTACACCTTCCCTAGTCTCGTATCCGTCCTAAGTTAGATCAATCAGCTTGCTATTACGGCCTACAGAGCTTATAGAGCTATAGAGATAGTATCTAAAACGTCTAGCCTCGAAGAGGGCATCGAGTCACTCACTGACCTGGTCAATGAATTCAGGAGGCTTAGAAAGGTAGCAAAGGGCCTTCAGAAACCCAGAGTCGACTACCTAAGGCAGGAAAAGGCCATTCCCCGGACATACGGCTTGGTAGCTAGGCATTCCGCTTCGTTTCTAGAAACTCTTTCCAGGAGCTAGTCTTATCTTAATTCCAACGGTATCCACTCGACTCATACTGCCAAGTTGTTCCTCGACACAGATGCCTCCAACAGTTACATCAACTTCAGAATGATCCTGGAATACGAAGCCATATCAGAGACGATGAGACAGCAGTAAGTCTCACGTTGAAGTATGTGCAATAGCCTTAGAAGGTCTTAGTGCTCACAATTCTAATAGTAGCTTTTTGTTCCTCCGTATCCGGTCCGAGGAGCTTTCCTGGGTCGACATCGGTCTCCCGCCGCCGGATATATCACCAACTCCGTCCTCGATCGGAACCCTTGAGCCACCAGCCAAGGTCAAATTTATCGACTCTCCAAGCCAATCTTCTACCAGGATATGTCGTGCTACAGACGCTGAGTGCCAGACGAGGAGAAAGAATCTCGCCCACCTCTGTCAGGTTAAGGATGTCTACCAGCACGTATTCGAATACGGAAAGGCCCTGCATCAGTCGAGACAGGAGGGGTATATTGGCTACCTGGTATCGGGGGATAACCTCACCCATCAGCTCATAGCAGTCCAGGACAAGGAAAGTACAGCGATCCAAACACGGCCTTACTCCCCAGCGACCCTCGCGTCCATAATACAGCCGTCAAAACAAGCCGATATTTCGGTCAACGAGCAGCTCCGCTTGGCTCTACAGCTTGCGCGAGCTGTGCTCCAGTACCATTCAACCCCCTAGTAGCGGCGAGACTAGGGCCTTTCTGATCTCTCCTACTTTAACATCGACAATGAGCTATCCGTCTCGCTTACAACTCTTCACATCGACACCAAGCTTACTTCAAAAACGGACAATATAACGATGCAAAGGATGCTAACCCACGTCCCCACAACGCCCTCAGACGACGATATGCAGATTCTCTACGGTATCCGGAACGTCACGATTCACAGTCTCGGCATGGCTCTACTCCAGATTGGACGGTGGGAATCCTTTGAAACACATAATCTGGTTTTGGTCCGCAAGGCCGCGGAAAAGCCGTCAAGGCTGGGGCCCAGGTATAACGAGCTGACAGTAAAGTGTCTCTAGTGCGATTTCGGGTTTAGAGCGGACCTCAACAAAGCTACAACTTCAAGGGGCTATCTATAATAGCGTGATATATGAGCTCGAGCAAATGGTGGATCTACTTGAAGGAGTAAGGCTATGGCACTTTCGCCCACCCCAGTTTTTTATCTAGATATCAACTACAACTACTTCAAATGTTATTATTCCTACGTTTTGGGGCTACTATAATAGAACTGCCAGTATCACTAGAGTTCCCATCTTTAGAAGTATCATCTAGCTTATCCTCAAGCTCTTTAGCTTTGTGAGGACCGGCTGGGTAAGGTCGGCGTAGGCGTAGGACGGAAGCCCCGAAGCCGCAGCGCCGGCGGGGTCGCAAAAGCAACAACAACGCTAGGCCAGAAGGGCGAGGATATCGCGTCAGAGGAGCGTCGAAAGAGCGTACAAGCAAGGTCGATAACGGGGTAGCGAGCGGGGTAAGTGAGCCCAGACACTGTCATCGCAGGGTATAAAGAGGGGGGTGGAAGACAGGACTTAGGAGAGAGACAGAGTTCAATGAGACCACCATCCTACCCCTAACGAACACTCTGCTCCTATATTGCGTATGCACTGCTCGTACCTAGGCACTCTGGTCCTACTACCCTTAGGTCCTTAACCCTCATACGTTGAACTCTCTGCCTTCCAGGCGACTAGACCGTCCGGGGCGAGCATAGCACTAAGGCGTCAGCGCGCTACTCTCAATCAGCTTGCAAGCGAAACAGAAGGCTCGTTTACGTCGAATAGCTAGCCTTCCAGTATCGCATAACTTCCTGATATTCCTGAGATTTCGGACGCTCAGGTCCTTGATTCCCTCAGTATGACCTAAGGGTGCTTACCTACGGACGAGCCGCTCATTAACCGCTCTCCTACAGCGCAGACGGACGTACCCCTGTCTAAGCAACAGTAGCGACTACTTAATAAGGAACGACGGCTCGACGAGTAGATTGCTGCCGCACGCTGGGAGGCTGTACTACGCTGTAAGAGAGCTGAGCTTAAGCTGCTCCTCTATTAGAATTAACGTGTGCTAGAACCAGCGCCTCTAGCTAATTCTATAGTATATCCATCCCGGGAGGCCCTTTTGACCTCTCCTAAGCCCGCTCCTACGACCCCTGTAAACGTAGCGCCCTAGTAGCTTAGGACAGTCGTATAGGTAGGAGTGATATAGAAGACCCCGACTCTTATCTATCTTACGTATAATAGGTCTAATATAACCGCTTTTCACAATTTTCTCTTCGACTACAAGGCGAACTTCCACCTTCTCGGCAACGTTCTAAATAACGACTGTGTTATATATACGGTAAGCTGCCTATAGGGAACCCCTAAGAACGTTTAGGTCAAGTACATTACTAAGCAGGAAAACGACCTTTCCTTCGACTCTACCCTAGTAACGTAGGAGGAATTTGTTAAGTTCCTTCGCAGTTAGCTCTTAGATCCGGAGACGCGTGCCTTCTCTACAGCTATACAGTTTGATAACCTGTATCAGTACGACAACAAGACAGTAACGGAATTCGTAGATCGATATATAACTATTATTACCGACCTCCCCTACTAGATAGAGGAGAGTCAGCGGGTAATTGGCCTCCTCCCGAAGTTCTATAGGGAGATTCGCCTAGCGATTACCTACTAAGCTACCTTACCTATTACTTACTAGTAGCTAGTAAATACCGCCTGTCGGATTGAGGATAGTTAGCGGGTTGAAGGGACTTCGGGATACTGCTCCTGACTGCGACCCCTACTAGAACCCCCTACGGCACTAGAGTCTATCGAGAGAGGTGCCTAAGCTCCGCTAGTGCGACTAGGGCGTAATATCGTCTGCTATAACTACAGAAGGGAGGGCTATATCGCTAGGAACTGTCTATCGGGGCCGTCCAACCCCCTAGCGCCGGAGAGGGCGGATAAGCAGTAACAACGCTGCTATACCTGTAACTAGCCGGGGTACTATTCAACTAATTGCCCTCAGGCGGTATACCAGCGCTACAATCAAGTAGGGCATACGTCACTTCGGTGCCCTAGCGACGACCCTGCTACTAGTAGTAACCAGATCCCTCTGCGGGAACGCGTAGGAGCTGCAACGATAGAGAAATAGGATAATGCCAGGGATATCTCTCGTCGTATAGAGTCCGATGTGATGGTCAGGATGCAAGGAAGCTGGAAAAAGGCGTTTGCGATACTCGACTTAGGAGCAGATTATAATCTGATCAGCTACAGCTATCTTACTAAATACTCCCTCTTTAAGTACTTCGAGCTATCGGTAGGGATTACCGGTATCGGAAATTAACCTATACGGACCTATAGAGTGTGTCCCCTTTATATGCATGCCGTCGACTGTAAAGGTAGAGCTTAGACGTATCTCCTACGCTTTGTTATCGCGGATATTGAGCCCTTCGTTGTCCTACTCGGCCAGCTCTAGCTCGAAATAGCCAACCCCGATATCGACTTCTGGGCCAAGACGTAGGCTTACCCGCCTAAGACACTGCGAGTAGGCTTATACGTTGAGCCCAAGCAACAGTGGGTCAGATCGGTATTTGCCCTCGCAGCTGTTATCCCCTATAACGAGGACCCCGCTAATATAGTATATAAGCTGGAGCAGCTACAGCTCCCGGAGGCTTACTGGGTATACGAAAAGCTATTCTATAAGTCGGGGATCCTGCCCTTCCTCTAGATATCGGTAAAGCACCGTATTGAGCTTATAGACGACGTGCAGCTGCTTTGGGGTCCAATTTACCCGTGTCAGATCGAAAATGGGGATTGCTGTGAGAAAAGGAGAGTGAAAGGATGATTCGCATTGAAGGAGCGGCGTCTGCGCAGCTATCGCTTCTAAGGAGGTGGTAGGTGACAGTGTTGAACTCTGAACGTTCCAAAACTTCCGGCGAAGCCGGTAATTTATATGCCCCTGACCCTGGCAGTGCCCCGCCTGCACCTAACACCCTCCTGCACCTGACAACCCGTTGGAGGTAATAGAACTTAAGACTTTACGCAAGTGGCTTAGGGCTGCTACTAAGAAGGGCTGGATACGACTCTCTACAAGCCCTATAGGCGCCTCTATCTTATTTGTCCCAAAAAAGGGGGGCGAATTGCACCTTGTTGTCGACTACCGAGGGCTGAACGTAGTAATATGCAAGAACCACGTACCTATCCCGCTAATTGGAGAGATCCTTGACCATCTGTCAACGGCTAAGATATATACTAAGATCGATTTGAAGGATACGTACTATCGTATTAGGCTTAGCGAGGACGACGAGTAGAAGACCGCCTTTCGTATATAATACGGCTACTACGAGTTCCGTGTAATAGCGATAGGGCTAGCTAACGCCCTAGCGACCTTCTAGACGTATATCAACTAAGCGTTATCTAGGCTAGTAGACGTCATATATATCGTCTACTTAGACGATATCCTGATCTATAGTGATGACGAAGCAGTGTATAAGCAGTATATAAAGGAAGTCCTCGATCGATTGGAGAAGGCTGACCTCTATACTAATCTCAAGAAGTGCTAATTCTATACTACTAAAATCGAGTTCTTAGGATATATAATCTCACCCGAGGGGATCGCTATAGAGCCGTCCTGCGTCGAGTCTGTTATATAGTAGCCGCTCCTTCGTAGCGTATACGACATTCAAGTCTTCCTAGGATTTATAGGGTTCTACCGTCGCTTTATTAGGAACTATTCGAAGATTTGTATCCCTTTAACAAACCTCCTGTATAACGACCAGAAGCGCCTATTCGAGCTAACGAAGGAGGCAACCGAGGTGTTCGAGCTGCTTAGACGCAAATTCGGCGAGGCCCCTATCCTTAGGCACTTCGATCTCTCCCTGCCTATCTATATAGAGACAGATGCCTCGAAGTATGCGATTGGATGTAATGAGAGCCACGGGGCAAGACCGGGAGAACCGGCCGAATGACGGTGGATGATGTCACTGTACTAGGGTAGATAAGAACCCCGTGGGAAACCCTCTCACGCGGAGAACTTCTGATCCGTAAGGATCAGTCTCTGTGTATTGATAGGAGGCTGTTCACCAAGATATCGCCCGCTGGTCCAGGTCTTTTCGGTATTAAGATATCGTGATCCATCTCCCTCAACGTGTTCCCAGAACAACCCCTTTACATTGGAGCAGTGCTCTCGCAGCTCTATAAGGATCGTTAGCACCCTATCGCTTTCAGATCGAGGAAGCTTATACCTAAAGAAATGCACTACGGTACCGGAGATAGGGAGCTGCTTGCGTTCGTCGATACGTTCTGAACTTAGTCCCAGTATCTCCTTTACACTCAGGTCCCAATTGTAGTCCTAACAGACCACCTTAATCTAGAGTACTAGAAGACCAAGAAGAGACCAAGTTTACAGTAACTGCGTTGGAACGACGACTTAGCTACGTTTGACTTCGTTATTAAGTACCGCCCTAGTACTCAGAATCCTGCTAATGGACTTTCGTATAGGCCAGACTATATAGAAGAAGAAGAGACGGGCGAAGACACTAAGAACCTACTGCTTCAACTCCTACAGAACAGGATTGAACGTAGGCGACAGGAGAACCCTAGCCCCTGCCCCGTTGTCGCTACAGCCCGAAGACTGCTCCGACCGTCTACCACAGTTACGCTGCCGCTGCGTATAAGAATAGTAGAAGACAAAGAAGTTATTGAACAAGAAAGAGAAGAGTTTAAGAGGTTGCTACTGAGCCAAGAAGGCCAGAGCAACGTTGTGGTCCAAAAGGTCTGGGACTACAGCGAGAAGCGCGGCCGTAGCTCTATAGATAAGGACGAAGACGCTATATCGGATGCCAACAAGCAGATACACGTTGCTAGCGCTAGCCCCCCCGATGGGCTATCCTGTAGTTTTCGTTCTACATTCGGCACCGGGGGCCTCTGCCGTCGTATAGGGAATGACTCTTACAATAAGGCTACGCCTAATTACCGTACGCCTATCGTAGGCGCCGTAGGCGCTAAAAACGGAGATCACGGGACCTAGGCGATAGGAAGGTAGCTGTCTTTAGAAGAAGTATTGTTCGAGGAGCAACTAAAAGATCAATAGCTTTAGTCTAATACTTATAAGTAGCGGCGTAGGAGCGGCGAAGGCTCTTAGAGAGAAGGAGAGGACGGGCTCGTCCGTTATCAAGGTAGAGTATATATTCCTCTATCCCTTAGGCACGAGCTGATTAAGAGCTATTACAACGCACCGACTATAGGCTATAGAGGCTTTAGGAAGATGCAAGAGCGCCTAGGGCGCAATTACTTTTGACCGTCTATAAGAGAGGACGTAGTAACATACGTTAACAGCAACTGTATGACCTGCTAACGCACGAAGCCGTGTACGCACCGCCCTTACAGCTTACTCGTAGCGCTGCCAGTACCCAACAGACCATAGCAGATAATCATAGTGGACTTCGTCACAGGCCTACCAACCTCGATTGACCCTCGGATAGGCAACGCTGCCCTAGTCGTAGTAGATAAGTTTATAAAGTACGCCCTCTATATCGCAACAATTACAATACTTATAGCGAGTACCTTCGTAGAGCTGTTCTTTGACTACATCTACCGACCCTTCGGACTTCCCTAGTCTATCGTATCCGACAGGGGCAGCCTATTTACGAGCTCCTTCTAGAAGACCTTATACGAGCTCTTGGGTATTAAGCAGCGCCTGAGCACCGCGTATTACCCGCAGACAGATAGGCAGACAGAGCGTCAGAACTAGATACTCGAACATTACTTACACGCGTTCTATAGCTACGATCAAGCGGATTAGGCGTATCATCTACGCCTTGCAGAGCATGCCTATAACGGTTCCTACTATACAGCAATACGGTCAATGCTAGCCTTTCTTCTCTATAGGTTCTACCCCCGAAATCCCCCAGACTCTATAACAATCCCTAAGAACTCAGTTCCCGCTACGGATAAGCGAGTAAGACGCTTATCGGCAAGCTGCAAAAAGATCTACGATATCCTTATCGCTACCAACAGGAACTACAAGAAATAGTATAATCGAAAACAGGAGGATAAGACGTTTAAGGTTGGTCAATAGGTCTGGCTCTCAATAAAGTACCTCAAGCAGCGGCGTCTAAGCAGTAAACTCATAGATAAATATCTAGGGCCCTTTAAGATCCTTAAGGTTATCGGCGATAGGAAGATAGTATACGAGCTGGACCTTCTACAACGCTATCGTATCTATCGAATTTTCCTAATTACCCTACTCGAGCTATTTAAAGGTAGCGAGGAACAAGTATAAGAGCAGTACAAAAGGGTCGACGTTGAGCCAGAAGAGCAGCATTACGAGGTAGAAACCATTATCGACTACAGGGGTTCAGCGAGAAATAGGCAGTTCCTAATTAAATAGAAGGGCTATCTACCTAAGGATAATACCTAGGAACCTAGGGAATACTTGGATAATAGACCACTATTGAAGGCGTATAAAGTGAGGTTCGCGAAGGTATAAGGGCAGTATAGAGTATAAGTATATAAGAGTATATCAGGTAAAGGAAAAAGCTTCAATTTATCTAAGGGCATTAAAAAACCTATAAAAAACCTGCATCTAAATAGCGCCCTATCTACTCCTCCTCACTCTCAACTTCAGTATCACCCTCCTCTATAATAGGGGTAAAGTAGTCCGCGATATACGAAAGCAGCGCCTCTATATCGCCTAAGCACTTCCAGATATTAGTTAAGACCGCGGTCTACGCCTCTAATAGGAGAGGGAGCTCAGGGGTAGCGCCCGAGGGCAAGGACGAGGAACCTGCAGTAATACCGCTATTACGGTAGAGGCGTAACGTACGACCAGCGCAGTTAGTACTAGTACAGTAGGCGGCGACCTCGGCAGACCGGGGCCGGGGGGTAGAGAAATCCTTGAAGGCGCGTAGGGCGGCATTGCCAGTCTCCTGGACCTCCTCCTCCAGATCAGTAACCTAAGGAAAAGCACTATTAGTACAAGAAATATACAGCTAAGAAGTAAAAAAAAATTTAATTTACATCCTTACCAACAGTAGGGAACTCTATACGGTCGAAGGCCTCTATAAACCGGACTACTATATTTAATATATCGGAGGGGACCTAAAAACAGTTAGATGCCGTTAACAAGTGTTATAGGAGCAGTATAAAATAAGAGGGGGAGGACCTACTAGCAGGCAGACATAGTTGTAGTACGTATAGCGGAAATAGCGGGTACCAGAGCTCTTCTAGTTCTTGCAGCTAACGGAGGGACCTTTCTTCAGTATACAGCGGAGGCACGAGCGGCAGCTATATATAATCAGCGGGGAGCTAGCGGCCGAAGGAGGAATATTTACGGAATAACGTAGCAGGCGCCTTCGGCAAGCTTGTTACGGGCCTTGGGGGTATCGGCGGCGGGCGGGGAGAATGGAGCGACGTTATCTTCGGCCTAGAGAAGTAGGTTAGGAATAGCGAATACAGGAAAAGGGAGGACTAGAAACCTACCGAGGAGCTAGGGGACGTAGGAACGGCCTTAGACTTCTTAGGGGGACCGCCAGGCTCTTTATCATCTTCAGCCTAAAAAAGGATCAATACGTACAGAGACCCTATAAGAGTAGCGAGGGCACTACTTACAGGGCGTTTGTCCGATATAGCGGACTAAACAGAGGGGGGGGGAGCGTAGAGAGCAGAGTGAGAGAGTAGAGTGAGAGCAGTGAGGGTAGGGACGGTGACTACAATATACCAGGCAGTCAGTAGACCGAACTACGGAAGTGTAAAATAAGCGGCAGAGAAACATAGAAGGTACGGGTAAAGGATAGAGAGGTAAGGGAGTAAGAAGGGCGTAACCTATAAGAACAAGACCGTAAAGAAAAAGAGAGGAAAGGAACTAGAGGGAGGAAAGCTCTCTTTATACCCAGAACTAGGGGAGGCCCTACTTTTCCTAGAAATGAGGCTAAAGATCAGTATAAAGGAAGTTCGAGATAGTTAAGCCGGGACGACTACGATAAGTAAAGGTAGAGCTGCCTCCCCGCTACGACTATATAACCTAAACGCAATTACCTTATACTACCTACTCTGACTTCCTTTCTCAGTAAAAACCCCCTCTCCCCTACTTCTAAGTCATTAAGGCTATGTATATACTATTATTGAAACCAAGGGAAGGCAATAATACACAGCCAAACAATTGCCGCACTATACAACGCAGTAACCCCCACACTTCCGCGCTTACAACCCGCAGCGTCTACATAATAACAAGCTCCGGCGGCTGCAAGTGCCTATACGGCGAGGAAGGCAAGGAAGGAGAGACGATACAGCGGCAACTCGAGGACCGCGAAAAAGCACTATAAGCGGCATCCCAACATCTAGTACCTCGAGCGCTACGCAGAGCAGGCAACTACGTAGCTAGTACGTATAAGGCCCGCAAACAAGATTGTTGACAGCATCACCTACGAAAGGGTACGTAGCCCGGATGGCTCCTAAGGGCAGGAGCCCGGAAGGAGGGAGGCTCTGTGAGGACTAGCTGGGTAAGGTCGGCGTAGGCGCAAGACAGAAGCCCCGAAGCCGCAGCGCCGGCGGAGTCGTAAAAGCAACAACAACGCTAGGCCAGAAGGGCGAGGATATCGCGTTAGAGGAGCGTCGAAGGAGCGTACAAGCAAGGTCGATAACGGGGCAGCGAGCGGGGTAAGTAAGCCCAGACACTGTCATCGCAGAGTATAAAGAGGGGGGTTAGAAGACAGGACTTAGGAGAGAGACAGAGTTCAATGAGACCACTATCCTACCCCTAACAAGTACTCTACTCCTACGTTGCGTATGCACTGCTCGTACCCAGGCACTCTGGTCCTACTACCCTTGGGTCCTTGACCCTCACAAGCTTCTAACCATATCCCAGAGCTTAGTTTTCTACCTATAAGATAGTAATATTATAGTCTATATTATTAAAGACCTATATATACAAATCCTATAAGGTCTCTAACATCTGAGAGGATTCTATAAGGTATCTTGGTTAAGTGTTACAAACTAACTATAGAAGCGGCTTACAGTCTATAGCCAAAGTGTGAGACGTTTTGATAACTAACTATTTATAGACTAATTAGAGAAAGCTTATACTTAACACAGTGATTGATAGCAGAGGATCACTTATTGAGTTAGAGAAAATAGTCCCCAGAGAGCGGGATCTCTCTGATCAGAGGGAGCTCTATCTATATTACGTAGCGGAGGCTAGCACTGCTCAGCAGCGTCTAGGCCCACATCCTGTCAGGGATGATGGCTTAGAGGTCATTGCATACGTCTATAAAGACCCCTCAGGTTTGTCCTCAGAGGACCTTTATTCAATCAACCATCATTATATCTTACTTTGTTATAGATCATACCAGTATTTATAAAGTACCTACCTCAGTATCAAGGCTAACGCCCTTGAGGTCACCATTATAGGACCACGATGGAAACCCTATAACAAGTAGTGCCTACTACCAGAATCGAACTTAACTTTTGTCATTCCCGATAACGAGGACGTTGTCTTTACGTCAAAGCGAGGTACTGTAGGTACATTTAGTGAGCTCAGAAAAGCATCCTATTTGGAACTAGTAATTGTTAACGTTAACGACTAGCTTATAAGATTATAGTAGATAAACCATTAAGACCTCGAATACACGAGATAGATATACAAGTTTATTATCGATAACCCGATAGTTGGTTTTATCTAGAAGTTGACTGACGACGTTATTTGGAAGCTATGCAGTGTTATATCACTTATCAAGAGTGATATTTCCTCTGCCTACGAACAGGAGTTCTTAGAAGAAGTGCAATTCAAAGATAATCTAGATAGTTGGAAACTCGACTACTATATACCTAGGTAGTATATTCAGCATTATATCAAGAAAGTAATATAATGTATTAGAGAGGCTAGACTTCTGCTCTATCCTAAGTAACTAGAGGAATCGACTACTATATATTCGAGGGGAGTAGTATTAACCCGAAAACGCTAAAAATAGTTTCTTTAACGCAATACAATGTATTGCTACTGACAAAAGTAATATAAGTATCATAATTAATAAGTAATTATAAGTGGATTTACTATACTAAACTAAATTAGCAAAGCTCTTTAAAGATAAAACGCTAACTATATTAAGGATGGTATCGTTATTAGAAAACTCTATCTAGAGGATATCTCCGATATTCTAGATATTTGTACTAATATCTACTATAGAACCCGAAGCATTACCGTTTATAGAAATAATATTAAGGTAAATACCTAGTGAGTTCCTATTAAACGAATATGAGGACGACCTCTAGTTAAGTAGATCTAGAACCCTGTTAACGACGATAGAAATCCTATTGAGACGGATACCTTTGTCGTCAACAACTACGGCCCTATAGGATTCAGAGGAGCTGAGAACTTAGCCCTAGCTATCGACAATAATAAGCTTAACCGAAAGGTTATTGAAATTGTTATAAGGTTCTTTACTAATTGTTGAGGTATAGTTGTGCACAAGGTAAGGCACACAGTGGATGATAGAAAAGAAGGAGGGTGAAGAAAAGACTTCAAAGTGCTTGATTATTGATTCTATCTAAGTGAGAGAAAGCTGTAGTTATTATAGATTTGATCTTGTCGGCCGTTTCGGCCTTCGGGATAATTGGAAAGGGGGCTTATTGTAGATCACCTGCTTACTGTGGAGCTAATTTTGAAGATCTCCTTGAATACGAGATTTCTTCGCTCCACAGGTGAGATTATAGTGCGTTTAGAGATGCTGGACCCTGTTCCGGGTGCCAGTGCCCTATTTCGGGTGCCAACGCCCTATCCCGAGTGCCAGAGCCCTGTTCTGGGCGTTGTGGCCTTGTTCTGGGCGTTGTAGCCTTATTCCAGGTGCCGGAGTTCTGTTCTAGATGCCGAATGTAACGAGAGTCTCCAGACGAAGGTCAGGAGGACCCGCCGAATGATGCTGGATGATGTCACGATACAGGATAGATAAGAACCCCGTGAGGGAACTCTCTCACGCGGGGCACTTCTGATCCGCAAGGATCAGTCTCTATGTAATTGATAGGAGGCTGTTCACCAAGATATCGCCCGCTGGTCCAGGTCTTTTCGGTATCAAGACATCGTGGTCCATCTCCCTCAACGTGTTCCCAGAACAACCCCTTTACACCGAAGCTCTGTTCCAGACGTTGCGGCCCTGTCCCGAGTACTATACCCTTAACCTAGGTACTGTATTATCCCCAATAGTTTCTCTAACGTATCAGTAACGAAATTACTAGATGCTATAACGGAGTTATATCTAGAATGCAAAATTTATTTTCGATAAATAATTATATTTGCTATATCAAGGACAAACTATACTATATAAAGTAGGAGATAGAGGAAATAGGCGTTATGAAAGTCGGAACCCCGACTTACGAAGAAATCTTGACCCTACGATATTATATACTAAGTAGTGACTTAAATAGTATAATCGCTAGCTTATTCGTAGAGCTCAGCCTCGCCGGGCTTAGTTAGTATTATATATCTATTGTTATTGATCGTAAAACTATATATTGTACTGTAACTAACTTAGTTATTATTAACGTCCGTATAGAGAAAACTATCATTAACCTTATAGAGCTTAAAAGTAAGGTTCGGGATATAGAGGAGAATTTTATCCCTATATCGGAAATTATAGAGGTAATAGCTAAAGTAGGCGATATAATTCGTTCTTTTACTAAGAAATAGAAGGAGAATATCGATGATATAGTTACTAAAGCAGTCGATAAAGCTGTTAATGAAACGATTAGCAAAATAATTAATCTCAAGATCGTGGAGTTAGTTAAAAACGCTAAAGCCAATATTACTAAATACCTAAGTGATCTCGAGAATAAGCTGAGGTTAGAAATCTCAGTAGCGAAGAGGTTGATAGTTCAACCGTTAAAGACAATAGTATTATAGAAAGAATAGACGATGAATATACCGAGATCGACTTAAAAGCCTGAAATGCCTGGGTCTATTAATAAACGTAAGGTACCCGATAATAACTATAGCACTAGATCGCCTTGGTCTAAAAAGATGAACGTAAGTATTACTCTGGGTAACGGAATATAGGTAAGGAATAACAGGAGTATGTAGGGTACTATAACAGTAGGTGTGTAGCCTAAGAAGAAAGTATCGTTCTCTAGTCTATTCGACCTTTAGAGTTAAGGATGACGATACTGAGATAGGAAATTAGGGCTAAAGAGATAGCTAATGGAAGAATAAATGTAACTTTTGTAAAGTAGATAGTAATAACTGGGAGGTTGTCTTTTCTTTCGAAAGAGGGATACTTATTACGTAGTAGAGATCAGTACTACTTAGTAGCGTCTAGGCCTATATCCAGTTATGGATATAAGCCTAGAAGTCATCGTATACATCTATAAAGACCTGTGAGGACTGGCTGAGCGGGGCCAGCGTGAGGCGCGGTCCGGAAGCTTCGGAGCCGCAGCGTAAACGAGCCTCAGAAGTAACAACGGCACTAAGCTGGAATAGCATAAATAGCGCGTCAGATGAGCGTTGAAGGAGCGCACCAGCAAGGAGGACGACAAAGCAGTAGAGCAGGGAAGTAAGCCCTAGCGATACTGTCACGGGCATAAGAAGGAGGGCGGGAGATAGAGCTTAGGAGGGAGGCAGAGTTCAATGAGACCACTGTCGGATGCACAGCACCTCTGAACGTTCGGAGTTAAATTTGGGATAGAAATTCAGATGTAAATTGAGGATGGAAAATTGAGGATGTCTTGTTTTCTTCCTTGTCTAACGGAGGTGAGCTTCCTTCTTATTCCCAATTTCCTGGACCACGGAGACCCGGGTTAACCGGTCTCCGAGAGATCGGATCACACTTATCCGAGTCGCACTAATCCGGATCACACTGATCCGGGTTCGTGTTTTGCAGATCCAGGATCCAGCTTCTTGACCCTTTTGACAGTAATAACTTTCTTATGCTTCTGCTACGCGGTGAACTATACGAGTCGTTTAGTATGAGCTGTTGGGTACTCGCCAAGTGTTACCTGTTTCTTCCCTTTGACAACACGGGAGGCCTTGAGTAGTGGCCCTGCTACCTGGTACGATCCTTGGTGTGAGATCCTAGTACTGTGTGGTGGCGTAATCGTGATCCTGGAACGGCACCTGACGACTAGTAATGCGAACGCTCTGCCGAATCAGCCTAGAGACCGTAGATGGCTCACTGGAGTGTCCTGGTGCGTTGCCTTTGCTTCCGGAGCGGTAGACAGTTTACCGAGGGCTTCGACGAAGCTGCCGGACAATGGCACTATTCCGCCCTACTACGGGGTAGCCTCTGACTGTTTCGAATCTACAATTCAGACGATCGTAGCGATCGGATACCTTGCGGAGAACGCGACCGGTGAACTATCATAAACGCCTGTCGCAAACTACCAACTACACCAAACACCCAAAAAGTGGGGAGCTCCACGATTGTTAGTCGTAGAATGCTAAATCTGCATTTTATCTGACACACCCCCTCAGCTCTAAAGACATCCTGAGGGTTTAGGGCTGGAGACCTTTTGCCTCATGGAGACCATCAACTCCGTTTACCCGCACCTCGTCTCGAGCTTATGTAAGGTCTTAGCGTTTTCTTGCTGGGTGGCAGATCTGCTCTGCGTGGGAATCGAACCCACGACCTTTTAATCAGCTAGCACCAAAGAGGCACTGAGACTCTTAATTGTCGCAAACTACCAACTACACCAAACACCTAAAAGGTGGGGAGCTCCACGATTGTTGGTCGTAGAATGCTAAATCTGCATTTTATCTGACAACGCCCTGCTCCTTCGACTAGCTGTGTTTGTCGTAGATCGGTATGGTGCCTTAAGCCTGGATCAGAACCGCTACGTTTGACATTATGGCTCTGGGATTGTGGCTGCACTCTTGTACTAGCGTGCGAAGTGAGCCCAAGCGCTCTATCTCTGTTGCAAACACGGCTATACAGTGACTGGTAACCCGGATTTATGGCTACTAGTAACCATCTATAAAGGTGCGGGCAGTTACTAGTAACTACTCCTAAGTCGTAGATGCGGACATGTGATTACTAGTAACTACCCTAGCCGTATATACGGTGACCAGTAACTGCCCCAAGCGTACATATAGTTACTAGTAACCGCCCTAAGTGTAGATGTGGCTACCAGTCATCTCTATGCTAGTAGGTTGGTTACTAGTCACCACCCGGGAGCGTAGATGCCGTTACCAGTCAGGCCGCTGCCGGGTCGTACAGTTACCAGTAACGCGTCCCCGTCGTAATTTTGGTTATCAGTCACTCCTAGGGTCGGCCCGCGGGTTGGGCGGGATACTCTGGAGGCTGGGTTCTCCTAGGTCATGGCTATGTCATTCCATCTCTTGCTAAACCGCTTCCGGTTCGTCAAAATGTTGGTCTATTGTCAGTTTCGTGGCCTCGAGTTTTCGTTTGTTACTAGCTTGTGTATTTTCAGAAGGTGTATCCAGATTAACTGTCAGTTCGTTCTGTGAAAGTGTACCTAGCCGCGTGGGGAGATTGTGGAAGTGGAGGGTTGTGACCTGACTGGAGGATTGCAGATCAGATGCTAAGGTACGGACGTGGATCCCACTATCGCCGCTGTCCTGCGTGCCTATTGTGTCTGTCCGTCGTAGTTCGGGTGACGTTGGAGAGCATCGGCTAGCGCATGTGTGTCGAAATCGGGGGGTTCACCCCGTACCCTCCAAGTCTGGCGGCTGGGGTACGGTGTTGTCGACCAGTTCGTCATGATTACGATTAATCAGCTATCTTTTGCGGAGCCGATGACGTTGCTTTACGGAATGAGCCGCGTGAGGCGGGTCCGATCATTACTCTGATAATGTGGCAGGGGAAATGGACTTGCCGCAGGTTGCAGCGGCCCAACAGCCCGTTCGGAAGGATCGCAAATGAGCCGCTCTTTCCGAAGCTTATCGGCCTAACTTTAATCCGATGCTCAAGAAAAGGCTAGTGCAGGAGCCTAAAATCAGGTCAGGTCTGGTTGGCACTAATTTTAGCAACTGCTGTTCTGTCACGTGGCCAAACAGACCAGCAGCCAGCGAAAGACCTCCACATGCCGGACCGAACGGCTGCATGCGTTTAACAACTTCAAGGCCAAATGCCGCGGTTATAGGCTGCTGAGAATGGCTATGAGGCGGTTTTGCTGCTTGTAGTTATGGTAAGAGAATGAAATCCCTGAGAGGGAGAGATGGTTGCGTGAGTCTGAGTTCGATTTTCAATACATGTCAGGTTCATGTAAGATGGAATTGCTTTTTGTCATGCTGGACTTTGTTGGCGATGTAGTATAACAAGTTACGGCGCCCGTTACTCGAATCAACCAATTCCGTTCCCTAGCCCTACTTGAAGACAGGGGCAAAGGTTGTGATCAATGATGTTCTGGTGCCCGAGGCGGGGAGCGTGCCGAAGTAGGCCGAGCTGCGGACTCGGATCAGTGACTTGATCCAGCTTGTGCTGCAGAGCTCGGGGGGGGGGGGGGGGGGGCGGCGAGTCCGATGCCGGGGTCTACTCGTTTATAGGTGATTCACGTTGAGTGGATTGGAGCTTGAGCCGCCAGGAAAAAAAAAACAAGCACCAGAAGCCCTACATGGTACACAGGCACAAGGGGTATGTTATACCCTTCCAAATGCTAAGGGAATGGTGGTCAAGGGCCAGATGTTGCACCCAGTTGGATCGATCGCTGAAGGCACATTGACTTACCTAGTAAGAGGTAACTAGATGCCCCATATCCTAACTGAGGAACAGTCTATCATTACCGATGTAATCCTTGGCTTCTTCCTCGCTCTTACCTACGCTTTTGATCTCGTATATTGGGCAGACCAAGTTATCCTTGAGGCCGAAGACAAGGACATTGTGGGGCTGGAAAAGGAGAGTCAACTATGCTGAAAAAAAACCAGAATTCAAATCTTAAGTGCGGAAGTCGGTAGATGACGAACAATACCGAAGCAGGAGAACTGGGCCCGGAATAATGATTGCGGATGGGTATTACTTGATATTCTGACAATGGATGTGTCCTTGACTCAGGGGGCATTGCCAATAATCCACCCACATCACCACCCTTTTCATACAAGCCCCATCTCCTCTCGGCTTATTTTGCTCAACATCAAAGCGTATCAAGTCAAACTCCTGGCGGGACGTTGACAAGAAGACTCCGACTCAAAATCTAGTGTTGACGACGCTTTCGCAATTCTGCCTTGCGGTGACAGCCGCCCGTCCGCGATGTCGTGCTCTGGGGGGGTGGGGACGACAACGCCGTGGAGGTGGAGGCGGCCGACGTTGTGGATGACGATGCGGCGGCGGAGGGGGAGAAGGAGGAGAAAACACCTTGCGATGCGCTCGGCACTGCGCTTGAGGGCGTCGCTGAGTCGGAAGACGGTGCGCTGGAAGAGGAGCTGGAAGGCGGTATGCTCGAGGGAGCGCCTGATTCGGAAGGCGGTACGCTGAAAGGAGCGGCCGAGCTAGAAGGCGGGGCGCTCGAAGAAGCGGGAGAGGAAGGCGGGATGCTTGAGGGGGTTGCTGAGTCGGACGGCGGTGCGCCGGAAGAAGCGGCCGAGCTGGAAGGCGGCGCGCTAGGAGCGACGGAGCTAGAAGGCGGGATGCTTGGAGGAACGCCTGAGTTGGAAGGCGGTGCGCTGGAAGGATATCGGGAGCTGGAAGGTGGTGCGCTGGAAGGAGCGAGGGAGCTAGAAGGCGGTATGCTCGTGGGAACGCCCGAGTCGGAAGGCAGTGCGCTCGAAACAGCGGCCGAGCTGGAAGACGCAGGGTCGACGTCGCAGTACGGGATAGCGGCCTCCAGCGCGCTCAGCAGGATAACCAGATCCTGCATGACGCTGAGCTGGTTCGAATCCTGGAGGCTCGCACAGGCCTGCTGGAGAGTCGATATGGCGTCGGCGACGTCCGGGTCGTCGATGGACGCCGCGTCGTACGAGGCCACGTCGTTGCAGGCGCCGACAGTCGCGGCCACCGAGCCGGAGTCGTCGGGGAACAGGGCCACGAACTCGGCGCACGGGTTGAAAAGGCCCCCGTCTCGGCGGGCGGGTGATGCGCGGAAGGCAACAGGCGCGGGCTCCAACGAGACGGAGCGCTGCTTCTTCGGGGCCGACGGGGACGGGGGACAGTTCAGTGCGTCCAACAATTCGACGGCCTTGCCTCCGATGAAGAGCACGGCGCTGGCGGATCCGACACTGCTGCAGAACCGCGTGAACAGCACTGGCAGGGCGGCCAGGGCGACCGGAAGTTCGACCCCAGCGCCGGCGATCAGAGCCAGCCCCAGCGCCAGGGTATTGAAGGCGACGATGACGGAGGAGGCGGCGTTGAACTTGGTTCCGAGGACGCCGTTGCTGGGCTTGGTGATCGCTTGCATGACGGCGTCGATGCTCCCCAGCAGCGAGGCGAACATCTCTTTCGGGGTGGTCACCGGACACAGCGCGCCGGCCCATGTGGTCAGGAGGCTCAGTGCTGTTACGGCCGTGGAAGCCGCCTGGGCGGCCCTGCAGACCAGCGACGGGCCGTTGCAGACAAAGGCCTGGGTGGCGGCGTCGAACGCGATCTTCTCGTCCGGCTGCGAGCACCCGACGCAGCGATCCGAAAAGGAGCGCGACCGGTCGGTGCAGGCGGACGCCACGGGCACAAAGCCGGCGGGACAGTCGCAGCAGCTGTAGGTGTATTTCGTGTAGGACCAGATGCAGCCGGTGACGGGGAGGTAGCAGAGGCCGAGACCCGCGTCCACCGATTCGGACGCCGTGAGAGCAAACACTTGGCTGCTGGCGCAGCTCAGCGGCGTGCCGGGGTCGAGGCACGCATCGAAGACGTTTCGGCACAGCCCCTGGTCGAAGATGGTAGTCCCGTCGAGGCAGTCCCCGCTGCAGCAGACGACGGCTTGGCCCGGCACCGTTTCGTTTTTGCACGTCGCGCTCGCGTACTGGTACCGGAGTTCGGCGGCAGAGCGCCCGGCGAAGAGGCAGAGGGAGGTCCATAGAAGCGCCGGCAAATGCTTGGGCCGTCGTTGCCTTGTCATTTTGGCTGCCGAGAAGTTGGGATACTCTGAGAAGTCGACTCTCCTGTAGCGTGGTCTGGCAACTACTTAGATATAATTCAGAGCCAGGCCGTCATTTCGGCATCTTTCGTGGCGTTCAATACCGAGCGTCAATGGCGCTTATTACAGCGGGCTGCGACCCTGCCTGAGCCCATTTTTGTCATCCGCACCCAATAGGAGGTGGCGTTTGACGGCCACTATCTGTGCGCTCTTTGCCATGTTGGGTTCAGCATTAGGACTGACAAGGCGATTAATTTCCACACTTGGTGCATTACCATGCATGCAACTTGCGGGCAGGTGGGCGGTAAATGCCCATTTCCGAGGGGTGCTGCGATGTTGGCTCCGAGCCTTGTTGTTACGCCGCTCGGGTTTGTATGCTCAACTTTCATCTAGTGAAAAAAACTGGTGGACTTGTGTTCGATTTAATGTATCTCAGACCTGCGCAGCTCTAACAGCGACCTCAAACTCCTCCGCGAGAAGGCAAGTAGCAGCGACCTCAGTGTCCCTCTCGGTATTGCCTCCGCCGTGCATTCGACACGGCTGGGATAATCTAGCGATACTCCTATCCTCGAAGATCATGAACAAGGTCGATGAAATCCCAGCGTATACAGAAAGCAACACCAAAGCCCCATAGAGATACTCATACCCTCAACTTCACCCCATGTACTCTCTCTACATGGCTCTTGAAATGGTCCAAGTGCTTGAACTCCAGTGACTCTCTATTGCACTTGGGATGGCTGCAAGAGATCTGCTTCGCGCCGTATAGTTCCTTCACATGCTCCCTGTCGAAATGGTCATACATGACTGCCGGCCGGCAGTACCTAAATGTACGTTCTTCGTACGACTGTCCCTCATCCCCAATGCAACGCGGACACTGCGTTCTCTCCATTAGTAGCGGAAATGGGTCCGGTCCGGGAGACTCCTCCTTAATTCGAACGTCAGCAGACGCTCTTTCTCGAAGGGTCCTCCGTTTTGCCGTTTCCCGCTTGTGGCAAAGGGCTACCATAAGCTTGACGGCCTGAACACGTAGTTGCTTAAGCTCTTCCCCAGCGAGGCCGTCCGGTTGATTAACGAGGAGCTCAGCAAGCTCGGCACGTTCGGCGATGTGGAGGTCGATAACTGGAGTGACGTAGTCTTCCTCTTCGTCGGGTACGGCCTGTCGCTCAATATCCCATGTTGGCCGGTTGTGGAAGTAAAACTCGCGGTACTCGCTCCTGATTCTCTTGTCGCGCTCCGCTCGCTTGGCCCGGATTTGTCAGGTTATACTTCGGATCATCTCTTCATCATCGCGGCCCTTGATTCGGTACGAACCTCAGCCCACACAAGATCGTAAGGCTCCTAGCCAACCTCGTCAAAATGCCGTTGGGCCCTTCCGAACGCGCGCTTGTACTGGATAAACCAGTGATGCTGGGGTTCAGGCCTCAAACGATTGTACGGGGATTCCTGTTTGCGTGGCTCTCTGAAGATAGCGCTTCCAATGTCACCCTCAGTTTAAACAGCTCAATTCCACCATGAGTCGTAGCTTTGCACCCCACCTTTCTTCTTTTTTTCCTCGCCGGCGGAGACTCCGGCTTCAACTAAAGTGTCGGGTCCGCGTTTTCTGAACCCTTCGCCGGTGGCTGGTTGGGTCGCCTCTGTCATGCCAGATAATGGACTTCCCGCTTCAGCCGGCTTGCCACAATGCTAGGGATCTTAGCTCAGAACCTATTTGGATTTCAATATTACGTACCGATGAAATAGAAGAAGGTATACCATCCGATTTGCAGCTGTCCCGAGTGTACTGTCTCGTGTAGGGTGAGTATTGAAGACCTGATCCTTCAGCAGTGTTCTGTGTCCATATATACTTGTTAGAGCCAGTGGAGATAGTAAAGGGGTATGCGTTGGGCTGGGTGGTGCCGCATGTGTTTTTCCATATGAGCATTGCGTATGCCATCCTCAGAAACAGGGGGGTGCCGTTGGGGAAGAAGGATTTCTCGTCCGAGTTTATGGAGCCAGTGGTTCTTGAGGTGAAGGAGCAGGAGAGTTCCTAGGCAGATAGGGAAGTGTATGGTTGATGGCTCGGTTAGACTCCGAGAAGCAATCGCCCTCCACTTGGCCATGCTGGGCTGCCACACGCAAGGGTGTGTATCGATCGTTTTTCAGCGTCGACAGTCTGGTGTCGACTCGGATACCATTCTCGATGAGAAATTTGGCAACAGCAGCCCACCCATGCTTTGCAGCTTGGTGTAGATAGGCGTCTGGCATAGGCGCAGCTGAACGCCGGAAGTGCTCCCCAAACAGCATGTGCAGCACATTGTCATGCTCTTGCCTGGCAGCCAATGATATCATGTCATGGATGTCCTCGCTTCCCAACCCTCCAAGGTCCTCCTCCGCCATCCTTCCGCGGGTAAGCAGAAGCCTCATAGCGCCCCACAGCGCCTATATGACCCTTGCTCGCTGCCCAAAATGATGGTGTCCTCCCACGGCGGTCTGAAATGTCTGAGTTGGCTTGTGCACTCAACAGTGCCCCGATGGCTCCCGGTTATCCTGGAAATGGAAGACACTCCTGGAAATGGAAGAAATTAAGACCTGCCAGCATGAAGGGTTTAAGTCTCCATTGTGCAAAGAAACTATCCTCCGTTGCAATTAGATTATCACTAGTTCCACAGCATTCCCTCAGAAACCATCTGGGAAATCCACAATATTCACCGTTACATCCATAATCTCACATCCTTCCTGGGCTTTCAAGTTGTTAGCATGAGATGCTAATATCTGAAATATTCAGTAGGATTAGTAGCTAACTAGGTTTAGTGCCGACAATTTCAGAACCTCGCGACGAAAAGCGGTGAGGCGAGGGCTGCAGTATCACAGGACTGATTGTAGGTATTTTATTTATCCTTGTGCAAACGCGACATCAAAGGCCAATAAGGGTTTCTCTGATCCTGTAACCCCAATTGGAGAACTTCCCACCAATCCCCTTTAGAAGACGTGCAGAGTGCACGTGTTTTGGAGAAAGAGGAGGGGAAGTAGGCTACCAATAACGCCCCGCTTCGGGGCTGAGTCGATCGACTGTCAAACATTATAGCACAATCTATGTCGGCGGCTGCAACTGCGTTCTCACCAAACTATTGATTCATGCCAGCGCAACCGCAGAGTAGGCTCCATGGATCCCGTCACGGCATTCGGTCTCGCATCCGGCGTCGTCGCCTTCATCAGCTTCAGCACGAGCCTGGTCAACGGCGCCATCAAGATCCACAGATCGCTCGATGGCAACTTGGACGAGAACCGGAGCCGCGAGGCCATCGCGGCCGAGATGAAACGCTTTGTCGCTAGGCTGCTCCCACCCGATGACTCCCGGCTCGCTGGGGAGGAGAGACAGCTGTGCGTGCTGGCTACCGAATGCCGCGATCTGTCAACCCAGTTGGTCGAGCTGCTATACCGGATCAAGCCCAAAGACGCCGAGTCCAAGAGCCAGAGCCTGTGGTCCGCACTAAAGAACAAGGTGCACGAAAAAGAGAGGGCAGACTTGGAACAGCGGCTGGACCACTGTCGCAGCCAGCTCGATCTGCAACTGGCTTTTCTCAGCAAGACCTCAATCGACACACTGGTCCAGTCAGCCAAGAGCGACGCCGCCAAACTCGAGCGACTCCGTAATAGTGTTAAAGATCTCAGCTAGGGTGTCCAGATCGCAGGCATTAGCGACGAAGCCCAGGAGCAAATCCGTCGTCTCGTGAATGTGCAAGAAAACGCCTTCTTAGCCATTATACAAGACCGCATAGTGAAAAGTCTTGCGTTCGAAGGGATGTATGGCCGCTTTGATATGGTGGATGAGGCGCATTTCAAAACTTTCCGATGGATTCTTCATGAAGATGATGTGGAGCGACACGTGGGTGATGCTTCTTACAAACTAAGCAATGGGTCCTCCGAAGTGGACGAAGACACCGCATCTAAGCAGCAGGATGAGATGAAACATGCCGCCAGGGAAAAATTTACAACATGGCTTTCCTCGGGAGAGGGCGTCTTTCACATATCTGGGAAGCTGGGATCCGGCAAATCGACGCTGATGAAATACTTGGGCGATCACCCTAGAACACAGGCAAAGCTCAGAGAATGGGCCGGTAGGCATTCCCTCACTTCTCCACTTATTACTAGTCGCAACAGCTGTGATGCTCATACTCCATAGGTAGCAGAGATCTCGTGGTCGCAAAGTTCTTCTTTTGGCGGCCGGGATCACCAAAGCAGAAGTCGCTTGACGGACTCTACCGTTCTCTTCTTCACGATGTTCTAAAGTCACGCCCTGAGCTGATATCTGAGGTTTTGCCTGAGCTGTGGAAAGATGCTAGGGCCGCACCTTGGCAGGTTCAGACAGAATTTCTTATTTCTGAGAAGGACGTGCGGAACGCCTTCACTCGCCTCGTCAGAACCACGAGTCTGTCCAAACACTGTTTCTGCTTCTTCATTGACGGCCTCGACGAATACCAAGAGACGGCCCAAAAGGACCACAAGGAGATGGTGAAGCTGTTGACCAGCTGGACAACAACTGCGCCATAAGACGTGAAGTTGTGCGTCTCTAGCAGAGAGTACAATGTCTTTATGAATGTATTCTCAGCCGATAAGAGACTTCGACTTCACTAACTCACGAGGTTTGACATGGAGGCTTACGCTCGAGATAAGCTGGATGATATATCAGACAAAAAAGCTAACCAAGAACTGGTTGGGGCTATAATCGATAAAGCTGAGGGCATTTTTCTCTGGGTGGCCCTGGTGGTGAAGCAGATGCGCGATCAGCTGGAGAATGGGGAAGACCCCGCTGGTCTGATGCAGGTCGTGGATTCGTTGCCTGACGAACTGGACGACCTTTACGAGCATATTCTCAAATCTCTCAGCAAGTCAGATCGCAAGAGGGCCTACCAGACGCTGGCCATCCTGCCCCTATCAACGCTATGCGGGCTGCCAGTGTCTTTATTCGCTTATTCTTTTCTCGATAAATACGACGACAACAAAACATTCGCCGAGCGGGACGACTTTGCGCAGACGGGTATGTATGGCATGACATACGAAAAACGTATCCAACTCGGTCGCAAGCGCGTGAATGGCTGGTGCAAAGGGCTTGTCGAACCGGCAAGGAACAAAATCGATTACGCTCATCGATCAATCCCCGAATTTCTCCAGAGAGAAGACATTGAGGATGAAATGGAATCCGCCTTGGCTGACTACAGCGCCGCTGAGGCACTTTCTCAGCTCATCCTAGCTGAGTGCCGGCTTGAGTTCTTCTACGATCCGCCGCAGGGCGATTTCAGAGGCAGAAATTTCAGCGATTTTGTGAGGATGCGGCAAGAGCATGGGCTCGACCACGCGCCGTTCACCTTCCTACGCTCGCTAGACGCCATCCTGGACACCACTCTCAACAAGCAAGTCTGGGCGAAACTACAGGCGCGGTCCATTAATTCCCAAATTTGGCTTCCTCTGTATAATAGTGTGTCAAGCAACACTTGGCAAATGATAGCCCTCGTCACGAGCGACCAGGAAGGGCCGGGCAAGGAAAAGAGTCTCGAGGTTACGTTTCTAAACAGCGCGTTACACATTTGTGCATTTATATTCCCCGATCACGGGTATCCAGTGTGGTGGGCCACGAAGGAGGCAACAACTTCAGAGAGCGTTGCGAAAGGGGTACTTCTCGCGTATGCGGTCTTCGCCCGCCAAATTAAGGAAGTAGAGGTCAACTGGCCGATCCTGGACGCTCTTTTCGATCGGGGGCTCCTAAGTTCGAGAACGCGAACGACGATCATGCCTATTTACCCACTGCGACACGATGTCAACGACTCTGACACTGACCCTCGTGCCGGCGCTGATGCAGACTCTGCCCCCGACTCCAAGATCGCCACCAGCAGCACCACCATTCCCAAATATGGCAAAATCGAGCTCAGCGTCTGGCAGCACTACCTAATTTCCCAGTGGCTCTTCCAACAGGTTGTACTCGAGCGAAGCAACGAACTATCACTTCGATATAGAAATATGGGATTCGTCGTAGCAGTTCAGCGGTTCTTTTTAATATGGAGCGTCGACAGGGCGGAGTCAGGATTTACCGTCTCGCTTTTATACTTGGTAGATAAGACCAGAGCCGAGTTTCGCTTTTGGGGTTATCCTGCAGACGACAGAGGGGCAATGTCAACGAACCCCACATCCTCTTGTTGGGTGAGACTTAATTAAGGCTTGTGCCTGGATTAGGTGAAGGCAATAGGCTCGGTGGATTCGGCCAACATAGTGACGGGGTGCGATATAGGACTGGAAAAGGTGTGGTCGCTTAGCAGCTGGATAGAGGGGCTGGAAGAAATATCGAACAAGGAGGAGGTGTTGCGACTTTTGTATGGGGAAAGACCTTCTGGTAACGTAGGTCTAACGGAGGAGAACCCATTACAGTTCGCCGACTCCAAGGTATTAGGGTTAGAGGCGTTATTAACTAACGTTGATATGAGAGTTGGTTACATCATATTGCTTACCTTAGGTAGGTGCTCTTCGATGCGGTTGGTTTTGAGGTCTGCTGACTGTTCACTAGTGGTTCCTTTGATTGCAGTCTTGATATCTGTTTTCCTAGGTGGTATAGCGCTCTTATACGACGGCAGGTCTCTAGCCTAGCCTAGCCTTATTATATTATTTATAACTAGCCTAGCCTAGCCTAACTCGTATTCCTCATCGGAGTCCACTGGACTCCGATGAAAAAAGGGCCGTGCCACCCCCGAAGCGAGCCGACCGGGGGGTAGACTCCGTTGAAGCCCGTACCCCTGTAGAATCCGATGGGAAAAAAAAAAAAAAAAAGGGTTAGTTGGGGTTGGGGGTCCTAACCCTAACCTTAACCTTAACCCCCCCCCCCCCCCCGGGCGCTCTTCGTCCCCCTCTCTGAACCCTCGCTCTCCCGGCACTCTTTACTAGGCCTAGACCCTAACCCGAACCCTAACCCAAGGTACTCCTAACCCTAGATAACCCTAACCCTAACCCTAACCCTAACTCTATATACATTATAACCCGAACCCTGATCAGAGGTAACCCTAACCCCAACCCTAAACCCTAACCCTAAATATTAATATCAATATCTAAATAATAAAATTAAAAAATAAAGTTCTTACTTTACTTTACTTTTATATTATAACCCTAACCCTCTGACTCGAACTAGTATATAATATTTATTAATTTTTTTTTTTATCTTTCTTATTTAAAAAAAAAAAAAAGGAATAAAAAAGAAAAAGGAAATAGGTAATAATCTATTAAAAGTTTAGATCGGAATTATATAAATCCGAGACTTATTATTATAATAAAAAAGATTATAAGCTATTAAACAATAATAATTATAAGTATACTAATAAATTAAAAAGGTTAGGAGGGAAGAAAATAAATAAATAAATAAATAAATAAATAAATAAGAAAAAAAATCAACGTACGTTTGGATTGTCCCTCCTTCTCTCCTTATAATATGTATTTACTCGTCGTCCGAGCTGGTGCAGGTCTCCCAGGTACCCTCCTCCTCTACCTCCTCCTCCTCGTACGCCTCCTCCTCCTCCTCCTCCTCCTCCTCCTCCTCCACCTCGTCCGACCCCTCCTCCTCGCCCGCCTCAATCGTACGGCCAGCCCCCTCCTCCTCCTCCTCCTCGTCCTCGTCGTCCGACTCCTGCTCATATGGGTTCCGCAGCGTACAACGGGCCCCATGGTCACGCCACTTGCAGTTGCCGCACGCGCCCTCGAAGTGGCCCTTGGCCCTACGACACTCCAGGAACGGGCCTCGTACGGGGTTGCGGCTACAGTCCAGGCAGACCTCCCCCGTACGCCCCCGGCTCTGGATCAGGACCGCGTTTAGGTAGCTGGGCCGGACCATCACCTTGCTAACATCCACCTTGCCATCGTACACCTCCACGTCCACAGAGTTCTTCTCCTAGAGGGTCTTCTGCTTGTTCTATAGATCCCTTGTATATTAGTCGTACGTCTTAGCCTTAGGGGGTAGGGGGAAGGGAGGGGGGGGGGCGGTTTCGTACATTGATGCAGTACTGCTTCATAGCCTGGCGTACGGCGGCCTGGCCAGTGTAGAGGGTGACAACCCTACGACCGCTCTCGGACGTTCGAGCGGTGGAAACGAGCGACATCTTTAAGTTTTCTTCCCTAAAGAGCAGTCTCTGTTAGTGAATCGAACCAGGAGCCTCATCGGTTTCTACCTAAGTAAACAGACCGCTTGACCACTTGGTCAGTAACCACTTGGTTGAAGGATAGTACGCTGGATCTACTATATATAGTTTTACTAGGAAGTATAACTGAGTCTTCTAGAGTCTAGGGTTAGGGTAATAACTGGGGGAGAAGAAGGAGAATATTAATGTTATAGAGTTTCAAAAATATAAGAAAATTTGTATTATCTAAGAAAGCTCTGGGTAGAGCGTACGGGAGCACCGAAATATAGGATAGGAAGTGGGCTAGTACCCGTAGAAGGTTCCAGAATCCTAGAGGTTACGGGAACCCTAGGATCTAAGCTGCCTCGTCCGACCTGGTACTAAACCTCGTAACAATTAACGTACGATATCTTTAGATGATCAAGATATTAAATAGGTATTATTTATCTTATTAAATATATTTGATTAATATATAAGTTTCTATAATATAAAAAGAATTGTAACCTTAATCTTAAATTAATATCCTTTTAACTATATAAATACATTTATTATATATTATAAATAATTTTACTAGTCTAAAGATATTAGAAATATTTTTAATATGTTATAGTATAGGATTAGGGTATTGAAATCTAGAACTATAGAGCTGGATTAAGAGTACTTATATTATAGTAAGTTAGATAATATTATAATAGCTTAGATCAAATCAATCTAGACTACTATAGCCTTATTTAGATTACTATAACTAATCTAGAAGACTATAATCTGGGACGATCTAGTATAATCAGTTATAATTAAGTATAATCTAGATACTCGGATCCTAACAATCCGTATATTGAGACTTATATCTATAGACCTAGATTCTTATAGTCCTCTACAGGAAAGTAGAGGTACAAAAGAGGTTTATTCTCGTCTTCAATCTTAGACTTTAGTAGGATAATATAACGAGAATACTGTTGTAAGTACTATCGTATATATAATTAAATATGTAATCAATTATATCTATTTTGAAATATTGTTTATATATTTGATTTGTATTGAGAATCGCGATTCTATTATTTAATCTATTATTATTAGACTTATAGGCCAAAGTTTATTCCTTATTACAACTTTCTATATTTAAAAGTTAAATAGCTATATCTATCTCCTATATTTATACT
Organism: Madurella fahalii; assembly: GCF_045866475.1. Classification (NCBI taxonomy): domain Eukaryota; kingdom Fungi; phylum Ascomycota; class Sordariomycetes; order Sordariales; genus Madurella; species Madurella fahalii. The sequence continues at coordinate 4,437,114 of NW_027263976.1, forward strand.
CTAAATAGTTCTAATCTTCTATATCTTGATCTTACTTTATATAAGGTAATAAAAGAGCTCTTTACTTTCTAATAGAATTTAATTATATTCTAGAGATTTATTAAAGAAAAGAAAAGAATAAAAAAGAAGTATTAAGAGCTAGGTCAGTAACGATAAATCTAGTAAAAGAGTTATTAAATTGAATAGATATTAGGTAATAATAAGCCTAATAAAAAGGTTATTATATTAAATAGAAAAGAGGAAAAAGTAATTAGACCGGAACTGAATTTAATTATAGAGTTTATTAGATTCTATTAATATATAAAATAATACTAATAATAAGTAACCTATATTAGTATATAACCTACTTTCTATATAATACGATATCTCTATACTTAAATAATAATATTCCCCCTCTTTATAAGATACCCCGTACTTTAAAAGAAGGCTAGGTAATCTTAACCCTCTAAGTACTTCAAAATAATAAAAATCTAAGTAAATAAACTGTCGCTAAGATTTATAGAGTCGATAATAGAACCCTAGGTCAGCATCGTACCGGGAAGCCTATATAACGGATTACTATATCTAAGGTAAAGAAGTTTATTCAATTAGAAGTGGAGTATTATAGGGTTTCTATTGTAATCTTATAACTAGTAATCTTAAGAGTATTAACTTTAATACTGAGATAGGTACTTTATAAATACTAGTATAATCTATAATAAAGTACGATATTATTATAGGGTTTAATACTAGGTTAGGCCAGGTAGTCCAGATCCTAGGGTTCCCATGACCTCTGGGATTCTAGAACTTTCCTCGGGTACTGGCCCACTTCCTGTCATATATTTCGGTGCTTCCGTACGCTCTGCCTAGAGCTTTCTTAGAAAACAACGAATTTTGATTATTTTTCATTTTCCTATATAATAACTGGTGCCTACTACTAGGTTAGCCTGACGGCTGAATTCGAACCTAACGAATCTCCTGTATAAATATATACGATATAATCCTATATATGAATATACGCGACTTTCCTATCTAATCCGACGACCCTTTTATTAGGCTAGTCGTTGCCCGGCCGGACTCCTAGATACTATCTTCTTTTCTTTTTTTTTTAATAGAATCCCTAGAATGTAGTTAAGTTCAATCAGCCTTATATACCCGACTGGCTTAGTTAAACTTGATTTCGGCCTTGCCCGCCTACCCGGCTTAGCGATCGGATCCGATAATTCAGTCGGCCTTACCTACCTAGCCGCCCTAGCGATCCGATCCGACAGCTTATTCAACCTCGCCTGCCCGGCCTACCTTACCTACCTAGCTAGCCTAGTAATCGACTTTAATAGGTGTATAGTTAGATACAGCCTAGTTATATATCTGTAACTACTATAGCTAGACTTTCGATAAGAGATACCTCTTAATCGGGTATATCTTTTAAACCTACTACCTGGCCTAATAACGTTGTTAGTAACAACGTTAATAATAATAACGTTATCAATAATAACGTTAGTAATAACAACCAATAGAGAGTCCAGTAGACTTCTAAGCTAGGATTTAGGGTTTAAAGGAATACTAGGAATTTATAGTCTTGATATTAGCCTAGATGATAAACAAGTTGACGGAATTCCTGTATAATATTATAGTTCAGGTCGCGGCTTCGGCTTCGGCCTAGCCTACCCGGACTGGAGATCGTGTTCCTATTAAATATTATACTATTAATCGGAATAAGTATTACGATAGGTATTACGATAGATATCCCGGCCTTGACGGTCTTGACTATTGTAACAGCCTTAACTACCTCGACAGCCCTGACGGCTTTGACGGCACCAATAATCTTAACGGTACTGACGACCTTAATAGTACTAACGGCCCTAACGGCTTTAACTATCCTAGTTACTCTAGCAATAGTTCTAACTATTCTAACTACCCTGACGATAGCCCTGACTATCCCGACTACTCTAACGACGGCCCTGACTTTTCTGACCGCCCTAATAATACCCGGATTAAATATAATACCCCTATCGAAGATAATAGGGACGAACATTACGATAGATATAATACAGTTATATAAGATAGATCTGATAGATACGACGATGGATAGGATAGATACGATAGACCTGATAGATATAATGATAGGTATAACGATGGACCCGATGGATATAATGACAGGTACGATGGGTTCTGATTGGTTAAGAGGTATAATAGAGGTATTATTTTTTCAATTCAGTCCTAGGTAATTATTACGAGGTTTAATACCAGGTTAGGCTAGGTAGTCTAGATCCTAGGATCCCTATAACCTCTGGAATTCTAGAACCTTCTTCGGGTACTAGCCTACTTCCTGTTATATATTTCGGTACTTCTATATACTCTTATCCAGAGCTTTCTTAGAAAACAACGAATTTTAATTATTTTTTGATTTTTCTATATAACAAATATAGTGATAGTTAATTGAATAAAGGTCCTCTAAAGACAAATCTGAGGGGTCTTTAGAGACGTATATAATAACCTCTAAACTCTAATCTCTGATAGGATATAGGCCTAGATACTACTAAGCAGTACTAGCCTCTGCCTTATAATAAAGAGGCTATTATTCAATACATAGTCGAGCTATATATATAAGCTTTTCCTCTAAGCTTAAATAGTATAGAAGATATAGTTAACTAACTACTATATATATACAATTTATCTTCTATTAGTAAACTCTAGGTATATCGATTTATTAAATACCAAATAGAATTCTATATATCGTTTATATATAAATACGATTATTAGAAAGCTAAATATAAAGATCTAAAAGTTATTAATAAGTGGTTTACCTTGATATAGAATATTAAAGCTAAGCATAGTATCCTAGATAATAATATCTATAACTTCGACGAGATAGAGTTTATAATAGAGTATTATCTATATAGATATAGTAGTTACGACCTCGGGTAGCTATAGTAAAGTAATACTAGCCTAACCTAGTAACTGTAAATAGGTGATAGTAATCTAAAGTATTAATACCTTTAGCTAGGCTATCCTACTATTTATTATTTTAGCTATATAATAATACTTTACTAACTAATATACTAAATACAACCTTCTAGCTAACTAGTATATTATAACTACCGAGAATAGCTAGACTACTAATATAGTAGACCTAGATTAAATCAAGTACTTTAACTTCTATATAGTATCGTATATAAAGAGTAAGATACCGGTTATTAATTCTCGATAGTTATAAAAGTTATTACTTAACCGAATTTGAACTCTACTACTAGTAAAATAATATTATTATACTCTATATACTTCTATACTCTTCCTATAAACTCTAGCTACTCGATATTAGCTACTTTAAACTACTGAAGTAGTATCTCCTCTATTTATATTCTAAATAGTCCTAATCTTCTATATCTCTATCTTATTCTATATAAAGTAATAAAAGAGAGTTCTTTACTTTCTAATATATCTTATAGTAACTTTCTAGATTAAAAGTTTAAAATCTTTTTTAAAGGTTTTAAATATAAAAATAATATAATTTACTTTTAAAAGAGATTTTATTATATTTTATATAAGAAATTTGTAATAAAGTTAGAAGGTATAGTTATAGTTAAAAAGTTAGGTTATACTCCCTACTTTAGCCGATACAACTACGTCCTACTATATATCTTCTAAATACTACCCTCTATCTTCGAACTACTATAACTTTATTAATTCTAGGCTAAAATACGTAGTTTCGGGCTAGAATTATCCCCTAATATTCACTCTATCTATAGATATAGGAAAAACCTTATTATAGAAGAGCAGGCTATAATTATTATAGCTCAAATAATGGGGATACTCTATAAGGTCCTAGCTAATAACTTCGACTATAGTCCGGCCTATTAAAGTAGAGGATAGTATACTGGCCGGATAGTACTCTAAGACAACTCTAGAACTTCGGGTCCGGCGGTATAGGTCCGGGGTATCAGGTTCCCGGCTCTCCGGGCTAGATCAGGTAATCGGACTGAAAACCCACCTTTTTTCTGTATTTAAGACTGTCCTAACTATCGACCTCGATAGTCAAGGACAATTAAGATCAACAGTTCAACCAATTCTTTCTTTCAATTTACTTACTCTATTAGGAACTGTCTTTACGGCCTCTCTCTGATTAAAGGGAGTCCTACCTATCTTTATTACTACTTTAGTCTAAGCTGTATTACTAGGAATCCTGGTTTATTATCGGATTTCTTAGTCGTTGTCTCTCCCTTTATTTTGTTATCTTATTATTTTATTGATAGAGTAGATATATATTTTCCGCTCTATTTTAAATAGGGGCTTTGTCGGGGAGGAGTATAGCTCTGGATCTAAGTTGGATTGCGGACCCTATTGTGTCTTCCTATTATAACGTATATTGTTCCTGGGAAAGGAGCGGTATATTATGTCAAGGATCTTTATTTCCTTCTGATCCGACGAAGTCGGTTGCAGTTAGAGCGGATTTACAGGCTATTAGGCCTAGACTAGTGAAATTATCGGCTATTAAGCCCGATTAATTGGATTTATAGGCTATTAGGCCTAGTCTTATAGAGTTGAGAGTAATGCTAGTAGACTTAGTGCGGTATAGCTATTTAATTACTATCCTTCTTATAAAGATCACTTAGAAGATCCTCTTAGCTATATTAACTACGTTACTAGGTATCCTAGTATTAGAGAGCCAAGGACTCGGATAATTCGGGGCCTAGGTATAGAAAATCCTATTATTTTATTTTCTATCTTATAATTAATAGCGATAGTACCGACTACTATATTATTTCCTCTTTTCTTTCTTCTTTCTTCTCTTCTTTTCTCCCCCGATTTAGCTACCTTTGTCTTTAGACTACAGACCCCCCTCTGATCAGACGGACCCCCCTCTAATCAGACGGACCTAATCTCTTCTATTATTATACCTCCTATTACGAACGTCGGATTCCTATACCCTAAGGACTTTGGTCTAACCGGTCTCTTTAACAGCGATAAGGTTACGAAGTACCTAAAATACTTTAAAGATACCTATAACGACTTCGGTATCAGGGATACTAATAAGGCTCGACGATAGGAATACTAGTATAATTCGGATACTAGGGCCGTTATTAAGAATCTCAGGGGTACCTAGGACGACTAGCCCACCTTCAAGAAAACTCTCTATACCTACTAGAAGTACCAAGATACCTGCTAGGATAATAACGCTGTTCTAAGGCTTCAACGGTTCTATATAAAGCGTATCGAATCGACTGCCTCAGCCCTCGTCGACGCCCTGGCCGAGTAGGACCGCCTTATCGTACGACTTCTAGCTGCCCGGGTCTCTAAAGCAAAGGCTTTAGTGGCTAGTCTGTTCTGGAATAAGATCGGGGACGGCCTTTAAGTTACCTTCCTCGGCCGAGGAAAGGAGAAACAGGCGATTGAAGTACTAGGGTATTCAGCCTTTTGTAACTGGATTCTTGGGATTGCAATAGACGGTTTTATCCTTCCTAACGATCGGGTCTAGAGGTTCAAACCGTCGCTTGGCCTGTCGTCTCTTCTATCCTAGGTAGTTGACGACGAAGATCCTAAAGCCTAAGCGATAGTCCTTCCGCTTCTACTTTCTCCCTCTAATCAGAAGGAACTAGATAAGGCTATAGAAGAGTTCAGGGTCCTGGCAATTAGTTACCTATACCTAGAGTCCCCGTATCGCCGGTACTAGGAACTATAGAACAAAGGGGGCATTTATATTGGGTCCTAAGACTACCTGCTATAAAGAAGTCGACTGCCCTATTACCCGGCTTATTACCCGGCTTATTGCTTAGCCGTTACTCGGCCTAATATATTGCCCGTTACCCAGCCCGTTACCTGGCTTATCGACTGCCCTGTCGTCCGGCTTGTCGGCTGACTTACTAGCTTATTACCCGGCTTATTATCTAGCTGTTGCCCGGCCCGTTATCCGGTCTATCACCCGGCTTGTCAACTGCCTTATCGACTACCCTATTACCCAGCCTAACACCCTACTTATCGTTTCGTCTATTCCTTAGCTCGTTCTTTAGTCCTTTCTTTTCTTCAGCTTATTACCTAGCTGTAGCTCAGCCCAACGCGTTACCCGATACTCGGTCCGTTGCTTGGCTTATCGACTACTCTGTTATCCGGCTTATCGACTGACTTACCAGCTTGTCGTCCGGCTTGTTACCCGGCCGTTACCTAGCTTACCACTTACCCTACTATACCCCCCCCGTTTTTTTTCCTTTTCTTCCTTTGATAAGAATAGGATAGTAGGTCCCTATTGGATCAGAGGGACAATAGAATAAAGGAGGCAGTTAGGTTTTCCTTTTCTTGTTATTGAATCTATTAGCTAGAGCTATATATAGATTTAAAAGGGAGATATGAAGTAGGGGATAGTATACTAGCCGGATAGCACTTTAAGATAACTCTAGGACTTCAGGTCCGGCGGTATAGGTCCGGGGTATCGGGTTCCCGGCCCTCCGGGCTAGATCAGGTAATCGGACTGAAAACCTACTTTTTTTCTATATTTAAGACTATCCTGACTATCGACTTCGATAGTCAAGGACAATTAAGATTAATAGTTCAACCAATTCTTTCTTTCGATTTACTTATTCTATTAGGAGCTATCTTTATAGCCTCTCTCTGATTAAAGGGAGTCCTACCTATCTTTATTGCTACTTTAGTCTAAGCTATATTACTAGGAATCCTAGTTTATTATCGGGTTTTTTAGTCGTTATCCCTCCCTTTATTTTATTATCTTATTATTTTATTAATAAAGTAGATATATATTTTCCGCTCTATTTCAATATATAAAATAGCCCTTTTATATATAGAGGTCTTAGTATTATAAAAGGCTAATAAAGAGCTTAGTAAACGATAGAGAATTAAAATATATATATATATAGCTTAGAGGGTCTTTTACTATATAAGAAGTATAGGATCTACTAGATTAAAAGGCTATAAGTAAGTAGGTAATCTATAAAAGACTATAAAATAGTAGTAGTATAGAGGGATCTAATATAAAGATTTAGTACTATAGTCTATATAGTAAATCTAGCTATAATATATATATATATATTAGGAGGTTAGAGAATTATCTGATTTATCTATTTCTAATTTAATTATTATTATTTCCTAATAATTATATTATAATTTAAAATAGTTATAGGTAAATAGTAGAAAATATATTACTTACTTATAAAATATATTATATATATTAATTACTATATATATTTACTATATAAATACTTTATATTTAATAATTAAAAGTTTTATATACTCTTTTTTAAAAAAAATAATATAATAAAAAATAAAAGATCTTTATATTATATAAATATTAAATTTCTATTTTATTATACCTTTATTAAGTATATAACTATTTAAATCTATATACCTTTACCCTTCTATACCCTTAAGCCCTAACTAAAAGCCCTTACTACTCTAAAGGGCCTTTACCGCCTCAAAGAGCTCTCACCGCCTTAAAGAACTCTCACCGCCCCGAAGGGCCCTCACCGCCCCGAAGGGCCCTCACCGCCCTTTTAATTTACCCCTCTACAAAGCAAACTATATCCTAGACCTATGCTATACAGTACTATATAGTACAATACAACAGAAGACCGGACCGGACATTCGTATACCGGTAAGAACAAAGAGATAAAATATATACCCTACCGATACAATGGAGCCCTTTACTATCCTCACGCCATACGGTGTACTGGTCTGCACCCTATGCCGCCGGGCCTGTGTTGCCGCCGAGGTCAAGACCCACCTCACGAGCTGCCATTCGGTCGAGATCGGTCTCGAGCGCCGTAGGGCTATCGTTGCAGCCGTCTCCGCCGCCCCAGTCCTCTACCGTATGCAGGCTGACCTGAGCTCGTTCCCTCTCCCGACCGGGCCGATCCCGGCTATTGACCTCCTCGAGGGCCCCTACTTTGACGGCCTCGCCTGCCGTATATGCCCGTATGTGGCCCGGCAGGTCCGGACGATCTAGGAGCACTGCCGTACGGTACACGGCTGGGCCAACCCCGCTACCCGGGGCGGCAACGTCCGGGGGAAGGCGGGCCGGCCGTACGACCTACCCTGGGAGTGTGCTGTGCCGTGCCAGCGCTTCTTCCCTAACCGGGGTGCCTGTGGCTGGTTCCGCGTCGAAGCGCCTGCCCGGCCTGCTACGGCCGACCGGCTCGTTGGATCCCCCGCGCCGGCCGGGGGTATGGGCGGGGGCGAGCTCCTCGACACTGTTGCGGAGGTATACTCGAACCTACAGCGCCGTACGGCTACAGTCGAGAATGCCGAAGGCAAGCTCGCGCCGAACCCCTGGCTCCGGCGGGTCGGCTGGGCCGAGCACCTGGCTGGCTTCGACTGGGCCTAGCTACGTCGTACGGCAGGGCTTACCGCCTCCGAGGGCTGGCCGACGCCGGACGACGATGGCTCGAACGCGTATCTAGTGCAGCTGGCCTGGGACTCGGTCGGCCGGGTCGTACGGCGGGCCCAGCAGGCCTGTGCCACTACGGACGAGGTCGGCCTAGCTATCCTCTTCGAGGTCAACCGTAAGACGGTCGGGGTGAAGCCAGCCCGGCCGTTCGATAGCCGCCTCGAGCCCCCGACTACCAAGCGGTATATCGACGTATAGAACAGGGTAGCTAGCTACCTCCTCCGGACGAGCGTATACGACCCGGCTAGCCGCCCGCCGTACAGGCTAACCCCTACGCAGCAGCGGCTCATGCAGCTCTGGTCCAGCAGCCTCCTAAGGGCCGGCCCCCAGCCGTCGGACGGGGACCTCGGGCAGGCCGATCGGCTCGGCCTCGACCTCCTTGTCTCACTGCTGGACCACCAGCTCCCACGGGCGTCGTACGAGAGCGTCCTGCTCTCGGCCCTCGCCGTGCTCGGCATCCGCCACGACGGCGGCTGGCTCGGGCCCGAGGACTATACACCGATCTACTCGGCTGTGATCAAGGTCGCCCGTATGCTTGTCGTACGCCAGGCGCAGCTCGAGGCCGACGAGGCCGACGAGGCCGGCAGGCCCGGGCCGAGCCTCTTCCACGCCGTCCGGGCCAAGGTCCGCCGCTTCATAACGACTACCCATAGCGAGGGCGAGCCGACGCCAATAGATTGGGTCTTCGAGTCCCGTTCGTACGGCCTCCGGATCCGGTACACTACCGCCGCTCAGGGGCTTATCTACTGGAAGGACCATAGCCGTACGGTAGTCTACCGGGATATCTCCCTCTCGATCGACGGCCTTACAGAGATGCTCCACGTGGTCGTCCGGTCGGCCCAGCGGCTGCTCGACGAGCTCCTCTTCGCCCCAGGCGCGGCTAGTACCGCTGGTATCGAGCCCCCGCCCCTACCCTTGCCTACCCTCGACTAGGGTAGCCTATCGGACGACGTAGGTGAGGAGCGTACCGGCTTCTCGTTCCTCCAGCACCCGGCGAATAGCCAGCTTACTGGGTACGAGTACTGGCTCGTACGGCGCCTCTACGACTACCCGCCTTGGAGGGCAATGTGGTTCCAAGGTCGGCCGGCTAGGCCCGCTACCTTTAGGCCGCCTGCCGTCAAGGCGTATCTTAAGCAGGTTGACGAGTTCCGGGCCCTACTCTTAGTAGCTACCCACCTACTTGGCGGCCAGCCCGCCCGTACGACAGAGCTACTTTGCCTCCGGCACTATAATACCGCCTATGCCGGCCGCCGGAATATCACTATCCAGGGCGGTATAGTCCGCCTCGAGTTCCTCTACCACAAGGGCTACCTAGCGTCCGGGCGGGTCAAGGTAATCTACCGCTATCTCCCTCGGGAAGTTGGGGAGCTGCTCGTACGGTACCTCTGGCTGGTCCTACCCTTCTGCCAGCAGGCCTAGGCGCTCTCGAGTGGGGCGACCCAGCTAAGCCCTTACCTATGGGACTCTGCCTTCGTATATGCGCCTTCTTCGGCTACAGCCGCAGTGGCCCCGTCCCCGGGCCCGGGCCTAGACGTAGATAGGAGTAGTAACGCCCGCTCCTATTATCGCGTCTAGGCTCCGGACCGGGTACACCGGCTACTATAGCAGCAGACTATATAGCACCTAGGCTGCGCTATCGGTGTCGCTACCTGGCGCTATATCGCTATCGCTATCGGGCGGCACTTCTTCCGGGATACCGGTATAGTCGACCCTAGCGATAATGCCGGTCCGTATAGCGACTCGGATACAGAGGGCGAACAGGAATAGGGTAGTAACCCGTAGGACGCCCAGGCCGGCCACACCTCCTTAACCGCGGGACTCGTCTACAGCCGCGAGGTCCAAGAGGACGACCTCGGCCTCGCGGGCCAGCAGCAGCAGTTTCATACGATAAGCACTGCCTGGCACCGGTTCTTCGGCTTCGGCTTCGGTACTGGGACCGGGACCGGGACCGGCCGGGCGGCGGGCCCGCCGGCCTATAGCACCTTCGAGGAGGAGCGGCGGGCTGTACGGGCCTGCCGGCTCGACCGGCTGCGGCAGGTTGACCTCCGGGGCTGCCTCTGCTAGCTGCTCGGCGACCCGGGTGCGGACTTCCGGGGCAGCCAACGGGCTGTACTCGAGGCGGTCGTACGGGGTATGAGCCCTATCCTATAGGTAGCCGGTATAGGCGGGGGCAAGACGATGACCTTCCTGCTCCCGGCCTACTGCTCCCGTGGGAATACGACAGTAGTAGTCGTCCCCTTTATCGCCCTGTAGGAGGATATCCAGTGGTGGTGCCGTACGCTCCGCCTACGCTGCGAGGTCTGGTCGCCGTACGAGGTACAGGCTGCCCCGCTTATCCTAGTTACCCCCGAGTCCTTCGATACGGACGCATTTAAGGCGTTCCTATAGCGGCTCGCTGTCCGGTACCAGCTCGACCGGGTTGTCCTAGACGAGTGCTATACCGTGCTCGATAGCTCGTACGCCTTCCGGCCTAAGCTCCGTACGATCGGGGCGTCCCTGCAGCTCATCGGCACCCAGCTTGTCCTCCTTACCGCGACGCTACCGCCTCGGGACGAGCCCGAGTTCTTTACGACGATGTACCTGGACCCGGCGAGGGCGGTCGTCATACGGGAGCCTACGTCGCGCCCAAATATTGCCTACTACGTCTTCTCCGCCCGGACCGCCGTGGAGCAGGATAGTAAGGTCGTCTCGGCGATCGAGGAGCTCGGCTAGTGGTGCGGGCCGACCGGGGATAGGCCGCGTCCGGCGGCCGGGGCGAGGCCTAGGGCGATCGTATACTGCCAGCGGATCGACTGTACGGAGCGGGTAGCGGCGCTCCTCGGCTGCGGGGCCTACTACAGCCAGGCGGGCGAGCTGGCCGACCGGAGCGAGGTCGTACGGCGGTGGCTAGCCCAGGGCGGGCCCATCGTAGCCACCTCGGCCCTCGGGGCCGGTATCGATATCCCGGACGTACGGCTCGTCCTCCACCTCGGCCTGCCGCGCTCCCTCCGCGACTTCGCCCAGGAGAGCGGCCGGGCCGGCCGGGACGGCCGCCTAGCCTACTCCGTCGTTTTTTATATCGGGTCCCGTACGGCACCCACTACGACGGCGGCGGCGGCAGCGGCGGCGGCAGCAAGGCCGGGCCGGGAGGATATTGCCGAATATGCCGCGGATACGGCCGGCTGCCGCCGTACGATCCTATCGCGTGTCTTGGACGGCCGGGCCGACCGTACGGGCTGCGAGGACGGTGAGGCGCCTTGCGACTTCTGTACGATCGCCCAGGCCGATGAGGCGGCTGAGCAGGCGAAGCAGGCCGAGGAAGAGCCGTCTACCGCCGAGCTCGCCTATATCGACGACGGGATCGAGTGGGACGTAGCCGAGGCGGCCGTACGAGCCCAGGAGGCTGCCCGGGCGGCTAGAGGGCTCCAGCGCCGGCTCGAGTTCTGGAGCCAGAACTGTATTGTCTGCTGCAGCCTAGCCGGCCCCTCTGCGCCAGGGGGGAGGCGCTACCTGGCCCACCCGTACGGCGGTAGCGGCTGCAACCCCGGGCAGTACCTCGGGCAGTCCGGCCATGGTAGGCCGGCCCCGGCCCTAGCTAGCGAGCTCCAGCGCGAGGTCCGGCGCTGGGCTAGCGGCGTACGGAACCGGCTCAGGAAGCTAGGGGGCCTACCCCGGTACGGGGGCTGCCAGGCCTGCGGCGTACCACAGCCGTTCTGCGACCGCGGGCGGCCGAGGATGCGGATAGTGGGAGCTTCGTACAGCGGCCGGGGCAGCCTGCTCGTACCCGGGCCTCCTAGCTACGGTAGTAGGGGCTGCTCTAGGCTCTTACCTACCCGGCTGGGACCGTACCGGGTTTGACGAGGCTATAGGTAATACCGTGACGACGTTGCAGCAATGCGGTGTCTGGGCACCTAGCTGGCAGGCCGGCGAGGGCGGCCCGAGGTTCTGGGATATTGTACAGCGAGCCGTACGGTGGGGTGGGCTCGAGACGAATGGCCTAGCGATTTTCTTTTACTGGATTTGTATAGATATAGAACGGAAAAAAGGTATAGATATTATAATATAAAGATATAATATTTTAATTATAATAATAAATTTCTAATATATATTATATATAAATGACTTATATAAACGAATAACCTATTTTTAATTCTATATATAACTTTAAAAATATAAATTTATTAAAACTACTAAAGATTAATAAAATTCTCTATAACTTTAAAGTTATTTATTTTATTCTTTAAAATTTAAGGTATAGCTTTCTTTATTATATTAAATCCTATATCTCTTATATAGTAAATAACCTTCTAAGCTATATATATATTTTTTTTAGTTCTCTATCTCTTACTAAGCTCTTTATTAGTCTTATATAGTAAAGAGACCTCTATATATAAAAGAGCTACCTCGTATATTATACCTATTATATCTTTAGCTAATTAGTCTATAGTAGCTAGTATAGGTATTAGAGAATTGCCTTAATAGTTAGATATCTAGCCTTTAATAAAGTCTATCTGTAAGGTAGTCTTTCGGGAGTTCTATAGTATCTGGGATAGCTAAGGTGGTACCGTATCTGGGCTTAAGGCTAGTAGAGTTGGAGTTCGGAGCTATATATCTATCTTGGAAATCATTCTTTCTAGGTCGTACGGTATAAGGCCGGCTCTAGTAAAGGCGCCTTAGATATTCTTATCGGTAAAGGAGGTAAAAAAATACCTCTTTGAATATATAAAGGAATTCCAACTTAGTAATATACGTGATATATATATAAATAAGTTCCTCGATTTATTAGCTATAAGCTATCTTTAATAGCCTAAAACAACTAATATCTAATAGTTAGATAAGGTATAAGGAATATAGAGATATATATAGTATAATAATACTATATTTCTAGTAGTAAGTTTCGAATTAGTCGGAGTAGTAGCTTTTATAGCCGTTAAGGACTAGGAGCTAGTATTTGCCTTTTATACGGGATGCTATATAAAGATCGAAATGCCGAATCCAATCTAGGCCTTTCTTATTAATAGTCTAGCTATTATCGGTTATCCTGATATACTAGGTAGCTAGAAGACTATATTCTCGATACTAGCTCTTCTAATAATATTTCCTTTTTAAAAGAATAAATAGTAAAATAGCCTAGCTTTAGGTATTTACTTCTTAGATACCTCTAGCTTATTTATAATTACTAGGCTAGACCTTTTTAATCTTATTAAAGCTATTAGAGGTAGTAACTACTATATTAGTAGTTATTATACCTATTATAAACCTAGTCTCGTTAAAGTTATATATATCCTCGTTAAGAATATTATATTTAGCTTTAATATTATATATAAGTATAAACTACTTATAAATAACCTTTAGATCTTTATATTTAGCCCTTTAGTAGTCGTATTTATATATAAAATATATCCGGAATTCTAATTAGTATTTAATAAAGTTATAAACCTAGTATTTACCGATAGGAGGGGCATTATATTTATATAGTAGTCAGTGAGCTATATCTTCTATAAAATAAAGCTGAAAAGGAAATATATATATAGAGAGCTTATTTATATACTAAATAATTATATTCTCCTCTAGATCTATAAGTTTATATAAATTAGCTAGTATATTATATTATAAAGGCCGACTAATATATATTAATACCTGTAGCTAGGCTATCTCTTTATTTATTATCTTAGCTATATAGTATTACCTTACTAACTAGTATACTAAGTACGACCTCCCGGCCAACTAGTATATTATGACTACCGAGAATAGCTAGACTACTAATATAGTAGGCCTAGATTGGATTAAATACTTTAACTTCTATATAGCACCTTATACGAAGGGTAAATACCGGTTGTTAACCCTCGATAGCTACGAAAGCAACTATTTAACTGAATTTAAGCTCTACTACTAGTAGAACAATATTATTATACTCTATATATCTCTATACTCTTCCTATAAACTCTATCTACTTAATATTAGCTACTTTAAGCCGTTAAAGTAGATATATCGTTGTTAGATCGAGTATTTAATATATATATATATTACCTATATAAGTAAGTTCAAGTTCCTCTATATATTTTATAAGGTATTCTTTGCCTCTATAATAGAGAAGAATATATCGGATAGCTTTATAGAGGCTAGCTTTATACTATATAATCTAGAGAGAATACTTTCTAAACTAGATATAAAGCTTTATATACTAATATCTCTGAATTTACTATCTAGTACTATATAACCTTAGGTCTTCTAGATACTATATAACCTCTGAAAAGCCGAGTCGCAGTAAATACTTATTAAGACTTATATTATAAACTATTAAAATAGCTTCTTAACGTCAATTTTAACTACTATAGACCAGCTTATTAAAGATATAATAGCTGTAATATATAAGGTAGCTCTCTTTTAGTTAGAGGTCTCTTTATTCTATAAGGCTAACAAGGTATTAAGTAAGTGCCAGAGAGGCGAAAAAACAGGTATATAGCTCGGAGGACTACTTACTATACGAGATGTAAAGGATGTACTAGACTAGAAAGCTATAGGTAGAGAGAGATTAGAAGAAATATAACTGGATGGTAGTGGTAACGGAGAGGGCTTGTACGAGGGTTCGATACTATAGTATATACGGTAAGCCTAGTTATAATACCTATACTTGTTAGGAGGTTAGAGAATTATCTGATATAGCTACTTCTAATATAATTGTAGTTAGCTTTCGTATTATAGTAGAATAATTAAAGATAGTTGTTGTAAAGTAGTATAGAGTAGGTTATTTCCTGATATAAGGTTATTTACTAATAATATATATTAGTTAAATTTTAAAAGTTTAATAGAGAAAAGAGAGAGTTTTATCTTTCCATTATCTTTTGGATAGATATTAGATAATAATAGTATTATAAATAGTAATATATTTTAAATATATATAACCTAAGTTATTTTCTATCTATAACTTGAGCTCTAACTTTAATTCTCTTATCTAGTATATTCTCCTAAATATTATAAAATAGATATACTTCTCAGAACTATATAATATATTTATAAGTTTAGTAGCTGTATCTATTTCCTAGATTAATAGTATCTATAATCTCAAGTTTTATATAATATAAGGTAATAAAAGAAATTCTTAGTTAATATTCTCCCTGATATTCTATATAATTAGAATATAACATCTTAATATAGTATCTATAAGGTAGATCTATATAAGGTTAAACGAAACCTAGTTTCTACAATAAGGTAGTACCTATTCGGAACGATATAAATAGTATAATATCGATATAGGTAAATTATTATAAATAAATTAGAATTAAAAGTAGGATATAAATATAAATTCAGTAGATTATACTACTATTTACTATTATCTAAGGTAAATAATAAATATAGATTAATATAATTAATAAGCGAGATATATATCTAAAAACCCTATATATAACTCTAAGATATCATTTAGTATAAAAACTATAAATTTTTATCGAGATTTCTATAGTAAATTCTCAATATAGTATATTTTGTATAAGAAGAGATATAGCTTTAATTTTTTTAGTTAATATAGTTAAATTAGAGTTTAGGACAGAGTTTACTAGATATTACCTCATCAATTCTAGAGACACTATTTTATAAACAACTAGCTAAGGCTATACGAATTTTAAATTTTTATATTATTATATCCTAGATATTAAATGGATAGTATTTAAAATTATATACATTTCTATTAAAAGTTCGGAGGTTTTATATAAAGTAGGATCTTAAGATTATATGTAGGTTTCCTAGTCTATATCTTAGTTCTCTATTATATTATAACCTTTTAAATCAGTTTCTGTTAGAGAGATATAATTTTTTTGAACTCGGTAAAAGGATATAGTATATATAACCGCTAGTAAAGCAGGGGGTATAAGTCTACAGGCGATATACCGGGTTGGTGATGGCGCTAACCGCTATATATATAGTGGGCTGGCCGACCCCGGGACTCGGCCGCATCATTTCTCAAGTTGGTTGGACGACCCCGGGGGTCGGCCGTTCTCCACTTTTTTTGAACTCGCCTTCAGTGGCCGACCCCTTCTGAACGCGACGGCCGACCCCTTCTGAACAGAATTGTGGGTCCATTTATAGTGGCCGACCCCTTCTATAGAAAAGAGTAAGTCAGTTTTCTAGTTGAGTACCTCCCTGTAATCCACTGTAACCTACAATCTATCTTCCTTCTTAAGCAGTATCGTTGGGTTCTACTTATCTCTATGTCTTGATATACCTCTACTTTGGATACGAGCATCCAAAATTACCTACTGGATTCTAGATGCTCGCATCCTCAACCACCCCCTAGTTCTAGATACGAGTCTCCAAACCACTCTATAACTTAGTTCTCCCATCGTCAATTCTGGATACGAGCATCCAAACTACTATCCTAACCCAGCCCTCTCACCTCTAGTTCTAGTACAAGCATCTAAACTACCCGGTAAATTAACTCTCCCACCCTCAATTCCGGATACGAGTATCTAAACCCCTATCCTAACTCTGCTCTTTCACTCTCAATTCTAGTACAAGCATCTAAAAATTACCCCCTTAAGTCCGACTGCCCTAGGTTCTGGATACGAGCATCCAAAATTATCCCCCTCCAGTTTTACTAGCCCGGTTCTAGATACGAGCATCCTAACCACCCTAGCTCTACTGCTCTGGGTTCTGGATACGAGCATCCAAAATCACTCCTTCCAGTCCTACTGCCCTGAATTCTGGATACGAGTATCCTAACCACCCTAGCCCTACTGCCCTAGGTTCTGGATACGAGCATCCTAACCGCCCTACCTCTACTGCCCTGGATTCTGGATGCGAGCACCCAAACCACCCTAGCCAAACTGCCCTAGGTCCTAGATATATACAATCTATACCGGCCGGTATAGTACTCGAGTATTTCTGTTATTTTTTTTCACTATATCAAAATTCCTGCAGGACCGTATAGAGTACTAAAATCATTTTTAAACTATAGCTATAGCAGTAGCAAGGGTATATTAGTAGCAAAGATTCTATATACAGCAAATTTAGAGCCCCTATATCTATCCCCCCTCCCTTTAGATTGTTGCCTCCAACAGACCTAGTTTCTCTAAGGTCTTAGCCATTACCAGCCCCAAGTTCATTGTTATAGACCTGTCTGACAACTCTACTATTATCCTTAACCATCTATATATATTAGAGCCCAAGGCCCCGAACATCTTACTGTCTCTAGACCTAATAGCTTACTCGGCTAGCCCCCCCAACTCTGCGATAGCCTCCTCCTACTAGTCTATATGCTTGTTGAATAGATAGCCTATAACATCCTTAGGCTACTGCTGAAATATGTACCCGTGTGTCTGCGCTACTGGGCACTATAATAGCGGTAGTATATATACCCAGTATATCCCCTTAGGCAGCCCAGGGTTAGCGTACTTATTCGCTTGAAACCTCCTTGCGATATCTTCGCCCCACTCTATCGAATTGCAGGACTGTAGATAATAGGACCTATACTCCTGTAACTCCGTAAAGCAGGCGATGCAGCTCCGTCGCTCGAATATAGCCTTTACGAAGTTGTAATATCTTCGTATCAGTAGATAATGGCTATTGCCAGTAACCCGGCTCCCCTCCCTCTATACCCCCTAAGTCTCTAACCGCTACCGGAAAGTATACTGCCGGTTATAGGTGCCTCCTAGAGCCGCCGTTGTATATGCCGGTGTATTGCCAGCGCTGCCCGTATCCTAGGCCGAAACTATATGTCGTAGTAGGCTTCCTTGTTAAATACCCTGTATTGCAGTAGGGGACTCCACTATCGGCGACTGCTCTGCTATATCCATCCGCTTATTGGCCTGTACCACTATATCTGCCAGATCGGGGGATATATATAGACTACGGCTACCGGGGATAGGTGATATGCCTATTCCGGAGAGGCCTATTTTTGAGGCCCCTCCTACCTAGCTAGAAGAGCTCGAAGACCGTACTATGCCCTTCTATAGCATGGTCATTCCTAGCCTTATAAAGGCCTTGGTTATGCTGCCTGGGCTAGTAGTAGATCCTGGCGGGCCTATAGATAGTAGAGGCATCCCGTCTCTACCTGGCGTGTAGACATCGTACCGGTTGTCGCTAAATCCGTACCGGCTGCTTTTGCTGTCGAGGTATCGGGAGAGACTGTCCCTACGGCACCGAGGGCTATAGTACTCCTTCATCCCCGTACCCACGTTCCGGCCAGATACCAGGACCCCCGTCGCCGGTATACCGTCCCGTCCTACCTAGCCAAACATCTGAACTATCTCTAGTATGTCCTTAGCCTCCTAACATACTACCAGCACCATATTCTTGAGGTCTAGGCTAAGTCCGAGTGCGCTTATAGCCACTATAATACCGCCTCCTTTGTCCTAGTCGGCTAGTATTTTAGCCCTCTACCGCTTGTTCTTGTCCCCTGCGTGGTAGAAGGGCTAGCCCAACTCTATATTAAGCAGAGTGCCGTTGGCAATACTGCTGATATAGACAATGGCCTTCTAGTGCTGTAGACTATCTAGTTGGGAATATAGCTATACTATGATAGATTCTGGCTGGTCGGTTGCCTGCTATTCGAATCGGATATGACGTAGTGTCGTGTCGTTACGTACTACCTAGACCGTATTAGGGTCTAGCTTCATTACTTCTATAAAGCGATCCTCCAACGCTACCGGTAGGGTCCCCGATATATAGACCTGGATACCGCTGATCTGGTCCATTTTATTCCTGATGTTGTAGTATCCCTGTGCCCTGAAATCGTATGATAGGATCACCTTCTGGGCCTCGTCCAGCACTACCCTGTCGATCCTATATTTATCCCGTTGGCGGTTAATGTAGTTAGCCCAGTCTACGCTGCCTATGGCCTCCGGCGATACCAGGACCACACTATACGAGCCCTTAGGCTCCGAGCCGTCCTAGACCACAGCCTTGATGTTCCAGCCCTGCAGACGCCTTACTATATCTTCCAGCAGGGCACGTAGCGGCTGGATGACCACCGTAATGCCGTCAGGCTATGCATATACCGGCAGCGTAAACGCTACTGTCTTCCCCCCCCCGACTCCGGCAACATACAGTATATTCTCTCCCTATGCCATCGCCTCCAGTACCTATACCTAGTGGCTACGGAGTTCGACATCGGCGCGGCGGTATATCTCCCGGAGTATATCGTCGTTCTACTGGTCAATCCCGTCCACCAGCCGGGCCACCTGCTAATCGTAGTTCATCCGGTCCTCGGCTATATCCTCCCCGTCCTCATCCATACGGTACTTTAAGGAGGCATCGCCACCACCGACATTCCAGAACCTCTGCCATGTAATCGAGTAGCTGATGAAGCGCTCAAAGTTGTCGCCCGACCCTTCGATACACGCGTATACCCGTATGGCCGTCCTCTCCGTATGGCCGGCCATTGCGTATATAATGTCTTCGGTGTCGTTATCGTCGTCATCTCCCTCTACAACCGTCGACTCGGATATATATTTAAGGCCAAAGGCAATATAGATATACCTCTAGTACTTGACATATATACTAAGACCGGCGGTAACGATATTGGTCTCCTTGAGGCTGTCGGTAAAGGCGCTGTCCGGGAGCTGAGAATCTGTCCCGACTAGAGGGCTACGTGCGAACAGGAACGGGTTTAATAGCCTGCTCTGGCCGCTATTGATGTCCAGAGCCGTTTTAAACGGTACTACCACCGCTAGGTATATAACAACCAACCGTAATAGCGGCCCTGGTAGCGCCCGCTATATAATCCGCTCGCCCAATTTCTAGAGCGGCTTTCCGCCCGTTGTCCGGATAAGAACACGGCTACGGCTGACGAATATGTTCCGAAGCCCCCCCTTCTAGGTATTCGCCTACCGGAGGCTTAGGACCTGGGGGCGCCGGATTGGTTGGCCCGTAGTGACGTAGACGGCGACTAGGAGGCTCTTAAGGAAGTCGACCCGCGTATCTTCGTATAAGGCCCGGCAGGTATGGCTGATAACCCCGTTGCGCGATCACTCGCTCGCCTACTATGCATCTTGCTGTATATACATTGCTAAGAGCGTCTTGCACTTATTTACCCAAGCCGTATTCTTGGGCTCCTACAGAAAACACCTATCTAGCCGCTAGTCCGATCGGTCATCGTATACGCCCTCCAGCGGGGGGACCGGCAGGGCCGCTAGATCTAGGCCCAATAAAAGGGGCTTGATCGCCTCCAGCGCCCACTCCTATGCCCCTTAGATAATCTTCATTATATCCTCCCGGCCCAAACTCAAGTCTTTAATATATAGCTTGCCGCCCCTCTACTTGCAGTTCCGAGGCAGCAGCGTCTTCTATCGGATCCCGGTAACAACCCCCTCACTAAGCGTAACCCACATCAGTAGCGTCTAGACGGCGCTATCACCTGCAGCAACGAGGAGGCCCTGCATACGCTTTACTATAATATCTGTGAGAGAGCAGGCGGAGTCGCCTAGGGATAGTCAGCGGCCGCTGATAACGGTGAGGGTGCGAGTATCCAGAATCCAAGCCTCTATTGGTACGTTGTAGATACGAGTATCTAGAATCCAAGCCTTCGCCGCCCTACTATAGATACGAGCATCTAAAATCCACCCTACTCGTAAAGGCAATTTTGGATACGAGCATCCACAACAGGCTACCTATCGTAGGCACGAGTAGCACCAACGGGGTAAATACGGACTATTATATTAAGCGGGTCCTGGATATAAGCATCTAAAACAGGCGACTACATACAAATCGCGGGTATACTAGTACAATCGGACTACATCAATAGGGCAAAAGCAGACCGGAAGATCAAACTGATCCTGGATACTCGTATCCACAGCAGCCAACTATATATAAGTTGCAGGTACAATAACGTAATCGAATAGCACCGAAAGGGCAAAACTCTACCGGCAGGCAAATATAGTTCTAGATACGAGTATCCTAAGCACGTAACAGCACGTATACTGTAAGTAAATACGTACTACCAAATTAAATTAAAAAGGAAATCGAGACTAGTAGGCTAAATGAATTCTAGATACAAGTATCCTAAGTACGTAACTTCAAACAACCAGTATACACGGCAGGGATAGGGTATACAGCAACCAAAGCCAACTGATCCTGCTAGGGTCGGACTTACCGAGCTCGGCCTAATCTACTAACTACTGTCGCCTACTCTACTTATATAGACATAGACGAACGATATATAGCATTGCGCCAAGGGGGGTCGAATAACTATATATTACTACGTTCTTCTAACCGCCAGAATCGTCGATTACTATGACTCCCAGGGCCGAGGTCACAATATTCTCGAAGTCGCTATTCTTCATCTCCACCCGCAGTAGCGAGTCTACTAGCACCAGCATAGCCGACTCCATCTCCGCCGGCTCAGTTATATACATCGTAGCCTCTATAGTCGCTAGCTAGGCCGGAGTTAGTATAACCGGCGGTACCTTAATGATCTTATCGGCCCCGTCCCTATATCCTTAATAGACAGCGACTCTTATCGCATATATCAATATTTTCTTCCAGACCTGGATATAGTTCTCAGTTACGCCTTTACTAATAATAGAGAATTGATAGTTCTTACCCTCGTCGCCCGGTCGCCGGTTCAGCTCCATCCTAACCGCTATATTAGTCTCCGAGTCAATATACAATACCGCCTATTCGCATATATTCCGTAGGGCCGCGGTCATCCGGTCGAGTGGGGCCCTTATATCCGGCTCGGCCTTCGGGTCGTACATGAGCTACGTGAGCTCGGCCGGGTCGTATCCTGCTAGGTGGGCCTCGAACCGCATCTTATCCAGGAAGTCGTTTGGCTCCTAGTTGCCGGGGCTACGCAGGGAGATCTCCCGGGTATGTATCTCGGCATCGTAAAGCCCCTACAGCAGCTTCACCGCGATCCTGGAACCTACGCTCGGCAGCGTCGCTGTCGATGCCCCGCCCCTGACCTTAATATAGTGCTGTGCCTTCTTAATAGTTAGGCGCTGCACCTTTATTGCCTCGACCTGGTCCTACTCGCTTGTAGTGCTATACTCGGCTACGTACTGCTAGCGCTAGTGGTCCTAGATCCTCTTCTTCTCTGTCGCTGCGCAGCCGCACTTAGTGCAACCCCAACCGTCCAAGATGTCCCCTCCTATAGCCGTCAAGGGGTCGATAGGCTCCCTGAATTGCATATAGATATTCGACAGCCAGTTGTTATATATTGTATTGGTATCGATGAGACTGCCCTCCGCTACTAGAGTGGCTACGAGCTCCTCCACCTCGCTATCTTCTAGTACAAAGCAACTCTTATTCTCAACGTACTTCTTGATATCCCTAGCCGTATTCATGACCAAGTTGCAGCACGATTGGTAGAACGTCATCTTGATCCCGCCCCACTCGAACACGAGAATAAACTTGGAGGGGTTTATAGTGTCCAATTGTAGGCCCGGGGTCGTGTAACACTAGCGGCTTGGCGGCGTCGTGCGGCTCTTTTTAGCGGCTTGGCACTACAACATCGGGGCCTTACAAGGCTGAGTTAGCTGTATTCAGGAGGTGGGCAACTGGAATCTTATATCTCGAAAAACTCCGTAATCTGCTTCCACCGGTCCTGCTACCCCACGATATAGTTCTACCGAGGCCAGAGCTATTGAGGATACGAGTATCCAGGATTTATCATATACCTATCCTACTCCAAACACTCTACCTGGCTAACTTAACGGTCTCGGGGTGTGGTTTAGGTGCTCGCATCCACGATTGAACCAGCGTTACATTCGCTCGAGGTTATAGGAGGGAGAAGCGGTATTCGGATTTACTTATCGCTCAACTGGGATCAAATCGAACACGGTCCGAAGTCACGTAGCCGACTTCGCGCCCAGAATCAACCGAGCCTCGCAGTCGATTGCAGCTGTAAGAGGAAGAAAGTAGCGTTGGGTTGAAATTCCAGCCCTCTATCCAAATCAGACGAGTTGACATAGCCGATCACGCGTCTGGAATCATACGATCTTCGCGTTTGCTGGGGGTTATAGGAGGAAGGTGTAGTTGGTGGTGTTGAAATCCATCCGAAGGAATTGAGGTGGCCTAGGCTTATATAACTTATATTCTTACTATTGTGCGGCCGGGGCTATCTAGCTATTCTTTCCTCTGCAGTAGATTATAGAATGGTGCGGAAATAATAGGGTTGGGATGAAAGGAAACCGGCTATTAATAAGAGCGAAATAACATATCAACTCAACAGAGCCCCACTTTTATATTTGGGATAGAAAAGGGCAATTACCTTTACAATACATTTTTCCTATTCTCGTAGAAAATAATAGCAAGATCTATAAATTTATATGTGAAGTAGGGCCCTTGTTTTTCAACTATATAAAGACCTCTCCCCCCCCAACTTTTCCGACCTTTCTTCCTTTCTTCCTATAACAACTCTCTCGCGGGCGCCCTCCCCCCCCCCAGGTTGATTTTATATACGAGTATCCTCACGCTCCTGGTACCGCCAACTGTACCAGCTTGTTTCTATCAGCTCTCCTAGCCTAGCTCTTGGTTTTTTTTCACCATCTCCCTGCCGATCTTGGATGCTCGCATCTAAACCGCTTTTCAGGAGCTACAAGTTAGTACTACCAATCTCTCGCCGACCTATCCTGCCCCCCCCCCCTTCAAGTAAGTCAAGTTCTGGATACTCGTATCTAAAGTATGTACTGAACTAATGCCTAGCAGGTCAAGATACCGCCTAAGAAGAAGACCGGGCCCCCTGCTGGCAAGGCTGTAGCTAGCAGTAGCAAAGTCTAACCTCCTAAACAGGATAACCCCCCCGGCACTAGCAGTAACCAGTTACTCGCCAATAAAAGGAAGGCTGCTGCTCTAAAGGCTGCTACTACTAGGAAGGCCAATACGGATGCTAAGAAAGCCGCTGCGGAAGCTATATAGAACTCCGAGGCCCCTAGAAACCCTAAGGATCCTAAGAACCTGCCTCCCCCCCCTAAGGACAAGTCTGCTCCTAAAGAAACCGCTTCTAAGGGAAAACCCGCCTCTGAAACCCTTAATGAAGAAACGCGCTAGTAGGCAGAAGAGTAGGCGGAAGAGTTAGGGTCTATAAGTAATTAAGGGAAGGACTTGGATAATGATAAAGAAGGCGACTCTAATAGCGATCCTGAGAACCTGCCTAGGGATGAAAATCCGCCTCTCTCCCCTAAGAACAAGACTGCTCCTAAGGGAAAAACTGCTTGCAAAGGCAAGACCGGCCGCCAGATAACTAACGAATCGATATACAAGTTCATAGAAGAGGTAAAGCGCGTCTTTCTATCAGGCTTTAAGAACAACTCTGGTAACTACGCTATATACCGTAGGGAGTTCTCTAGATCTAGCAGTTCTAGGTCAAAGTCAGATACCAACGACTCTGACCAGCCTTTAGCTAAGAGACGTAAGGTCGATAATCAGGGGCAGCCCCCTCCTTCTCCGCCCTATAGTCCGTTACCTCCTCCCCGGCCCCGTAGCCCGCCCCCTCCTCCTCGGCTCCAGAGCCCAAAGCAGCGCAGCACCCCCTTATAGGACCCCGAGTCCATAAGCCCAGTCTATTACGAGCTTTTATCGGCTAATCTTGAGGTGATACTATAGCTCCGAGTGTATAATTACCCCGCCCCGCCCCTCCTAGAGAAGGACAAGAGGAAGCAGCTGTAGAGTAAATGCTAGACTCTCGGTATAGACTGTAGCTAGAGATAGAGGAATCTTAATCTAATAGACAGCCTCGAATCCAAGCCGTATTAGTGGAATTTCGACTTCGAGCCCTAATACCACACCAAGCCGCACCCGACCTAGAGCGATATATCTCGTGTCTTCACTATAGCTAAAGAGACCTACGACTCCCTAGCTATATCCGGGCTCACTATCATACAGGCTCTTAGTCCCGAGGGCAGAGGTGATACAACCTATTAGTGCGGAGTATTGGGATTCAAGAGCATCCCCGCCATGAACATATAGCTCGATACCCAAGGTAAGTCCTGTTTTTTTACTAACCCCCTTCCACCCGCCTTTAGATACGAGTATCCAAAATCGCCCCCTCTCGCCTACCTTTGGATACGAGCATCCAGAATCAGCCCTCCCTACCTGCCTCTTATAGATACGAGCATCCAAAATCGCCCTTACAAGGAGGGCCGATTCTAGATACGAGCATCCACAAGGCGCCCCGCAAGTAGGGCCGATTCTGGATACGAGCATCTATAAGGCGCCTCGTAAGTAGAGCTAATTCTGGATACAAGTATCTATAACGCCCCGCCTCTATCTACACTGAACAGTACTAACTTATTACACAGCTGGAACCTTCCTAGGCCCTCTCAA
Source organism: Madurella fahalii (assembly GCF_045866475.1). Taxonomy (NCBI): domain Eukaryota; kingdom Fungi; phylum Ascomycota; class Sordariomycetes; order Sordariales; genus Madurella; species Madurella fahalii. The sequence goes on from NW_027263976.1 coordinate 4,462,723, forward strand.
CCGCTATATAGTATACAATACGTCGCGCACCAATACCAATAACCTGAAGTCTGTCTTTAAGTATCTCAAAAATGTCAAAGGGGACCGGTACTCTAAGTCCCTACTTTCGTAGATTACTAAGCTCGAGTAGTATAGGACCTAGATCATTCGCAACAGCGACCTCGGGTAGAGCTACAATCGCTCTGAAGTTCACTACAATATAACGATCTTTGCCAATCTCCTTATAATACTCAAGTTCGCAACTACTGGCAGGACACTCGACCTCCCCTACCGCTTTAAGCAGAAATTTGATAAGCATAGTAAGGACCTGCCCAGCTGTATATTCGGCTTCACTGTAGATGACTGGTTCCGGGCTGTCTATACCCTCCTGGTATTCCGGTACTGCCGGTCTACCGGCCTCTACCTTGATACACCTAAGGGCATATTCAAATAGATAGATGATCTGGGCTACTAGGAGGCCAATATCGCCGACTCCTAGAACCTACTGTCTACCGAGGACCACAGCAAAGTCCCTGAGAATGCCCTGGCCCTCTATAGTATAGAGGTCATCAAATTTATCTGCAGCTTCCCGGAGGTATCTGTTACCAGGCCGAAAACTATAACCAAGACCCAGCTCCTGGTGTACCGCCTCAATACCTGTACCCGCGTTCTCCTATAGGACAACCCTACTATCTCTCTTAGCCGCCGCTATATAAAGCGGGCTAGAGGAGCGTGTAGTACTAGGCGTAGGAAGGGCAGCAAGTTCACTAGTGACCTGAACAATATCATTGCTATAGATAGCAAACTACTGGACGCGCTCTTTAAGAAGCTAGAGCCCAACTTCCTCCCTCTCCGTACCGCTATATAGGCCAAGGACATTATTAAGTCGTTCAGCGGGCTTACCGCCAGGGACCAAATTAAGGATTTTTTATCCACCCAAGATGCCTTTACCACCGAGCTAACTACTATCGAAGCGCGGTATAAGCGCTTGGATAAGGCGGAGGTCATTGAAGAGGTCCGCCAGCTTATTTCCAATACCGCCGCAGTAAGTAATATAGTCAGCTGCTACGAGAATCCTCTAGTAGATATAGTCGCTGCAGCTATAACCGTCGGCATTCCATTTGAAGAGGTATCCGATATCGACTGGAAGAAGCTGTATGTCCCTGGTACCGCCAAGGACTTCAATCTCATGCCGTACCAGCTCGTAGACGCGTACTCTATATAGCTAGCAGAGTAGACCCCAATCCCCTGTACAATCCTCGGCAATGATATCGGCCTAGGAAAGACATCAACCGCTCTGGCCCTCGTAGCTATAGATTACTTCAACTGCCTGCGGTATAAGGAGGACGGCACGGAGTTCACCGCCAGTCCCACTATCATATTCGAGCCTCCCAACCTAGTGGCTCAGGTCTTCAATAAGATCATAGGTCTCTGGAGTAAGTTCTTCACCGTAGTGGTTGCCTAGGGCGATACCAAGTCCTATAGAGGCAACACTCGTCTTGCCTAGGCAGCTGAGCTAGGCGCCGACCTCCCCAACCTTATTAACAAGTAGAAGAAGCAGACTAACAACTCCGAGGTAAGTTTTCCCCCTATCTCCCCTATACCTATAGATACTCGTATCTACAATCCAGTTGCCCTAGGCAGGGTTCTGGATACGAGTATCTACAATCCGGTCCCTCTAGGTAGAATTCTAGATACAAGTATCCAAAAGGCTCCCTAGCTATAGTAAAATTCCGGATACGAGCATCCTAGACACGTATAAGATAGTCGCTAACTCCAATGTTTAGACCTACAGGATTATCGTCATTACCAGCTTGTCTACCTTCTGTACCCGCTTTATCCAACATACCTCGGTATAGTACTATAGCAATAGCATCGTAGCCAAGGAGCCGTAGAACCTCGATATCATTAATACGGAGCCTGGTTACCAGGTCAATGTTCGCACCTATAAGCATCTTAACCTCCTGAAAATCCAGGTTAAGAATAGACAACTACGCCTCAAACCCGCCCTAGCCAATAAGATCTTGAAGGTCCTAGCAGATAAGCAGGCCTACGCCGCTATATAGGAGAGGGCCAAGATAATAAGGCAGCGTAGCTACCTTAAGTACAAGGAGAGGAAGCTCAAGGAGGCCAAGCGGGCTAAGAAGAGAGAGGCTAAGAAGGCTAAGAAGCAGGAGATCAGGGCCAGACATAAGGCTAAGGCTATATCAAAGCGTAAGGCGGCCGAGTAGGAGGAGGGGAGCGGCGATAAATCTAGAGAGGAGACCCAGCCCCCCAAGAAGCAGAAGACAGGTACAGGTCCGAAGTCCAAACCGGCCAGCAAGAACAAGTCCAATAAGGGTAAGGAGGCTGAGGACGGCGTAGGTAGTAGCTCGGAGTCCAGCGACTCGGACTTTGATGAGGAGGACTATAACTATATCGACGCCGATATCAGCTCCGACGAGTCGGACGATTCCGACGACGAGGGCGACGAGGATGACCAGGTAGCCAGCGCCCTCAACGACGTCCTAAACCAGCTTAAGTCGGTCAATGAAGGCATCTAGGAGCGTAATAAACTCTTGGATACCAGGAATACCGGTAACATATAGGAGGCACTCGGTGCTATCCCCCCGGGTATAGAGGCCGAGTTTCATAATGAAATCAAGAAGCGGATTAAAATCCAAGAGCAGTACCTAAAGGATCGTATAATCCGGAGGGAGAAAATTGCTATCAAGTGCTATATACTATCTCTACCGCTTAATAGCTTTCAGTTTAGCCGGGTTATTATTGATAAAGCCTAGTCCCTATGGAATATAGAGTCGGGCTTTTTGCGTATCATCCGCCTTATAACCACATACACCCGCGCCCTCTATATAATATCGGCCACCCCCACCCTCAACAAAATTAACGATATCAGGTCTCTAGGATCGCTGGCCTAGGCGGTCTCGAAACTTGACCTGAGGGTCCCCAACAGTGTGGAATAGGTATATACAGCCGAGATCTACCAGCTGTATAGCAAATTTATCCCTCCTAAGTCGTTTATTATATCCTGCACCGAGATCAGGGAGCTGCAGAGCAAGGTACAGGCCGAGTGTAATGCCGAAAAGGACTCGGCTATCGACTCGGCCGTCTTCGAAAATAAGAAGTATTCGGACAAACGGCTCTGCGACTACTATAAGCGGATTAGCAAGCGGTTCTAGTGCCTATCCCCCCGCGGTATCAGTATTGTCAAACTCTATAAGGCCGAGTCGCATACTCCTATAGAGAACTCCGACCTAGTCTATAAGGCTATTATAGACTATCTTCTCCTCCGCCACTCCCCTCAGACCCCCCTGGAGACCCCCGACGGTACTATATACTACCTAAGGGAGTATATACCTGGTCTCCGTATCCGTATCGAGGAGCTGGGCTATACCGACAAGACAGCCGCTACTATTGTCGCTACCGTTACCACTGAGCTACTCTGCAGCCTCTATACCATCCGTAATACCAATAACTCGAACGAGGTCATTGTCAACCCCGAAATGGGCGATAGTAGCGAGTAGAGTGAGGACGGCGGTAACATCAATATAACTATTGTCCGCGCCCTCTGGATAGTAGCTATAGACCTGAAGTCCTACTAGGTTATACAGCTAGACGACCGCACCAGCCTCACCAGGGAGGACGTCCTTATACAGGGCATCTCCCAGGCAGTTAAGCTCGGCAGTGTCTCCAAGAGGGAGGAGTTTAAGGCCAGGGCTACGAGCGACGGGGAGCCGCATCTCGGCGCCCAATATACCGAATACCTATAGGACCGGGACATCGATAGCGGCCTCTCCTACCTATTCGCTATACTCTACTAGGACAATTCGGTTACCGTCTCCAGCGACCAGAACGGGATAGCGTATTTCGTTATATACGAGTCCCCGGTCCTCTACTGCATAGCCACCCTCGTCTACTAGAATAAGAAGGAGGGCGAGAGGACCCTGGTTATAGTGAACAACCCTTGGATACAGCAGTAAGTCAACCCCCCTTTCTACAACCCCTTTGGATACGAGTATCCAAAATCCCCCCCCCCCCCCCCCCCTTACTTTTAGTTTTGGATACGAGTATCCAGAACAGCTGCCCGGCTATAGTAGATTCTGGATACTAGTATCCAAAACGCTCCCTAGCCGTAGTAAGATTCTGGATGCGAGCATCTATAAGGCTCCCTAGCTGCAGTGAAATTCTAGATACTCGTATCCTAACCTGCTAGCTAGTAAATACTAATGCCTTATATCTTAGGCTTACCTATGCCCTCCTAGATAAACTGTCCTTCAGTATCGCCTCTATCCGAGCCTCCTATACCAGTAACAAGAGAGAGCGGATTATCGAGCTATTTAATAATCCGGCTAGCAATATAGACTGCCTAGTACTCAATATGAGCCTGTCATCTGCCGGCCTGAATCTTTATAAGTACTACTGTAGGGGTATCATCCTATAGTACCTATAGAACTAGCCTACTATCTACCAGACTATAGGGCGTATTAGCCGTATCGGCAGCAAGAAGATTGTCGACTGGGTTATCCTTTATATTACCGGCACTATATATGATGTAATAGAGGACAAGATTAACAGGAAGTATTACAAGCAACTGCGCCTTGAAGCCCGGATCCCCGCCTTTATTAAGAGTATCTACCTACAATATATAGTCGCCTACGAGATTATAAAGATAAGTTTCGGCCAGCTATTCAATCGCTACTTATGGGTCCTAAACCCCCCTAATAAGGTCCAGGACTACTATAGCGACACCAACCGGACCCTAGGTCACATCTTCTTGACAATCGTCTCCAAGATTATCAATCTCCTAGACTAGGTCGGCAATAGGGAGGTGCCGGAGATCCTCGACAGGATTGAGAACATAGTACCGCAGCTTACTGCATTTATCCGCTGCAACCTGCAGGATCTGAGCCTACTGGAGGCTACCCTAGAGGAGATCTAGGCCACCATCGACAGTATTAACTTCGATAATAAGGAGTTAGGTTACCGGGTCCCCTAGTAGTTCGAGAGGGCCGCTATTAAAGATACTGACTGGTCTAAGGACGCCCCTATCGACCTAGATACCATCCTTATCCAGGTCGGCGATGTTATCAACCGTACTAGCAGTACCGAACAACAGCAGAAGGGGGAGGAAGTGCTCTATCAGCTACTAGGCATAACAAAGCAGAATGGGGATATAGTTATCGCCCCTAAGAACATCCGACAGGCTGTAATAGAGGCTATAGAGCACCCTCTCTGCTTACAGGAGGTGAGAGACCTGTTCGTCCGGAAGATCCCCGGCATCTTAGATATAGACCTTGCCCCCGTCTCCCAGGACCATGCTGCAGCCGCCCCTCTGGAGTTCCCCCCGCCTCCGTCGGCCGTCAAACGGTTTCTAGAGGAGAGTAACAAGTTCCGTAAGCAGCGCCGGTTCGAGGAGACGCCTATCACGCCCACCCTACCCTCTTACCGCCAGCGGCTCTTATTAGACGGAGGCCAGTCCGAGGAGATGCCTGCTACGCCTACCCCGCACTCTCACTACTAGCGGCGCTTATAGGACGGACACTGGTCCGAGGAGATGCCTGTCACGCCCTCCCGGCCCTCCCGGCCCTCCCGGCCCTCTCACCGCCTACAGCTCTCATTGGACGGGCATTCCACCTCCTCTACCAGAATAAGGGAGGACCTGAGCAACCTAGCAGAGGGGAATAGATTTGGGTAGCCTTCTAGCAGTAGGACTATAAAGGATAGCCAGGAGGAGGAGGGTAAGGAGGAGCAAGTACATAAGCCTGGTTAGGGATTTGGGCTATAAATATATTATATTTTTCTTCCTTTAGTAGCAGTTGCTACCAATAATCTCTCTTACATCGGTTATAATAGTAGTATAGTAGAGGACTTTATCTGCAATTTGCCTGATAGTAGCATAATGGTAGTATCGTAGAGGACTTTATCTGCAATTTGCCTGATAGTGGCATAATAGCATTAAGTATCTTGGGATATTGGGTTATATAAGTATATACAGTATCCAGATAAACCTAATACGTTACTGTCGGATACAACTCTAGCCCAGTACTCATCTTTTTGAGGATGCTCGGATCTAGAATAAGGTCCCTAGATTGAACTGCATTTACTGCCTATATTCTAGATGCTCGTATCCACAGTAGCCCTAGTAGTTAAAGGCGTTGGTCCTAGATATTCCCATCCTCTAGAACAGCACAGCTATAACCAGGCTTATATTCTGGATACTCGTATCCACAGCAGCCCTGGCAGTTAAAGGCGTTGGTACTGGATATTCATATCCCAGGAACAGCAGCTATAACCAGGCCCACACTCTGGATGTCCCCTTTCCCAGGAATAGCACAGCTATAACCAGGCCTATATTCTGGATACTCGTATCTACAGCAGCCCTAGCAGTTAAAGAGGTTAGTACTAGATATTCGCATCCCCAGGAATAGCAGCTATAACCAGACCTATATTCTAGATACTCGCATCTACAGCACTGTCCTGACCATTAAAACGGCCTTGATTCTGGATATTCCTATCTCCAGACATACAAATACCGCCAACTATAATAAAGGGACATTAAGGCGAAGAGGGGTATAATGGATGGTTGACTTTATATATCTCAGAGACTCTTTCCTCTCTCTTCTTCAAGGGAGCCTAAAGAATAAATACCAGCAGTAAATCAGAACCTACATCTTCGTACTTTGAACTTGTATTACACCTTGATTTTAGATGCTCGCATCCAAGGGAATAGCCCAGCCTTTAAATAGGCCTGGATTCTAGATGCTCATATCCACAGTACTCCTGGCAATTAAAGACCCTTAATTCTAGATACTCGCATCCACAGTATTGTCTTAGTGTTACGGGACCGGCTGAGGGCGTAGCCCCGGGTACGTGATATAAGCAAGTGGTACGCAGCGTTCAATCACGGAGTGATTGAACTGGCGGATCTTTTGGTTCATTGGCAGAGTGGTTTACTGCGCGCCCTCTTACACTTAGCAATTAGGGTTAAGTGCTGTATGTTAGAGAAACCTTCGTTCTTTGTAGATAAAGGTTGAAGCGCTATACCTTATAGGATTCCCTTATTCTTTATATATAGGATTCAAGTACTTAACCTTATAGAACCCCTTTACCTTTTATAGATAATAGTTAAAGCGTTGTACTTTCTAGGACTTTCCTGCTCTTTATAGATAAAGGTTGAAGCACTATACTTAACTGAACTTCCTTATCTTATATAGAAACGAGTTAAATCGATGTACTTTGTAGAACTTAATCTAAAACGGAGGAAATATAGCCGTTGATAGTGACTTGGTTGCCCGTCTAGTCCTTACCAGCCAAGGTAACAGCATTCTTCTTAGGAGTCTGCACTATAGTGTACTTCCCCGTATATTACTATAACAGAGATTCAGTACGCCAGCCAAGTCTGCTGTTCGTATACAATAGTAAGTCTTACTATAATAGAGGTTCAGGGTAGCCGACTTGAAATTTCTCTTCCTAGTAAGACCAGCAGTAGCAGCGATTATGTCCCAATCGAACTCGGGCTTAGACTTGAAGTTTCCGATGAGGGTGTAGGTAAAATTGACCTCTAAAACGAAAGGAATGTAGCTATTGATAGTGACCTAGCTACCGGCTAAGTTCTCGAACGCCGAGGTAGTAGCATTCTTCTTAGAGGTCTGCGTCATAGTATCTTTTGCTGTAATAGAGGGTTAGTATACTAGCTAAGTCTACTACTCTTATACGCTAATAAGTCTATTACGATTGAGGTTTTAAGTAGCTAGCTAGAACTTACCTTTACTAATAAGATAAGTAGTTATAGCGATCTTATTCTAATCGAAGTCAGGTTTAGACTTGAAGTTTCTGATAAGAGCGAAGAAATTGACCTCTAAAACAGAGGGAATAGAGCCGTTAGTAGTAACCTAGTTACTCGCTAAGTCCTTACCAGCTAAGGTAGTAGTATTCTTCTTAGAGATCTATACTATAATATATTTACCTCTCTAGAAGCCTATCTATATACTTGACTGAAAATCCTAACCTCTATATATATTCAGAGTCTAATACAATTCGATAAAGAAGAGTCTGAACCTCTATTGCTAGAGAGATTGACTCTATTATACAGCTACCCTCTATTGAATCTGATAGAGAAAAAAATAAGAAATAAAAAAAAGAGAGAATTTGAACTCTAACTTTAACTTCTTCCTCTCTCCTAGACTCTAATTTTAACTTAACCCTAACCCTCTTATTTGAACTTTAACTTTAACCTTAACTCTATCTTTAATACAATGTATATTCTAATTAACTTTAACTTTAACACTATCTTTAATAGAATCTATGTCCTAAGTAACCTTAACTATTAACTCTAACCCTAAAATCAACTATATAACCCTAACCCTAAATCCTAGCTTTTAACCCTAACTCTATCTACAATTTTTTATTTATTTCTAATAGAAATTAATAAAAAGTAGATAACGTATTTTATAAGCGAGTAGTCTACTTTCTTAATAAAATAAAACCTTCTAACTTCTCCTACTAATTCTACTACTATTTCGCTATAGATTCCTCCTTATTCGAATCTAGGATTATTTTAACCTTTAAGGGTATATAAGATAATCTAAAATTTAGTTCTCGAAAGACAGTTACGATCTATAACGTACTACTAATAACCCTATCTACCTAACGCGATGGTTGGCCTATACGACGTGATACCCCAGCTAATTCATAAAAACTTACCGATCTAGAGGAGTATATAATGAAATGGAGTGGAAAATATATATCTACTCCATTAATAAAATAATAAGATAATAAAATAAGGGGAGGAACAACGACTGAGAAATCCGATAATAAACTAGGATTCTTAATAATATAGTTTAGACTAAAGTAATAATAAAGATAGGTAGGACTTCTTCTAATTAGAGGGAGGCTGTAAATATAGTTCCTAATAGAGTAAGTAAATTGAAAGAAAGAATTAGTTAAACTATTGATTTTAATTGTCTTTAACTATTAAGGCCTATCTCCAATTCTCTATTCGTTTCTAGTAGAAACGGATGAAAAGTGGGGGGTTATATAGGCTACAGCGCGAATATAGGGGGTAGAAACGGATGAAAACTTCCTGAGTAGAAACGGATAACCTTTTTTGCTCCGAAAATTGTATAACCAGTACTAAACGAAAGAGAATAATCAGGAGCTTCCTACTACGAAAATACAGGTTAGTGCGACCAAAGGGGCTGAGATATATAGAGTTGGAACTATATTGTGGTTGGGGTTAGGGTTTGGGTTCTACAGCCTAGCGGGCTAATTAGATACGTCTAATTAATCGGCTTGCCGGGCTGCGCCCGGCGAAGAGACTTGACTGTCAATCGGCTGGCCGGACTCTATCTAAGTCAGTTCGGCCGGACGAAATTGTATCTAGGTTCTATAGCTAAGTGGGTTAATTAGTGTACCTAATTAATTGGCTTGCCCGGGCTATACCCGGCGAAGAGACTTATGCTGTTAATCGGCTGGCTAGGACTCTATCTAAGTCAGTTCGGCCGGACGAAATCGTATCTAGGTAGGTTCGGGTAGCCAGGACTCTATCTAAGTTAGTTCGACCGGCCGGTACTCGAGATCTAAGTCAGTTCGACTCCTAGATACTATCTTCTTTTTCTTTTTTCCCCTTTTTTCTTTTTTCTTTAATAGAACCCCCAGAACGTAGTCAAGTCTAATTGGCCTTACCTACCTAACTACCTTAAGTTCAATTGGCCTTGCCAGCCCGGCCGGCCTAGTTAAACTTGATTTCGGCCTCACCCGCCTACCCGGCTTAACGATCGGATCCGATAGTTCAGTTAACCTCGCCTACCCGACCTATCTCGCCCGTCCGGCCTGCCTAGCGATCGGCTTCGACGGCCCTGCAGTCAGATGCAGTAGCCTAGTTATATACCTGTAACTACTGTAGCCAGACCTTCGATAAGAGACACCTCCTAATCGGGTACATTTTTCAAAGCTACTACCCGGCCTAATAATGTCGTTAACAACAACGTTAATAACAATAACGTCGTTAATAATAACGTCAGTAATAATAACCGATAGAGAGCCTAGTAGACTTCCGAGCCAGGATTCAGGGTTCAAAGGAATACTAGGAATTTGTGGTCTTAACGGAATTCCTGTATAATATTATGGTTCAGATCTCGGCTTCGACCTATCCTACCCGGACTGAAGATTGTATTCCTATCCAATATCAAATTATTGATCGGAATAAGTATTACGATAGGTATTACAATAGATACCCTGGCCTTGACGGTCCTGACTATTGCAACGGCCCTGACTACCTCGACGGCACTGACGACTTTGACGGCCTAACGACTTTGACGGTACTGACGGCCCTGACTTTCCTAACCGCCCTGAAATACCCGGACTGAATATAACGCCCCTATCGAAGATAATAGGGACGAGTATCACGATAGGTATAATGCAGTTACGTAGGATAGATCTGATAGATACGACGATAGATAGTATAGATATGATGGACCTGATGATACGATAATGGGTATGACGATAGACCCGATGGATACGATAATGGGTACGATAGGTACGATAGGTTCTGATGGTTGAGAGGTATAATAGGGGCATTGTTTTTTCAATTTAGTCCCGGGCAATTGTTATGTAGTGGGAGCCCAGATAGGCCAGACGACTAGGATCCTAGGGGTTATATAATCCTAGGATTCTAGGCACTAGCCTATTCCTCTTATATATTACTGGGCTCTTGCACTCTTGATAGTAAAGATAGATAAGAACGAATTTTGATCTTTTATTATTTTCCTATATAACAGTATTATAATAGATATAGTAACCTTAATATCTTAACTATATAACGGCTCTAACTTCTTTAATAGCCTTAACTATCTTAATGACCTCAACGGCCTTAATAGTATTAATAGCTCTAATTGTATAGACCTTAACGATTACTCTAATTATCTCGACTACCTTAATAATGGCCTTAGCTTTCCTTACTACCTTGATAATATCTAGACTCAATATAATATCCGTATTAAAGATAATAGGGACGAGTATTATAATAGGTATAATACCGTTGTAATCTTTATCCAAAGATAACAATTAGAATAGTTTTATAAATAATGAAAAGTATTTTCTCTAATTCAATATAGAATAAGTTTTCTATAAGATATATTATTATATATAATGTAGTATAACTAGTTTACTATGATAATACTATAGATAACTTACTAGTTGCTAATATAGAGAACTTCTATAATAAGCCGTTGTAGTAAAAGGTATAGTATAAGTTTACTAACTAGTAGTTAAGTTAGTATTTCCTATATAGATTTCTATTTACAACTGAGAGTAACTAGCAATAGCTATAATCATATTCAGTTTTTTTTAAATATATCCTATAGATTTAGAAATTTACTTGATATATTATATATTATATTTAACTAGTATTTCTATCTATAATACTCTATTTTTCTATTACTTTCTATTACTATATACCACTAGGATAGTATATATCAGATATATAACCTATTAGGAAGTAGTTGTTAACTCGTTGATAACCGGTTCATTTTAGAGAAAGAGGAATCAGATAGTTTATTATAAGATAGGGTTAGGGTATAATATATGTAGTAGGTGATATTGTTAATTCAGTGGTTTTAGTTCAGAGTAGATAGAATAGGTTTTATATTTTATTACAGTTCAGAGAAGTTCGAGGTAGAGATTTGTATATAGGGGTATGTGTTAATATTATAGAATATATTTTTATATATTTTTCGGGACAATATATTTTGGAGATAGATTTCAGGTATTTATAGTAAAGTTATTTCGTTATAGGAAATAGAAAGATTTCGAGTATATACGATACGATTTAGGGTTAATATTTATTATACGAGTAAAAGTAAAAGTAATAGTAAAGGTAAGGGTAAAGATAGGGATAGAGGTAGAGGTTTGAGTTCAAGTTAAGGTAAAGGGAAGAGTTAGGATAAGGATAAGAGGATATATAAGAGTAAAGGTAATGGTAAATGCAAAGACAAGAGTTAGAGTAGGGAGAAAAGTAAAAGTCAAAGTAAAGGTAAAAAGTAAAGGGTTAGGTAAAGTAAAGGTAAAGGTAAAGGCAAGGATTAGAGTAAGGATAAGAGTAAAAGCAAGAGTAAAGGTAAAAAGAAAAGGTAAAAGTAAAAGGAAAGGGTTGAAGTAAGTATAAAAGTATATATATATATAAGAGTAAAGGTAAAGGTAAAAAGAAAGGTTATAGTAAAAGTAAGAGTAAAAGCAAGGTAAAGGTAAGGGGTTAGGGTTAGGGTTAGGGTTAGGGTTAGGGTTAGGGTTAGGGTTAAG